>NC_067398.1:525138676-525804509 GCF_016432865.1 Antechinus flavipes | reverse complement strand
TAAGATCAAAATGGGTTCATGATATAGACATAAAGAATGAGATTATTAATAAATTAGAAGAACATAGGATAGTTTACCTCTCAGACCTGTGGAGGAGGAAAGAATTTGTGACCAAAAGAGAAGTAGAAATCATTACTAATCACAAAATAGATAATTTTAATTATATTAACTTTAAAAATGTACAAACAAAATTAAAACAAGATTTGAAGGGAAGCAATAAATTGGGAAAACATTTTTATATTCAAAGGGTTTGATAAAGGCCTAATTTCCAAATTATATAGAGAATTGACTCAATTTTATAGGAAATCAAGCCATTCTCTAATTGATAAATGGTAAAAAGATATGAACAGACAATTTTCTGATGAATAAATGGAAACTATCTGTAGTCACATGAAAAGGTACTCCAAATCACTATTGATTAGAGAAATGCAAATTAAGACAACTCAGAGATACCACACACTTCTCAGATTGGCTAAGATGACAAGCAATAATAATGACTAATACTGGAGAGGATGTGGGAAAACTGAGACACTACTACACTGTTACTGGACTTGTGAACAAATCCAAGCATTCTGGAGAGCAATTTAGAACTATGCTTGCTCAAACAGTTATCAAACTGTGCATATCCTTTGACCCAACACTGTTTCTACTGGGCTTGTATCCCAAAGAGAACTTAAAGAAAGGAAAGGGACCCACATGGGCAAAAATCTTTCTAGCAGCCCCTTTTTTTGTAGTGGCTAGAAACTGGACACTGAGTGGATACTCATCAATTGGAGAATGGCTAAATAATTTGTGGTATATAAATGTTATGGAATATTATTGTTCTGTAAAAATGACCAACAAGATGATTTCAGAGAGGTCTGGAGAGACTTATATGAATTGATGCTAAGTGAAATGAGCAGAACTAGAAGATCATTATACACGGCAAGAACAAAATCATACAATGATTAATTCTGATGGATGTAACTCTCTTCAACAATGAGATGATTCAAACTAGTTCCAATTGTTTAATAATGAAAAGAGTCAGAAACACCCAGAGAGAGAACTATGGTAAATGAGTGTGGAGCAAGACATAGCATTTCCATTCTTTCTGTTATAATTTGCTTGATTTTTTTTTTTGTTGTCCTTCTCAGGTTTTTCTTTCTTTCTAGATCCGATTTTTCTTGTGCAGCAAGATAATTATATAAATATGTATACATATATTGGATTTAATATGTACTTTGACATATTTAACATGTATTGGACTACCTGCCATCTAGTGGAGGGGTGGGGGGAAGGAGGAAAAAAGTTGGAACAAAAGTTTTTGTAAGGATCAATGTTGAAAAGTTACCCATATATATGTTTAGTAAATAAAAAATAATATTGCTGTTAAATGTAGTACACATTTTTCTGATTGTACTTCATTTTGTCAATTCATTTCTTCTTTGATTTTTTTTAATTTAATATTTTATTTTATAATAACTTTATATTGACAGAATCCATGCCAGGGTAATTTTTTTTTTACAACATTATCCCTTGTACTCGCTTCTGTTCTGATTTTTCCCCTCCCTCCTTCCACCCCCTCCCCTAGATAGCAAGCAGTCCTATATATGTTAAATATGATGCAGTATATCCTAGATACAATATATGTGTGCAGAACCGAGCAGTTCTCTTGTTGCACAGGGAGAATTGGATTCAGAAGATAAAAAACAACTCGGAAAGAAAAACAAAAATGCAAATAGTTCACATTCGTTTCCCAGTGTTCTTTCTTTGGGTATGGCTGCTTCTGTCCATCATTTATCAAGTGAAATTGAGACTTTGTCAAAGAAATCCACTTCCATCAGAATACATCCTCATACAATATTGTTGTCGAAGTGTAAAGTGATCTCCTGGTCCTGCTCATTTCACTTAGCATCAGTTCATGTAAGTCTCTCCAAACCTCTCTGTATTCATCCTGCTGGTCATTTCTTACAGAACAATAATATTCCATAACATTCATATACCACAATTTACCCAGCCATTCTCCAATTGATGGGCATCCATTCAATTTCCAGTTTCTAGCCACTACAAACAGGGCTGCCACAAACATTTTAGCACATACAGGTCCCTTTCCCTTCTTTAGTATTTCTTTGGGATATAAGCCCAATAGAAACACTGCTGGATCAAAGGGTATGCACAATTTGGTAACTTTTTGGGCATAATTCCAGATTGCTCTGCAGAATGGTTGGATTCGTTCACAGTTCCACCAACAATGCATCAGTGTCCCAGTTTTCCCGCATCCCCTTCAACATTCATCATTA
The DNA here is from genome assembly GCF_016432865.1 of Antechinus flavipes. Lineage (NCBI taxonomy): Eukaryota > Metazoa > Chordata > Mammalia > Dasyuromorphia > Dasyuridae > Antechinus > Antechinus flavipes. The sequence goes on along the minus strand of NC_067398.1, from coordinate 525,802,230 downwards.
TTTTTTCCTGTCATCTTAGCCAATCTGACAGGTATGTAGTGGTATCTCAGAGTTGTCTTAATCTGCATTTCTCTGATCAATAATGATTTGGAACACTCTTTCATATGAGTGGTAATAGTTTCAATTTCATCATCTGAAAATTGTCTGTTCATATCCTTTGACCATTTATCAATTGGAGAATGGCTTGATTTCTTATAAATTTGTGTCAGTTCTCTATATATTTTGGAAATGAGGCCTTTATCAGAACCTTTAACTGTGAAGATGTTTTCCCAGTTTGTTGTTTCCCTTCTAATCTAGTTTGCATTAGTTTTGTTTGTACAAAGGCTTTTTAATTTGATATAATCAAAATTTTCTATTTTGTGATCGGTAATAGTCTCTAGTTCATCTTTGGTCACAAATTTCTTTCTCCGCCACAAGCCTGAGAGATAAACTATCCTATGTTCCTCCAATTTATTTATAATCTCGTTCTTTATGCCTAAGTCATGGACCCATTTCGATCTTATCTTGGTATATGGTGTTAAGTGTGGGTCCATGCCTAATTTCTGCCATACTAATTTCCAATTATCCCAGCAGTTTTTATCGAATAATGAATTCTTCTCCCAAAAGTTAGAATCTTTGGGTTTGTCAAACACTATATAGCTATAGTTGACTATTCTGTCTTGTGAACCTAACCTTTTCCACTGATCATCTAATCTATTTCTTAGCCAATACCAAATGGTTTTGGTGACTGCTGCTTTATAATATAATTATAGATCAGGTACAGCTAGGCCACCTTCATTTGATTTTTTTTCATTAATTCCCTTGAGAGTCTCGACTTTTTATTATTCCATATGAATTTTGTTGTTATTTTTTCTAGATCATTAAAATATTTTCTTGGAAGTCTGATTGGTATAGCACTAAATAAATAGATTAGTTTAGGGAGTATTGTCATCTTTATTATGTTTGCTTGGCCGATCCAAGAGCACTTAATATTTTTACAATTATTTAAGTCTGACTTTATTTGTGTGGAAACTTTTTTGTAATTTTGTTCATATAATTCCTGACTTTCCTTTGGTAGATAGATTCCCAAATATTTTAAGCTATCAACAGTTATTCTGAATGGAACTTCTCTTTGTATCTCTTGCTGTTGGATTTTGTTGGTGATATATAAAAATGCTGAGGATTTATGGGGATTTATTTTGTATCCAGCTACTTTGCTAAAATTGAGAATTATTTCTAATAGCTTTTTATTAGAATCTCTGGGGTTCTCTAGCTATACCATCATATCATCTGCAAAGAGTGATAGTTTGTTTTCCTCATTGCCTACTCTAATTCCTTTAATATCTTTCTAGACTCTTATTGCAGAGGCTAGTGTTTCTAATACAATATTGAATAATAATGGTGATACTGGGCAACCTCTCTTCACTCCAGATCTTACTGGGAAAGATTCCAGTTTTTCCCCATTGCATATGATGCTTACTGATGGTTTTAAATAGATGCTCCTGACTATTTTAAGGAAAAGTCCATTTATTCCTATGCTCTCAAGTGTTTTTATTAGGAATGGATGTTGAATTTTATCAAATGCTTTTTCTGCATCTATTGAGATGATCATATGTTTTTTTTTTTTTGGTTGGTTATTGATATAGTCAATTATGCTAATAGTTTTCCTAATATTGAACCCTGCGTTCCTGGTATAAATCCTACTTGGGCATGGTGTATTACCTGGGGATGATTTTCTGTAATCTTTTTGCTAATATTTTATTTAAGATTTTAGCATCAATATTCATTAGGGAGATTGGTCTATAATTTTCTTTCTCTGTTTTCAACTGGTTTAGGTATCAGTACCATGTCTGTGTCATAAAAGGAGTTTGGTAGGACACATTCAATCCCTATTTTTTCAAATAGTTTATTTAGCATTGGAGTTAATTGTTCTTTAAATGTTTGGTAGAATTCACATGTAAATCCATTTGGTCCTGGGAATTTTTTCTTAGGGAGTTGGTTGATAGTTTGTTCTATTTCTTTTTCTGAGATGGGACTGTTTAGATTATTTACTTCTTCCTCTGTTAGTTTGGGCAAGCTATATTTTTGGAGGTATTCTTCTATTTCATTTAAGTTGTCAAATGTATTGGCATATAATTGGGCAAAGTAACTCCTAATTATTGCTCTAATTTCCTTTTTGTTAGTGGCAAGTTCTCCCTTTTCATTTTTAAGACTAACAATTTGATTTTCCTCTTTCCTTTTTTTAATCAGATTTACTAAGGGTTTGTCTATTTTGTTGGTTTTTTCATAGAACCAACTCTTAGTTTTATTAATTAATTCAATAGTTTTTTTACTTTCAATTTTATTGATCTCTCCTTTTATTTTTAGAATTTCAAGTTTAGTGTTTGACTGGGGGTTTTTAATTTGTTCCTTTTCTAGCATTTTTAGTTGCAAGCCCAATTCATTCACCTTCTCCTTCTCTATTTTATGCAAATAGGCCTCTAGAGATATGAAATTCCCCCTTATTACCGCTTTGGCTGCATCCCATACATTTTGGTATGATGTCTCATTATTATCGTTTTCTTGGGTGAAGTTATTAATTATGTCTATGATTTGCTGTTTCACCCAATCATTCTTTAGTATTAGATTATTTAGTTTCCAATTATTTTTTGGTCTACTTCCCCCTGGTTTTTTGTTGAATGTAACTTTCATTGCATCGTGGTCTGAAAAGGATGCATTTACTATTTCTGCCTTACTGCATTTGAGTTTGAGGTTTTTATGTCCTAATATATGGTCAATTTTTGTATAGGTTCCATGAACTGCTGAAAAGAAAGTGTATTCCTTTCTGTCTCCATTACATTTTCTCCAGAGATCTATCATATCTAACTTTTCTAGTATTCTATTTACCTCTTTGACTTCTTTCTTATTTATTTTGTGGTTTGATTTATCTAATTCTGAGAGTGCAAGGTTAAGATCTCCCACTATTATAGTTTTACTGTCTATTTCTTCTTGCAGCTCTCTTAGTTTCTCTTTTAAGAATTTAGATGCTACCCCACTTGGTGCATATATGTTTAATATAGATAGTGCTTCATTATCCATGCTACCCTTTAGCAAGATATAGTGCCCTCCTTATCTCTTTTAATTAGATCAATTTTTGCTTTAGCTTGATCTGAGATCAGGATGGCTACCCCTGCTTTTTTGACTTCACCTGAAGCATAGTAGATTTTGCTCCAACCTTTTACCTTTAACCTGCATGTATCTCCCTGCTTCAGGTGTGTTTCCTGTAAACAACATATTGTAGGATTCTGGCTTTTAATCCATTCTGCTAACCGCTTCCTCTTTATGGGGGAGTTTACCCCGTTCACGTTTATGGTTAGAATGACCAATTCTGTATTACTTGCCATCTTGTTAACCCCGGTTTATGCTTTCCTCCCTTCTTTCCCCTTTCCCCCCTTCCAAGTATTAAGCTTGTGAGCACCCCTTGCTTCTCACAGCCCTCCCTTTTTAGTGTCCCTCCCCCCGCCTTAGAGTTCCTCCCCCTATCTTACCCCTTTCCCTCCCAGTTCCCGTTTTCCCTTCCGCTTAGCTTATTCCTTCCCTTTTCACTTTTCCCTTCTCACTTTTCAATGAGGTGGGAGAAGTTTCACCATAGATTGAATATGTCTTAAGATTTTTCACTTAAAGCCAATTCTGAAGGCAGTAAGATACCCACTATATTCATCCCCCTCCATTCTTTCTCTCAGATATAATAGGTTTCCTATGCCTCTTCATGAGATGTACTACCCCCACTTTACCCTTTTTCTGATACAATGTCCTTTCCACATCAATTTCTAGAACAAGGTATACATGTATTCTTTATACATCTATATAGTCAAAATATAGTTCCCAAGATTAATCTTTACCTTTTTAGATTTCTCTTGAGTTCTATATTTGTAGATCAAACTTTTTGTTAAGTTCTGGTTTTTTCATCAGAAATAGATGAAATTCGCTTACTTCGTTGAATGTCCATCTTCTTCCCTGGAAAAAGATGCTCATTCTCGCTGGGTAAGTTATTTTTGGTTGCATACCAAGTTCCTTAGCCTTTCGGAATATCATATTCCAGGCCCTTCGATCTTTTAATGTGGATGCTGCCAGATCCTGGGTGATCCTTATTGTGGCTCCTTGATACTTGAATTGGGTTTTTCTAGCCACTTGCAATATTTTTTCCTTCATCTGAGGGTTCTGGCATTTGGCCACTATATTCCTTGGTGTTTTGATTTTAGGATCCCTTTCAGTGGGTGATCGATGAATCCTTTCAATGTTTATTTTTTCCTCTGTTCCTATGACTTCTGGGCAGTTCTCTTTGATAATTTCCTGGAAAATAGTGTCCAGGCTCTTTTTTTCATCATGTTTTTCTGGAAGTCCAAGATTCTCAGATTGTCTCTCCTGGATCTGTTTTCCAGGTCTTTTGTCTTCCCCAGAAGGTATTTCACATTTTTCTCCATTGTTTGATTTTTTTGGATTTGCTTGACTGATTTTTCTTGTCTCCTCGAGTCATTCAATTCCATTTGTTCAATTCTGATTTTCAGTGAAGTATTTTCTTCACTCACTTTTTAAAAATCTTTTTCTAATTGTCCAATTGAGTTCTTTTGTTCTGTGGAATTTTTTTCCATTTCACCAATTTTGTTTTTTAGAGAGCTGTTTTCTGTTTCCAGTTCACTAATCTTATTTTTCAAGGATTTTACTTCTTTATCCACTCTCTCTTTAACTTTCTCCAGGCTCTTTTGCCAAGCCTCCCTCTCCTTTTCCCAAGCTTCCCTCTCCTTTTGCCAAGCCTCACTCTGCTTTCCCCATTTTTCTTCTAGCTCCCTTGTGAGAGCCTTTTTAATCACTTCTATGAGGTTCATCTGTGCTGAGGAACAGATGATCTCCTCCTTTGGGGATTCACCTGGGGACAGTCTGTTTTTAGTCTCCTCAGGATTTAGAGTCTGCTCTCTATCTGTATAGAAGCTGTCAAGGGTTAAAGTCCTCTTCAGCTTCTTGCTCATTCTGTCTAATAATCAGAGACAAACTACCAAAGAAAAACAGAAAAAACTGGAGTCTTTCTTTGGGGGAGGGGCTGGGTATGTTATCGAGCTTCCTCTACAGAATGCAGGGGGCAGCAGTGAGGCATTAGCAGGACTGTGTGCGCCTGTGCTCTGAGATCCCAGAGCGTGCTGAGTCACTGTGGGGGGGAAGGGGGAGGCGGCCAGGTCCCGAGAGACTCCAGCTGTTTTGGGTTGTATTCTTCAGCCCGGTGTTTTTAGCTTCTCTGCTGGGCTGCTGACTTGCTGCCGGAGCAAAGTATCCAAACCTGTAGCAAAGCTCTCCCTGCAGAGATGGCTGCGATCACTCCCCACCCCCTCTCCAATCTGCTCCCGTGCTCTCACTGCCGCTGCCCGCCGCCTGCGCCCGATCTAAAACTGTCCCAGCCCTCCAGTAAAGACAGACCTTTCTTGGCGAATCTCAAGGATGGCTTCTCTTGGTAACTATATGTGGGTTTTTTTTTCAGTCAAGCATTAATTCAGAGGCTTGTAATGAAATGGATAGTGAGAGAAAGCGTGGAGCTTATGCAGCTGTGTGCCTCCTCTCCGCCATCTTAACCGGAAGTTAAACCCTATTTCTTAATGTCTTCAATCATTTCCCAACTGATAAGCTTTACCTCAGTTTTCAATTCTTTCCCATTACAAAAAGAGCTGCTATAAACATTTCTATACACATAGGTCCATTTCTCTTTTCTTTTATCTCTTTGGAGTACAGACACATCTGAGAAATTATATGCCTAAATGGTAAGCATGGATTTATAACACTTTGGGCATAGTTTTAAATTGTTCTCCAGAATTATTAGACAAGTTCACAATTCCACCATAACTGCATTAATGTGTCTATTTTTCCATATACTCTTAGTAAATGTCATTTTTCTTTTTTGTCATGTTTGTAAATATGATGGGCAAAAGGAATACCTCTGGCTTATTTTAATTTTGCATTTCTCTAATCAATAGTGATTTAAAGCATTATTATGTGAGAATTGATAGCTTTGATTTTTCTTCTGAAACCTTTCTGTTCATATACTTTGACTAACAGAATTTCTTAATTGTAGAATCAGTATATATTTGAGAAACATATTTGACATCTTTATCAGAGAAATTTGATATAAAAACATTTCTCATTTTCTTCCTTCTTTGTAGTTTTGTTTATATTGACATTGTGCGAAAACTTTATTAAAATTATCTACTTTACTTCCAATTATCTCATACAGCTCTTGTTTAGTCATATTTTCCTTTTTATCTGTAGATTAGATGAGTGATATATTTTTACTCATTCTTCACTAATTATTATAATATATACTTTATGTCTAAATCATGTACTCGCTTTGAGTTTATCTTGGTATATGAAGAGAAATTCTGAACTATACATGGACTGTTTTCCAGTTTTCCCAGAAGTCTTTATTTAATAGTCAATTCTTGCCCCCAAAACTTGCATCTTTGGATATATGAAATATTGGGTTATTGTGTTCTTTTAATTCTGTATATTGCGTGCTTAATTTTTCTATTATTCTAGAACTCTATTTCTTAAACAATATCAGATTGTTTTTAATAATTACCTCTTGTGTTCTTCAAATGTAAAATAGGAGATTTGGACTAAATGATTCCTGGAGTTCCTTCCATCTAGAGCATTCTTTGATTCTTTTGAGGAATTCTGAAAACCCTTAACATCATCTTTCTACATGGCATCAGTTTCTTGGGGGGAAATTATCTAAGGAAAGAAGGAATTTTGCCATAAGAAGTTCATAACAGAGGGTTGAAGGAGGGAGTGCACAAAGAAGTTATTGCTTTAATTGATTAGTTGATTGATTTGGCCAATTCTGACTTAACCCAACTTAATTTAAAGCCATATACATGTTTTATATTTCTGAGAATTTGATTTTTTTTTAAAATAACCACATGGCAAATCAGCACTTTGAAAGAAAAATATTTTAGGGAAAAATTCCTCCAGATTATTTTGTTGAAAATACATATTTTCATATTAAGAACTTCCTTAAACTGAAGTAATTATATCTTCATCAAGAAATCTATTCACATTTTTTTTATCATAACTCTTTGGTTATTCTCTTGTTTGGAAGTGATCCAATGATTTGCATGGATGTACAATTGATATTAAGACATATATTGACAAACACCAAATGGAAGAATGTAAAACTTTAACCTTGCTCAGATCCATATTTTTTTTTCAATTTGATGTCTTTCCATGTGTGCCTCCCTACCAAGTATGTATACTAGCATAAGAATGGCTTTTTTTTTTCCACCCATAAGATCTGAGATAGGCTTCTGTTTCTCGAGGCAACTATTAATATTAATTTTAATTATTTTCCTTTGATGTATAGCAAGAAAACTCTATGAGCATTTATGATGCTCATTATTCAATTATGATGAAGAATAACCATTTTAGTGGTCAATTGTCTCTTCTCAGGAGGTTATGTTACCTCAAAGGCATTAGAATTGCATATCTCCCTTAGACTTTCCATAGGATGAAGTTCTATCTATTGCATAAATTGTCGTTTTGTCTATTTGCCTTCTCTTGTGAGCCAGAGTCTAAAAGCTGAAATGAATATTCTATTGCTGACAAAGTGAAATATCAATAAAGTAATTAGTTTCTAGTACCATATGTTCCGATTGTTACATGTAATTATTATGCAGCACAGATTCCAAGGTGGATAATTAGGAGAGCCATAGTATCAGCCAGAACTGCAGTTTTTACAGTAATGAACCAAATCTTCCCCAGCAGGAGAAACACAAAGGTAAAGGCTGGTTCCATTCTTATTCCATCAGTAAGCTTCAAAGGAATGCAACTGATATGAATTTGTGGATTTGGACAGTCAAAACATGCATATAGTCCATACTCTCTTTTCTTGATTTTCTCTTTCCTTTTGTTTCTCATTCTCAAACTGATTTTATTTAAGAAAACATTATTGCTTACTCAAGAGAAATGGAGACTTAGTAATAAATCATCATGGCTTATTGCTCTCCAAAAATGATTTCTAGTCTTAATCAATTAATATCTTAAAATATATAATTATGTCATAGATTATAAACTAATTTTTATTGCTGGATTGTTACACTTAAAATATATCTATAGGATTTTAGCTTGATCTGTCCTTAACTAGTCAATCAGCATTTGAAGAAAACATCATATCTTCTCCTCTCCTTTCCTGCCCTTCCCACATTTCTGCTATCATTGGTGGTATTTGAAGTAAAGAGAAAAAGAGAATGAAGAAAACAATGAAGAATTTGACAATAATAATAATAATAAAAAAATACTTTGATTTTCGGTTCATGCATTGATTTTACATCAAGAATAAAGATTAGGGATATGTCCCAACATTTGGTTCAGATTTGTAACAGGGTAAATATTTTCAGAAAAATTGATGCCAATAGTGCCTTCCACTAGGTAATTAATTCCCTTTTCCATCTTGTAAGGGACATCTTTACTCAAAGGTAAAAAACACTATAGCTCTAAGATGTTACATCACTCCCATGACATGAGACGTCATTGTGTAAATTGTGTTTAAAACGTATTAGTCTCAACTGCAAAATATTACACTTCAAAAATCTATGTTTACTGAGCCCAGTTTACCCTCATATATTAGGGAAAGGAGAAAAAGCACACAAAACTATGAAATGAGACATTTTGTATTTGCTTAAAAAAGAAGAACAATTATATTCAGAGTATACACACAGTAGTTATTCCTTAACATACAATCATGGACACTGCTTTTGCCACAGAGAATATGAGATCAGTGAAATCATAGATCCAACAACTATCTCTATTTCTATATGACATTTTCAGAAATGTTGTGAGATTCAAGTGAGATAACACTGAAATCTTTTAAAAATTCAAAACTGCTTGAGAGATGTTAAGTTTAAGAATTAAGTGGAGATAGAGAGGGGAAGAAAACTACCTTTTATTCATATTCCTTCATCAACTTGATCACAGGATAATTGAAAGCTGACATAAGTGCCAAGAAGCATATAATGCAGGCCTAAACCTATATATATATATATATATATATGGGCTCTTCTAGTCCTTTACAAACATTTTAATGTCTTAACACACTCTCATTCATCATTTTGTCTCACAAAAAGCATAAGTGTTTTGAAAAGAAGTTGATTAGAGAGGATTTCTACCTTTTACAGAACAATCAAAAGAGCACGATATTTGTAAATAATAGAGACTTAGGGACAACATTGGCTCCAGACATCAACACTGGCATGCTTATTTCTTTTTCTCTTAGATCCAGTCAGCATTTTTCCTTTAAGAAAGTCTCTCTTCATTAAAGGAATGTTTAGGGACAGAAAAAGACAAGAATGGGCCTGATGCAGAAGAGAGGTCAGGAATTCTAAAAAGAGTTCCTGCAGGTATTTTATGTACTCACATGAGATAATAATTAAAAAAAAAATGTGAAGTTCTCCAAACCAGATATCTTCATCTTTCTCTGAATTAACACCTTATTTTCTGATTCTACAATACTGGGACACAGGGAGGTCTATTATGAGACCCTGGATTTTCCTAATTTCTCCCCAGTTTCTTATATTAAGAACTAAAAGTTTGGGAGACTTCAATATGACAAACTTTTTAATTTATTTTTTATTTCATTGTTTGATTTATATTTTAGCCTTGTAGAGACATTACAGGAAGTAATTATGACCTTATATTTTGAATATGTTATCTATTACTCTAAATTAGCACACATTTATCTAAACTAGTTAAATCGATAGTTAATTGACCTTGAGTGGGTTATAAGTGATTCATTATAACAGTGATCTAGATTTGAAAAGGAAGGGTGCTGATAAATGAGAATGGAACCACAAGCAATATTCCAGAAGTGACAGATATTCTTAAAGAAACCTGAAAGATATAGCAAAGAGCAGAGTATTGGGTAACTTACACCCTACCTGCCACAGAGCCTTTACTATTGATTGGACTCAGAAAAAAAATCATACTAAGTTAAATTTCAATATTATTAATATTAATTTAAATATTATTCAAATTGGAAGAAAATTGTTGTGTGCATATGTTTATATCTGGTTACTTATAAAATTTAAACAAAACAGATCTTAGCTTTTTTAAATGATTAAACTATGTTTAAAATGTGTTTTGCAATCTCTCAATGTTGCTTTTTAGAAACAAATTTTGTTACAGCTTTGTTTTTTGTACACATATAAAGAATACAAAAGTGAATAAGGGAATATAATTTTTCTTCAGAAAGCAAGATGCCATAGCATAGGAAAAGAATCCCATTTGCATAGTCATATCAGCTACACATTAAATGACAAAAAAGCCTGCAATAGCATATGAGTGATAGGAACCATAGAAACAAGACTTTACATAAGGGAAAGTAGTATGTGAACACAATTTTGAGCAATTTTAAAGAAAATAAAAATAATAATATTTTCCAAAAAACTTCTTTTTCTGCACATCTGACTATAAACAGAGAAGATACAACAATAACTTCCATTTTTTTTATTATTAAAGTATGGCTTATTCAAAAATGAAAATAGAATTTTTATTTATTTCATTAGTGAGTAGGTTTATGGATATTAAACACATGTATAAAAACACAAACCATTCAATTTCCAAGTGAAATAAAAAGAAAAAAGTCATATCAAAAACTGGCCTGGTGAATAAACTGATTGCTGCTTATATGCAATATTCAATTCCTGATGTACTAAATTTTAAGGATAAAAAGGGAGCAATTCCTCTGTCCATATTTATCTTATTTCTCTCTTATTCAGTCTGAAAGCAGGAGCTAAGAAGGATTGAGGAATACTGAAAAATATTATCCTTTTAGTTTGTTATTTGTATCAAAACAGAAACACAAATACATGTATCAATTTTACTTTGATAAATATATCAAGAGCTATGTTTCCCAGAAGAAATGTTAATTAATATATATCCATATGTTGATTATCTGTTGCCTTTTAAATGAAGGTCTCCTTACATAAACAAAATTTAGTATAATATTATTTGAATAGATAGGTAGCATAATCTATACTTGAAAAAGCATCAAATTTGGAAAGGGTGTGGGACAGAATAAGCATTTATATAGAGTCTAATATATATATCCCTGTATAGGCAAAGTTGATGCATGTATCTTGTTTGCAGAATACCATATGCACAAATACAGTCTCTGAGATACAACACAGTATGAAGATTTTTAACTGCTTTTCCTAATTTTGGTCTAACAACACCAAAAAACACAGATTCTAGAGTATCAGGCAGGACCACAACATCCATATAGGGAACTATCAGTTAAATCAAATGGAGAAATTTTGATTGTTGTAAATAAGTTCACCTACTTTGTCAGTAAAATTGAGACCTATTAAAGACTTTAAAAAGCCCAAAGTCTCTCATTTCACCCAGGGCCATCTCCAGTCATTCCTATCTATTTTTGACCAATGGAGCCAGGTCAAATGAGAAAAAAATGAGGCAGGTAACTTGAATGTCATTACACTACCTTTCTGACATCATAATCCTCTTCATTAACAAAAGGTAAATGATAATGTATACTTATATGACAAAGTTGATGTTGACATTGCCCATGTTTGAGAGGTCCTAAAGGAAAGTGTGGGAGTGAAGTTATAGGTTCTGAAAGTCAATATTGCCATTAACTGGCCTCTGAGTTATAAGCTTGTGAAACCTCAACAATGTCAGCATGTCAGGAAGTCTTCAGTGAAATACCTCCAGATTCATTTTAATTATTAAGTTGGACAGTCATTACACCACGCTTGAACAATGTTGATATTAGGTGATAGAATCAGAAGCCACAAATATATTAGCAGATTACAGTTGCTGTTACTTCTCATATACTTTGTCTTAAGGATCTCTAAAATCAAAATTATATTGAAAACCCACACTGAAATTTTTGTTTATGATGCTTTTATATATTTATTTTTACCATATTAGAAATTAAAATATCTTAATACTATTATGAAAAGATGAAAATTATTTTAGGGGTCCCACCCTATACCTGGTGACTTGGATCACATTTTTGAGAAACTCTGAGATTGGTGAGTCTCAGATGAAATTTAATGAAAATCAATGAAAAAGTTTAAACTTGAGTTAAAAAAATCAACCTTATTAGAATAGATTTTGGAAAGAAATGTAGATAGAATTCTTTCAGAAAATATTCTTGGGATGGAGTGTGAATTTAGGACTCAGTATGATTCAGCAGCACAATGAGATCTTCAAGAAAACAAGTAAAATTTTGCTGTTAATTGGTAATTTTTTAGTCATATCCAACATTGTATGACCCCATTTAGAGGTGTCTTGGCAGAGATAATGGCATGATTTTCAATTTCCTTCTTTAACTCATTTCTCACATAATGAAACAGAAGCAAGTAAGATAAGTGAATTGCCATGGGTCACATAGATATCACAACTCATTCAACTATGTCCCAATTAATGGACAACCCTTCATGTTTCAGTACTTTACCTCCCCAAAAAGAGTTGCCTTAAATATTATATTAGTACTTTTAGTATTTTTGGAATTTCTTTGGGATACAGACCCAGTTGTGGAATTGCACAGTGGAGATGTTGTTTGGGCATAGTTTCAAATTATTCTTCAGAACTCCGATTAATTGGAGTTCTATTGGAGAACTATTAAATAGATCAATTTGCAGCTTTATTATTCTTAATATGATTTGGTTCTCTATATTTTACAGATGAGGCCTATATCAGAAATGCTAGTTGTAAAAATTGTTTCCCAGCTTTATGCTTTCCTTTTAATTTTGTATGTGTTGCATTTAACTAATTTATAAAAAAGTTTTGTTTGTGCAAAAGTTTTTTTTTTAATTTAATATATAGGCTTTTTTATTGTCTATATTTACTTTAAATATGTATATTTTTCATCTCTTGTTTCTTAGCTTTGTTTGTCATAGAGATAAATGCTGGTGATGAGTTATATGGGTTTATTTTATAATCTGTGACTGCTAAAGTTCCTAATTGTTTCAAGTATTTTTTTTAGTTGATCCTCTAAAATTCTCTGGAATCATTACATCATTCATAAAGTGATAGTTTTGTTTCCACATTGCTCACTCTAATCCCCTCAATTTCTTTTTTTCTCTTAATGCTAAAGTTAACTTTTCTACATCTATATTAAATAATAGTAGTGATCATGTATATCCTTGTTTCACCTCTATCTTACTGGAAATGCTTCTGTATTATTCCCATTAAATATAATTTTTATTGATGATTTTAGATAGATATTGATTAGCATTTGAAGAAAAAGTCCACTTATGCCTATGCGCTCTAGAATTTTTTAAAGAATTGATGTTGTCTTGTCAAAAGCTTTTCTCAGTCGTTATGAGTTAATCAAATGATTTATGTTAAGTTTTGCTACTGATCTGGTCAATTTTGTGGACAGTTTTCATAATGATGAACTAGCTTTGCATTCCTAATAAAATTCCCACCTGGAATACTATGCTGATACTAAATTACAATATCTTTATTCATATTTTATTTGAATTTTTTGCATCAATACTCATTAGAGAAATTGGTCTATAATATTTTTCTCTATTTTGGCTCTTTCTGGGTTGGATATCAAAACCACATTTGAGTCGTAAGAAATAATTGGCAGGAATTCTTAACCTATTTTTCAAAACAGTTTATCTTGAATGGCATTAGTTGTTCTTTCATTGTTTGGTAGGATTCACTTGTAAATCCATTGATTATTTTTTTCTTAAAGATTTCAATAATATTTCCTCTGCTGTTAATGTGGGCAATTTATGTTTTTGTAAATATTTATTTCAATTAGATAGTCAAATTTATTGACCTACAGTTTGGCACAATAGATCATAATTATTGCTTTTATTTCCTTTTCATTGGTGACAAATTCAAACTTTTCATTTTTAATATTGGTATATTTGGTTTTCTTCCTTTATTTTTTAATCAAATTAGCCAACGGTTCTTTTTTTTCCTATTTTGGTGGTTGTGTTTTGTTTTGTTTTTCCCCATAAAACCAGATGTAGTTTTATTAAATTTAAGAATTTATAATTCAGTATATAATTGGGGATTTTCAATTTGTTCTTTTTCTAGCGTTTTTAGTTGGATGCCCAATTCATTGATCTCCTCTTTTTCTGTTTTATTCATACAATTATCTAAAAATATAAAATTTACTTTAAGAAATGCTTTGATTGCATCCACACATATTAGTAAGTTTTCTTATTTTTTATGTTCTCTTGGATGAAATTACTGATTGTTTTTATGATTTGTTATTTGATGCACCCATTTTTTATGATTAGATTATTTAGTATTCAATTAATTTTTGATCTATTTATGCATGTCCTTTTATGTCACACAATTTTAATTGTATCATGGTCTGAAAAGGATACATTTAATATTTCTGTCTTTCTGCATTTCAGTGTAAGGTTTTTATACTCTAATATGTGGTCAATTTTTTTGCATAGGTGCTATGTACCAATAAGAAGAACGTATATTCCTCTCTATTCCCATTCAAATTTCTCCAGATATCTTATTTCTAACTTTTTAAAAAATTCTATTCACCTCTTTGACTTGTTTCTTGTTTATTTTGTTGTTAGATTGATCTAATTATGAGAGCAAGAGGTTTATAGTCATAGTTAAATTATAATTTTCCTATTTTTCTTCCTGTAACTCATTCAACTTCTTTTGTTTAACTCTGTGGGTGCTATACCACTTGGTACATGTATGTTTAATTGCTATTAATTCTATGTCTATAACACCTTTCCTTCCTTATTTTTTAAATTAAATCATGCTATATTTTTATTCCAAATTCTCTCTCTGAATTTTCCTCTACCTTTCCTGAAAATGCAGGAAATTTGTTAAAGGGCATACATAGGTAGATATGCAAAACATTTTCATAACAATAATGTTGTAAAAGAAAACATTGACCAAAACTTTCAAGAAAAATAAAGACTTTTTTTTTAATAGGCTCCAGTTTGTATTAGATGTCATTAGTTCTGTCTCTGCAATGGATATCATTTTTTATCAAAATTCCTTCACAATTGTCTTGGATCAATGTATTGCTGAGAATAACAATTATTCACAGATAATCATCTTAGAATATTGCTGTGACTTTGTACATAATATAATTCACTTTGAATCAGCTCATGGAAGCTTTTCCAGGTATTTCTGAAAGTGTCCTGCTCATCATTTCTTATGGCATAATATTACTCCATCAAAATCTCATACCACAACTTATTCAGCTTTTACTCAATTGATGGACATCTCCTCAATTTTGAATGATTTGTCCTCAGAAAAGAACTGCTAAAATATATTAATACATATAGGTACTTTTCCTTTTTGTTTTTTATCTAGTAATGGTATTGATGGGTCAAAGGATATGCATAGTTTTATGATCCTTAGGCTATAGATCCAATTGCTCTGCAGAATAGTTAAATCTGATCACAATTGCAACAATAGTGTAATGATATCTACTTTTTCTCATATCCTCTCAAACATCTGAATTTTTTTCTGTTCTATTAGCCAATTTGATAAATATGATGTAGTACCTAGAATTTATATATATATGTAATACCTAGAAATATATATATATATATATATATATGTATGTATGTATGTGTATCTTCAATAAAACTGCAGATAGATTTTATTCCTTTATCTGGAATGACGTTTTTCTTTTTAAATTTGACTCACATCTATATATGCTGGAGAAATTAGATCATTATAGAAAATGTTTTTTTCACAGTTACTACTTGGGATAAGGCTAGGGACCTCACAATATGCTTTAATTCTCCAGTTCACACAACAATTTTTATCTGTGTTCCTTACTTTCCTCTTATCTTTCTATGACTCTAGGATCTTATTTTCTAGCTCTAGACAACAACCTTCTATTTGGTCTCCCTGAGATAAATGTCTTCATGCTTTAGTCCAATCAACTAATGGAATGATCTTTCAGAAATGCAGGTTTAATCATGTCATTTTTACTTCAATCCAATGGCTCCTGATTATCTTAAGGATTAAAAATAAAATACTCTGTTTGGGCTTCATGGCCCAACCCTCTCCTACCTTTTTAGATTCTAATGTTCTTCTATACACTCTGATACAATGATTTAGTTTCTTTGCTAGTGCTTGGACAAAACATGCTATCATTTGATTCTATCCATTTGCACTGATGATTATTTTCTCTTATTTTTTAAATTTTCTCCTTCTTCATCTCTGTATCTTGGCCACCTGAGCTTTCTTTAATTCTCACGTAAAATTCTACTTTCTACAAGATTATATTCCCAATCCTCCTTAATATTAGAGCCTTCTTTATTAGATTACTCTCGATTTTTCTTGTATATATCTTATTTGCACATAGATATTTGCAAATTATCTCCCCCATTAGGATTTGAGATCCTTGAGAGGAGAATGTTTGGACCAATTTTTATATAGGCAGTGCAAACACAGTGACTTCCATATAGCAAGTACTTAATAAATGCTTATTGATTTCCATACCTAAATATACTGCCTGATATGTTAATTATTTTTTTCCAAAAGTATTATTAATAGTATCATCATTGGTATTACAATTATCATCATTAACATTTCTATTTTAGCTGATTTTTTTAAATTTAAAAATAACTCAAAATATAATTCTTTACACATATTATTCTACTCATAGTCTCAACATTAAATAATGTTCAGCTAGTGTTTAAAATAAGTAGCTACTTTTTCATTTTCATTGCATGAATACATCTTAGGAGTCTACTTTTCTGTTTTTATTAAATTTATTTAATATTTTATTTTCCACCAGTTATATGTGAAAGTAAATGCTAAAAATTATTTTAAAACTAAGTGCTCCCTGTTTGTGGCAGCCCTCTTTGTAGTGGCCAGAAACTGGAAACTGAGTAGATGCCCATCAATTGGAGAATGGCTAAATAAATTGTGGTATGTGAATATTATGGAATATTATTCTTCGATAAGAAATGACCAACAGGATGATTTCAGAAAGGCCTGGAGAAACTTACATGAACTTATGTTCTATGGAACGAGTAGGACCAGGAGACCATTATATACTTCAACAACAATACTATATGATGATCAATTCTGATGGATCTGGCCATCCTCAGCAATGAAATGAACCAAATCAGTTCCAATGGAGCAGTAATGAACTGAACCAGCTACACCCAGTGAAAGAACTCTGGGAAATGACTAAGAACCATTACATTGAATTCCCAATCCCTATATTTTTGCCTGCCTGCATTTTGGATTTCCTTCACAAGCTAATTTGTACAATATTTCAGAGTCCAATTCTTTTTGTACAACAAAATAATGTTTTGGTCATGTATACTTATTGTGTATCTAATTTATACTTTAATATATTTAACATCTACTGGTCATCCTGCCATCTAGGGGAGGGAGTGGGGGAAAGGAGGGGAAAAATTGGAACAAAAGGTTTGGTAATTGTCAATGCTGTAAAATTACCCATACATATAACTTGTAAATAAAAAGCTATTAAAAAAAAAAACTAAATATTACCAATTCTTTTCCCTCCTTCTTCCATACCTCACCCTCATCAAGAAAGCAAGCAATTCCATACATGCTTTCATATTCATTCCTGCAGTACATTTCCACAGTACTCATGGTATGAAAGAAAATATAGAAAAAAAAAAAAAAAAAGAAAGAAAGAAAGAAACAAAACTACTCAAGAAAAAAAGAAGTAAAAAAAAAAAGTATCCTTCAATCATCATTCACACATCAGTTGCTTTTCTGGGGATGTGCCTTTCATAAAATCCTTCAGAATTGTGTGGGTCTTTGTATTGCTGAGAATAAAAAAATTCATTCACAAGTTTATTGTTTTACAATATTGTTGTTACTTTATACACAGTAAACATCACTGTACATCAGCTCATGGAAGTCTCTCTAGATTTTCTTGAAAGCTTATAATTTTTTATAACACAATAGTATTTCATCATAATCACAAATCCCGATTTGTTCAGCTATTGCTCAATTGATAGGAAAACCCTCAATTTTTAATTTTTTGTCCCAAAAAGAGCTACTATAAATATTTCTTGCACATACAGGTCTTTTTTCCTTTTCTAAAAATCTCTTTGGGAATATATATCTAGTAGTAGTATTGTTAAGAAAAGATATGCATAGATTTATATCCCTTTGAGCATAGATCCAAATTATTCTATAGAACAGTTTAATCAGGTTGCAACTCCAACAAAAGTGCATTCATGTCTCATTTTTTTTCCCACACTACTCACTATTTATAATTTTTTTTTATTTTCTATCCTATTAGTCAATCTAATTGGTATGTAATGGTATCTCAATTTTGTTTTAATTTTTTCCCCTCCAATCAGAAGTAAGTTAGAGTACTTATATATGGCTAGAGATATCTATGAATATCTATCTGAAAACTGTTCATATCATTTTTTATCATTTATCAATTGGGGAATGGCTTTTATCTGTACACATTTGACTCCATTCTCTATGTTTTAAGAAATGATTCCTCTATTGGAGAATTTTTTTTCATTAATAATGCTAATTGTATTTCCTTTCACTCTATTCTATCCATAGTTGATTATATTCTTTCTATACTTTTATCCTATCATTCTACAAAAAGTGTTTTCCTTCTTCCTCCCACGCCTTCATTTGCCTTCTTTTCAATTACCCACAGCTCTTATCCTCTTCCTTCCTGTTTTTTGGTAACATAAGATAGATTTCTATATCCCACTGAGTGTATATGTTCTTCCCTCTTTGAATCAATTCTAATGAGAAGATTCACTTATTCTCACTCATTCTCCCTTATGTTCCCCTCCTGCTTCTGCTTCACTGCAAATACTTTTGCTTGTCTCTTCTATATGAAAGGATTCACCCTATTCTATCTCTGTTTTCCCTTTCTCCCAGACTATGTCATACTTTATCACCTGTTCACAAAAATAGCAAAAAAAAAAAAAAAAAGAAAAAAAGAAAAAGAAAAAAGAAATTTTCTCTTTCACTGTCTTAGAAAAGTTTGCTCAGTCACATTGCTGTGATCTAGGTAGACTTTAAAATATTGTTACACATGTAAATAGTTGTCAGTTGGAATTCATGTAAGACTCCAAAAATTAGTGACATCTTTCCTTTTTTCTTATATCAAAATAGAGTATAAGAAAGATTTGCTTTCTCCTTCTTCTTCATCATTTTCCCATCCCCCTGCCTTATTGTATATTCAATAGAAAGCTGTCATACCAATCAAGATCAGTCAAAGGATTTAAGGATTCCATTACTATAGAAAGAAAACAGAATCTTCCAATGCTTAGATATAAGTTGCCTTGGTTACATTTTTTTTCATGACTTTCCCATACCAAACATACTGTAACTTTCTTCCCATAGACTCTGATTATATTTATGAGAAAGTAGTTAAGTAGTTTATGGAAAGATGCTATTTACCTCTTTCTTATATTCAAACTTTTTTAGTAGAAATATTTGATTTCAGTTAATTGTGACAACTGATGTAAAAAGTATATTAGTGTGGGCAAATGAGCTACAGGTTTAGAAGAGATGCCTCGCATGAGACAGTAGAACTCAAGGAAAATAGCCATTCCCTAGGAAAAATAGTCTTGATGAAGTTCCAAAATATCTGCCCAAAAGAAATATATCTCTCTTTTCCCCCATTCCAATGGAATACCCAATACCAAAGATACATAAGAATGAGTAGTTTAAAAAAAAAAAACTTATGAAGTCAATTCAATTTATGAATCAGTGAAATAAAAGAGACTGTGCTTTTATTCACAATCATAGGGGGATTTACTCAGCTAGTAATGACAGCTAATGAATTAGAATTTGGCTTTCCTGTTCAAATTTGCCAATATGTTTCTCTGTTCCAAAGCACTTATACATCTGCTCTCAACTTTGATGACAAGAAGTTTTTTTCCATGGTGGGGGGGTGGGGTTGGATTTCATTCCCAACTTGAAGACATGAACATATTCCACTCCATTTTTCATTCTTTGAATCACCTGTGATTCTTCAAGGTAACTTAGCCAAAAAAACAAGGTTCTGTTGTTTGAGTATTTATCATTTGAGTTTTGTTTTTTTTTTTTTTCTTTTTGTTTTTGTTTTGTTTTGTTTTAATTAGCTAAGGGCAAATAACCAGTATGGATTTATGAAATACCAAAGATTGATAAGAATATCAAATTGGTTTACTACATTAATCTATTTTTAATGTATATGTGCATCTTGATTGTGTATATATAGCAGGGACTTTCTCAAGATTTTGTCTTGACAAAAGATGATATAGTTCAAGAATTGTCTTTTTTTATTTAAACAGTGCCAGATCTAGTACCTGTAGATTGAAAAAGAAAAATCCATTTGTCAACAAAGAAAATACTCTGTTTTCAGATGGCACCAAAAGACTCATCAATGACTTTTCACTAACCTGAATTGTGCTTTATATACTGTCAATACTTAACCTGATATAATGCACTATATAAACTATCCTTTATATATAATATAATTCAACCTTAATATTTTACAAATGAGAAAAATGAGAT
This sequence comes from Antechinus flavipes, assembly GCF_016432865.1. Taxonomy (NCBI): domain Eukaryota; kingdom Metazoa; phylum Chordata; class Mammalia; order Dasyuromorphia; family Dasyuridae; genus Antechinus; species Antechinus flavipes. The sequence goes on along the minus strand of NC_067398.1, from coordinate 525,781,734 downwards.
CCAAGAAAATAAAATGATCTTCCTCAAATAGTACTGCAAAAAGTAGAGAACAAATTTAAACTCTACTTCCTGAATTCCAAATGCAGCATTCTGTTGTTATACTGTATTGCCTATAACTACTCTGAAAACTAGGAAAAATATTTCTTCTCATATTGGTATCTATATTTCTCCATGTTTAAATCTTGAATTGCAAATAGTTCCCTCTAATATTTGCCCTTTTGTGCTTCAGATAACAAGAAAGAACAAGGAAGGAAATATGAATAAGGTATTAAAACTGGATCAAATTCATTTTCATCAACTATGTCAACTTCAATATTCGGGCTAAGTTATGTAACCTTTTTTTTTTCTAATTAGACAATTAAATTAGCTTGTTATACATCTTCTAAAGGAAGAAAATTCTGAACCCCATTGCCTTTTTGCATGCTTTTATAAATGACAGAGAAATAGCATTGTTTCTTTTTTAATCCCAAACCTGTTCCAATTGCCTAAGACAAGATACCTGCCAGATTGTTAATCTTTCTTAAATGTACATATTTAAAATGAAGCTTTTCTGAGTTTTATAGCTTCCCTAAACCATTGGCTGTTCTTCATGTTGTCATATATCAGTTAAGCCATCACTTCAGTTTAAAATAAATTTCCATTTATAAGCAGAAAACACAAATTTAATTTGAACATTCTTCTGACAAAAATGCAAATTCCTAAATGAGCAAGTAATCTTAAAAAGGCAACAATTCATCACTTCTAGAATAGTGCTTACTCTCCATATTCTTCTGCATAACACAAGTTCATCAAAGTGAACGTGTTTTACTTAAGACATGACTTTTTTTTACTGATTTCTTTTTTTAATATGTTTTTTGAATGTGTTTAAAAACTGATACATTCTGTCATATAGACAGAAGCACTATAATTAATTAAAAATACAGTACTGGTAGGTAAGATATAAAGTGAAAATAAATTTTATTAAAAATAAAATGAATGGTATGCATTTGATTTTTAATGTCAGAAAATTTTAAAGAATAACTATAAAGCTAAATGTTCTAGAAATTTTTACTCTCTAAGATTAAGTATGCTTAATATATATTTGCATTTTTTATATTCCAAAGTATATGAATTTCAATTAAAATTATCAGTTTTTATAAGTACAATGTCACCATTTGGTATAAACTCTCTTTTCCTATATTCTTAAAAGTCTTATCTAATTTAGCAAAAAATATATATATATATATATATAAAAACATTGTTCCCTTTTCCAATATAATGAAAGTTCCTTGAAGTAGGAACTGTTTCATTTTGTCTTTATATCTTCATTATGGAACACTTGTACTTATCAGAATCCTACCTTTTAGAATCAAGTGCTTAATAAAAGTTTGGTGATGGACTGATTTATTAATTTATGAGTTAGTGCAATGGGAAGGGCTAGCTTGTCGGTTTAACATTACTTTCTGTCACATACTAACTGTGAAACCTTGAGCAAATCATTTAAATTGTGCTTGTTTTTCCCTTACTTAAATGAGGTTGGACTAAATGATTCAAAGTTCCCTTCCTGGTTCCACTTCTAGGGATTATAATACACTTTCAGTCTCTCTATAAAATGAAAACATTAGACAAGATAATCTTTAAAATTCTTTTTATCTCAAAGACTATGAATAAATCTGTAAGTTCAAAGATAAATACACAGTACTGAAAAAAAAAAAAAATGATTTCTGTTTCTCCTATATCTTTATGTTATTCTGTACACATGTGGTAGAAGCTAGGTAGCAGAGTGGATAGAATACCAGACCTGGAATTAGGAAGACTCATTTTCATGAGTTCAAATGTGACTTTAGACAATTACTATCTATATGACCTTGGGCAAGTCAGTTAACCTTGGTTGCCTCAATTCCTCATCTATAAAATGAGCTGAGAAGGAAATTGCAAACTATGGCAGTATCCCCAACAAGAAAACCCCAAATGGGGTCATGAGGAGTCAGATCTGAATGAAACAACTCAACCCAACAAAAGTATCCTTCCTCCCCCCCCCTCACCCCCCCCCCCCGCCACCTTTCCTCTTATACTGACCCGTATACATACTTTTACCTCTAAGAGAAGTTATGACTAATTCTGAAAATAATACACATCTGTGTTCCCTTCATCCAAGCAAATGGCACTATCTGTGTTTGACATTGTCACACAAGAGACACGTAGGAATATCTCCCTTATCCCTACCCTCAAGCCAATCTCTCTTTACATGCCCTAGTGAGAAGTATTGCTTCCTGAGGTGACCACCTTCACTTCAAATTCCTTTCTTACATGATGGCTATTGTTATGTACAAAGAAATCTGCCACACCCATTCCTCCATCAATCTCTTTTGCTTAGAAACCACATTGACTTGCAATTACAATACAATCTCACCTCAGCAAGTGATTCTTGGGGTGTTAACCATTTTTCATGATTTAATGTCACCAAATCTTTTCAAGCCATTTTCTGTTAGAATAGTTTAATTTTCCGAATATTTAAAGTCTGCCCATTTAAATGCATTTGCACAGTTAACACCAAATCCTTTCTATCAATTATATTCAGAGTCTTTTCAAATATTTTTAACTCAAAGAATATAAAACATGCCAAAGCATATTGATATGACTAATAAACGATTGCATCCACTTGCAAATTTATAATAAAGTCAAGAAAAATGATAAAATTGATGGATAGAACATGTTAGAGGCACAAAAAAGTAAGAATCACACAAGAAATCTTTCGTTTTTATCTTCATCTGATAACTGAACATCAAGTAATAAATAATCTCTTTATATTAATAATATTTCATAATTCTCTTACTTTAGTACATGAATATGTATTAAGTATTCACTATGTGCCAATCACTGTGCTAATAACTAGGCACTCAGAAAAAGGCAAAAAAAAAAAAAAAAAGAAATCCTCAAAAACAAAATAAAATTCTATAAAATGCTAGTCCCTGATCTTAAGTAGTATACCATTTAAATCATAATGACATTGACTTAAACAATTATGTTTAAGTCCTGTAGAATTTTAATAAATAACTTTTAACCCAGAAATTTTATAGAAATTCCTAAGTAGCCTAGGGTAGCAAAGTAAAATGATCATAGGATAGATCCTAGGCATGGAATGCTCACTTACAAACTTAATAATTTTGAATAATACATTTAAACACTAATTTTCATGACAGTGATCCTTTTGGGAGTCACCACTCATTAATTCCTCTCCTATATATACCAGCTTGGACATTTTGGAAAATATAAATTTTATTTCAAAGTATGATTAGAAATCTAGCCCCTTCTTTAGCCAGTAGTAACATATGCTATCATAGAATTTAGGATAGGAAATAAATCACTCTCTGTTTTGTAAGGTGATTGGCAATATCATTAGATTCCTACTCTAGAGTCTTATAATGTCATGGAAATTATCTTTTGTTTTTAAAAACTGTGTCAAGCAGATAAAATAACATGTACTACCAAGTAAGTAATCATTGATTATTTGTCCTTTGGCGGACTGAATAGCTATTGTCTCACTATTTAAATTCAAAGAAACGCATTGCTAATGTGAGCACTTTTTAGACACAAGGGATTAATAAAGCCTATCTACTAAATCACAAAGATGTTACTATCTATATTAGTGACAAGACTTACTATAATAACTAAATGATTAAAGAATTGCTTGCTGGATGAGCACAATGGATAGAGAACCAGGCTTGGAGTTAAGAAGACCTGAGTTCAAATCCAACTTCAAACAATTAGTAGTTTTGTGAGCCTGTGTATTTGTTGTATGTGTGTGGGACAATAGTGACCACAAAAACAATCAGAGACTCTCAGAGTAACAAAAGCGAAAAGGAGTTTATTATGATCTCTCAAGAAAGAGCATTCTGCCATTTGAAAAGGTGCTTGTCAGTAAAAGAAGTGCAATGTAAAAACTGCAAAACACAAGATTAAATAGCCTAAAAGCAGAAGGCCCAACCCTCCTACCTGACCTTTTTTGTTTGTTTGTTTGGGGGAGTCCAGGCTTACATTTTAATCAGAGAAATCTATCCCAGAAATAAAAGAACAAATTGCCTTTAAAAGAAGTACTTAAATGATAATTAAGAAGTGGTAGGAAACAGGATGGGACTAACACTTGCAACTTTTTTACTTATACCATAGCTCTATTTATTATTATAAAGTCTCAAGTCACAATTAAGGTTATATTATAAGGCTATGTTCCCATAAGAGTGTCTTCACTAAGTTAATTCACTCATATGTATTTTAAGATGAGATCCATAACATTAGCAGACCATGGAGTCAATAGGTCCTTGACACAGAAAAAATTTAAATAGCTCTTTCTAAACATAGGTTTAGACAAACTAGGTGAGACAAAAGAATCAGAAGCCTAAAATCAGAAGGATTCATCTTCCTAAATTCAAATCTGGCCTCAGACATTTATCAGCTGTATAATCCTGTTTGCCTCACTCTCCTTATCTGTAAAATAAAATTTCAAACAAGTCCAGTATCTTAGCCAAAAAAAAAAAAAAAAAAAAAAAAAAAAAGACCCAAATGGGGTCACAGAGTCTGACATTACTGAAAACAGCTCAACAAAAAAGCCTATATAGTACTTATATTGAGACATATACTTGAACAGGAATAAAAAGTTTGGTTTTGTCATTGTTCCACACCTAGTCTAACATATATGATTTTTTTCTTTTACAACAACATATACTTTCCAAACAAGATAAATTTATTATATATTATACATATAAATGTTATTTTATAAATGTTACATTACAGATTTATTATGAGCTGTATTATAAATCTAACTGCATATAGCATGCACTATCTTCTGCTTAAGATAATCCAATTTTTGAAGATATAAGTTAGTTAATCATCATTTTCCATTATCTATTGTTGGAAATTATCAAAATCCTATTATAAGTTAAATTATTGGAAGGCAAAGTAATGTAATGCTAGAGAAACTGAGGCAAGATAGAGATTGGAGAATTTTTAATATTTTATTTGAGAGAGAGAGAGATTGTGCTGGCAGCATGTTGCCTCTAGGGCTGATGTCTCAAAGCATCCAGTTGGGAATGTGAGGCTCCCATGAAATATATCTACACGTGGTACCAAGCTACCAGATTAGACCAAAGCAGGGGCAGAGTCAGTGCACTGAGAACAGGAACAGACTATCAATCTGGTTCTGAGAGGGTGGGGGGGGGGGGAAATCTACATAATTTTAAATAAATTCACTGTATTAAGATATTGTCTCTATAAAACAAATACTTATTATAGATCCATTTCTTTAAAACAAATATAGAAAAAAATAAAACCTTTTGTTATTAAACAACTGAGTAAATTTGATAACTTATTATTTTTTTAGGATTTTAGTTTGACATTATTTTCTTATCTGCCTTTAATAGAAACAAGGAAGATCTTTTATATATAAAAAAGGAGAATGGAAAAAGAAACTGCTCTAATCCAGACATGGCACTCAAGAGTTACAAATATTTTCTTCCTGTGAAGAATGTAAATACTTTGACCTTATCTAATAACATGATTTTTTTTCCTTCCTGTTTACTTTTAAAGATTATCTTGAGTCTTTTTATTTGAAGATTGAATTTTCTGTTCAGTTCTAGTCTTTTCATCAGGAAAGTTCGAAAGTCCCTTATTTTGCCAAATCTTCACCTTTTCTACTAAAAGATTATGCTCAATTTTGCTGTGTAGTTGATTATTATTTATAATTCATGCTCTTTTGCATATCAGAATATTGCAACGCAAGCCCTCTGATTTTGTGATATAGGAGTTATTAAGATCTGTGTAATCCCTGACTTTAGACTTCTTGATATTTAAATTGTATTTATCATGCTGCTTGCAATATTTTTGACTTGATTTGACAATTTTATTATTTGGCTAAAATATTCCTCAGAGTTTTCATTTTGAGTTCTTCTTCAAGAGGTTAACAATTCATTCTTTCAATGACTATTTTACCCTCTGGTTCTAGGATACCAGGATAGTTTTCCTTGATAATTTCTTGAAAGATGTGTCTTGGTTCTCTTTTTGATCATTGCATTCAGGCTGTCCAGTAATCCTTATATTTTCTCTCCTTGATCTATTTTCCAGTTTAGTTGTTTTTCCAATAAAACATTTTTTTTTATTTTTTTTCCATTTTTAAAAAAAATTTTATTTGACTGATTCCCAATGTTTTATACAGTAATTTTAGGAAATTATTTTCTTAGCTTTTGCACTTCCTTTTTTTTTCCATTTGGCCAATTCCACATTTTAAGGAATTGTTTTCTTTTTGTTGTTTGTTTTTCCATTTGGCCAACTGTATTTCTTAAGGAAATGGCTTCAGTCAATTCTTCTTCTTCTTTTTCCAAGTCATTTGCTCCCTTCTCTAACACTTTTTTTTCTTTCCCCAATTTTTCTTCTATTTCATTGGATTTTTAAAATACTCTTTCAGCTCTTCCAAAAAGGCTTTTTTTGGAGAGGTCTTGAAAAAAAATTCATTTTCCTCTTTAAGACTTCTCAATTATGTCATATTGCTCTAAGTTTTTATTTTGATTTTCCATGTCTTCATAGTAGCCTCCTATAGTCTGATCTTTTATCTGTTTTTGAGTCATTTTTTTCACCTATTTTTTGACTTTTAAAGTTGAACACTGCTGATGAAGCAAAGGAGGAACTTCCCTAAACTGCTTTTTCTGGGGCTAGAGGCCTGATAACTGGCTTTCTTCCTTGGGGCTTCCGCAGCTATTGATTTCTCCACTGTGCTGGCATGGCCCAGTCTAATTGTGTCTCTTGAATCTTTGGTTTCTGAATGGCAGTTTGCCTTCTGTGCTGGGGCTGAAGGGCTGTGCCTGCTGTGCCACTATTCTGCTCAACTAAAAGAGTGGTCTTGGTTACTTATCTTTGCTGTAGCTAAGGGCCTCCACTGGTTTGATCATTTAGGCTAGGCTGAACTCCATTTTTACCAAACTTAAGCAGACTTTTCTTGAAGTTCTCCTAAATTTTCTTAACTCGGAAAATTTTTTCATTGGGGCTTTTTGTAGGGGATACAAAATTCATGTTATTTCCAAAGAAAACTGAGAAGAGCTCATGCGATTTCCTGGCTTTTTTCCACTATGTTGTCTCTTCACCCCAAAACAGTTTTTCAACCAAGGAATTTACACGGCACTAAGTGAAAACAATCTAACAAATATATATATATATATATATGCATTTTTTTAAAAAGCATATATAGAGATTTTTTAAATGTATTTTGTGGAGGAGAGAAAAAAGAGATAAACTAAAAATAAGTCAGGAAAAGTTTTTCTGAGATAAATTTTAAAAGAATGAAACAATGAGTTTCAAGCGACTAAAAGGTGAAAAAAGTATTCCAGGTGTGGACTTTATCTCATTTATGGGGAGGAATAATAATTCCAACTTACATATGATGGGCAAAAATTGGGATTTTTAATTGATTTTCATAAAATCTTTTTTATGTATAAAATAAGCCATGTTTGATCCATAATAACCAACTGAGAAGTTGAACATAAAAAAGTTGTGATGAGCAACCTATGTTGATTCTATGAATCCTTGTTAAAATAATGTTGTAGTCATTGTGTCTGATCTCTGATTCCCTGATATTACCAGGAAATAAGTCTTCACAACATTATCTTCATAATGGAATGATGAGTCATTATTTAAATGCCTACATTTCAACAAAATATTAATTATATCTATTTTCTAAAAATGAAGAAAAGAAAAGTTTGGAAGCCAATAGAACAGGGCATATTGAAGAGGGGGCATGGATAACCATTAATTATATATTTATGGTGATAAGGTCCCTAGCTAGAAAAAATATCATTTATTAGCCATAATTGTTTCTGTACTGCTCTCTACTATGTTTCAATAAAATCAGTGTGTTTGAAATAGAAATTTACAGAATGAAAAATTAAATTCAGCTAAACGTTGAATACACTAAAACAGATTAGTCTGTTTTAGGAAGGATGTAATCAATTAAAAGGTATACAAAACAGACTCTAAATATGCAAAGTAGAAACTCAATAGAAAAATGCATATAATGAAGAGATGTTCTAAGTAATTACTGATATTGTGATGATAAAACAAGTTTTTAAATCCCTTTACCAATAAAGACTATGTTTCCTTGTTGCACATAAAATTCTCCTTACAAGAGTCACAATGGTAGTGTTAAGAAAAATCAGAGAAAAATGATCCGAATCCTAGTCCCATTTAACTCTTTTTGGCACTCTTTCTACTTCTCTTTCACTTATCCCCAGTGATCTCTGACTTTCTGTGTTTCTGAATTCATAGGGAACTGAAGGTGTTGCCTTGGATAATTTTAAGGATCACATTATTTTTATTATAAAATGTGTGTGTGTGTGTGTGTGTGTGTGTGTGTGTAAATTCAGGAGACTAATATTTAATGTTTAATATTTAATATTTAATTTAAATTAATATTTAATTTAATTTAAAGGTGCAAGTCAATTTTTATGTTATATTAACATGTTGTCTTAGTCCTTGAAAAAAAATTTTAACTAATATTGATATCTTTATTAAGGCAAAAAATAAGAGGCAAAAACACAAGAAAGGAAAAATTCATGATTAAACTGACATATTGAAATGTTCTCAAATTTAGTTGTATTGTGGCATGATACTGTAAAACCTAAAAGGGTCTTTAAGAGATAATTTAGTACAAATGTTGATTTTGAGGAACAAAAAGTATTATCCAGATGTCATGCTAACTCAATAGCAGCTGAAAGGGGTAAAATAACTTTCCCAATATCACTCAGCTAGTAAATAGAAGAGCTGAGTCTCAGAGTCAGCTTTTTTTGAAACTTCTTACTCCAGGTCCAACTGAAGCAGCTAAAAGGAAGTTAGGATAGAGTTTTAATTCTGTCTCAGATATTGGAAAAGTCAATATCTCTCAGACTTAGTTTCCCCATCTGTTAAGTAGGAAAAACAATCAAATTTACCTCATAGTGTTTTTGAAAGGATCAAATGAGATAACATAAAAATTTATTCAGAATGCTATTTTGTTATTGTAGCTGCTGCTGCTGTTGCCACCCCTGATTTTTGTTGTTTTTGTTGTTGAGGAACAGCTGTGTTTTGCAGTGGTTAGAGCTCTAGCTTCATACTAAAGTTGAAATCTGGCTTCAGACACTGGTTTCTTTTTTATAATATATGAAAAGTTTGAATCCTAAGTCAAAATGTTAAGAATTCTTCCCCATTCCAAAGAAAAGCTCCCTGTCCAGTTGTCATGGCTTCATTATAATTTAGGATCACTGATTTAGATTTAGATCTTAGATCTTAAAATATCATCAAACCTCTTCATTTTGCAACTGTTGAGAACCAGGCCCATAAAGACATAAGTTGAGTCTCATTAAAAATTGATGCTTTTTCTCAATTAAATTATTTTTAACAGGTACTTGAACCCAGATCCGGGTTGTTTCTGCAACAGCAAAATGATGCTTTTTTCTTATTTCTATTTTTATTCCTTTTGACAACAATACTTTTGAGACCAAATTTTTTGGGGTGAAGTAGTGGAGTGGCTTAGACATATTTGTTTTTGTTTTCTACATTTATCTGTACTTTTACAACTGTTGTATTGCCTTTTTTCAACTTCACAAATAATATATCACTCCCAAAATAAGATTATTACTTCTAAACTCACTGACTTGCTAATGACTCAAAGTTTCATGAAAGTAGTTTCCCTTGGCCTCCCTTTGTTTTTTTGGTAGAGCTACCAAAGTTCTATCAATGCCTTCCTTTCTAAAGGTCAGAAACTGGACTCAGATTATTCTACTTTGCATCTGTTGGCCTGCCTGGTTTCAAACCTTTGGATTGTAAGATCTTTCTCTCTCTCTCTCTCTCTCTCTCTCTCTCTCTCTCTTTTTTATCAATTGCATCTCCAGTGCTTAGCACAGTGAGTGGAACATTTTAAGCACTTAATCAATTTATATTGGATTGGACTGTGTTGTTAGAGACAGAGTAAATTCAAGGAGGGAGGAAAGGAGACAAGATCATGATTTATTCCACACATTTCAAACTGAATCTATCATAGATAAAAAACATAGCTCTTCACATAGTATCCAGCCCAGATGAGAATGACCCAGATGATTAAGAAAATAATTTAATTGAGAAAAAGAATCAATTTTTAATGAGACTCAAATTATGTTCTAGCATCCTCTATGAAGGTGCATGAAATATCAGTTAACTTCTAGCTTTGGAAGTTTCTTACTCAGCATGTTCAGCTATAGCAAAAGTCCTTCCAAACTCATACAAGATGTCCCAAAATTTTAGTTCAGTTCTTTCCATTTAGGATTTTGCAGTTATATAAGACTCTGCTTATTTCAAAATGCATTAGTTCATATAAACTTTTGCAAGCTGAAAGATTATTATAATTATCATTTTATGCTTCTCCTTTTTTGACTTATTAGTATTTCATCTTTTTCAATTGCATGTAAAGAATTTTCCATTTTTTTTTCCCTTTCTCTCTTTTTTCTCCCCTCCCCAAGACAGCCCACAGTCTGATATAGGTTATACATGTACACTCACATTAAAGATATATCCACATTAGCCATATTACATAAGAAGAATCAGAACAAAAGGGAAAACCACAAAAAAGGGGGAAAAAAGTTAAAAAGTATCCTTCAATTAGCAGTCAATACCCATAGTTTTTTCTTTGAATATGGATAGCATTTTCCATCATGAATCTTTTGAAATTGTCTTAGACCATTGTATTGTTGAGAAGAGTAAGTCTATCATACTTGATCATCACAGAAAGTTGCTTTCTGTTGTATATAATGTTCTGGTTCTACTCACTTCATTCAGCATCAATTTATGTAAATCTTTCTATGTTTTTTTTTTTCCCTGAAAAGCTTCAGTTCATCATTTCTTATAGCATATTCATATACCACAGGTTATTCGTTATTCAGCCATTCCCCAGTTGATGGGCATCCCCTCAATTTCCAATTCTTTGCCACCACAAAAAGAGCTGCTATATTTTTTGCACATATAAGTCCTTTTCATTTTGTTTATTATCTTTTTGGGATAACTTCCTGGTACTGGATCAAAGGGTGTACATAGTATGATAGGCCTTTGGTCAAAGTTCCAAATTGCTCTACAGAATAGTTAAATCACTTCACAACTCCCTCAATAAGGCATTAGTGTCCCAACTTTTTCACATCATCTCCCATATTTATCATTTTCTTTTTCTACCATATTAACTAAGCTGATAAGTGTGAAGTGACACAGCAATGTTTTAATATCCATTTCTCAAATTAACAGTGATTTAGAGCATTTTTTCATATGATTACAGATTGCTTAATTTGCCTGTTCACATCCTTTGACATTTTCTCAATTAGGAAATGATTTGTACTTATATAAATTTGACTCAGTTCTCTAAGTATTTTAGAAATAAGGCCTTTTTTTTTTTTTAAATCAGATATACTACTGTAAAAAGATGTTTCCCTGCTTCCTATTTTTTCTTCTTATCTTGGTTATATTGATTTTGTTCAGGCAAAGCCTTTCTAATTTAATGTAGCAAAAATTATCTATTTTATATTTCATAATGTTCTCTATCTCATTTGATCACAAATTGTTCTCTTTTCCACAATTCTTACAGAGAAAGTATTTCTTGCTCTCCTGAGTTGTTTATGGTATCATTCTTTATTTCTAAAGTATGTACTTATTTTGATCTTATTTTGATACAGGTTGAGAGCTCTTCATTTATTACTTGTTTGTGACATACAATTTTCTAATTTTCCCAATATTTTTGACAATCGCTGATTCATATCGCAAAAGTTAGATTATTCTAACAGTATAACAGTAGATTATTATAGTCATTCCCCACTGTTTCTTATGTTGCTAAACTATTCCATTGATTCACCATTTTATTTCTTAGCTAGTACCAAATTTTGATGATTGGTAGATTAATTCTTTTTTTTCTTTTTAAAAATATTTATTTATTTAAAATTAAATACAAACTAAGAAAAGCAAAAAAAAAAACAAAAAAAACAAAGAAATCTTGAAAAGGAAAATAAAATCAAAAGAAAATAAATCATTATCATGTGACCAGAAGAACATCAGGGAGGATTCAAAATTTGTAGCTGTAGTCTTCTTGTTCGTTTTCTGGAGGTCTCTGGACCAGCTTTCCTTTCAGTTAAGTAATAACCACAAGAATAGCCAGGGATAGAGTCCAAATTCTTTATTGTCTTCTGCCTGGGGCTGGGCAGCTTTCTGAGATCCTTTCAGACAGATCTTGGTCTCAGTGGGGGAAGTGCAAGAGGCCAGCCACCATGGGTGGTGTGAGATGAAATGAATGAATCTCTATGAGTCCGAGGGTTTGTGCTTCAGCCTCCAAATACCACAAAAATGGAGATGGAATGAATCTGTCTCTCAATCCCACCCTGGCTGAGTTTGTCTCAGCTTATATGCTCTATTATAATTAGATCCTTTATAGTATACTGAGTATAAGCCAATCATTATATCACTAGGGAACCATTATTTGTTGTAAGATAAAATCAATTATACTGAACTTAAAGAACTATTAATCAGGATGCCAAACTAGATAACCATTGTCTAATCAGTTCCACTTAGTTAGTACCTTATAAGAATCCTTGTTTCAAGTACAAGAGTTCTGGCCCATAACATGTAGCAATTAATTTCCATTTCAAAAAAGCATGCATATATATATATATATACACACACACACATAGAGAGAGAGCGGGAGATTATTCACAGCCACATACATATATGCATATACAAATATACCTACATGCATAATACACACATTTATCCTTATTTACATGTATGTAGAAGTGTGCCTAAAATAATACTAATATGACTAACATATAATGTAGATTTCTCTCATGACTGAATCATTAAGTTTGACTTTTTATGAAATCAAAGATAACTTTTTTTTCTACTAAATTCTACTACTGATTCTTATTATTGTTGGTGTATATCTCTTATTTCTTAAATCTGTTAACATCTCTATTTTAATTCTACTCCTTAACTTTCCTTGCTATTACTTAAACTTCTTCTACCCATGTATCCCTTTTTATCTCTCCCACCCACAAATCCTTTCCCATTCTCTTTATCTATATACTCTAGGCCACTTCTTTAATTTACACAACTTTCTATAACCCCCCTTATTCTATTATTCCCTCCACACCTTATTTCCTTTTATTATTCTAGAGCTTACCATACCCTTCCTGATATATATGTATATATGTGTGTGTATATATATAGAGAGAGGGAGATAGATAGATAGATAGATATGTATCGTTCCCCATTAAATCCATTCTCCATGTGAGCAAGTTTTCAGAAATACAAGCTCTCCTCCCTGCCTCTAAAAGCTCTGTGTTGGTTCTTCTTTGGCACTTCATTTGTATGACATTATTACAATTTTTACCTTTTCCTGAACAGTTTGCTTTTGAGAGGCAAATCCTACTTAACTCTACTCCAATCTTTCCTTTAACTTATTCAATTACTGATATCAATCTTAAACACATAGTGTACATTTCCTTGTAAAAAAGCATAAACAATGTGTTTTTGCTGACTCCCTTGAAGTTAATCTTTGATATTGACTCTTATATGTTAAATTTTCTATTGAGTTCAGGTTTGGTTCAAACAAAATCTTGAAAATATTCAACTTCATTGAATGTCTTTTTGTTGTTGTTGTTCAATATTATAGGCTGCAGGTCCCAAGACATGCTTATAAGTACTATACAATTATAATTGTAACTTCAGCCTAATTGGATCGATTTTGTTTGTCTGTTTGTTTCTTCTCTCTTTCATCTGGGATTTTCAAAATTTAGCAATAATATTCCTGTTTTCCATATAGAATCTTTGAGGTGGTAATCAGTGATTTTTTTTTTCTTTCTACTTTCCCCTAATGTTTTATCAATCACTCCAGGCCATTTTTCTTCGACTGTTTCTTGTATTATTTTGTCAAAATTCCTTTTTTTGGTCATGGCTTTTAAATAGTTCAATTATTGTTATGTTTTTTCTTCTTGATCTGTTCTTCATATTTTCTCCTTTATAAGATAGTTCACATTCTCTTCTATTTTTTCATTCTTTATATTTTGTTCTGTTATTTCATATTCCCTTATAGCTTCACTAGCTTCCCCCATGCCCAATTCTAATTTTCAGATAATTATTTTCTTCTTTAATATTCTGCATCTCCTTTACCAGTTACTTGACTTTCTTTTCATAATCTTCTTCTTTGTTTTTGTTAGTGTTTGGATGGTTCTTAATTTTAAAAAAAAATAGTTTTTCAATATATTTTTAAAGTCTTTTTTTGAGTTCTGTAAATTGTTTCTGGGCAGATAATCATTTAATCTTGTTCTTTGGTGTAGAAGAGGGTATATATATATATATATATATATATATATATATATATATATATAACTTCACTCTTCTCCTCTGAATATGAGGGTCTTTCTTATTCACATAGTAAGTTCCTATGGTCGGATTCTTTCTTCTTTGCTCAATTTTTTTTTTTTTAATGAGAACTTATTAGTGTAACCACTTCTCATTCTGAAGTAAGGAAGATAGTGCTTCTGGATTCACTTCAATGCCTTCTTTTCAGCTGGAACCCCAAACCAAAAGCTCCCTGCTGCTAGCAGGCAGCAGCCAGCAGTTTGACTCAATGCTTCTGCACTGACCAGGTATGCTGGCTCCTTCTTAAACAGGGTTATGTCTCTGCAGCACACTTGAGCATGGTATTCTTTATTAGGAGAAGTTGCCTCAGGCTTAGCTGACACAAACCCCTGATGCTCCTAGATGTTTGGGAAGTGAAAGTTCTTGTGGTTGTGACTGAGGCTACCTCTGAACCCAGATAGTCTCAGGGCTCCCTACTTGTTGTTTTTGCAGAGCTAGGCTAGAGGTGTTTACACTTCACTATTTTAAGTTCAGTTCACAGTTTCTGTGAGTTTTCTGAAGTTGTTCTAGGAGGACTCCTGTTCTGCCACAAGTCTTATTTATTTTTACTAGTCTATGCTAGCTCTGAGGTGCAATTTTGTTTTGTTTGCAGAAGAAATCTAGAGGACTTTAAATTTTCTGACTTGCTCTACCAACTTCCCAAAATTCTCCCCTATGTACAATAATTTTAAACATATTTCCATATTGGTCATATTGTGAAAGAAAAATCAGAACAAAAGGGAATCTAATCCAGTGTGTGGAATAGAGAGATAAGATGAAGAACTTACAGGAATGTGTGAATTCTTTTTCTGTATTTTACTTTCATTATTTCTGTGTTTCACCTATGACCTGTATAATATGTGCAGACCCATGTGTACTTGAGCTTTGGCCAGCTAAATCTGAAGCCTGAAGGTTAATTTTCTGTTTCCTAGAAATCAGGTGATTTCAGGGAAACAGAAACCTTCCATTCCAATCTCTCTGGATAGCAACAATCAATTAGATGCCTCCCTCTCCTCTTCTCAATGCTCCCTTACTTGTGATGTAATCTCTTGTATAAAAGCTGTGTATCTTTACTACTTCTTTAGCCCTCCTACCACAAGCTTTCTCTTTCTTATCTCATGAAGGGATGGCTCATCCTCCAGAGAGTTTAATAAATAACTTTTCTGCTTTCTACTGAGTGATCTCAGAGTAGTAATTTTGGGTAAGGGTTTTCTACATCCCACACACCCTCCTTAAACCCTGACAGATGTTAATGGAAGAACATAGTATTTTTTTTTTTTTACCCTTTAAGGCTAGAAATGTTTGGATATGCACCCTTTCCCTCTTACATGTGGGTAAACTTAAATTAAATACTTATTAATCTCTTAACTCCTTTTGGTGTCACTATAAAAAGCTATCAAAAATTCTTTATCACCTCTAAAGTAATTATTTACAGATATTTATAATCAATTCTATAAATAAATATTGTTGCTTTTTTTTGGAGTTTTGTTTTGTTTTTGTTTTTTACTATTGTCAATGTTCTAAAGGCTTTGACAAGTTTTATATCTAGAGATGGAATCATAATCAATAAATTTTTATATATAAAATTTTAAAATATTAGAAAACAGATCTTTTAGGTTTAAAAAAATTGTTAATATTCTAACTTACAAATCATCAGAGACATGGCTCAAACCCAGGATCTTCTTAAATTTCAATCTGATCTTCATTTTAATTTACTAGAATGATTCAAAAAAATAAGTTGATATTCAAGTTACAATTTACCTTATCAATATTCTTTATGATTTGGTAAATATTTGACACCTTTCCAAATTGAATCCAATTTATAAAAATTGTATTTCATAGTGTCAATCTTGATTCAAAATCCATTTGCATGAGTATCATCTCACTGAGATAGATTGGTTACTCAGTGCTTCACATCTGAGTGATAGATTTGACTCAAAATAATGATGCTTGTCTTTTGGCTTAAAGCTTTAAGAAAAAAAGACATTAGTAACAGATATTCTTAAAGTCCCTGATGGGAAAGATATACTCTAAAAATAATCTAACTTATAGAAGAAGTACCACGTCAGCCACATCTTCAATCCTTTATTAATTACAAACATAGCAACTCCTGTAAGAGTAAGCAAGAGATGGTGTTATGGGCCAGAAATCTGAACTTGAAACAAAAGATTTTTACAAGATACTAAGTCAATGGAATTGATGGAGATGATAGTTATCTAATTTAGCATGGTTCAGTATGATTGATTTAATCCTACAAGGAGATGTTATGAACCAGAAGTTGAAACAAGGTACTAAATGGAATTGAGGAGACAATGGCTAAATCTAGTTTAGCATTGATTTAATCCTACAACAAATAATGGTTTCCTAATGATATAATGATTGGTTTATACTTAGTGTGGAGCATAGAAACGAGAAACCTCAGCCAGGAAGATTCAGAAACATTCAGAGAGAAGGCAAAGGACTGGCGGCAGGAACTTAAGCTCTTAGAACTAAGGGGAGAAATTCAATTGGATCTTCCATTTTCCTCCTGCACTTCCCCCACTAAGACCAAGGCCAGACTGAAAGCTGTCCAAAAAGCTGCCCAGCATCAGGCAAGGAGATATTAAAGGATCCAGACTTTAAGAAAGCTAACCAGGCCCCAGAAAGGAGAAAGACATAAAAGAGATAATAAAGGATTTGGCAGTACCTGGCTGTACTCATGTGGTGATTACTGAACTGAAACAAAGGATGCTCCCAAGACCTCCAGAGACCCTCCAAGTAAACTGAAAAAGAGGACATTACATTTTAGAGAGAACATTACAAGATGGAATTTCATGTATTTAAAACAGCTAGCAATGATTAAAAATAATAAAGATGGAAGATTAATATGAAATAAAGTGAGAAAAGTGGAAGTTCATCTTGTGGAAGCATTTAAATGCCAGGCTCAACAATTTGTATTTTATTATAAAAAACTTTCTTTCTCCTCAGTACATTCAATAATTTTTTTTTCAAAAATCCAAGTGTTTTATTAGGTTGTGCCCACAAGTATACACAATGGTAACTAATTGCTGATGCATCTTGGTTTTGTACAAAGATCAACTTGTATCTTTGGCTCTAATTATACCCAATATTTTGTTTTCCATTTGACCTGCAACTGCATGCTGGGCTGATCTCAGCAGAGAACAATAAACATGGATTCCAAAATCCCTTGTTATATAGCTCACAGCAGACAACTCAGTCCTCATTATTGAAAAAAAGTATAGTTTGTAGTATTATTATTTTAATCTAAAGATATATTTTATATTTCTGGACTCCCAAATTCATGGGTGGTTTTTCTCAACAGTTCCAAAGCTTTATGACTTCATATTTTATGTCCTTCAGTTTTAGGGATTAATAAGTGAGAACATATATAGGATCAAAGTTGTTGGGAGGAAACTTTAATGTCATATATACTAAGCATTTTCACTTTCTAAATCAGGGGGAAAAAAAACAGATATTAAGTTCATATTTTGCTCCAAGAAAAATGTTGTATTTATAAATATGATCTCACATGATCCTTACAATAATCCTGAGAGATAGTAGCTTTTATTACCACAATTTTGTAGTAGAAGAAACTAAGGTAGGCAAAATGATTTAATTTGATAAGTCTGAGAAATTAATAAATTTCTCATGCCAAATTTGAAATCAGATATTCCTTACTTCAGATTTGGTGATCTATTGACTGCCACTTTGCTATGCTATTTTTAATGATCTCATTTTCCATGAAAGAAGAAAACAAAGAAACAAAGAAAAAGAGAGAGAGAGAGGAAAGAAGAAAAAAGTGGGAAAGATAGTTTATAAATATATGATAAATACATAAAATAGAAGGTAGTCACATTATTTGGCGTAGCCCCATACACAATTAAACTGAAAATTATAAAAATATATTAAAACAAGGAAAATTCTCTGTTTTTAATCTCCATGTGAATATCTCACAGAACTGCATGAGGTCTAATTTGCAAGCAAGTAAGATATGCAAATGATGCAAACTCCAAGGTGAATCTAAGGAAAATGACAACCAAGAAAAACAGATAGTTTATCAACAGCCTGACCTTAAAAAGAAACCCATAGGCAACATTAAATTGCTTCAGCAATAGTATAAAAAAAAGAAACACCAGGACAGTACTCCTAAAAAATTAACACAATTCAAATAAGTGTATCACGTTCCTGGAGAAAAATTGTTTGTATTTTGAGAGTTTGAGAGTATATCAATTCACCACTAAGTTCTGATTGTCTTTATTTCTTTAAACAAAACACCTATTCTTTAAATCAGGGAAAATTACATCAGGTTGGTTTCAGAATCTTTAATTAGTTTCTACAAAATGTGGCTAATTTGAAAATGTAGTAAATATTATCTATCCTGATATATTTGAAGGAACTAATTTAAACATTTAAAATTAGCTGAATAGTTAGCAACATTTCCTATGCCCCAATTAAAAGAGTGAAGTTAGAAAATAATGCATATGTGCGCAGTTCTTTTTTTCCCCTGTATGTTCTAGTACTCACAACAGATTTCTAAAGCAGTATGTCCTTGTGAATTATTGAAAAAATACATATTTTGAGAAATATTTTTTTAACTTCCTTTAAAAGGAGATATTTTTAATCACTGAACTGTGAGTGAAGCAATTGTGTGAATAAGGTAAAAATTGAGCTAGTATTTTTAGGATTAAATGAGTTTTATTTCTTATCTTATCTAAAATAATTACCTTTTTTCAGAAATGCTTTCAAAATTAGACAAATATATATATATATGCATATGCAAAAAAAGTTAGTCACTCATAAGTTCCCTTGCTTCCAATTTATTTTAAAATCTACACCTTTAAGCTGTTAACTGGACTTATTAAGCTTTTAAAATTCAACATATGCATAAGAAAAGATTAGAAAAATTTCAAAAATATTTATCTGTATTATATAAACATATATATGCATACACATAATGTACTATATTTCTAACTTTTGCTTATAGGTAGTTCATAATCTCTTTTTTCTGGCATGCTCAGGAGATACATTATAAAAATAATTGATTATTACATATAAGAAAAGAAATTTCAACTGAAAAATCAAAGTCAAAGTATGATAAAATTCCAAAAGTATCAGGATCATTTTCTGATGGACAAGAAAGTACAAGATCAAAAGGAATGAAATTCCACAATGAGAATAAAGAGACACAATCTCTATGGCACTTAAAGATGACACAAATACAAAAAGAAATGAGAGAGTTATTAAGATTACACTGTAGGGGTAAAGATGGAAAGCAAGGCACATTAAAGAAATACATATAGTAACTCAGCTGAACTCTAACCATTCTACTCCAAATAACATACTGCCTCAAATAAAATTCTGCGATGGCAGAGCCAACAAAATGCTGGGCAGAGTGAGGCATGTTGTTGACAGTAACAGCTTACAATGTCAACAGAAGAGGTTTATTACATTAGGATAAAGGTTAGTCCAGAATATATGTGGCAGTCATCAATGGTCCTCCAAGATAGCAGGAACAATTGAAGCAGAACTTTCCAGAATTCTCAGCTATGAGATATTAAGAGGATCAACAAGCTGGTCAGAAAGACATTATAGGGAAAGCTTTGCTGACACTGGGTGCAGAACTCTGTTGCAATGGCCCTAAGCCGTAATGGATAACAGTTCTAACATGAAGGGATTCACTAGTGCTTGCAATCCCAGGGGAGCAGGACCAATCCCTGGTCATAGCTATAACAATAGATTCTGAGTCACAAAATCCTGACTGATCAATTTATTTGCCAGGCTAGCACATAACAAGAAAATGAAATTTCAAGTCTCCTCATGGCCAGAAATATCTTTAATAGCTAGAGCATACTTTTTATATAGTTGGGGGAAAGGATACAAAATTGAAATCATTTGTCTATATCAGAGATAAAGGTGGGCTTATATTTCATTTGACTCAAAGAATGAATCCCTAGATCACATGGAAATAGAGAAAGCACAAAGTTAGAAAACATTCTTCCTAAAGTCCTAGTGGGCAACTATCTATACCATAGTGGTATAATGCTAGGTCTAGGAAGAAGATCTAATACCCCATTGACTCATCAACTCTCCTCCCTTCCAGATTAAGATGGATTGAGTTCAGTTTATAGCCCAGACAAACAAGAAAGTTAAGTTCTTAGAAATGCTAATGCTAAGGTCTATGCAATTAAATCTAATGCCTATCCATAAGTACATATTCCAGTAATAAGATACAATTCTCAAACAATAATAAATTATCCAAAATAAAATGGGATATCAATTTTCAATTTCACATATGTCCAAACTAGAAAAGATTTTTAGTATTGGAAGAAAAAGCAAGAAAAGCAGAAAATCAAGGGGAAAAGGGATCTGGTAACAGTTAAGAATCCAAGAAGAATGTTATCAGTAGCAACTGCAGATGATCAAATTCCTTCCTGGGTAAAGACTAGAATACCAGGAAGGAGTGAAAGGACTATATGTCTCTCCAATTCATACTACATGAATAGTATTAGAAAAAATACAGGAAAAAAAAAACTGAAGATTAACATGAATACATGAAATATGAAAAAAAAATCATAAGGAACTTGAAGAGATTATATTGTTTACATTCCTTTGTAGAAAAATGTTATGGTAAAATTTTAAGAACTTTATTATCAGGATTGTTAGAACCATCTCATGCTGTGAAAGAAAAAGACAGAACAAAATGGGGAACAACAAAAAAGAAAAAGTGAACAAACCAACAACAAAGGTGAAAATAGTATGCTTCAGTTCACATTCAGTGTTTGTTGTTCTCCCTCTGCATGCAGATGGCATTCTCCTTCCCAAATCTATTGAAATTGTCTTAGAACAACACATTGCTGAGAAGAGCTAAGTCTGTCATATACGCATTGATATCATATCAGATGAGCATTATCTGAAGCTTGGTCTCATCAGTTTGGGCTCAAAGAGGTAATAACTTAATAATTCGGTTGTGTATAGAAATTTGTCTAATTCTATAAAGAAGCAGGAGGAGAAAGAGGAAAGAAAAAGGAGGAGTTGATAGGAGGGAGAGCAGAAATATTAGGAAAGAAAAAGTAAAATGAGGGTAGGGGTGATAGAAGATAAAGTAGTGGATGGTATTGGTAAAAAAAAAAAAAACACTATTAAGGACAGGGTGGAATGAAAAAACAAAAGTATATACAGGGGAGAAAATAGGATGGAGGTGAATACAGAACTGGTAATCAAAACTCTGAATGTGAATGGGATGAACTCTCTCACAAAATGAAAGCTAATAGCATAATGGAATAAAAAAAAAAAAAAAACAGAATCCTACAATTAAAATACATTTAAAAAGTACATTTGACAAAGAGAGACACATACAGAATAATGGTAATAACCTGGAGCAGAATTTATTATACTTCAGATGCAAAAAAAAAAGCAGTAGAAATTCTGATCTCAAATAAAGAATGGGTAAAAATAAATATAATTTTAAAAGATATGAAAGGAAAATACATCTTAATGAAGGGTATTCTAAATAATGAGGTAGTAACAATATTAGATATATATGGACCAAATAGTAGGACATATAAATTCCTTAAGACAGTCACAGGAATAGACTCTTCTATCATATTAATAGGGAATCTTAACCTTTTACTCTCAGAATCAGGCAAATTGAATCACAAAAGATACAAGAAAGAAACTACCTAATTTCTTAGAAAACCTAGATATGATAGATTTCTAGACAAAATTGAATAGAGATATAAAGGAATACACCTTTTTCTTTATAGTATATGATATTTACACAAAAATTGACCATGTATTAAGGCATAAAAACTTCATAGTCAAAAGTAGAAAGGCAAAAATAGTAAATGCTTCTTTTTCAGATCATGATACAATAAAAATTATATTTAATAAAGATCCAAGGAAAGATGGACTAAAAACCAACTGGATATTAAATTATCATGACTGGGTCATATAACACATCACAGAAACAATCGATAATTTCATCCAAGAGAATGACAATAATGAGAAAACATACCATAGCCAATGAGACCAGTCAAAGCAGTTCTGAAATTTTATATCTTTAAATTTATACATGAATAAAATAGAGAAAGAGGAGATTAATGAATTGGACATGCAACAACAATAAAAAATAGAAAAAGAACAAATTAAATCCCCCCCCAATTAAATAACAAATTATAAATTCTGAAATGTAAAGGTGAAATTAATAAAATTGGAAATAAAAAAAGAATTGAATTATTTACTAAAACTAAGAGATGGTTTTATGAGGAGAAAAACCCAACAAAATAGATAAACCTTTGGTTAATTTCATTAGAAAAAGAAAAGAAAAGTAAATCACCAGTATCACAAATGAAAAAGGTGAACTTACCACCAGTGAAAAAGAAATTAAGCTAGTAATTAGGCTATCTAATATTGTCCATATAAAATTAATGGGTAACTTTTCTAAGAAAGGGTCACCAACCTTTTGAACCATTACTCTATTCACTTCCTCCTCATGGCATCTGTATATTTGCATGATCATCCTTTGTATTTAAGAAAGTTGTTTTCTCTTTTGTGACACCTCAGTCTTTAGGGTAACCCTATATTGGAAAATTGTAAATGTACCACATAGGTCAAAATGTTCAATTATTTAAATTCTTTTCTTTTAGTGTGTCACATTCTAAGTTCTAACTTTTAGAGATAACCTCTTTTTATTTTTGTTTTTTCTTAAAATCTCCTCCATTATTTCAGGGACAGCTTTATTCTCTCACATAATCTCAAGAGTAGGATGGCATGCTTTTATCTCCTTTATTCTTTCCTTATTTTTAAGTCACTATATTAGGGTTTGTAAATATATTGTTATTTCTGTGCTTGCTCATTGTAGAAATATATACATATAGTCCTTTATTCATGTCACTGAAGCATTCCACTTTCCCTCTATGTTTGCTGATAGTGTGATATTTAGTCTTTATCATCCTTGAGTCTATGTTTTTGTAAAATAAGATTTGATAAAATGATCACTACATCCCCTTCAAGATTCAAAACTATATGAGGTTTTAATCTATCACAAAAAATCTAAACTAAAAAAATTATCTGGCCTAGAAACCAACATTAAAATAAATTGGGTTAAATTTAGCATTATTAAATGCTTATTGTGGTCAGATCACTCACTGGGCTAGGTGCTGAGAGGCACCTAGCATTACATAAACTTCATCTTTACCTTTGTGGCAATTTAATTCAAGAAGAAGAGATCTTTTTTTTTTTTTCAAAAATTATAGCAAAATAATATCTTGAGCATTTAAGTGACATTCACACCAAGTGCCATTATGAAGGGTAGAGCAAGATCTGAGATTTTGATATGAGATTATAGAAGACTTCAGGGAGCAAGTAATTAGGCTTTAAATTATGAATAAGAATCCAATAGGTATTGCTATCAAATGCCATTTGAAATTAAAATGTATATTGGGACATGAATCTATCCAGTTTGCTTCACCAAGATAGTTTCAAAGTGTTTTTTATGGAACTTTGGGAATGTTTCTAACTTTTTAAATGTAGGTGTAACAGGTTAAAAGTATTTTCATGAAAAGAGTAAGAAACTAATATTGTGAAGTCAATTTATCGATTAATATACTCTTCCCTTTTCTAAATATCTATATCAAGTCAAATTATGTTCATTTACTTCAAACAAACAATACATCATGATAAGTTAAATGCAGGAACAGATAAGTGAATTCAGCAAATTTTACTAAGCTAGAGGTAAATAGATTTATAAAAATACATAAAACAGGTCTACTCTTCTATCATTTTTGTTTTTGAATATATGTTCTCATAAGTATGTGTTATTTTGTTAATATTGAAAGAGTTTATAAGTTTAAATACTGCACTGTTGGAGTCTTTTCAAACTGTTAAGTCATTAGAGTTGATAGAGACAATATTATCTAATTTAGCATGGTTCAATATGATTGGTCTGATCCTACAAGGAGATGATATGGGCCAGAAGAAACAAGGTACTACTAAGTGGAACTGAGAAACAATGCTTGTGTTCACACCTTTATTCATTGGAGTTCACAAGTATGGGAGATCCACAAAGTTACAAAGTTAACTTTGTAACTGAGGAACAAATGTTAGAAGCATGTCTACAAAAGTGCATAGAAACACTAAGAAACTACAAACTGCATATCGCTACAGAAAAAATTCAAAGGCATGCTCCTTTTCAATATTTAGGATATGAAGTATAGCCTACGGCACTTACAGTACAAAAACTTTCTTTAAGGACAGAAAAGTTAAATACCTTAAATGATTTCCAAAAACTGGTAGGAGATATCCAGTGGATAGGTCTAGTGTTAGGCTTGACTGTCAATTACAACCAGTATATGACATTTTAAGGGGAGACACTGCTTTAAATTCACCACTCCAGCTTACAAAAGAAGCTTGAGAGGCTTTAAGAGAAGTTGAATTGGCTCTATCCAATGTGGTTGAAAGAGTAACTCAAAAACCCTTGGAAATATCAGTTTTTTGCCACACAAGAGACACCCACAGCAGTCCTTCATCAAGGATACAGTGTGATAGAGTGGGTGAACTTCCCAGCACAAGCATAACAAAGCCTTACTCCTTACCTAGTGCTTGTGGCTAGAATTTTATTAAAGGCCATTAAACGAGTAGTACAATGATATGGGACAAGACCTAATTAAGATATACACCTTTTATACCAATGCACAAATTAAAGTATGCTGCAAGGCCATCCCAGAGTGGCAAATTTTATTGGCCATGGCTCCAAATTTTGCACATGGGTTTCTATTAAAGATAACAATACTATTGCATAATTGGCAATGGATTTTTGAGGAGAAGGTTTCTAAGGTTCCTCTTAAAGGACCAACTATCTTTACAGACACATCCAAACAAAATATTTGTGCTGTATACTCTCATGATTTAACCATAAAAAGAGTAGTCAGAACTCCTTTTCAGTTCACTTAGCAGAACAAATTATATGTCATCATTCTAGCTTTCACTTATTACTCAGGATTCATAAATATAATATCTGATTCAGCCTATTCAGTAGGTGTGGTACAAAGAATTGCCACAGCCCAAATAAAATCTGCAACTTCTAATATATATCAGCTCTATAAAGAACTTCAAGAGCAAGTGAGAAAGCATCCAAGTAAAATTTATATCTTGCATGTCCACTCACATAGTGGACTTCCAGGTCCTATTTTTGATGGAAATTCAAAGGCAGATAGCCTTTTAACTATGTTAGTCAGTACTCCTTTATTTCAGGAAGCCCAGGAATCCCATTCTAAATACCATCAAGCTGCTCGAGCTTTACATTTACAATTTAGGATAACAAAAGAGGAAGCTAGGAGCATAGTAAAAAGCTGTACAGCTTGACTTCCTTTCCACCCTCCTACACTCCCTCCAGGGAAGAACCCTCGTGGTTTGAGACCCAGTGAAATCTGTCAAATGGATGTGACCCATTATAAATCTTTTGGTCATCTGTCTTTCATCCACGTTGTGGTAGACACCTTTTCAGGATTCACTTTTGCAATAGCAGCAGCAAAAGAGACAGGCGAGTGATCACTGAATTCCTCATCCAAGCATTCGCAATTATGGGTGTGCCACAAGAAATAAAAACAGGTAATGGACCTGCATATAATTCCAAACATTTTGAACACTTTTGTGCACACAATAAGATTGTACACACCACTGGCATACCCTTTAATTCTCAAGGTCAAGCAATTGTAGAGAGGAGAAACAGAGACATTAAGACACTCCTCCAAAAACAAAAGAAAGGGGGAACCACAGGTAACCCTAGAGAACTTCTAAATTTAGTTCTCTATACCATTATTTTTTAAATTTTTGATAAAGATGCACTGGCTCCAGCAGACAGGTTTTATAACCCACCAGAAGATCTCCCATACTTGTGAACTCCAATGAGTAAAGGTGTGAACACAAGCATTGTTTCTCAGTTCCACTTAGTACCTTGTTTCTTCTGGTCCATAACATCTCCTTGTAGGATCAGATCAATCATACTGAACCATGCTAAATTAGATAATTATTGTCTCTAGCAAATCTAATGACATAACAGTTTGTAAAGATTCCAACACTGCACTAAGCATTTTACAATTATCTTATTTGATCCCCACAAAAGCCAATCCTGTGAAGTAGGTGATAATATCTGTATTTTATAATAGAGGAAACTGAGTCAGACAGAGTTTACATGACTTGCTCAGACTCACATAGCTAGGAAGTGTCCAAAGCCGATTTTGAAGTCAGGACTTTTTGAATTTAAGCCTACTTTTCTGTGTACTGTTCCACTTAACTGTTCTTAATGGCAAAGCAAACATGATCACAAATATGATCACATTTATCTCTCTCTACCCCATCTCAGTCTATATATTCATATTCCTGTCTCTCCACTTGTCTCTATTTCTACACCTGTAATTCTTTTTCTATGATGCTCTCTTTTTTCTTCTGACACTAACTCTCTGAAGAGCAGCTACTACCCAAATTAAAAATTAGAGACTTCAAGGTAGAAAAGCAAAAGGATTTATTGTGATGTCCGGAGAAAGAGTAACTCCCAGCAAACAAGATGTTGTCAGTAAAAGATTTATTATGCTCTCCAGAGAAAGAGCAACTCCCAGCAAACAAGGTGTTGTCAGTAAAGGAGTGTAAATCACAAGCTACAAAACACAAGATTATATAGACCTTAACTTGAAAGCACCCCTCCCAACCTTCCTGGCCCTAATTCACATTGGCTGAAAGTCTGGACTCTCATTCTGAATGGAAATTGACCACAAAAACTGAAAATACAAGCCAATGACTTATTTTTTACTATATTAGGAACTTAATGCGAATAAAATGATGGATGGGAGGGGAAGAAGGAGGGAAATGAATGTTTATCTACGATAATCAAATACCTGCAGTTTTTGCCTATAGCACAATTTGTTATAGCAAAGTTTCAAGTTATAATTACAGAATAGGTCAAAGCCATATTCCCATGAGAGGTCTTCACTCAGTTTATTCTATTCAATACTAAGAATGGATTTGGAAAACCATACACAGGAGGGAGAGGGAGGGAAAGACAAGTCATGAATTTGAAGAGAGGGGTGGATTGTGTCTCTCCTTACTCTCCAGCTCCAAGTTCCTTAATTACTGCAGTGATATCAATAGATTGTTGTGGATGAAGCCTGGCCTGTTCATTTCTCTAACTGATAGTGATTCAGAGCACTTTTTCATATTACCATTGAAGGCTTTGATTTTATCATCTGAAAATTGTCTATTCTTATATTTTGAACATTTATCAACTGGAGAATGATTTGGATTCTTATAAATTTGACACAGTTATTTATATATTATAGAAATGAGACTTTTATCAGAAACACTGGCTGTAAAGATTTTTTTACAGCTTGTTTTTGTTTGTTTGGTTTATGCAAAAACTATTTAATGTAATGTTACCAAAGTTGTCCATTTTGACTTTTATAATGTTCTCTACTTCTTTGGTTATAAATTCCCCCCTTCTTCAAAGATCTTGTAGGTAAAGTATCCCTCATTTTCCAGATTTGTTTATACTTTCATCCTTTATGCCAATATCATATATCCCATTTTGATCTTTTTTTTTTTTGCTATGGGATGTGAGATTTAGGTCTAGGAAGAGTTTCTGACATATCATTTTCCAGTTTTCTCAGTAATTTTTGTAAAATAGTGAGTTCTTATTCTAAAAGCAGGAGTTTGTGGGTTTGTCATATACTAGATTATTATAGGCCTTGCTTATTACATCATATAAATCTAATTTATTCCACTGATCCACTTCTCTATTTCTTAGCCAGTATCTAATTGTTTTAATGACTGCTGATTTATGTATAATTTTAGGTCTGGTATTGCTAAGCCTTTCTATTTTTTTTTTCCATTAATTCCTTTGTTATCCTTGATCTTTTATTTTTCCAGATGAATATTTTTATTATTTTTTCTAGTTCTATAACATACATTTTGACAATTCAAATGATATAGCATTGAAAAAATAGACCAATTTAGACACAAATGTCATTTTTATTATATTATTTTCACCTACCTCAAGAGCAATTAATATTTTTCCACTTGTTTAAGGTCTCACTTTATTTTTGTGATTGTGTTAATAATAGTTCTTGGGTTTGTGTTCATATACTTCTTGGCTTTATCTTGGCAGGTAGAAAACCAAATAATGTATTTTGTTTATATTTATTCTAAATGGAATACCTCTTTGTGTCTCATGCTGCTGTACTTTGTCAGTAATATATAAAAATGTTGATGACTTATGTGGGCTTATTTTATATTTTGCAACTTTGCTAAAGCTTAATTATTTATAGTAGGTTTTTGGATGATTTTCTAGGATTCTCTAAACATATCATCTATCATCTGCAAAGAGTAATAGTTTATTTCCTCACTTCCTATTCTAATTCCTTTAATTTCTTTTTTTTTTCTTAGTGTTAAAGCCAACATTTATAGTACAATGTTGAATAATATTGGTGATAATGGGCATCCTGGTTTCACCTCTGATCACACTGGGGATGTACCCAGCTTCTCTCCATTACAAATAATGTTTGCTGTTGGTTTTGATAGTGTTTATTTTAGTGAAAGTTCCCTTTATCCCTATGCTCTTATCTTTTAATAAGAATGAGTGCTAATTTTATCAATAGATTCTTTTACATCTATAGAGATTATTAGGTGATTTCTGTTGGCTTTGTTATTGATATGATCATTTATAGTAATAGTTTTCCTGATGCTGAACCAGCCTTAAATTTCTGATATAAATCTCACTTGGTCATAGTATATTATCTTCATGATAAATTGCTGTAATCTCTTTGCTAATATTTTTTTTTTGCATCAATATTCATTAGAGATTTTGGTAAGTAATTTTCTTTCTGTTTTGGCTCTTCCTGGTTTAGGTATCAGTACCATATTTGTGTCATAGAAGGAATTTGGCCGCATTCCTCTTTACTTATTTTTCCAAATAGTTTACATGGTATTGGGATTAAATGTTCTTTAAATGTTTTAAATGTTTGTGAAATCCATCTGGCTCTGGAGATTTTTTTTTTCAGAAGTTCATTAATGGTTTGTTAAATTTCTTTCTTTAAAATGGGACTACATAAATAATTTATTTATTCTTATGTTAATCTGGGCAATTTAGATGTTTATAAATATTCATCTATTATGTTAGATTGTCAGATCTGCTGCCAAACAATTTGGCAAAATAGCTTTTAATAATTGCTTTATTGTCTTTTTTTTTTGGTAGTACGTTCACGAATTTCATTTTTTCATGCTGGTGATTTTTTGGGGTTTTTTTGTTTGTTTGTTTTTTTCCTATTTCTAATCAAATTAATTAAAGGTTTATTTTGTTTTTGTTTTATTATTTTTATTTCATTAATTAGTGCAATTGTTTTCTTAATTTTACTAATCTCTGATTTTAGTGTCAGAATGTATAATTTGGTATTTACTTGAGGGTTTTTGATTTGTTCTTTTTCTAGATTTTTTAGTTGCATAGCCAATTCATTGATTTCCTCTTTCTCTATTTCATTCACGTAGCTAGTTAGAGATATAAAATTTCCCCTAAGAACTGCTTTGACTGCATCCCATAGGTTTTGGTATGTTGTCATTCTCTTGGATGAAATTCTCAATTGTTTCTGTGAGTTGTTGTTTGACCCACTCATTTTTAATAATTAGATTATTTAATCTCTAAATATTTCTTTTCCATTTTTCCCAGGCCCTTTATTAATTTTTTTCATTGGGGTTTAAAAAGGAAGCATTTACTATTTCTGCTTTTCTGCATTTGATTGTGAGGTTTTCATGTCCTAATACATGGTCAGTTTTTTGTAGGTGCCATAAATTACTGCTGAGAAAATGGTATATTTCTTTCTGTCTCTATTCCATTTTCTCCAGAGATCTATCATATCTAGATTTTCTAGCTTATCCCTCTTTTAACCTCCCTCATTTATTTCTCTATTTTGTGGTTTGATTTGTCTAATTCTAAGAGGGGAATTCTGAGAGGGGAAGGAATTCTGAGAGGGAGTTTCCTCACTAATATAGTTTTGCATCTATTTCTCCTTGTAACTGGCTTAATGTGCTTCCTAGGCATTTGTATGTTCTACCACTTTGTGCATATACATTTAATATTGTTACTACTTCATTGTTTATAGTACCATTTATCAAGATATACTTTCCTTCCTTATATCTTTTAATTAGATCTATTTTTATTTTTGCTTTACCTAACATCAGAATTGTTACCCCTTCTGTTTTTTCAGCTGAAGCATAACAAATTTTGTTCCAGTCTTTTATCTTTACTCTATATGTGTTTTTCCATATCAAATGTTCCTTGTAAATAACATATGGTAGGATTGTATTTTTTAATCTACCCTACTATTTGCTTCCATTCTATGGGACAGTTCATCCTATTTACATTAGCAATTATGATTACCAGCTCTGTATTTCTCTCCATCCTATTTTCTCCCCTGTATATACTTTTGTTAACTCTCTTCACCCAGTTCTTAATAATGTTTCTTAATTCACTCCATGCATACCTTATTTTCTATCATCCCTTCCCCCTTTTCTTACCTTTTTTCCTCTAGTATTTCTGCCCACTCTTCTATCCAGCTCCTCCCTATTCTTTCCTCTTTCTCCTCCTACTTCACTATAGAGTGAGATAAATTTCTATACTCAACAGTAAGGATTAAATTATTCCCTCTTTGAGCCAAAACTGATGAGATCAAGCTTCAAATAATATTCATTGCCATCTCTTCTTTCCTATTATTGTAATAGGTCTTTTGTGCCTCTTCATGTGAACTAATTGTCCCATTATACCTCATCTTTCCTCTTCTACTAGTACTGTCCTTTTTCCTTCCCTTAATGTCTTTTTATTTGATGTTATTACATCAGAGTTCATTCACAACCACACCCTCTATCCATGTGATGCTTCCCTCTATTTGCCCAGTGACACATACAGTTCTCAAGACTTACAGATTCCTCATCTAAGAATGTAAACAGATTTACCTTTAAATAATGTATATTTTCCCACTGTTTACCTTTCTATGCATCTTTGTAGTCCTATGTTTGAAGATTAAATTTTTTGTTTAGTTCTGATTTTTTTTAATAGAAATGATAGAAAGTCTCTTACTTCATTGAAAATCATTGTCTCTCCTGAAAGATGATGCTCAGTCTCTCCAGGTAGTTTATTCTTGATTGTAACCCCAGGTCTTTTACCTTATGGGATGATATTCCAGCCTCTCCAAATATTTATTGTACAAGCTTCAAGATCTTGGGTAATCCTGACTGTTGCTCTTTGATATTTGAATTGTTTTTTTCTGACAGCTTGCAGTATTTTTTCCTTGAGATTGTAGTTTTGGAATTTTGTGACAATATTCCTTGAGATTTTCCTTGTAGGATCTCTTTCCAAAGGTGATTAATGGATTCTTTCAATAACTTATTTCCATCTCTTTTTATACAATATAGGGGCAGTTTTCCATAATGATATGATCTCCTGAAGAATGCTGTCCAGGCTTTTTTTTTTTTTTTTTTTTGGTCATGGCCTTCAGGAAGTTGTTAAATGCTCTCTTCTGCGTCTATTTTCTGGGTCAGCTATTTTGTCAATAAGGCATGTCACATTTTGTTCCATTTTTTTCATTCTTTTTAGTTTGTTTGACTTATTCTTGCTGTCTCATAAAGTCAGTAGCTTCCATTTGCTCCAATCTATGTGTGATTTTCTTCAATTATCTTTTGAATATTTTTCCATTTGGTTTATTCTACTGGTTAAACAATTGTTTTCTTTAGACATTTTTTCTTTTCTTTCCTTTTCCAAATTGTTGAGTCTCTCATGCATGCTTCTCATTTATTTTCTCATTTTTTCTTCTTCTACCTCTCTTATTTGCCTTTTAGTTTTCTAGGAGCACTTGAAAGACGCCTCTTTGGTCTGACACCAATTCCTCACTCTTTGAGATTTTCTCTTTGGATACTCTGTCTTCATATGTTCTGCCCTGTCAATATAGTAGCTTTCTGTGGTCAAGGTTCTTTTATGATTCTTACTCATTTTCTTTCCTTTCCGTTGCGTCTTTCCATTTTTTTTTTTTTTTTTTTTTTACTTTTATGATCGAGCTCTGTTCCTGGGGTAAAGGAGATATTGTCCCATGCTTCCTGTGCAGGGCTGAGCCTTGGTTTTGAACACAGCAGCCCCTTGTGTTTGTAGGAGGTAGATTTTGCCTGCTCTCTTTAGAAACCAGCCTGATTTCCCACTGAGTTGGGACTGATGGCTGCCCCACTAATCTGCTCTTTTACTGAGCCAGGAGTGATTCAGACCCACTCAATGGTTTTCCCAAACTGTTTGAGCTGGGCTGAATACCCTTTTCACCTCAGTGAGACTGACCTTTCTTGAAGTTTTTTTTTTTTTTTTCAATCTGTCTTATGCTGGAGTAGTTTTATTCCATCAGACTCTGTTCAGAGCCTTGGTTTCATATGGTTTTCATGGGAAAGTGGGAAAACTCAAGCAGCTTCCAGGCTTTACTCAAACATCTTGGCTTCACCTCAGAAACTCCTAACTCTGTTTCTTTAGCAAACAAAAATGTACTTTTAGGAGCCCCCCCACACACACACACACACACACCACACTTTTTAAAATTTCTATATGCTGAAAATAAAGGTTATTTCTCATTATAATGAGCTCTTACATGGGAGCTCAGAGTACTTTTTACCTACATAGATGAAGAGTATAAAATGCAGTCAAATTTGGTTAAAAGGAGCAGCTAGGTAGAGAGAAATTAGTCAAACCAATATATTTGTGTTTGTGGTAAATGCCACCAGGATGAACTTGCTCTATGTAAGTTTGGAAATTATTCACATGTGCTCCTAATATTGGAAAAACAAGAACATTTATCAGTCTTGACAGTACTTTTAATCTGAAGTTAATTTTATGTGTTCCTGTCTTCCTTTTGGTTTCCATCTATCTATTCAGGCATGGAAAGAATAATCAAAATGAGAGTATCATAAGAGTCAAACAATCTTCATTGGTTTTTGGTAATTTTTATCTAGCTATGTTTCCCATTTCTTACATTTAACATAATTTCTCCTGTATGAAGATTACTACTAATTCTGTCCAACTCTTAACCTCATTAAATAGTTTGTTTTATTGGAAAGTAACCATTTTGGTATAATAAATTTGATATAGGTTTATGCTAAAGCTCAGAGCTTACATGACAGCATTTAATTCCCAAAGGCAAGAAATTTCTCTGTGTCTCTCTCTCTTTCTTTCTCTGTCTCTCTCTCTCTGTATATTACATATAATAACTACATGTGTATATGCATACATATGTGTATTTATACATATAAATTCATATGTGTATATGTTGTTTGTGGGAAGCTTTGTAGCTATACAAAAAAATTTACCTAATGTTTAAAAGCATAATCTAGCAAGACTTGATAAATGTTTTAATAGAAGGAAGTTTTTCCTTCAGAACAAATACTTTATTAAGCCTAAGTTTTTGTGGGTGAAAGAAATTTAACTAATATGATCAATGTTGAAATGCCTTTATTCAAGTGACATAATTTATTGAGTTTCTGAGAACTGACAAAATAATTTTATCCTTAATCTTCAACTTCATTAAGAGAGACATAGTATTTAGAATTAAAAGAATAATAGTTCTGCTGTGCACATGCATACTTAGCCCACATCTGAAATACTGTGTTCATTTCAGTGTACTATTTCTCTGGAAAGATGTCAATAAAAAAAGTAGAGTATCTAAAGAAAGTCACTAAGCTTTATGATATATAGAGATTCTGTTGAAGAAAATGAAATAAATAGCTTGAGGAAGAGAAGTTTTTGCTAGAGCCTGTTGGAAATCTTCTTATTCTAAGTGGCTATGTGAAAGAAAGAAAAGGTTTCTTCTGCTAGTAACAAAAAAGCAGAACTGTGCATAATGGGGTGGTTTAAAAAATCCTCTCCTGAAAAATAGCCTTATTAAAAAGTGGATTGGGTTACCTTAAAAATTCATTAGTTCTTCTTCACAATCAAAAACTGGAAAAAAAGGTTCGATATATTACAGAAAGAATTTTGTCAGATATGTTAAAGTAAAGCCTCTGAATTCTCTTCTTACTGTGAAAGTCAAAGATTTTTCTAATATTTTTCTGTTTGCATTTTTTCAGAACTATACTCTTATTTCTCTAAAATGTTAAACAGAAATAAATAATCATTTAGAAAGATTAACAAAAATGTAAAAAAAAAAAAAAAAAAAAAACATCCGGTACATTTCTGTGATCATATGATAAACACAATTTTAAAGATTTATTTCTGTGTTTTAATATTTGTGTGAATTCATTTAATTGAATTAAACATAGTCATTTTCTTGGCCTTAACTGCCTTACAGCCTTTCCTCAAGCCCATGGAATTTAGTTTCCAAATTCACTTATTTGACTTTTTTTTTTTTTTTTTTTTTTACAAACTATGCATACACTTTGGTCTAGCAGTGTCAGTACTGGGTCTATATCCCAAAGATATCATAAAAGAGGGGAAAGAATCTACATGTGCAAAAATGTTTGTAACTGCCATTTTTGTAATAACAAGGACCTGGAAATTGAGTGGTTGTCCATCAGTTGGGGAATGACTGAATAAGTTATGGTATATGAATGTAATGAAATGCTATTATTCTATAAGAAAATGATGAGAAGACCAATTTCAGAAAAGCCTGGAAAGACTTGCATGAACTGATGCTAAGTGAAGTGAGCAGAACCAAGAGAACATTGTACAGTGT
Organism: Antechinus flavipes; assembly: GCF_016432865.1. NCBI lineage: Eukaryota > Metazoa > Chordata > Mammalia > Dasyuromorphia > Dasyuridae > Antechinus > Antechinus flavipes. Next base: position 525,746,599 of record NC_067398.1, on the reverse strand, counting down.
AACAGCAATATTATGTATTGATTAACTATGATAGTATTATATCTTCTTAGAAGAGAGTAATCTAAGACAATTTCAATAGACTTGGAATAGAAAATGCTATCTGCATCTAGAGATGCATATGGTTACTGAACAAGTATTGAAACATATTTTTTTCACCTTTTGGCAGGTTTATTTGCATTTTTTACTCTTGATTTTTCCCTTTTGTTCTGATTTTTCTTTCACAAAATAACTAACTGGAAATGTATCTAAAAAGATTATACTTGAGTAACCTATACCAGATTCCTTGAAGTCTCAGATAGGGGAAAAGGAAGGAAGGAAGGGAGAAAAAAATGGAACATAAAATTTTATAAAAAATGAATATTGAAAACTGTACATGTGATTGCAAAAAAATGAAATACTATGGGCATTAAAAAAACACATTAAATAGTGCATATACTCTGGATTTGAAGTCATAAGACATTATTTCAGAGTCTACCACTGACCTTTGTTCACTATGAGCAAGTATTTAAATTTTCCATGTCTCAGCAATACTCTAGTACAAAACAGAATCCCAGAAGAATCTGATGAATTCACAACGTAATCTGAGTAACCTACTGTTACTCAATAGGCTACTGGTTATGAGCTTGTATTTGCTAAAATCCAGAGAGCATCTGTCCATGAAGAGAGGAAATATAGCAACTGGGATCCTATTGAAAAGACACAGTAGTTGTTATAGCTGCTGCTACTGCTACTGCTGTTGTTGTTGTTGTTCTTTGTCAGGACTCATTTTTTATAATCTTATTTTGCTATTTCCTTGGCTCTAGAATGATTTATTTCCTTTTCAGGCTGATTTCACAGACAAAGAAACTGAGGCAAGCAGAATTAGATGTCTTGGCCAAGGCCATACAGCTAGCAAATGTCTGAGGTCAGATTTGAATTCAACAAGATGACTCTTCTTGACTGAGAAGTGGTACTCTAGCCAGTGAACGGGTACTTTTGTAGGCACAAAGACACAGACAATTTCTATTTGTTTTTCAGTGATAGATGCCAACAGAGAAAAAGAGTCAGTTCTTTTTTTTTTTTTTGTCTCAGCTCAATAAGAAAGATTTTGACAATTGTTTCCCACTAAAAGAGATGGCTCAAGTCAGGTTCCTGACATAGGTCTTTCTAAAACACATGGGAGAAAATAAAGTACATGCTTGTCCATATGTTTTCAGGGAGGAATCTGTAGATAATGTTTAAGATATTCAACTTCTGTATAGGATGAAGCAATCATTTTCTGTATCATAAATACAGAATACAAAGGACCTTGAAATGACCCTAGGGAGAAAGGGGAGAGGGAGATTAAATCTGAGAAATGAACTTTGTAAAACAACATCATGCATTCTACATGTAGAGTGGCACTTTATTGATTTTGAGAGGTTTGAGAAAAGGCTGTAGATTTCTTTGTTATTGCAATAGAAACAAAGGAAAAATCAGCATCACCTTAGCCCTCATTTTTCCTCTCTCCCTTTGTCTCCTTTTTTTCTTCTTTCCTTCTTTCCTTCCTTCCTTCCTTCTTTCCTTATGTTTTCTTTCTCTTTCCCTCTTTCTGCCTTTTCTTTGACTAGAGAGTAAACTTTTGATTCCTAGTGAATGATTGATTAATTAAAGACATTTTATATGCCTATGGTATTCTTAAATTCCTCAGCATCACTTGGTAGCCCCTAGCCACTTTCTGAGGTGTCCTACAAATAATGTATATGATAATATTAACCTATCAAACTTGATCCAAAAGTGTAAATCATTTTATAATAGAAAATTAGTTATGGGGAAAGTAGTAAGTTTTCCAGTGTAAAATTATTTCTTTTGGGAAAAGTAGGCTCAGAAATTGACTTAATTTTACCACATGCAAAACTGTTTTGATTGACTTATTGATCAAATTTAAAGTTTAGTTTTTAAGATATTTGACTGACTTAACTTAAATTGTTAAATGAAGACAAAAGAGTATAATCAGCTATTCAAAAAAATATGAAGTAAAACTTTTGTATTGAGTAAAAAGACTATCTGAATTTTTAATCTTAGGATAATTTCCTAACAATTAGAAGGAAGCTTAGAAAAATAACTTTATGCTAAATGAAATAGGTTTTATAGATACAATTTTTATTCTATATTATTAAATTTGGCCTAAATAGCTGAATTGAGTTTTATTTGTTAGGAAGAAAAATAATGTGTAGTGTTTCAATTAACAGTGAGAAACATCCTGAAGGATAATTTTTAAATTAACTAGTTGAACTTCCTAGATTTAATATCCATCTGAATTCTTATATAAACAGGATATAATATATCTATGTCATATAAACAGGATATGCAATTTCAATAGTATAGGGAAATGCTGAGTAAGGAAACACTCTCCACCAAGGCCAGTTTTTTGGCAGCTTTTAGTTATATTAAGAGACTAGAGTGATGATAATTTATGTGTCTTGCTAATATGTGTGATTGTGGCCTGAAGGTAAGCCAATGGAGGCATTTATGAGTATCAGTGTACATAGGCTTCTGTAGGTACTCTGGTTGAGGCCTTCAATATAAAATAACAGGCATTACAGGTATTATAAAATATGAGATAGTCTATGAAAATACAATAGAATTCAATAGATGATAATATTGTTTAGTAGAAAAAATGTTTTTTTTTGAAAACTGAGTGAATCACATGAACTTCTAAAATATAGTTTTGCTTTGATTTATACTCTCTCTCAATGGACCTTTCTCTTGGGATTAAATGTATCCATAATGGAGTATATTCTTGAGAGAAGTCTAACAACCAAGGTACAGAGTGCCTGATATTAAATAAATGCTTTAGAGAAGAAAGTAAAAGTCATTGGAAAGACAGGTTCCCCACATGTACAAATTCATACACAGACAACATGGGAATAGTCCTGCCTTTCAAGTAATGAATGTAATAAAAATATGCACTTTGGAAAAAAAAAAGAAGTTTCAAAATCTGACATAAAATCCAAGGTATTGGAATAGTCAGAGTTTTCCTTTGTCATGTATATATTTATTTCAATATTTTTTAAGTGAGATACATATGTGCATAACTAAATATGTATAGGTAGATAGGTATGCATATAACACTTTATAAAATTAAAGCCTTATATTTAAATTAGCCATTATTTTTATTTTTTAGTATTCATTTCATTTGTTAAAGTTCAGTGTTAAGCAAAGGATTCTGTTATAAATTTCTTGTCATATCAAATTTGCATAAGTCATGGCACTATATTCATAGTGGTTGGTTTATAGTAAGGTGCATAACAAAAAAAAAGTTAACATTGATAGATTATTTTTATAATCTGTGAATTATGGAGGTATACAATAAAATCTTTTTTAATTAGGAAGATTGTTATTGAGAAGTTAATCCAGAAATACCTCATGGAAATCAATTTTAATATGGAGGGAAGGGTAATCACTGTACTAGAGATATAGTGCATACACAATGAATTGATTGGTCCAATTCATTTAACCATTTGTTTCATTAAGCTGAATCTCATCAAATTATTCAATGTGGTATTCCTTTCTGAATAGAACAAATATACAACTTCATATTCTTTTGTTGTTTGGCGTAAGCCTAATCAAGTCCTAAATGACAGAAGACCATACCAAAAGTAAACATCACATGGTACTCTTTTGGGCTGATCTGTTTTTATGGAAAGTTATTTAGTAAAAAGTGTACTGGGAAAAGATTTAGAAGACCTTTGCTTTAGTATTGCTTCTACCACTTTAAAAAGTAATACTGAATGGAGGATAGAAAATTGATTTCAAAGACAGGATAGATCAGGAATTAAATGTAATCTCTGATATATATTTGAAGTCTAGGACTAAATTGTTTAATGGCTTCAGTAGTTCCAGTGTTTAGGACAAAATATAGCAAATAGCTAATAAAAGCCTTTTTTATTAACTTTTATTTGTTCTTATGCATTTTCCACATGTATATTAAAATAACCTCTTGAGAGATAACCACGACCTCTTTGTACTTAATAAAGTTCATTAATCAGCAAAAGCATGTCATTTCCTAAGGCAATAATGGACAATAAAAACTTGTCATTTAAATCCCTCCCAAAACAGATCCAGTCATGTCTTAGAGACATATTTCTCTTTACTCTCATCCAAATCATATTATATACTATTCCTTGTAGAGGGCGGAACCTTGTTTCAAGTATAGTTCAACATTTGATATTCTCCTTTTATACTTTTTCATGAAATGTCTCACATGTCTGGATAACATTATCTCTCATTTTTGTACTTATACATCTTAGTTTACTTAAAAGCCCACATCAGGTGCTGCTTTACAAAAACTTTTATTGTTAATGCTTCCTAAAATTTTTCTATATTGATATGTGCATTTGTATCCTGAATACTCCTGTAGAATTTAAGCATATTGGGGGTGGGAATTACATTTTTGTTTTTGTTGTTGTTTTTCTTATTTGTTTATTCTGGTTTATATATTCTTCTATGTATTTTTGTTTTTGTTGTTGTTTTTTTTTATTTGTTTATTCTGGTTTATATATTCTTCTATGTCTAGTATAATAGCTTGCCCACTTTAGGAACTTAATGAATTATTCCAGTCTTCTGCAACCAATAGTGCCTTTCCTTTAATTGTTTTTCTTTTTTAATGATATTTTTGAAATTACATGTCAAAACAATTTTAGCATTCATTTTTCCCCTTCCCTCATATTAAAATGATAAGCAAATTGAAATACGTTATGGAAGTGCTATCATGTAAAACATTTTTATGACAGTTATGAAAGAAGAAATAGATCAAAAAGGGAAAATGACAAAGGAAGAATAAATTTAGTGGGAAAAGGTAGGTTTAGATTTGCATTCAGAATTCATAAATTCTTTATCTGGATGTTGATATTTTTCTTCATGAGCCCTCCTATATTTATATGATACAATTTTGTTGTTGAGAAAACCTGATTTGATCATCACACAATATTGCTAGTACTTTGGAAAATGTGCTCCTGCTTTTGCTCATTTCCCTTTGCAAGTTTGTAAAAGTTTTCCAGTTTTTTTTTTTTTTTTGAAATCTGCCTATTCATCATTTCTCATTGAACACATTAGTTTATATCACAATTTGATCAGTCATTCAGCAATTGATGGGTACCTTCTCAATTTCCAATATTTTGCCACCACAGAGAAGATAATTATTAATATTTTTGCATATGTAGGTCATTTCCCTCTTTTTATGGCTTTTATCAGATTCATCCCTAGCAATAGTATTGCTGGATTGAAGGGTATATCCAATTTCATTGTCCTTGGTACACAGTTCAAATTGCTTTTCAGAATGGTTGGATCAACTCCATCAACAATGCGTTAGTGTCATATTAGTCAATCTGATAGGTATGAGATGATTACTCAGAGTTATTTTAATTTTCATTTTTATAATCAAACGTTTTTTGGAGCGCTTCTTTCTATGCTTTTGTTTAGCTTTGATTTCTTATCTGAAAATTGCCTATTTCTATCTTATTTCTCATTTATCACTTGGGGAATGGCTGGTCTTATAAATTTGAGTCAGGTGTCTATGTATGTGACAAATTAGGTGTTTATCAGAAGAACTTGCTATAAAGATTGTTTTGCAGCTTTCTGATTTCCTTTTACTATTACATGCATTGATTTTGTAGTGAAGCTTTTAAATTTAATATAATCAAAATTATGCATTGTGGATTTCATAATCCTCTCTCTCTTGTTTGATCATGAACCTGTAACTCACAAACACTCTTTTAAGACATTGGAGGCATATGTATTCAGTATTGATATTATGTTGTTGTTTTATCATACTTTTTAGGGAAAAAATCATATTTTTTCTTCATTATCTCTTTTTCTTATTTTAGTTTGTCTGAAATCAGGTTCACTACTCCTGCTTTCTTTTTATTCAACTTAATCATTATATATTCTTTTTTCAACCTCTTGTAGGTGTTTTTAGTTCCTTTTTAAGTTCTTCCTTAAGTTCTTTCTGAACTTCACACCATTTCCCATTTTTCTTTATTGTTTTGCCCATAGATATTTTAACACTGTTATATTCTTCTGACTTTGTCTTAGTCTAACCTTTCACCATAATAACTTTCTATAGTAAGATTATTTGTTGTTGCTGGTTTTTTTTGCCCAAATTTTGTGATCTCTTTTTCTTCTTTTTTTTTTTTTAATTTGAACTCTACTCCTAGAGTAGAGTTCTTGTGTCAGTGCTACAGATATTGCTGTTTAACTAGTAAAGTATTGATGTTGCCCTGAGTTCCAATTTCTGCTTCATTTCTTCTATGAATTTAGGTAGAACTGGTGGCAAATCTATAATATCCTTTGTGGTCTTTTTTTCTACATTAGGTAGACTTATTTGCTTTTATTATTTTTCTGTCTTGAACATCTCTCTTTATTATATTTTATTATATTTATGCATTTGATGTTTTAGCCATTATATCACATTACCATATTTAGAAACTTAATACTTTGTCTCTTTGATCCATATACCATGCTATTACTACATTTATTTGAATGTTACTGTATTAATATTTGGGGTAAAAGGATTAGCTTTTAGGAACATTAATACATCTGTTTTGATCTAGGAGAGGAAGATTCCACAGGTAGCAATGCTGGGAAATTTGAAAGACTGAAGAAATATGGTTGAGGGAAATTGTGTCTTTCCTTTCTCAATTTTAAAACTCTCGTGAAATTTTGCACACAAATCCTTTATCATATTGGTACTCCATATTGTAATAATAACATAAGTTCACTTTTGTCTATATTTATACTTTTTCTTATATATTGCCTATATTATGGATATTAATTTATAGAATTTGGTGATCCTGGGTATGATTTGTTTTTCTCTCTCTCACTCATGCATTCCTATCAAAGAGTATTCCCTCACTTTAGTATTGAGATCATACAAATGTCTAGACCTCCTTTATCCATACTTGTTGTGATCTAGTTCAGATGGATCTGAATCGGTCCCTGTTCGGGCGCCAAAATGTGGTGAGCTTTTTCTTCTCAAAACGCCGCCAGGTGATAAAAGTTCAGATCTTTTATTATCTCCAATATAGCCCGGTTAGCTTAGAGGCCTATCTCTCTGCTTGGTTCCAAGAGCTCTCTCCGAATGTCTTTAAATCCAAAGGTCTGGTCCTTCAGCCTCTGCCTCTGCTTTCTTCAGCCTCCAGCCAGCTCTACTCTTCATGTCATTCCGGCGAAATCTCGACTTGTAGCTTCTTCACTCTCTGAAGAACCTCTTCGACTGGCCCATTGGCCTATTTATGCTCCTTCCAGAGAGAGGGATTATGGGTTTTCTCCCATAGTGCTCTCTGGCCCAAAGAGCTTCAAGGGAGGTATGAACTCATTGAACTCCAATGAGTAAAGGTGTGAACACAAGCTTTGTCTTAATTAGTTCTACTTAGTACCTTGTTTCAGGTTCTGGCCAAAACAACTTCTTGTAAGATTAGATCAACTCTAATTACTTAGCAGTTAGTAACCGGCATATACCTCCAAACATTTTGAACACTTTTGTGCACAGTATAAGATTTTACACACTACTGGCATACCCTTCAATCCTCAAGGTCAAGCAATAGTAGAAAGAAGAAACAGGGACATTAAGACACTCCTCCAAAAACAAAAGAAAGGGGGAGCCACGGGTAACCCTAGAGAACTTCTAAATTTAGTTCTCTATACCATTAATTTTTTAATCTTTGATAAAGATGCACTGGCTCCAGCAGACAGGTTTTATAACCCACCAGAAGAGCAGTGCCCAGTGCGAGCAGCTCCACTATCTTTAGATAATCACCAGGTGATGTGGAGAGACCCAGAAAGTGGTGAATGGAAGGGACCAGATAGGCTAACTGCTTGGGGGAGAGGATTTGTTTGCATCTCTACATGTGGAGAAGGAATCAGATGGGTGCCTACGAGCCGCATTCGCCTTGTCCATCGCAGAAAGATGGAGCAGACCCTTGAAACAAAGGAGAAGACCCAAGAAATATCGGGTGGTTCTGCTGCTGATTGTGCTCACAAGAATTATTAGATTCCTGGCACATGAACTAATGGACAATGGAATCCTATTGGACTGTTTCTAGGACTTATGGACATGTGTAAATTTTCAGGATGATTCATTTTATTTGTTACATTACTACTAGCCTGTGTTATATTGCTATGTGCTCATGTAAATTATGTATAATGCCTCCCATATTGATGGATTTATGTATACCATGTATATCTGTTACAAAGTTCTGGCCCATATTGATGGATTTATGTGTACCCCCTCAGAAACCCCCTATGTTTTAAAACAAAAGAAAGGGGGAGATGTTGGAATCCTTACTAACTGCTAAGTAATTAGAGTTGATCTAATCTTACAAGAAGTTGTTTTGGCCAGAACCTGAAACAAGGTACTAAGTAGAACTAATTAAGACAAGGCTTGTGTTCACACCTTTACTCACTGGAGTCCACAAGTATGCTAGCTTCACAAAGTACACTTTCTACACCTCCCTTAAAGCTCATTGGGCCAGAGAGCACTATGGGAGAAAACCCATAATCCCATTCTCTCAGAAGAGGCAGATAAAAGGCCAGCGATGAGGGATCTATGGCAGAATACATTTTTTCCCCTTGGCTGGCTGATCGCGCTGGACTCGAGAGGAACGACTCTGGTGCAGAGAACACTTTGACGGATTTCAGTGGAGCTACGCCAGAAGCCCTCTCTCCGCGGCAAGTTGGTGGCTGGGCTCCCCAGAAGGAGATAAGAGAGACCTTCCATCTCTGTCTTGGTTGGAGGCATAAGAAAGCAGAGGCAGAGGCTGAAGGACAGAACCTTTGGATTTGGAGACATCCGAAGGGCTCTAAGCCTCTAAACCGGCTGTGCTTTGAGAAGAACAAACTCCAACATTTGAACTCTAACACACACTGATAAAAATTTTATTTATTCTACATTATTAACTCTATAGATCTTCAGAATTTATCTTTCCAAAAAATTGCATTGGTCCCTTAATCATTTCCAAGAATAAAAATTATCATTTGCTACCATAAAAATAAGTTATTTAATTGACGATTTAGACAGAGACAAAGCTAACTTTGATTTTCACTGATGTAGCCATTGAAGTTAATTTATAAAGACAGCCATTTTATTCAAAAGCAAGAGCATCAAAAATTTTGAAATGAAATTCAAAATGTCATCTAAGTAGAAAATTATATAATAAAAGTTAACAATTTTGAATATATTCCTTATAAAATACTTTCAACTGAGATAAATAAAGAAATTATTGGTGGATAGGATGGTATCATTGCATCAAATATATTTTTATGGTATCTAAGATATTTGGAGAACAAATAAGACTATATAACAACAAAAGATGTTCCCCCATTTATAAATGGACAAATTACATGAACAAGTCTCAAGAAAATAATTACAAAATACTAATAGCTATATGAAAAATTGACTTGAACCCTTATTTGTTAAGAATTCTGAAAATGAAAGCAACTCAAATGTTTCATTGCATGCCTAGAAAACGATACAAATGGGAAAAAAATATAGAAATTATAAATGTTGGAGAGGCCATGGGAATATATACATAATCAAACACTATATATGTAGAGTTATGAATTAAACCAATCATTCTGTATTTTTTAATTACACTAAATAAATAAATTATTTGACCATGAGATAACATTTCTAGGAAAGGAAATCAAAGAAAGAAAAGTCTCATTTATATGAAGCATATCTGTATAATTAATTTTTGTGTTAGAACAGAAATGTAAATAAAGTAATTGGCCCTTGATTAGAAAATTGATGAAATGGTAATGGATAAATTTAATGGACTATTTCACAAACATGAGAAATTACTAATGTGAATTAAAAAAAATTAATGACATACATTAATTTGTGTAGAGTTAAAGTAGATAAGTGATTCACACAGTTACTATAATGTTAGAAAAGGAAGGAATAATTACCAAAAAAAGAAAAAAACTGTGCAAGAAATTGAGTGGACTTAAGTTTGGTTAGGGGAAGGTAGGTGGCTCCAGACCTGTAGTCAAGAAGACTCATATTGTTGAGTTCACATCTAGCCTCAGATATTCACTGGCAATGTGTCCCTGGGTAAGTCATTAAATCTGTTTGCCTCAATTTCCTCACCTATAAAATTAATTGGAGAACAAAATAGTGAACCATTCTATTATCTTTGTCAAGGCAATTTAAATGTGGTCAAGAATTAGACACAATTGAAAAATGAATCAAAAACAACAAAAATTTTGGTTATAGTAAGTGTTCTTCAAGTGGAAAACTACATGTACAAATACAGTGAATGTGTTTGTTAATTTGTCAATCTATTTTATTTTCTCTTCCTTTATCAACTTTATTATAGGGAAACCTTGATAAATAAATGGAAGAGGAGAAATTAAAAATGTATGTGATTTTTAATAAATTGGTCAGGTGATTTAAATTTAGTAATGTTTTTTATTTGTTTTGTTTTGTTTTTTACTATTTCTACATTTTGTTGTTGTTCTTCACTGGATCAATCATGTCTGACTCTTTGTGACCCTAAAGACCATTGGGTTTTCTTGGCAAATATGTTGGAGCAGTCTCAATGGACTGCTCAATTTAGTCAAATTTCTGCTTACTGATATTATTGCTTTTTTAGGGGGGAAAGGTTTTTTTATATGTATATATTTATATTTGGCAATTTCAGCAAAGTTATTTTAATTTATTTCATTATCATTTCTATTATTGTCTTCCAAATTTTAATGTTAATTTGTCTCAATTTTACCAATATCCTTTTTTCATCATTATTCTTTCTAACCTTGAAAAGTTGGTTGTTTGACTGTACTAAGAAATCATATTTATATAGATAAAAACAAATTAACTGCAATATCCTACAAATTCTAACCTAGTTCATTTTCTTTGTTAGCATTTGATCCTCATCATATCCATCAACCATCTATTGATTTCTTTTCTTGAAAAAGTGTCCAAATTTTTCATATAATTTAACTCTTCATCTTTAATAAATTATATGATGCTGATGCATCACACAATTTAAAAAATACTTAAATCAATACTTCAATTTGAATAAATATTCCATGTAATTATTTTTCATATTTCCTTTGACATACAATTAAAAAAAAAACTAATTTCTTTATTTCTCTTAGGAGTTTCTGTGAGCCACACTTCAATTTAGCTATAACTTCCTTTTCTCCTTGTTTTATTTACATAAATAATATCAATATTGATGCAATTCAACATCTTTAGCACAATTTCCATGGTTATTTGTTGACAATTGTAAAATAATCTCACATTTAGAATGGTAGTCATTAAGTTTGTAGATGACATAAGAAATGAGTGATTCTCAGCAATATCATCCCTTAGTCCCCATCATTTTGGCAGCAATTTAAGGAGACTACATAAGTCTGAGGATACTCGCACACACACACGCATACCCACACACACATACACACACATAAGTACATAGAGACAGACAGATAGATAGACAGACAGAGATACACACAGAGATGCACATATTTACTATGGCCTAAAATATTCACCACAAAATAGTCAGCCTACTGCTAGTGAAGCATATTAAGCTTACCTAGTCCAATTCGCAGAAAGAATGTTTATTTTTTCCAGGAATATATATGAAGCCTTTCCAGCATAATTATTATCATCATCATCATCATCATCTGTAATAGGCTGAAACTGAGCAGATGCACTTGGACAGTGGGGCACTTACAACTAATTAAGTATTGGACAATACTCTATTAGGGTATGCTTGGAAAACAGCCTGCCCCTCTATTCTGTGCTGGCTTGATTGGTAGGTGTATACAGAGAATTGTAGGAGGGATTTGAGGGTGGAGTGAGACAAGCCAGGTGTGAAGATTCCTGTGTCCATTCCTCTCACTTCAACAAAGAATAAATATCAAGGACTTTTGCTTATCCTGACTCTGGCGAATTCTAAGGTATCCAGGATGCTAACTTGGTCTTCACAATCATCAATTTCCCTAAATGCTGTGGGTATGATTATTGTCAGCACTGTTCATGAATTTTTTTTCATTAATTATTTTCTCTTTGTTTTGTTTTTCAACAAATATTCCAGACTAATATTTTATCTTTATGGTAGCTATAACAGAAAATCTCTTTTCCCACATAATAATAATATGATTTTAAAATCATTTTTGTTGAACTACAGAATACTTCATTTACTCATAGCCAAAATATTAAATGATTTTAATGTCTCAACATTTAATATACTACCATGAGAAAGAATTTTAAATATTTTTTTTCAGCTATAGTTAGAACAAATATAACATGGCTATCATTGGCAAATAAACTTCTTAAAAAGTCTTATTTAGAATTTAATGGATTTTCTTTCTATAAGGTTTAAAATATGACTGTTTAAAATATGGCTGAAATAATAATCATAACTATAGGACTTTTTAATAAATATAATTAATTTTGTTTGTCTTTATTAGAATATGGATTTAGAGGCCTTTAATACACACATTTCAAGAACTCATTTTTTGAAAAGCAAATGATGACTAAAATATTCAAGTTGCAGTTAATTTTTTGTCTTAATATTTTATACTCTCTTGTGACACTTTAATAAAATGATTGTTATCTCTTATTTAACAATCCCTTCAAATATTTGGGCCAAAGGAAATGAGCATATTTTATAATAATGTAGAAATGCCCTAAGTTCTGCCTAAATTGTCATATGGTTTTCTGAATTAATTCAATTTAATAGATTGATTAATTATTAATTATAATTATAATAAATTATACTTGTTATCTCTTACCATGTAATTATCATTCTTGTTAGATATTATTTTGTTCAAATTCCTTGAGAAGTGCATTATCATCTTATTCTTATATTTATGTATTCCATCTCAATATCAATTAATCATTTTACACATAGAACCAAATGTAATTCTGTCACATTATGTCATTTTCATTTTTAATAATAGCTTTTTATTTTCAAAATATACGAAAAGACAGTTTTCAACATTCACCCTTGCAAAACCTTGTGTTATAAATATCCCCCTCCACCTTTCTCCCATCCTCTCCCCTAGACAGCAAACAATTCAATGTATGTTAAACATGCAATTCTTCTATACATATTTCCACATTTATCATGTTGCATAAGAAAAATTGGATCAAAAAGTAAAAAATGAGAAAAAAAGCAAGCAAACAACAACAAAGGTGAAAGTATTTTGTTGTGATCCACATTCAGTCTGCATAGTCCTCTTTCTGAATGCAGATGTCTCTCTCCATCACAAGTCTATTAAAACTGTCCTGAATCACTTCATTTCTTAAAAAAGTCATGTCCATTAGAGTTGATGATGACATCTTCCTGTGTGCAATGTTTTCTTGGTTCTACTTACTTCAATTAGCATTGGTTCCTGTAAATCTCTCCAAGCCTCTCTGAAATTATCTTGTTGATTGTTTCTTATAGAACAATAATATTCCATAGCATAGATATACCTTAACTTATTCAGCCATTCCCCAACTGATGAGCATCCACTCGGTTTCCAGTTTCTTGCCACTGCAAAAAAGACTTCTAAAAACATTTTTGCACATATGGGTCTCTTTCCCTCCTTTACTATATCTTTGGGATACACACTCAGTAGAAATACTGCTGGATCAAAGGAAATGAACAGTTTGATAGCCCTTTGGGCGTAGTTCAAAATTAATGTCCAGGTTGGTTAGATCAATTCACAACTCCACCAAGAATGTATTAGTGTCCCAGTTTTCCCATATCCCTTGCAACATTTCTCATGTGTTTTCCTGTCATCTTAGACAACCCAAGCCAAATTCTCTTACTATGCATTTCTCTGATCAATAGTGTTTTAGAGTGTTTTTGCATATGAATTGAAATGCTTTTAACTTCATCATCTGAAAATTGTCTGTTCATATTCTTTGACCATTTATCAACTGAGGAATAAAATATTCTTATAAATTTAACTCAATTCTCTATATATTTTATAAATGTGGTCTTTATCTGAGCCTTTGGTTATAAAGATTTCCCCCCCCAGTTTTCTGCCTCCCTTCTAATGTTGGCTGCATTTTGTTTTCTTTGTACAAATTTTTTTTAATTTAATATAACAATCCATTTTGCATTTCATAGTGCACTCTAGTTGTCCACAGATCACTTCCTTCTGCACAAATCTGAGAGGTAAATTATCCTTTGTTCTAATTTGCTAATAATATTATTCTTTATGAATAAATCATGGCAAATTTATCTTGATATAGAGTATTAGGTGATGATCATCTAGGCTCTGCTACATTATATTCCAATTTTCCTAACAATTTTTCTCAAATAGTGAGCTCTTATCCCAGAAGCTAGGGTCCTTGGATTTATCAAAAACCATATTATCACTAACATTGAGCATTATGTCTTATGAATTTAACCTATTTCACTGATCAGCTATTCTATTTCTTAACTAATATCAAATGGTTTTGATTACTGCTACTGTATAATGTAGTTTTAAGGTCTGGTACAGCTAAACCACCTTCATGTGCATTTTTTTTCATTAATTTCCTTGAAATTTTTGAACCTTTTGTTCTTCCAGATGAACTTTGTTATTATTTTTTCTAGTTCTGTAAAGTAATTTCTTGGCAGTTCAATTGGTATAGCACTGAATAAGTAGATTAATTTAGGTAGAATTGTCATTTTTATTATATAAGTTCACCTTGTCCATGAGCATTTGATATTCTTCCAATTATTTAGATTGCACTTTGTTTGCATGGAAAGGGTTTTTTAATTGTGTAATTATAGATTTTGACTTTTTCTTGGCAGGTAGGCTTTCAAATATTTCACATTATCTAGTTATTTTAAATGGAATTTCTCTTTGTATCTCTTGTTGCTGGACTTGGTTGGTAACATATTGAAATGCTGATGATCTCTGTGGGTTTATTTTGTATTCTGCAACTTTGTAAAAGGTGTGACTTTTTTTCTAGTAGTTTTTTAGTTGATTTTCTAGGATTCTCTAAATATACCATTATATTATCTGCAAAGAGTGATAATTTTGTTTCCTCATTATCTACACTAAGTCTTTTTTCTTCTCTTATTGCCAAAACTAACTTTCTACCACAATTGAATGTTGAATAGTAATGGTGAGAAGGGGCAAGCTTGTTTCATTTGGGAATGGTTCCAATCTATCCTCATTACATATAATTCTTGTTGATGGTTTTCCACAGGTGCTACTAATCATTTTAAGGAAAACCCAATTTATTCCTATGTATGCTAGTGTTTATAATAGGAATGGAAGTTGGATTTTGTCAAAAATTTTTTCTGCATCTATTCAGATAATCATATGATTTCTGTTAGTTTGGTTATTGATATAGTCAATTATGCTTATAATTTTCCTAATACTGAATCATCCATGCATTTCTGGTATAAATTCTACTTGGTCATGGTGTATTATCTTGGTGATAATCTGCTTTAATATCTTTGCAAGTTTTTTAAAATATTTTTGCATCAATATCCATTAGGAAAATCAACCTATAATTTTCTTTTTCTGTTCTGACCCTTCCTCGTTTAGATATCAATACCATATCTGTGTTATAAAAGGAATTTGGTAAGACTATTTCTTTCCTTATTTTTCCAAAAAGTTTGATAGCTTATTCAACTTCTTTTACTAAAATGAGAATAGTTAAGTATTTTTTTCCATCTATATTAATCTGGGCAATTTATATTTTTGTAAATTTTCATCCGTTTCACTTTGATTATCAGAATTGTCATACAGTTGGGAAAATTTTGTCCTTTATGATCCAAATCAATTTTCTCTAAAGGTTTATAATACATAATTTTTCTAAAATTTGATTTACCTCTAACTTTTTTCTTGTTTATTTTGTGATATGATTAATCTAGTTTTCTGAGAGCAAGGTTAAGATCCCCACTAGTATAGTTTTAATGTCTATTTTTTCTAACAGTTCTATTAAATTCTTCTCCAGGAATTTGGATGCTATACAATTTGATGCATATATGTTGAGTATTATATTATTTCATCATCTATGGTACCATTTAGCAAAATGTAGTTTCCTTCTCTATCTGTTTTATTTTTGCTTTTTCTTGATCTAAGATCAGGATCACTACCCCTGTTTTTTCTTTTAGTTCAACTGCAACATGACAGATTCTTCTCCAGCCTTTTACCTTTGCTCTATATGTAACACTGTGCTTTAAGTGTGTTTCTTATTTTAGGATTCTGGCTTTTAATCCAGTATGCTATCCACTTTCATTTTATGGGAGAGCTCATCTAATTCACATTCACAGTTAAAATCACTGACTCTGTATTTCTCACCATCTTATTTTCCCCAAATTATATTTTTTCTCTCTTCTTTCTCCCTTATTCTATTTACCAATTGTTTCCCATCTCTCCAATTCTATTTTTAGGGAAAATAGTAATAGCAGTGCTATTATTTGACTGTCTGATCATAACATTTATATTATATAAATATAACACATAATATTGTTCAGGTTTGATATTTAATTCAGATGAAGGAAATAGACATAACCTAATACTTCTCATTTTTTCCATATCATATTATATTATAAAGGTTTTGTACAAATGAAACAAAATGTGGCTGAGATCAGAAAGAAATTTTGAGGAAAAAATTCAACTTCTCAGATAAAGGTCACATATTCCAAATATATAAACAACTGTCAAATTGATAAAAAAAAAATATGAGTCATTCCCCAATTAATCAAAAGATAGGAGCAGTTTTCCAATAAAAAAATTAAAATAATTTATAGTTACATGAAAAAATGCTCTAAATTACTTTTGAATAGAGAAATGCAAATTAAAATAATCTTGAGCTATCATTTCACACCTATTAATTTGACTACAGTGATTGAAGAATGTTGGAATCTTTACAAACTGCTAACTAATTAGAGTTGATCTAATCTTACAAGAAGATGTTTTGGGCAGAACCTGAAACAAGGTACTAAGTAGAACTAATTAGTACAATGCTTGTGTTTGCACCTTTACTCATTGGAGTTCACAAGTATGCCAGCTTCACAAAGTAAACTTTGTAACTTTGTGAGTTCACACCTCCCTTGAAGCTCTTTGGACCAGAGAGCACTATGGGAGAAAACCCATAATCCCATTCTCTCAGAAGACTCAGATATAAGGCCAGTGAAGAGAGAGCTATTCAAGAATATATTCCACTTGGCTGGCTGGTCGAAGAAGAGAGTTCAGCTGGTTGAAGAGGAGCACTCTGGTGCAGACACAGAGCACTTTGGGAGATTGCAGCTGAATTACGCCAGAAGCCCTCTCTCCGAGGCAAGGGAGAATATATTCCACTTGGCTGGCTGGTGGCAGAAGAGTTTTCAGAGGAAAAAGCTACGAGTCAAGAGTTCAGTGGACAACCAGATTCATCTTCATCTCACACCACTGTGGTAGGTGGCTGGGCTCCTGCACTTCCCCCACTGAGACCAAGCTGGTCTGAAAGACTCACCAGAAAGCTAGCCGAGCCCCAACTGAAGGAGACAAGAGATTCATGCCATCTCTGTGCTGGTTGGAGGCTGAAGAAAGCAGAGGAAGAGGCTGAAGGACAAAACCTTTGATTTGGAGACACTCGGAGGGCTCTAAGCTAAACCGGCTGTGTTTTGAGAGGAACAAAAACTCCAACATTTGAACTCCCAACAGAAGAAGAAAATGACAAATGTTAAAGGAGATGTATTAGTGAAATTGTAAATTGATCCAACCATCTTGGAGATCAGTCTACACTTATACTCAAGGAATTATTAAATTGTCTATATCCTTTGACCCAACAATACCATTCCTAGGTTCATTTCCAAAGATGATTAGAGAAAAGGGGAAAAAAAAACCTATATATTTAAAATATTTAGAGCAGCTTTTTGTGATGAGAAAGAACTGGAAATTATTGGGATGCCTGTCAGTTGGTGAATGACCAAAAAAAAAAAAGTTATGTTATATGATCAGGATGAATTGTTACTAACATAGCTTATGATCTTAGAAAAACTCAGATTGAGTTACACGAAATAATGAAGAGCAAAATGAGCAAAACGAAAAAACATTATACATAGTAAGAACAATATGGTTTTAAGAATAATTTTGAGTGACTAAGTCATTTTTGCTATTATAAATACCCAAATTAACTACAATGCATCTATGGATAAAGATGTTAACTGTATGCAGAAAAGAATTGATAAATAGATGTATAGAATCATTTTACATATATGCACACATATGTGTGTGTACACACATAAACATATTATGAACAGCTCAAAGTCACTTCTTAAATTTTCAGTGTCTTTATACCTCAAAATAAGCAAGTGTTACAAATTTAAATCTCACTTTTTTTTGTTTTCTTGATTGTCTAAACTTAAGAAAATAATGTATAAAATGTTAACATTAATAGAGACTGAACTTAAAAACCCTATGTGAATATATGTGTCTGGATATATATATATATCCACACATGTATACATTTTCTCTTTTGTGTGTATGTGTGTGTGTGTGTGTGTGTGTGCACGCGCACATACATTTTTCTCCTTTGGGGAACCCTTTCTTAAATATTTTCCAACATACCACTAGTCAAAAGGAACATTAGTCATATAATAGTCGAGCTATCAAGCTTATACCTCCCCATCCATTTAAAAGCATTGTTGATATATATGAATACTATCTGAATGAAATAACCAGGATTAAAAATAGAAAAGCTTAAAAAAAAATACCACTACCACTAAAAGTAGCAAAGCTTGTAAAACATGAATCCATGAAAGTCCTTTGGTGAGAGATTTGTTCATGGACTAAAGAATGTTTGCAATAAAGAGAGGTATCTTACAGCTGGATAGAGATTTGATAGAAGTTGGAGTAGGCATGGCATTCTGTCTCCACTTTGAGGAGCAGTTCTATGCTGTGGCAAAGACAGGAGGTGTTAAGGACAGTCATCAGTTCTACAAGTTTCTCAGAGCAGAAATCTTAGGATAAGAGAATTCCTAAAAATGATTCTTCCCCCAATTTTCCTCACAATATGAATCTGCCAAGGGAAAGTCAGGAATTATACAAGCAAAACTACAAAATACTTTCCACATAAATAAATAAATCAATTGGGAAAATATCATGCTCTTGGATAGGTCGAGCAAATATAATAAAAATGACAATACTATATAAACTAATCTATTTATTTAATGCTATACAATCAAATTCCCAAGAAACTATTTTACTGACCTAGAAAAAATAGCAACAAAATTAAGCTGGAAAAACAAAAGGTCAAGAATTTCAAGGGAATTAATGGGAAATAAAAGCAAATGAAGGTGGCCTAGCTGTACCAGATCTAAGACTATAGGATAAAGCTATGATCATCAAAACCATTTGGTACTGGCTAAGAAACAGAGTAGATGATCAGTGAAATAGGTTAGGTTCACAGGACAAAATAGATTACTATAGTAATTTAGTGTTTGACAAACCCAAAGACTCCATCTTTTGGGATATGAACTTACTATTTGACAAAAACTGCTGGGAAAATTAGAAACTAGTATGGCAGAAAATAGGCATTACCCACACCTAGCACTGTATACCAAGACAAGGTCGAAATGGGTTCATGGTCTACACATAAAGAATGATATTATAAACAAATTAAGAGAACATAGGGTAGTTTACTTCTCAGATCTGTGGAGTAGGAAGGAATTTGTAACCCAAAAAGAAGTAGAGAGCATTATTGATCACAAAATAGATAATTTTGATTATATTAAGTTAAAAAGTTTTTGAGCAAACAAAACTAATGCAGACAAGATTAGAAAACAAGCAATAAACTGGGGGGAAAATTTACATTCAAAGATTCTGATAAAGGCCTCATTTCTAAAATTATATATAGAGAATTAACTCAAATTTATAAAAATTCAAGTCATTCTCCAATTGATAAATGCTCAAAGGATATGCACAATTTTCAGATGAAGAAATTGAAACTATTTCTAGTCATATGAAAAGGTGCTCCAAATCACTATTGATTAGAGAAATGCAAATTAAAACAACTCAGAGATACCACTACATACCTGTCAGATTGACTAAGATGACAGGAAAAGACAATGATGAATGTTGGATGGGATGTGGGAAAACTGGAACACAAATACATTGTTGGTGGAACTGTGAATGGATCCACCCATTCTGGAGAGCAATTTGAAACTATGCTCAAAAAGTTATCAAACTGTGCATACCCTTTCACCCAGCAGTGTTTCTACTGGGCTTATATCCCAAAGAGATCTTAAAAGAGGGGAAAATGTTCCAAAATGTTTGTGGCAGGCCTTTTTGTAGTGGCTAGAAACTAGAATTTGGATGGATGCCCGTTAATTAAAGAATGGCTGAATGAATTATGGTATATCAATGTTATCAAATATTATTGTTCTGTAAGAAGCAACCAGCAGGAAGATTTCAGAGAGGCCTGGAGAGACTTACATGAACTGATGCTAAGTGAAATGAGCAGAACCAGGAGATCATTATACACAGCAACAAGACAATCTGATGATCAATTCTAATAGACATGGCTCTCTTCAACAATGAGATGATTCAAACCATTTCCAATTATTCAGTGATGAAGAAAGACATATGCATTCAGAGAGATGCCTGTGGGAACTGAGTGTGAATCACAACATAGCAATTTTCTATTGTTTGCTTGCATTTTGTTTTCCTTCTCAGGGTTTTTTTTTTCTTTCTAGATCCAATTTTTCTTGTGCAGCAAGATAACTATATAAATATGTATACATATAGTGGATTTAACATATATTTTAACATATTTTACATGTATTGGATGACTTGCCATCTAGGGCAGGAGTGGGGGGAAGGAGGGAAAAATTTAGAACAGAAAATTTTGCAATGGTCAATGTTAAAAAAAATTATCCATGCATATGTTTTGCAAATAAAAAGTTTTAATTAAAAAAAATTAATTTATTGTTTCATTACTCCAGAGTTTCCAGTAACTGGTTTTTCCTCAACTGATGAATCAAGAGTTTGATTATCGAAAAATATAAAATAAAGTTAACCAGAAAGCTCAAACTCAGTCTAAATATTAGGAACATTTTTATTTTGGATCTTGGATCTCACAAGTGACTTTGAGGAGCTGAATTCTAGCTCCTTAATGACAAAAGGTGGGAACCACATGAATTGTGGATTTAAAATTATCTAAATATTATACTAGTAGGTTATGGCAACAAAGTAGTTCTATAAATGTGAGAACAGAATCCTTATTTTAAAGTGTCTGACAAATGTTCAATCAATTTCTATTCAAGTACTCCTGGAACAACTGATTTCTAAAGCCATGTCCAAAGCCAAATAAAAGGTTATTTGATAGCTGTAGCTAATAAGAACTTTTCCCTTACAATGAAGCCTAAATTTATCTGTAGTAAATTTGTAAATTTCCTCTGGAATCAACAATTCCACACTTAATATCTCTTTCCTTCATCAACCCTACAGATAAATGAAAAAAACCTCTAATGAATTTTTTTTTTGGAGCTAAACCAAGTCATATATAGCATAGACTCGAGGTCTGTGGCTACTTTCCTTAAATTTAAGCATCCAGAAAAAAACAATATTTCAAATACCTTTTAGAAACTATAAATTCCAAAGAGACTATTCTTGACATCTATGTCTGTCTTAATATAAACCAAAATTCCATTACCATTTTTGGCTATCACATCATATTTTTGATCCATATTGGATATTACTATCCAGCATTCTCCTATGCTTAATTCTTTTTAGACAAACTTGTGAAATTAATTAATTTAACATAAGTAGAAGACTTTACATTTATACCTATTGACTTTTGTCTTGCCAGACTAAGTCCAGTGTTCAAGTCTAGTATTTTTTGAATCCAAACTTTTTGATATATCACAAGTAGACAAGAATTTATTTAGATTTTATTATATGACGTATGCTATTATTTATAATTCACAATTTTGCATTGTTTGCAAATTTGAGGAGTATAGTATCTATTCCTTTATCAGAGATGCTGATAAATAAAATTTCAAAAGCACAAGGTCAAGACTTCTGGTACATAATACTACTCTATTGCAGAAGCTCTATAAAATAAAAACCAAACCATTAACAAACATTCTTTCAGTTTACCTACTCAACTAACAAATCCATCTAATTTTATTGTTCTATGTATCTCAAACTTTTCCACAAAATTATATTGCTAAAATCCAAGTAAAACATATCTATAATATTCTTTCTAAAAGTTTCATAAAGCTACCAAAATTGAATTAAGGTTACTCTAACATGACATGTCCTTCCATGAAGCCATGTTTCCCAATTATAGTCACTGTTTTCATTGATCAGTATTCATTAACAGACTTTTCAAAGATCCATTCTAAAGTTTTCATAAGCACTGAAATTAGACTCCTTGTTTTATAATTACAGATTCTATTATTTTTCCCCCTCCATTGTTGAAAAGGAATATAGCATTCACTTTTCTCAAGTCTAGTCATATCTCTCCTGTTCATATGATATTTCAATTAGCACTATATTGGTTTAGCAATCCCAACTGAAAATGCTTCCGGTACCTGATCTTGTACTTGATGCATCTTCTTTAACATGAATTTATCAAGGGCAAGTAGGTGCTCTCCATTCTTTCATTATTTATATACTGCCAGTTAGACATTTTATTTCTGTCATTTACTGTGTAAATATCATCCTACTTGGAGGAGAAAATAAAAGCAATTAAAGTATTACACAGCCCTTTCTTCTTTATTATCAATTATAAGACTTATCAAGACATATATTTACTATCCATTTTTCTTCATTATTGCTTCTTTATAAATGATATACATAGAGGAGATTTTTTTTTAATTTGGAAAGATTGTCCTGAGCATGGAACTAAAGGTCATATAGCCAGAGATTGTGTTTTTATTTTCATTTTCGTACATCAAAGGCAAAGAATGCTAAAAAAAAAAAAAAAAAAAAAAAAGACAACAGAATTGGCAATTTAAAACCATGGCTTGCCTTGGCCTTGATCCCTTTATAGAATATATTCTCACCTCACCTATTCCTGTAGAAACTTTCTTCTTTTAAGTTGCAGCTCAAATACTTAGTTTCTCTGTCACATCCTATATACACTGACCAAAAAAGTCTATTCTGATAAGCTGAATAAATAATTCCCTCAGGAGCTAAGCAATGGAAGATTTTCCTTCAGTCTTGACTAAAAACAGTAGGAGCACTATAAACATATTAGAACTCCAACAGGCATCCAATTATAAGCATCTGTTTGTACCTTTTGATATGTATTCCTTTTGTGGATGGAATTGCATTAAAGTAAGAGGGAAATTAAGATGACTCTGGTATGACATACCCTTCTTTGATAAAGCCATGTTTACTTAGTGTAATGTAACATTGCCTGTTCATGAACAAACTTAAAGGTTCTATTCTAAAATTTTCATAGGAACTGAACTAAATCGCTGTTCTTTCTTTTTCTCCCCATTTATTTTAAAGATGAACACAAGTCCTTTTTTCCAGTCTAGCAATGTTTCTCTTATCGATATAATAATTGGAAAAAAATCCCCATGTTGGGCTTATTAATCAATCTGCCAATGCTTCTAATAGCTGATATTGTCTCTTTATTTTTTTATTTCTACATATTTGTGCCCTTTCCTTTATGATACTGATACTAATATTGCATTTGTAAGACTCCACAACCTTGATTAATGGAGGAGTTGTTTTGTTGCGATTTTGTTTATTATTCCATTTAGCCTTGGTTTTGAGCCAATTGCGTCCTGTGTCTGAGTAATTAAAGATAAAACATATTGGTTGAAGTTGCAAAAAGCACTGTGTGGCTATTTGCTAGAATTTGCAAAATAATTTAACAAATTTAATTAATATTAGAAATTAATATGGCATATTGTTCATTATATCTACATAATATCTGTTGCCAGGTCAGTCAGTCAATAAACATTTATTAAGTATTTATTAAATGCCAGACATTATGCTGAGTGTAGAATAAATGGCAGAAGACATCCAAACAAATATATATGTACAATTTATATTTGGAATAAATGGGAAATCATTAACAAAGGGAATGCACTAGTATTAAGAGAAAATGAGAAAAGTTTCTTGTAGAGGATAAGATGTTACCTGGAACCTGAAATAAACAGGAGACAGATGTGAGAAGAAAGATCATTCCAGGCATGGGAGACATACAGAGAAAAGACGCACATCTTTTCAAGGAACAAGGAGACCAAAGTCACTCAGTTTTAAATGTATATGGCAGATATAAGGTTTGGGAGTCTAGGTTGTGAAGTAGCTCTGGCTAGGAATCCTTTTCCTCAATTTTAAAAATTGGGAGAAAATGTTATCCCCCGTTAAGATAATCTCTTTCATGTTTCAATTTCTGACATCATTTTCAAGAATATTTCTTTGTAAATGAACACTATTCCTATAGGCATCAAAACAGATCTGTTCAGGTTTTTAAGGTAATAATGGGTCTTCCTTGTCATAAAAGAAACCCTTGTTAATTCAATGGGGTGAGCTTTATTGGGTATGTGTGTGTGTAATGTTCTTGCTTTCAGTTTTCTTGGAGGTCTCTGGGCAGCCTTCTTTTCAGTTCAATAATCACCACAAGTACAGCCAGGTGTTAAAGTCCAAATCCTTTATTATCTCTTTGCCTGATGCTGGGCAGCTTTCTGGAGAGCCTTTCAGTCTGGCCTGGTCTTAGTGGGGGAAGTGCAGGAGGCCAAGCCAGGCACCAAAAAGAACAAAGATTGAATTGAATTTCTCCCCTTGTTGTAAGAGCTTAAATTCCTGCCTCCAATCCTTTATCTTCTCTGCCTCTGCCAGCTTTTTCTCTGTGGCTCTCAGTCCCTGCTTATATGTTTCACACTGAGTATAAACATATCATTATATCACTAGGAAACCATTATTTGTTTTAAGATTAAATCAATCATAATGAATCATGCTAAACTAGATAACCATTGCCTCATCAATTCCACTGACTTAACTCCTTGTTTCAAGTTCAGAGTTCATGTGTGTGTGTGTGTGTGTGTGTGCGTGCACGTGTGTGTTATTTTACAATTGAAAACCAAATTTACTTAGATATGATACTATGACCATTGACTAAAAATAATTAATAAATAAAAATATGTGAGTATTGGTTTAAAATGAGAAAGATGTACCACAAAATTTTTTTTTGCTAAATTTATGCAAATTCTATTGCAGTTGTAAGGTCAGACTTGGGATAATTTTTTTAAAAAGCTATAGAGACATAGTTTCTGGATAATTTTATCATTTTGTTAATAGGACCAACATTATTAATGAAAACATAATTATTTGGACATTTCTTTTAGACCAATGATAATTATAGCTACACAGAATCTGGGTTTATATCTTCTTTTGGAAGAGGGCATCAACTATGGTTAATTGGAAAGAATATTACAATAACTGGTAGAAAGGAATATCATATCACCCTTGGACAATGAAACTATCTCTATAACCAGGCTTGGACAATCTATTCAAACAATTTATGCCTCATCTAAGCCTGGACATAACAAAATGGCTACTTCACTTGAGTGGCACCTGAACCAGAAACTTAGTCCAATCTTATTATCAGCAATGCCCTTCAAGATTCTAAACTTTTTTTTTAAATCAGGACTTTGGAAAAGGGGGAGAATTTTGTATCTCCCCAAATCATTGATTATTAATAATTATTTTTCAATCTAAAATATATGCCATTGTTCTAATTAGCTGAATTTTCAAGGCAATATAAATAAATTCCTTGGAAAAAAGATACTGTATATACTTCAATGCTTTGTTTTTCTTTTTTTTTTCCCTAGGGCGTAACACATATACTGGGTAGTGTTTGCATTTAAGAATTGTTTGTTGTATTGAATTAAAGAAAATAGTTTTGACACTTTCCCACCCACTTCCAAATCACAAGGTAGAAAATTTTCATAGGTATTTCTTGGTTTCCTAAATAGGGGAGTGGAATATTGCTTATTTGTCAGCTTAGTGAGATGTTTCATTAAAATATTTAATATGGAAAGAGAATAACATAAGATGAAGCTGACTAAACATGACTAATTGGATTATGCAATCTAATCTAATCATGGAAAATATATTTGGTGTGCTTAAATATGATTTACATCTAAAATATCCCAAAAGGTTTCCAGAGTATGGTAGAATTTTCTTTAAATCATCTGCATTTAGTTCCATTTGAATGATGTATATAATGAAGATGGCCAGAAGGGGAGATGATATTAATTTTCTAATTCAGAATATTAATTAACCAAAACAACAATACCAAACCAACAAAACAATATCATCATGTGTCATATTTAGAGCAAGAACACAAAATAATATAATTCCATATTCCTATCTTCTATCTTTTTCACTCAGGTTTTTCTGTGTCTTTTTTGGATGATAGTCAATCCATCAATCAATATGCAAGGTACTGCACTAAATAGTAGAGATAACAGATAAACATAGCCTAATGTAAAGGGATTTATATTCCTTTGAATCCAGCAACATGTACATATTTAAATCTATGAAAATAAAGAAAAACATGGAGAGATACTTGTGAACTCCAATGAGTAAAGGTGTGAACACAAGCATTGTATCAATTAGTTCTACTTAGTACCGTGTTTCAGGTTCTGGCCCAAAACATCTTCTTGTAAGATCAGATCAATAATCTATCAACTCTAATGAGTTAGCAGTTTGTAAAGATTCCAACATAAGGGAATCCAGGAAAACCAACAGTAAAAGTAATTGTTTCTTTCTAGGAATAAGAGACACTCAATACAAAACAATTGAGACAGAAAATATAATTTCAAGTGTGAAAATGACAAAGTGACCAGTTTGGTTTAACTATGTACTGAAAGAAGATAAGAAGTACATTTGGACTAAGTGGTGAAGGGCTTAAAAGCTCAACAAAGAATTTCATCAAAGAATTCTAGAAGCAATATTGTGTGAGGGATAGTGATAATGGGGGTGTGTATAAGGTATTGAGTAAGGGAAGCACCTATAGTATGAAGACTTGCCAAGCCATTTCAGGACTCCTTATTCATCTTTGTTGTTCACCTGATTCATGCACTTATTCTTATGACTCCAAAAAAACTGGTATTCCAAGAATCCGCAACCTGGTAAAATATCTCAGCAGGTGGGATAAATCAGATTAAGGGTAACCAAAAAACCTCACACTTATCAGCAAATTAGCACAATATCTAACCACACATGTGAAGATTTTCCAAGATAGAATGAATGAGTGAGAACAATTTTTTTTTTCCCAACAAGCATGAATGTTGTTGGCTGAAGTAGATGCAATAGAGCATGTAGAAGTTTGACAGACATCAAGACAGTCATTTACTGTATCCCAGATCATCACCAATCATCTTGACTTTTTTCCTCTGAATGGATTTCAATGATACAGAAAGAAAGAGTGAGGCTGATGATTCTGCAACTTTGTTTCATTTAAATCCAGTTCATGCATAAGTCAAAACATTACCCATGATTGAATTGCTGCTCTTAAAAAATGAAGGATAAAATAACTGAGTGGGGGAATGACATAATCAAACCTACACATTAGGAAAACCATTCTGTTAGGTTTGTAGTAATGTGTTCAAGGAGGAAGTAAAGCAGTAATTCATATTACAAGATGATATAGTAAAGAAAGAAAAGGGATTTCAGGTTAGATTCTTGGGATAGAGTCACATTTAGAGATATTATAAGGTATAAGAATTAGCAAGAGATAATTGTGAAGAGAAATTTTATTAAAATTTTTCCAATACCCATATTCTCATTGAACTCATTAAAAATATTAAATTATTTTTTAAATTTAATGTAATTAATTAATTTAATTTACTTAAAATATATATTTACATTTGAAGAACATTTGTCAACAAAGTAAATGCTGGCAATGGCTGAGGAAATGACAATATATGAATGTAGGTTATTATGTAGGAAGAAGAAATTATTTTGAAGAATTCAAAGAAATATGAGGAAACTTGTCTGAATTGTGGTTGAGAACCAGAAATAGAAAATTATGTTACAAGAGCATTAATATTAATGAAAAGAAGACCAAAAAGTATTCTAAACTGTTACTGTAATGATCAGTCTTGATGCTGAAAAATAAATGGTGAAACACATTATTATCCTTTGGGGGAAAAAAAAAGAAATTAGACAATTATGGACATCAGATGCCACAATTATGCCATATTGTCACATTATGTCATAATGCCATATATTCATATTAGTACATTTTGCATAAATTTTTTGTTGTTTTAAGGAAGGGGTTTATGTTTTGTGATCTGTATATTTTTGCATGTATCTGTATATGTGCAGATACATACATATAAATGTATACACATATACACATTAATTATTTTTTCTACCATCTTCCTGATCACTATTACTAAACATCCCCAAAGTCCATCATTATGGAAAAGATGCCGGACATGAGTGATACCAAAAAAAAAGCACATTAATAATCTCTTTTTTTCAGTACAAGTTATATGATACTAATGTTATATCCCTTCCCCGCCCTTTTTAGATGAGGAAGTCAGACTAGTAGATTAAGGAGATACTCTAAATGTAGAGTGATTAGATTTCAGCAACACTTTTAACTAAATAACTCTTTTTAACCTTTTGAGCAATATTGAGACATCGATTAGATAATAGTCATTAGTTATATTCCAAAGTGATGAAATAAAGAAAGACAAACAATAGGGATTAATAGATCCAATAGAATATAAATTCCTTCAAGAGCCAATGTTAAATCTTGACCATTTCTCTAGTCAAATGGCAAAAGAACTATCATTTGTCTGGTTCACTTAGGGAATTTTATCAATGAGTGATTTGAATGATTCCATATTTCTTATAAAATGTGCAGATGAGGACTTAAAATTGGAGAAATAAATAGCACCACTGTTCTTAGCCAAATCCTCTTTGGATAACTCTGGTACTTTAGATTGGGGATTGAAATTTTATGAATCATTCATGTATCAAAAAATCCAACATAAATAAATTTTCTTATAATGAAATTAAAGGGATATAATTTAGGGAAATGTTTTTAAATTATCTTAGCCTTACCATTTATAAGGAGAAAATATTGTTAGAAAATATATTCTACATGTCAGCAGGAATTCTCTCAAATTTCAAGTATATCAATTTCTCATAGTCTGGACTTTTTTATACCACTTGATCTCTGCTTTAAACAAATTTCAAAGATAGCTTCCTTCCTCTCTTTAAGATAAAACATGCTAATTCATCTCATATATGTCATTATGATCATAACAATAAAGAGTGATGATAAGTAAAACCATCTTGGCAGCTTAAACCAATGGAATTGTTCTAATAATGTGTAATTTAATTGAAATTTTAAATGAAATAGAAATAAAAATTTCTAGACTTAGATTAAAATTATCAGCCTCATAATTCAAGTTCCCAGAGTCATTACCAGTTGACATTTGTTTTAAACAATCTAGAAAGTTCAATGCACTACAATTTCAATAGAAGTCAAAAGTATTACAGTGTTGACAAAAGGTAATGTCTCTCTAAGATGCATATAGATCTTAATAAGAAAGGAGATCATCATACAATATTCTTCATTTTTGTTGACCTCACAATTTAAGGCTATTTTATAGAACTTTCAGTGAGATGAAGGAAAAAAAAAAAAAACTTCTTAACAAGTAAAAATTTTCATAAGTACTAAGAAGTGTTTCAATGATACTCCCTCTTTGGATGTTTTAATGATATATCCTAGATAAATATGTTATGAGGATCATAAGAGAGGTATTCTTACAACATTCAGACTATGTGAAATGAACTTTATTGATTAAATAAAGAGATTATTTTGACATTAGTAATAAAAGTTAGATCATATATGGACCTGGATGTCAAAAGTTTTTTTTTTTCTCCTCCAAAGATTCATTTTCTATGTTTTATAAGCTAAATATAAGAGATATAGTATAGTTCAGTGGAAATAGACAGATTTGAATTGATGAGGACATGGACCTAAATCATTGTTCTGATATTCATTGTCTATGTGATCTTGGACAAGTCATCCTCTCTTGGATTCAAATTCCTTATTTTTAAAATAGGATAGTTAAGGATAGCAACTTTTAAGGCTGTTTAAATCTATAATCCTATGCTTTTGTCATATACATTATAAATCTTGAATCATTTCAATGTGAAAGAGGATTCACATGTACACAATGACTATAAAGTAGAGGAATGATTTATATGCTTCAGTTGATTAAATAACATTTTCATGGTTATATACCATTATAAGTAGTTTTAGAAAACAAACTATTTTTTTTTTTTTTGGAAATTTCAAGTTCTGTTAGCTTACAGTTGAAATTTATGTTTAACAGTAAATGGAATTTGGCATATCTGGTATTCTGAAGGATTTGGGCAGATCAGTTTAGTTTTTTCTTCAGAGTTTGGATATTTCCCATTAGAGTTCATACTAGAAAGGGAATTCAGATCATATATACTTTTTATGACTTTCTCCAATAACTGCTAGGCTTTATTCGGTTACTTAAAGATAAAATTTCAGGAAAACTCTATTTACTTTACATTATAAAGAAAAAAGAAATCTCAGCTGAACTATCCTACAATTTACATCTTATTGCATGCGACATATTTCAAATATGATTTGAAAATAAATAACAATAGCTACTAGTCTATTATAAAAGTAAACTTCACTCAACATGCAGTAGGAATTACTGAAGTCTTAGCTTACTATTATTTATATTTCATTCACTTTTCATACTGTTTCAATCATAATTCAGCTAATAAGTTGGAAATAATTACAAAGATATTGCTTTTGATCACAGCAAAATATTGCACATTGGTTATGCGCTTTCTCTCTTTCCCATCCCCAACACAGATTCTTATGTAAAACAGAAACAAATTGGTTTTGAAAGTTCTAAATTTACTCCTAATTTCTGTGAAGAACTTACATTTTTGTTATAAGTCCAAATATCCCCTCTAATATTTTTGTCAAGCTAAATTTATATGAGATAATTATTTGTGAAACATACTGTTTTGGGATGAATCTAAAGCAGGGCTTTCCATTAAGGGCCATTGGGGTGATTTTAAGTGGTATATGATAAACTTCAAGCATTGCCATTTTTACATTTATTTTTCTCTGCTAAAATGTAAAATGTTGCTTAACAAAGCATAAACAAATTGAATATAATTCTACTTAACAAAATATAAGCAAGCTGAATACAATACCTAATTATATATGTATTATTCATTTTCAAATAACTTAATATTATTAAATAATATGCTGAACTTGGACTTTTAGAAAACCTCTGTTCAAATTCCTTCTCTGTACTAAAAGGATGACCATAAACTAGTCATTTAATCTCTTTAAGCTTCAGGTAACACATTAAAACTCATTTACAATGTTAGTTTTCAATTTTTATCATATTAGTAAAACTTTGAGATTTTGATTTGAAATTTATTATTTTTTAAAATAACCACATATAATCAAGGGGGAAAGTACTCATAAAGCTAAAATATTTTTTTGTTCTTTAATAAGTCTTTTCCAAAGAACACCATGGAATATTATTTATAGAAGTTAGATAACTAACAAGGCTCATTGATAAACAATTAGGAAGCTTTCCTGATATGTAAAATATTTTAATTCAATGAATTGATTTCAAAAAATCAGCTGCTATGTGCATGGAACTATTCTAGGTCCTAGAGATAAAAGGACAAAAATAAAACATCCCTGACCTGAAGGATCTTTCTTTCTATTGAATGACAAAAGTAAACATTGTAAGAATCAAAATTTGGATATGAGTTAAAGGGGGAAAAAGACTGAAAATATTCATAATTTTAGAGGTTTTTACTATGATTTTTATATGAATAGAGGCTCATGTGACACACTAGAAACAGAACTGGATTTGGCATGAGAATTATTACTTCACCACGTAGTCATACTATTTTCCATCTCTATGATCTTGGATGAATCACTTGGCCTTTCCAAGCCTTTCCTGTGAAATGAGATAATAAAACTAGATAAAATCTGAAGTCTTCTAATCTTAGATCCATGTTCCTATTTCATATATACATATATAAATATATATATGTGTGTGTGTGTTTATATGTATATATGTATGTATGTGTAATCATAAGCACAGTAATTTGAAATAAAACAAAACAAACAAAACAAAACTCTTATTCTAACTCCTATTTACCTACTTGAGACTTTAATGACTATCTCATTAAATTTATAGTTCTTAATAAAGAAGCTTGATTATAGCTTTTGCAGATGGCCATGGGAATGTTTTATATTAAAATATTTCTTTTAATGACTTGGGTTTCTAAACACTGGCTAGAGACCAAAAGAACTTTTCATAATGAGGTGCAGCTCTTTTAAACTCTCAGTCAGCTCACTTCATGAAGTTCTGGTCTCTGTGCTTGTCATTCCAGCCTCATGGCCAGAAAGAGTGCTGGGACACATTGACTCCATTCTAGGAGACTTCAGGCATAGAGGCACTTGCTGCTATTATGGAAAACAGCAATCAACTCTGTTTGTTGTAAGTAAGAGACACTGAAGCTCAAGGGGCAGATTGTCTTTTTAGGAAGAGATTGTACATATTCATCTCTGTAGTCTGGTCTTATTCTTCTCTTATCAATTATTTTGCACTGTCTAAAGTTCACTAGATTTCATACTACTAATAATCTTAGAAGTGTTCCCCAAGTGTTTCATCTACTGTTTATGATGCTCTCTTAAAAGAAACCCCTTAGAGATTTAGATCTAAATGGATATGGTAGGTAGGAGATTACTTCAAATAATATGTTACCTGATTTTGATAGCTCCATAAAAAGGAATAAATGTTATTAACGAGAGACTTAATCATGTCTTGACAGGAGGCAAGATATCTTATTCTCCTTCTCTTTTTGATTGAGAATAGTACAGTGATACATACAGTGAATTCTGATGAATCCAATTAAATCCAAATATACTCATAAATGTTTCCTTAAATGATAATGCTACCATATAATCTTGTTAAGACTCATTTCAGGATACAAGTAGTAACAAATGCATCTTATTTGTTTTTCCCTTTATAAAATGAATTAATATTAGTATAGAAGCATCTAGTTGGTATATTAGCTATAGTACCAGGCTTAAAATCAGATGGAATTTATTACAGCTTCAAATACTTACTAGCTGTGACTCTTGAGTAATTTACTTAATTCCATTTGCCTCGGTTTCCTCCTAAGTAAAATGAGCTAGAGAAGGAAATGCTAAACCCTTTCAGTATCTTTGCTAATAAAACCCCAAATGTGGACATGAAGAATCAACTCAAACAACTAAACAACAATAACAACATATAAGTATATGTAGAAAATATGACATTAATACTCGAGATGACAGAATTCAGAATTGAATTAGAGTCATAGATTCATACTTATAGAGGTAAAAGAGAATTATCAACCAGAATTAAATCTTATTTTTTTCAAAGCAATTAGTCAACAAGATTTTATTAAGTTCCTACTATGTGGCAGGACCTGGAATAGACAATGGAGATACAGGTTCAAAAAAGAAAGAGTTTCTGATATCAGAGAAATTGCATTATATTGGGGAAAATACATGGACACATATAACAGATACATGCATATATATGGAGGGGGCGGGTTGAACACACAAATATAAAATGAATATAAGATGAAGCCAAATGGAGGAACTCTTTGTTGACCAGTACATCAAAAAAATTAGATTCAACAAACATCAGAATAAAGAAGTGAATATTTTCCAGGCATGTGAAAATCCCTTTAGAAAAGTATAGAAATGTGATGTATAGAGCTTGAGAGGCCAATTCTCATCTGAACAAAGTGAAACTTACTCATAATCCATTTAATAATTAACAAATGTAGGTTTTCTTAGCCACTTTTTGTGATAGCCATTCAGACTGGGTAGGAATATTCATATATTTTAAGTCTCATATAAAGTTAGAGGATTAGGGTAAGTGTATAGAGAAAACCTGTGGTCCAGAAATTGATCTTCTTGAGAAAGAAAATAGAATGATTTAGGCATGGATAGATAAATTTCATTAAGAAATGGATTGTGTGATATATTTGGCTATAGTGAATACCAAATGAGAGCATGAAAGCAGTAATGAAAAGGAAAGAATATACTGATTCTTCTTATATTATCAGCTTACTGAGGGATAAGAAAAAAACTGCATTGGAAAACATAGTTAGTAATGCAGAATTTCCCAGAAATGTGCATTGACAGCAGGAAGGGAGAAGATTCTGAGTGCCAATGCATAAAATGACTGTGACAAGAAGGAATATAAGAATATAATAAGACAATATAAGACAAGGCTTTGTTATATTTTATTTTCAATAAAAATTATGGACTTCAAAGGTACAATGGAAAATATAGGTAAAGTATTGTTGATAAATTAAGAAGAGCTTTCAAGGATGGCTTTGTTTTCTTGTTTTGGTTTGCTTTGTTTTTCCATATATACTTATATGTTGTTCATATTTATGATGCAAATATGGAAAATTATGCCATTTATTTCCTTGAATAGTGATATCAGAATGAATTTATTAATATATTTAAAATGTACCAGAATATTTATTTATGTATGTTTGAATTTGATTTGAGTTCACATACAATAAACAAACAAGGATAGCTTTGTGACAAAAGAAGACAATCTTATTGAGAGCACATATTCTAGTTTAGAGTCAATATCCAATATACAATGTCTCCTGGGGGGCATGTGCATCAAACTTGTGCACATGCAGGTGAAATTCTCTAGAAGGTTTAATTTCCTTCTTTTTTTTTTTCCTGAGGCAATTGGGATTAAGTGATTTGCCCATGGTCACACGACTAGGAAATGTTAAATATCTTGAGGCCAGATTTGAACTCAATTCTTCCTGCCTTCTGGGTTGGTGCTCTATGCACTGTACCACCTAGCTGCCCCAAAAGGTTTAATTTCAATGAAAATTGTGAGCAGAAGACAAAGCCCTCAGGAAACACATCTTGCAGTATTAACACTATAAAACGAAGCGATTTTTGGACAGTGAGAAATAATTGAATGGAAAAGAAAGAGGTTAAAAAAAAACTAAGTGTAATTTCTCAAAATATGAATGAGGTTCACAAAATCAGATACCACAAAATTTTGTCTGTAGTCATCAAGTACACTCAATTCTAGCCTGTTAAGCTTCTCTGTTTATAAAAATATCCTTAACACTAATCAGAAGCATTTGTGTACAAGTGTTAATTGTGTTTATTATAATTAACTCACCTGATGCTCATTTATAAAGCTGGGGGCAAATGAGAACTGAACGAAGGAAATTATCATTGAGAACAATGAAAAGGAATTTGACTATTTTGAAGAATAATCATTGATGATAATTTAGCAGAGCACAATAAGATCTTTCTTGTAAATGTTACCATGTTAATGTTATTCTATTTCTCATTATTGATCTTGTCAGAATTACTTATGCCATGTAATACAGATTTCATTAACTTTGAGCTCAAATTAAAGATCAACCACCCCTTTCTAATATGTATATCTATAACTACATTCATGTATCTTGCCTTGAAATTTCATATGGAATTTAAATATAATATTTGAAGCACATCTAATGTATACCAAACAATAAAGCATATGAAATGTCTATGATGTTGGACAGTTCTCAAGTCTCTCCTCTTATTTTCCTAAAGAAGAATAAAGGGGGCAGCTAAGTGGCACAATGGATAGAGCACCAGCCCTAAAGTTAGGAAGACCTGAGGTCAAATGTGACCTCAGATACTTCCTAGCTATGTGATCCCAGGCAAGTCACTTAACCCCAATTGCAAGGGGGAAGGGGGAGAATAGAAAAAAGAAACCTCTTTATCAATTGTTTCATGAATTTCTCTCTTCTAGCAATGGATTATCAATGCTGTTTACTATGACTTATAAAGGTAGATAAAAACTAATTAAAATAAATTATAATCTTTACTCTTTGACAGAAAACATTTAGTCTGAATTTCTAGGATTTCTTGAGCCATTAGAAATTAGTGAAAGACATAGAAGATTAAATTTAATTTCTACAGTTACCTCATTAAAGAATTTAAATTTATGAAGAAAAAAGAGGGAAAAGATTCTGGGAAGATGACAGAGTAGGTCAGAAAATCCTAAACTCTGATTTGAATTCAGTTCTTCCTAATTTCAGGACTAGTACTTATTTACTACACCATTTAGCCACCCTGGTTCACTGTTTAAATTAATTTTGTATTATACTTTGAATTTTCCCTGATTTTCTGCTGGGCACATGAAAATGATTTGTTTTATTTTCCTTTTTGTGTCTTTCTTTTTCTAGTTTTTTTCTTATTTTGTATTTAGTTTTAAATAAATAATTTCTTTAAACTTAAAAAAAAACAAAAAACAAAACAAAAAAAAACATCCTAAGCTTTCCAGATTTACCCTACAGAAAAGACAAATAGTTCCTTGGGTGAACAAAGAACTGTTCAAAATAAACAAGAATTGGGGCAGAAGAGTGATCCTCAGGGGACAACTACAGAAGATCTAAAAAGATACCAGACCAGAAGTTTGGTCCCTGTCTAATGTAAATCCTCCAGGCTAGTTCTTCTGAAAAAACAAGGAGTGAGCCCTGGGACTGATTGGATTGGCAAGTAGTCTAAACCCAATCACAAGAATTTTCAACTCCCAGACAGTGTGATGAGTCTGGTGTCTGAGTCTAAAAAGATTGAATGAATCTCTCCTGATAAAGGACACCAGACCTGGTCAAGCTACTATATGGGACTTAGGCAGGAACCAGTACACCTCCAAATGTGATGACCTCATATT
Source organism: Antechinus flavipes (assembly GCF_016432865.1). Classification (NCBI taxonomy): domain Eukaryota; kingdom Metazoa; phylum Chordata; class Mammalia; order Dasyuromorphia; family Dasyuridae; genus Antechinus; species Antechinus flavipes. Next base: position 525,709,874 of record NC_067398.1, on the reverse strand, counting down.
TTAAAATCATCTGGAGTAAGGAATTCAGGTTAAGGGAAAATCTTTGATCTTTATTCTTTGTGGAGGTGAAGGGGGATAGCAATAGGGATGTGAGCAGCCACTACACGAACCCAGACAGCAGTCTCTCTGCCTCTCTCTCTGCCCCTCCAAAGTCATCCCTATGTCATTTCCTATACAATACATCAGAACTTATACAAAGAGTGGGAGGGGGCCATTTTTTCTTCAAGCATATATTAATAGAGTATGGTCCAATTACTGTTTAGTCTCACACGCTTGGTAACTCAGTACATGAACTCAAGCTTCAGCCCATTACATCCAGGAGTGCAGAAAAAGTCAGGCAGGGATGCTGTTGTCTGTGGGCCTAAATTAAGCTGAAATGCTTGGTTTCAGATTCCACCTCAGAAGGAAAAAATGAAGAAGTACATGAAACCAGAGGCACCATTATCCACACCCTGGAATTAGAGAGGATTACACTGAAAAGCTGATATAAATTTTTTTAAAAAATGAGTGGATAAAGGAGAAAGAACTATGCACAGAAAGTTACTATGAGAATAGAGAAGAATGAAGTTTGTCTTTAAAGAAGAATAGTGAAGAAAACAAAACAAAACAAAAACCTACCCTATTCAAAAGAGAACTATTAAATGGTCACCTGCCCAAAATTAATTCACAGACACTCAAAAAAAAAAAAAAAACTTCAAAAATCACATGAAAATGAAAAAATGCTTGGTCACTATTGATTAGATAAATGCAAATTAAGATAATTCTGAGATATTACTGCACATCTCTCATATTGGATAAGATAACAGAAAAAGATAAATATTGGAGGGGATGTAGGAAAACTGGGGTACTAATACATTATTGATTGAGTTGTGAACTGATCCAGCCATTCTGGAGAGCAATTTGGAACTATGCCCAAAGAAAGGGCTATCAAACTATTCATACTCTTTGGTCCAGTGTTTCTACTGGGTTTGTATGATAAAGAAATAGTAAAAAAGGAAAAAGGATCCATGTGTGCAAAAATGTAGCAACTTTTTTTTATAGTGGCAAGAAACTGGGAACTGAGTAGATGCTTATCAGTTAGGGAAAGCTTGAATAAGTTATAGTATATGAATATAATGGAATATTACTGTTCTATAAGAAACAATCAGCAGGATTATTTCAGAAAGGCCTGGAGAGACTTAAATGAACTGATGCTAAGTGAAGTAGAACCAAGATAACATTGTACACAGTAACAAGATTATGTGATGATCAAGTCTAATGAACATATTTCTTTTCAACAATAAGGTGATTCAGGCCCATTCCAATAGATTTGTGATGGAGAGAACCATCTACATTCCCAAAAGAGGACTGAATATGAACCACAACATATTTTCACCTTTTTTGCTGTTGTCTGCTTGCTTTTTGTTTTCTTTTTCCTTTTTTCCTTTTTGTTCAGATTTTTTTGTGTGCGCAGCATTGTAATTGAGGGTTAGGGTTATGTATAGAAGAATTGCACATGTTTTACATATATTTGATTACTTGCTGTCAGAGGGAAGAGGTGAGGGGAAAGGAGAGAGAAAATATTGGAACACAAAGTTTTGCGAGAATGGATGTTGAAAACTACGCATATATTTTGAAAATAAAAAGCTAAAAAATTATATATAAATGTTTGGGACAATAAACTTTTATATCCATCTGGCCTTAGAGATTGTTTTTCTAGGGAGTTCATTTCTAATTTGTTCAATTCATTTTCCTAAAATGGGGTTATCTATATATTTTTTTTCTTCTGTTAATTTGGGCAATTTTTAAAAGTTTTCCTCCACATCACAAGATTGAGAGATTTATTTGCAGAAAGATGGGGCAAAATAATTGGTCCTCATTATTGTTTTAATTTTCTTTTCATTGGTGTTAGATTATGCTTTTCATTTTTGATACTGATAATCTGTTTTTCTTTCTTTTTTAAATCAAATTAATCACAGTTTTAGCTATTGTATTGTTTTGTTTTTATAAAACAATCTTAGTTTTACCTTGTCTTATTATTATTTTTGCATGAAATTGTTTTTTAATGATTTTTGCTTTACCCATTTAAGATGAAAGATTAGATTGTTTAATTCCAATTAATTTTTTTAGTCTATATTTCCATGGCCCTTTATGGAATGTAATTTTTATCACATCAAGAACTAAAAAAATGGATTTCATATTTATGCCTTTTTGTCTTTGATTGTGAAGGTTTTTATATCTTAATAGATGATTTTTATATATTTGCCATGTACCGCTGAGAAAAAGGAATATTCTTTTCCATGTTCATTCATTTTTTCCCAAAGAGCTATCATTTCTAACTTTTTCTAAAATTCAATTCTCCTCCTGAAGTTCTTTCTTGTTATTTTGTGGTTAGTTTGACCTACTGCTGAAAGAAGTTAAGTTCCCCACTACTATAGTTTGGCTGTCTATTTTTTTCTGAAACTCACTTAACTCTTCTTAAAGAATTTGGATGTTACACGATTTAATGCATATATGCTTAGTATTGATTTTATTTCATTTTGTATAATACCTTTTAATGAGATGCCATTTCCTTTCCTAACTCTTTTAATTTGATTTATTTTTGCTTTTGTTTTGTCTATGATCAAAATTGCTACCCTTACTTTTTTTTTTAATTTGGTCGATGCATAATACATTCTAATTTACCATTTTACCTTTACTCTGTATGTATCTCTCTGATTTAATGTGTTCTTTTAAATATATTGTAGGATTATTTTTAATTCATTCTGCTATTTGTTTCTATTTTGTGTGAATTCATCTCATTCACATTCACAATTATAATTACCAATTATGTATCTCCCTTCATCTTATTTTCTCTCTAGTTTATATTTTTTTCTCTTTTCATCTATTACCTCCTCCCCCATCTTGTGCTTTTGACCACTGCCTACCTCATTCTGCCCTTCCTTCTATCTACTTCCTCCCTTTTCTTTTCCCTTTCTATTCTTCCTTCCTTATAATGTAAGATAAATTTCTATACCCAACTGGATGTGCATGTTATTCCCTCCTTGGGTAAAATCTTAGGAAATTCATTTTCAAAAGATGTGCATATCCCTCCCTTCTTTCCCTCTACTGTAATAGGTGTTTTGTGCCTCTTCATGTAATATAGTTACAGTATTTTACCTCCATTTTCCTCTTCTCTCAGTACAATTCTTTTTCTAGCCCTTAATGTCTTTCTTATATCATACATCAAAGTCAATTTATACTAACACCCTCTATCTATGATTCCTTTGAAGTGCCTTAATAAATATTGAATTATCAAGAGTAACATCTATCATCTTTCTTATAGAGATGTAAACAGTTTAACTTTTCAATAGCATATGTTATGTCTTTACTATTTACCTTTTTATGCTTCTGTTGAATCTTGTATTTGAAGATTGACATTTCTGTTGAATCCTGGGCTTTCCTTCAAAATTGATTGAAAATCTCCTTTGTCATTTAATGTCCACTTTTTTTTCCCCCCACAATTTTGCTGGATAGTCAATTCTTGCTTGAAGTCCAAGTTATAACCTCTAGCTTTTTTAGTTGCAAGCCCAATTCATTGATTTTCTCTTTCTCTATTTTATTAAAGTATGCCTCTAGTGACATAAAATTTCCCCTTATTACCACTTTGGCTGCACCTTATCTTGGTATGCGCTGTTAAACGTGGGTCAATGCCTAGTTTCTGCCATACTAATTTTCAATTTTCCCAACATTGAATTCTCATCCAAAAAGCTTGGGTTTGTCAAACACTAATTATTAAAATTATTGACTATTTTGTCCTGTGAACCTAACCTATTCCACTGATCAACTAGTCTATTTCTTAGCTAATACCAAATGGTTTTGGTGACCACTGCTTTATAATATAGTTTTAGATCTAGTACAGCTAGGCCAGATTCATTTGATTTTCTTTTTCATTAGTTCCCTTGAGATTCTTAACCTTTTGTTCTTCCAGATGAATTTTGTTATTGTTTTTTCTAGGTCATTAAAATAGGTTTTGGGGAGTCTGATTGGTATAACACTAAATAAATAGATTAGTTTAGGTAATATTGTCATTTTTATTATATTCTTTTGACTTATCCAAGAGAAATTAATATTTTTCCAATTGCTTAAATCTGACTATATTTTTTTGGAAAGTGTTTTCTAGTTTTGCTCATATAATTCCTAACTTTCCCTTGGCAGATAAATTCCTAAATATTTTATATTATTGACAGTTACATTAAATGGAATTTCTCTTTGTATCTCTAACTGTTGGATTTTGTTAGTGATATATAAGAATACTGATGATTTATGTGGGCTTATTTTGTGTCCTGCAACTTTGCTAAAGGTGTGGATTATTTCTAATAGCTTTTTGGTAGAATCTCTAGGGTTCTCTAAGTATACTCTTATAGCATCTGCAAAGAGTGATAATTTGATTTCCTCATTACCTACTCTAATTCCTTTAATCTTTTTATCGACTTTTATTGCTGAAGCTAGCATTTCTAATAAAATATTGAATAGTAATGGTGATAGTGGGCAACCTTGTTTCACTCCTGATCTTAATGGGAATGGTTACAGTTTATCCCCATTACATATGATGCTTATTGATGGTTTTAAATAGATGCTACTGATTATTTTAAGGAAATGCCCACTTATTCCTATACTTCCAAGTGTTTTTAATAGGAATGGATGTTGATTTTATCAAAATGCTTTTTCTGCATCTATTGAAATGATCATATGGTTCTTGTTAATTTGGTTATTGATATAGTCAATTATGCTAATAGTTTTCCTAATATTAAACCAGCCCTGCATTCCTGGTGTAAACCCTACTTGGTTTTGGTGTATAATCCAGGAATTATTTTCTGTAGTCTTTTTGATAATATTTTATTTAAGATTTTTGCATCAATATTCATTAGGGAGATTGGTCTATAATTTTCTTTCTCTGTTTTCAACCTACGTGGTTTAGGTATCATTACCATGCCTGTGTCATAAAAGGAATATGGTAGGAGTCCTTCATTACCTTTTTTTTTCAAATACTTTATATAATAACATTAGAGTTAATTGTTCTTTAAATGTTTGGTAGAATTCACATGATCATTCTCATCCCAGGGATTTTTCATTAGGGAGTTGATTAATAGCTTGTTCTATTTCTTTTTTTTCTGAAATGGGACTACTTAAACAATTTATTTCCTCCTCTGTTAATCTGGGTAGTCTATTTTTGAAGGTAGTCATCCATTTCACTTAGGTTATCAAATTTATTTGCATAAAGTTTGGCAAAGTAACTCCTAATTATTGCTCTAATTTCCTCTAAGTTTTCCCTTTTCATTTTTAAGACTAACAATTTGATTTTCCTCTTTCCTTTTTTCTAATCAAATTACCAAAGGTTTATCTATTTTGTTGTTTTTTTCATAAAACCACCTCTTAGTTTTATTTATTAATTCAATATATATTTTTTTACTTTCAATTTTATTAATTTCTCCTTTTAATATTAGAATTTCAAGTTTAGTATTTGATTGAGAGGTTTTAATTTTCTCCTTTTCTAGCTTTTTAAGTTGCAAGTCCAATTCAATGATCTTCTCTTTCTCTATTTTATTCAAGTATGCCTCTACTGATATAAAATTTCCCCTTATTACAACTTTGGCTGCATCCCACACATTTTAGTATGTTATCTCATTGTTGTCATTCTCTTGGGTGAAATTAATTATGTCTATGGTTGCTGTTTCACTCATTCATTCTTTAGGATGAGATTATTTAATTTCCAATTACTTTTTGGTCTTTTTACCCCTAGCTTTTTGTTGAATGTAATTTTTATTGCATCATAATCTAAAAAGAATGCATTTACTGTTTCTGCCTTTCTGCATTAAATTTTGAGATCTTTATATCCTAATATATGGTCAATTTTTGAAAAGGCTCCATGAAGTGCTGAGAAGAAAGTATACTCCTTTCTATCTCCATTCAGTTTTCTCCAAAGATCTATAATACCTAATTTTTCTAATATTCTATTTACTCTTTAAGTTCTTTATTTTGTGGTTTGAGTTATCTAATTCTGAGAATGCAAGGTTGAGATCTCCCACTATTATAGTTTTGCTTTCTATATCTTCTTGCAACTCTCTTAAGTTCTCCTTTAGGAAGTTAGATGCTATACCACTTGGTGCATATATGCTTAGTATTGATATTACTTCTTTGTCTATGCTACCCTTAGCAAGATATAGTTTTCCTCTTTACCTCTTTTAATTAGATCAATTTTTGCTTTTCCTTGATCTGAGATCAGGATGGCTACCTCTGCTTTTCTTTTACTTCACCTGAAGCATAATATGTTCTACTCCATTTTTTTACCTTTACTCTATATGTATCACCCTGCTTTAAATATGTTTCCTGCAAACAACATATTGTAGGGTTTTGGCTTTTGATTCAGTCTGCTCTGCTTTATGGGAGAGTTCATCCCATTCACATTTATGGTTAAAACTACTAATTCTGTATTTTCTGCCATCTTGTTATCCCCAGATTATACTTTTCTTTTTCTTTCCCTCCTTACTCCTCTCCCTAGTATTAAACTCATGGGCACCACTTGCCTCACACACCTCTCCCTCTTTAGAACCCTTCCACCTCCTTTGAGTCCCTCCCAGTTTTTTATACCTTCCCTTATTTTTCTCTCTCCCACTTTTTAATGAGGTGAGAGAAGTTTCTTTGTAAACAAAATATGTCTAATACTTTCTCTTTGAGCCAAATCTGATGAAAGTAAGATTCACACAATGTTCCTCCCCCTCTCTTAATTCCCTCAGATATGATAGGCTTCCTTTGCCTCTTCGTGGGATATAATTTCCCTTTTTTTATCTCCCCTTTTCCTTTTTTCCGATACAATCCCTTTTCCAGTTCTACTTTCCTTTTTAAATATTTTAACACTAAAATCAAATTATACACACATTCTTTATGTATGCCTGTAACAGAAAGACAGTTCTCAAGAGTTCTTTTTATCTTTTAATGCTTCTCTTGAATCCTGCATTTGGAGATCAAAATTTTTGTTTAGTTCTTGGTTTTTTCATTAGGAATAAATGGCATTCACCTGTTTCATTGAATTTATCTTCTTCCCTGGAAGAAAATGCTCAGCTTCGCTGAATAGTTTATTCTTGGACATATTCCATATTCTTTTGCCTTACAGAATATCATATTCTAGGCCTTTGAATCCTTTAATGTTCAAGCTACTAGATCCTGAGTGATCCTTATTGTGACTCCTTAGTATTTGAATTGTTTCTTTCTCACTGCTTGTAATATATTTTTTTTTCCTTAGTCTGCTAATTCTGAAATTTAGACACAATATTCCTTGGAAATTTTATTTTGGGGTCTCTTTCAGAAGGTGTTCAATGAATTCTTTCAATGACTATTTTACCTTCTGATTCTAAAACATCTGGGCAGTTCTCTTTGATGATTTCCTGTAAAATAGTGTCTAGGCTCTTTTTTTCATCATAATTTTCAGGAAGTTCAATAATCCTTAGATTTTCTCTCCTAGATCTATTTTCCAGGTCTGTTGTTTTTCAAGTAGATATTTAACTTTTTTTTCCTATTTTTTCTTTTCTTTTTTGCTTGATTGATTCTTTTTTTTTATCTTATTTTTTTTATTTAATAATAACTTTGTATTGACAGAATCCATGCCAAGATAATTTTTACACAGCATTATCCCTTACAATCACTTATGTTTCGTTTTTTCCCCTCCCTCCCTCCTCCCCCCCCCAAGATGGCAAGCAGTCCTATATATGTTAAATATGTAGCAGTATATCCTAGATACAATACATATTTGCAGAACCGAACAGTTCTCCCACTGCACAGGGAGAGTTGAATTCAGAAGGTAAAAATAACTCAGGAAGAAAATCAAAAATCAAATAGTTCACATTCATTTCCCAGTATTCCTTCTTTGGGTGTAGCTGTTTCTGTCCATCATTTATCCAATGAAACTCAGTTAAGTCTCTTTGTCAGAGAAATCCACTTCCATCAGAATACATCCTCATACAATATCGTTGTCGAAGTGTATAATGATCTCCTGGTTCTGCTCATCTCACTTAGCATCAGTCCATGTAGGTCTCTCCAAGCCTCTCTGTATTCATCCTGCTGGTCATTCCTTACAGAGCAATAATATTCCATAACATTCATATACCACAATTTACCCAGCCATTCTCCAATTGATGGGCATCCATTCATTTTCCAGTTTCTAGCCCCTACAAACAGGGCTGCTACAAACATTTTGGCACATACCGGTCCCTTTCCCTTTTTTAGTATCTCTTTGGGGTATAAGCCCAATAGAAACACTGCTGGATCAAAGGGTATGCACAGTTTGATAACTTTTTGGGCATAATTCCAGATTGCTCTCCAGAATGGCTGGATTCGTTCACAATTCCACCAACAATGCATCAGTGTCCCCGTTTTCCCGCATCCCCTCCAACATTCATCATTATTTTTTCCTGTCATCTTAGCCAATCTGACAGGTGTGTAGTGATATCTCAGAGTTGTCTTAATTTGCATTTCTCTGATCAATAGTGATTTGGAACACTCTTTCATGTGAGTGGTAATAGTTTCAATTTCTTCATCTGAAAATTGTCTGTTCATATCCTTTGACCATTTATCAATTGGAGAATGGCTTGATTTTTTATAAATTTGAGTCAGTTCTCTATATATTTTGGAAATGAGGTCTTTATCAGAACCTTTAATTGTAAAGATGTTTTCCCAGTTTGTTGCTTCCCTACTAATCTTGTTTGCATTCGTTCTGTTTGTACAAAGGCTTTTTAATTTGATATAATCAAAATTTTCTATTTTGTGATCGGTAATGGTCTCTAGTTCATCTTTGGTCACAAATTTCTTTCTCCTCCACAAGTCTGAGAGATAAACTATCCTATGTTCCTCTAATTTATTTATAATCTCGTTCTTTATGCCTAGGTCATGGACCCATTTTGATCTTATCTTGGTATGTGGTGTTAAGTGTGGGTCCTTGCCTAATTTCTGCCATAGTAATTTCCAGTTATCCCAGCAGTTTTTATCAAATAATGAAATCTTATCCCAAAATTTAGAATCTTTGTGTTTGTCAAACACTAGATTGCTATAGTTGACTATTCTGTCTTGTGAACCTAACTTTTTCCACTGATCAACTAATCTATTTCTAAGCCAATACCAAATGGTTTTGGTGACTGCTGCTTTATAATATAATTTTAGATCAGGTACAGCTAGACCACCTTCATTTGATTTTTTTTTCATTAATTCCCTTGATATTCTCGACTTTTTATTGTTCCATATGAATTTTGTTGTTATTTTTTCTAAATCATTAAAATATTTTCTTGGAAGTCTGATTGGTATAGCACTAAATAAATAGATTAGTTTAGGGAGTATTGTCATCTTTATTATATTCGCTCGGCCTATCCAAGAGCACTTAATATTTTTCCAGTTATTTAATTCTGACTTTATTTGTGTGAAAACTTTTTTGTAATTTTGCTCATATAATTCCTGACTTTCCTTTGGTAGGTAGATTCCCAAATATTTTATGCTATCAACAGTTATTTTGAATGGAATTTCTCTTTGTATCTCTTGCTCTTGGATTTTGTTGGTGGTGTATAAGAATGCTGAGGATTTATGGGGATTTATTTTGTATCCTGCTACTTTGCTAAAATTATGAATTATTTCTAGTAGCTTTTTAGTAGAATCTCTGGGGTTTTCTAGCTATACCATCATATCATCTGCAAAGAGTGATAGTTTGGTTTCCTCATTGCCTACTCTAATTCCTTTAATATCTTTCTCGACTCTTATTGCCGAGGCTAGTGTTTCTAATACAATATTGAATAATAATGGTGATAGTGGGCAACCTTGCTTCACTCCAGATCTTACTGGGAAAGGTTCCAGTTTTTCCCCATTGCATATGATGCTTACTGAAGGTTTAAAATATATGCTCCTAACTATTTTAAGGAAAAGTCCTTTTATTCCTATGCTCTCAAGTGTTTTTATTAGGAATGGCTGTTGGATTTTATCGAATGCTTTTTCTGCATCTATTGAGATGATCATATGGTTTTTGTTTGGTTGGTTGTTGATATAGTCAATTATGTTAATAGTTTTCCTAATATTGAACCAGCCCTGCATTCCTGGTATAAATCCTACTTGGTCATAATGTATTATCCTGGGGATGATTTTCTGTAATCTTTTTGCTAATATTTTATTTAAGATTTTAGCATCAATATTCATTAGGGAGATTGGTCTATAATTTTCTTTCTCTGTTTTCAGCCTACCTGGTTTAGGTATCAGTACCATATCTGTGTCATAAAAGGAGTTTGGTAGGACTCCTTCAATCCCTACTTCTTCAAATAGTTTATTTAGCATTGGAGTTAATTGATCTTTAAATGTTTGATAGAATTCAGATGTAAATCCATATGGTCCTGGGGTTTTTTTCTTAGAGAGTTGATTGATAGTTTGTTCTATTTCTTTTTCTGAGATAGGAGTGTTTAGGATATTTACTTCTTCCTCTGTTAGTATAGGCAAGTTATATTTTTGGAGGTATTCTTCTATTTCATTTAAGTTGTCGAATTTATTGGCGTAAAGTTGGGCAAAGTAACTCCTAATTATTGCTCTAATTTCCTCTTCGTTAGTGGTGAGTTCTCCCTTTTCATTTTTAAGACTAACAATTTGATTTTCCTCTTTCCTTTTTTTAATCAGATTTACTAAGGGTTTGTCTATTTTGTTGGTTTTTTCATAGAACCAACTCTTAGTTTTATTAATTAATTCAATAGTTTTTTTTACTTTCAATTTTATTGATCTCTCCTTTTATTTTTTGAATTTCAAGTTTAGTGTTTGATTGGGGGTTTTTAATTTGTTCCTTTTCTAGCATTTTTAGTTGCAAGCCCAATTCATTGACCTTCTCTTTCTCTATTTTATACAAATAGGCCTCTAGAGATATGAGATTTCCCCTTATTACCGCTTTGGCTGCATCCCATACATTTTGGTATGATGTCTCATTATTATCGTTTTCTTGGATGAAGTTATTAATTATGTCTATAATTTGCTGTTTCACCCAATCATTCTTTAGTATGAGATTATTTAGTTTCCAATTATTTTTTGGTCTACTTTCCTGTGGCTTTTTATTGAATGTAATTTTCAATGCATCATGGTCTGAAAAGGATGCATTCACTATTTCTGCCTTACTGCATTTTGAGTTTGAGGTTTTTATGTCCTAATATATGGTCAATTTTTGTATAAGTTCCATGAACTGCTGAAAAGAAGGTGTACTCCTTTCTGTCCCCATTACATTTTCTCCAGAGATCTATCATATCTAATTTTTCTAGTATTCTATTTATCTCTTTGACTTCTTTCTTATTTATTTTGTGGTTTGATTTATCTAATTCTGAGAGTGCAAGGTTGAGATCTCCCACTATTATAGTTTTACTGTCTATTTCTTCTTGCAGCTCTCTTAATTTCTCTTTTAAGAATTTAGATGCTACACTACTTGGTGCATATATGTTTAATATAGATACTTCTTCATTATTCATTCTACCCTTTAGCAAGATATAGTGCCCTTCCTTATCTCTTTTGATTAGATCAATTTTTGCTTTAGCTTGATCTGAGATCAGGATGGCTACCCCTGCTTTTTTGGCTTCACCTGAAGCATAGTAGGTTTTGCTCCAACCTTTTACCTTTAACCTGCATGTATCACCCCGCTTCAGGTGTGTTTCCTGTAAACTACATATTGTAGGATTCTGGCTTTTAATCCATTCTGCTAACCGCTTCCTCTTTATAGAGGAGTTTACCCCATTCACATTTATGGTTAAAATGACCAATTCTGTATTACTTGCCATCTTGTTAACCCCGGTTTATGCTTTTCTCCCTTCTTACTCCCTTACCCCCCTTCCCAGTATTAAGCTTGTGAGCACCACTTGCTTCTCACAGCCCTCCCTTTTTTAGTATCCCTCCCTCCCCCTTAGAGTCCCACCCCCAATTTACCCCTTTCCCTCCCAGATACCGTATTCCCTTCCACTTAGCTTATTCCTTCCCTTTTCACTTTTCCCTTCTCACTTTTCAGTGAGGTGGGAGAAGTTTCACCATAGATTGAATATGTCTAAAATTCTTCTCTTAATGCCAATTCTGAAGGCAGTAAAATACTCACTATATTCATCCCTCTCCATTCTTTCTCTCAGATATACTAGGTTTTCTTTGCCTCTTCATGAAATGTAGTACCCCCACTTTCCCTTTTTTCTGGTACAATGTCCTTTCCACATCTAGTTTCTAGAACAAGGTATACATGTATTCTTTATACATCTTTATAGCCGGAATACAGTTCCCAAGATTAATCTTTACCTTTTTAGATTTGTCTTGAGTTCTGTGCTTGTAGATCAAATTGTTTTTTAAGTTCTGGCTTTTTCATCAGAAATAGATGGAATTCGTTTACTTCGTTGAATGTCCATCTTCTTCCCTGGAAAAAGATGCTCATTCTCACTGGGTAAGTTATTTTTGGTTGCATACCAAGTTCCTTAGCCTTTCGGAATATCATATTCCAGGCCCTTCGATCCTTTAATGTGGATGCTGCCAGATCCTGGGTGATCCTTATTGTGGCTCCTTGATACTTGAATTGGGTTTTTCTAGCCGCTTGCAGTATTTTTTCCTTCGCCTGAGGGTTCTGGCATTTGGCCACTATATTCCTTGGTATTTTGATTTTAGGATCCCTTTCAGTAGGGGATCGATGAATTCTTTCAATGTCTATTTTACCCTCTGTTTCTATGACTTCTGGGCAGTTCTCTTTGATAATTTCCTGGAAAATAGTGTCCAGGCTCTCTTTTTCATCATACTTTTCTGGAAGTCCGATGATTCTCAGGTTGTCTCTCCTGGATCTATTTTCCAGGTCTGTTGTCTTCCCCAGAAGGTATTTCACATTCTTTTCCATTGTTTGATTTTTTTGGATTTGCTTGACTGATTCTTCTTGTCTCCTCGAGTCATTCAATTCCAATTGTTCGACCCTGATTTTCAGTGAGGTGTTTTCTTCACTCACTTTTTTAAGATCTTTTTCTAATTGTCCAATTGAGTTCTTTTGTTCTGTGGAATTTTTTTCCATTTCGCCAATTTTGTTTTCCAGTTCACCAATCCTATTTTTCAAGGATTTGGTTTCTTTATCCACTCTCTCTTTAACTGACTTCTCCAGGCTCTTTTGCCAAGCCTCCCTCTCCTTTTCCCATTTTTCTTCTAGCTCCCTTGTGAGAACCTTTTTAATTTCCTCCATGAGATTCATCTGTGCTGAGGAACATATGATCTCCTCCTTTGGGGATTCACCTGGGGACTGTTTGTTTTTAGTCTCCTCAGGATTTGGAGTCTGCTCTTTATCTGTATAGTAGCTGTCAAGGGTTAAATTCTTTTTCAGCTTCTTGCTCATTCTGTCTAATAATCAAAGACAAACTATCAAAGAAACAGAAGAAAAAAACCCTTGAATGGAGGCTGCTTTCTTTGGGGTAGGGGTAGAGTATTCGTGAGGCACGGGTCCTACTGTGCTATGGAGCCTGCGCACTGAGATCCGAGCGCTCTGAGATCCGAGCGGGCTGAGACACTGTGGGGGGAGGGTTGGCCAGGTCCCGAGAGACTCCAGCTGTTTGGGGCTGTATTCTTCACCCCCGGTGTTTTTAGCTTCTCTGCTGCCGGAGCAAAGTATCTAATCCTGTAGCAAAGCTCTCCCCGCAGAGACGGCTGCGATCACGCCCCACCCCCTCTCTGCTCTGCTGGGCTCTGAGCTGCTATCTGTGCTCTCGCTGCAGCTGCTGGCCGCAGACTGCTTCCGATTTAAGTACCGTCCCCGCCCTCGCGCAAAAACAGACCTTTCTTGAAGAGTCTCAATGATGGTTTCTCTTGGTAAGTAAATGTATGTTTTTTTTTCAGTCGAGCATTAATTCAGAGGCATGAAATGAAATGGATAGTGAGAGAAAAACACGGCGGTTACACAGGAGTGTATTTCCTCTCCGCCATCTTGGCCGGAAGTCCTGCTTGATTGATTCTTGATGTTTCAATGAATCATTCATTTCTATTTGTTAAGTTCTGGTTTTTATTGAGTTCTTGTCTTCATTAACTTTTTTTGTTTACTTCTTTTTATATATGTCCAATTGAGTTTTTAAATGAGTTATTTTTTTCCATTTCACTATTTTTTTATTGAGTTATTTTTTTTCTAATTCACAAATCCTACTTTCTTGAAAGTTCTTTATCTTTTCCAATTCATTAATTGTTTCCCTGGGAGTTCTTTACCTTTTTCATTTCACATTTCAGGGATTTGCTTTCTTTTTAAAATCTTTCTCTTTTTTTGAGTTATAAGCCTTTTCTGTAACTCTTTTGCATAGCTTCTCTTTTCTTTCCCCATTTTTCTTCTAGCTCTCTTTTAAGATCTTTTCTAATTTATTCTAGGAGAATGTTGTGTGATGGGGACCAGATTACATCCCCCTTTGAAATTTTGTCTGGAGACTGTCTGCTATTAGTCTCCTAAGGTTGGAAATCTGCTCTTTTTATGTATAAAAGCTATCTATAGTTAGAGTTCTCTTGGCTTTTTTTTACTCAATTTTTTTAAAGTCCTTGGGGATCTGCCTTCAGGGCAAGGAGGTTCTCAGCTTCCTCTACAGACAGGGATAGAAGAACAGTAACTGTCCTGCTAATGGGCTGTGAAAAGTGGCCACCTGCTGCAGAAGTGTTACTGCCCTGGGCAGAGCCACTCCCCCCAACCCCTCCCCACCACCACCACTCATGCCAGAAGTATTCCTTTCCTGGGAAGAGTCCCACTATGTGGATCAGCAGCTGCCCTGGGACAAGTAGCTGAGCAGCAAAAGTATCACTGCCTTGGGCAGAGTCCCACCTGTGGACTCAGGTTTTGGGGTGCACTCTACCTTTGGTATTTGTGTAACTTCTCTACTGATCTACTGCTTTGCAACCAAAGTAGAGCAGCCAACCTGTGGTAGCGTCCTCCCTGAAAATTCTCCACCCTTGGAGATTGCACCCACCCCTGGTTCACTCAACCTGGGCTAGCTTCCATGTTCTGCCTCCTTGCTTACTCTGGCCTCCTCCCGCTCAATCAACACAGACCTTTTCTGGCACTCTTCCAAGTTATCTTCTACTGGTAATTTGTTGTACTCTTAATATTCATGGATTTTACAGTCAAGCACTATTTCTGAGGCTGAATTAGTTGATTAGTAAGTGAAAGTAAAAGGAAGCTCAGAATAAAGTGTGTGTCCTTTCCACCATCTTGGCTCCACCCCCCAACCCTGATCCTTTATTAAAGAAGATGCTTAATTCTTTATATCTTGACTGTGGGTCCTTGATATTGGAGCTGTTTCTTTCTGGCTGTTTGCAGTATTTTTCTCTTGACCTGTTAATTGAGAAATTTGACTACAATATTCCTTGGAGTTTTTACTTTGGAATTTTTTCCAGGATGTCATCAGTGGTTTCTTTTAATGTCTATATTGCCCTCTGATTTTGGATATCACAGCAATTTTTCTTAATGATTTATTGAAAAAAAAAAAAAAAAGAAAAGAAAAGAAAAGAAAAGAAAGTCTTCTTGTGCTAGGGACCAAAGACAGGTCACAGACTTCAAGTACTGGGCCTTCAGGCACTTTATGACTTTATTACTGCACTGGAGTGGTCTGACCCAGTTGAACCTTATGTTGCTGATTTCTAGAGCTGGCAATTTGGCTTCTGTGCTGCAGCTGGAGGATCCAGGAAGAAGGCATTACACCTCACCATCAACACCCAAAGCTGATATTCTCCTTAAACTACTTCTTGCACTCCATCAAAAAAAAAAAAATTTCAGTTAGTTAACAAATTTTAATTTGTATACTATCTCAGTATTAATTTTTTTTTTTTGCAAAAAACTTATTACATAATAGTGTAATTTCTGGCCTGCTGTGCCACTGTCCTATTGAACCCAGATCAAAGGATTTCAGTTGCTGAACTGTTCAATGGCTAAAAGCTACTCACTGGCTTGACTGGACACTATGATACTGGGTTTGCTTCCCTTTCATCCAAATAAGACTGAGGTTTCCTGAAGTTCTTTCAAGCTGTGTTAAAGTGGAAATTTGTTTCAGTCAATCTCTTTGTAGGTTGTGTCACTCTAGAAATTGTTCAGAAGTTTGATTTAATTTTTTTTCTGAGGGAAACTGAGGAAATCTCAGGTAATTTCTTGGCTTTTCACCACCATTTTAACTTCATACTCCCACCCACCTTCATATATATAAATTCTTTCCTTTGTTAAGGCTTTTTATTTTTAAAACATATATATGGATATGGATAATTTTTCAACACTGACCCTTGCAAAATCTTGTGTTCCAAATTTCCTTTTTTCCCCCACCTTCTTTTTAGAAGGTAAATAATCTATGTTAACATGTTAACATATATGCTAAATCCAATATATCTGTACATATTTATACAATTATCTTGCTGCAGAAGAAAAAATCAGATCAAAAAGGAAAAAAACATGAGAAAGAAAACAAAATGAAAGCAAACAACAAAAAGAGTGAAAATGTTATAGTGTAATGCTCACTCAGTTCCCACAGTTCTCTCTGTGTGTGTAGATTCCTCTCTTTATCACAAGATCTTTGGAACTGGCCTCAATAATCTACACGCTATAAAGTCATGTCCATCAGAACTGATTGTCATATAATATTGCTGTGTACAATGATCTTCTGGTTCTGCTCATTCACTCAGTATCAGTTCATGTAAGTCTCTCCAAATCTTTCTAAAGTTATCCTGCTAATTGTTTCTGATAGAACACTAATGTTTCATAACATTCATGAACCATAACTTATTCAACCATTCTCCAAGTGATGGACATTCACTCAGTTTCCAGTTTCTTGCCACTGCAAAAAGGGCTGCCACAAACATTTTTGAACATGTGGGTCCATTTCCCTCCTTTAAGACATTTTTTGAATATAAGCCTAATAGAAACACTGCTGGATAAAAGGGTATGAACAGTTTTATAACTTTTGAGTAATTCCAAATTGTTCTCCAGAATGGTTGGATCAGTTCACAATTCTACCAACAATGCATTAGTTTCTCAGTTTCCCCACATTCCCTACAACATTCATCATTATCTTTGCCTGTCATTTTAGCCAATCTGAGAGGTGTGTAGTGGTATCTCTATTTATATTTCTCTGATCAATAGGGATTTAGAGCATCTTTTCCATATAAGAAGGTGGGTTAATGATGTGTTTTGAATGAAAAGTGATAGAAAAGTACTAGTTACTAGTTTGGAGCAGTGAACAAGTCACTTAACCTCTGTATTAGCTTCTTTATCTGTAAAATGGGGATAAATAATAGCACCTACCTCAAAGGATTATTGTGAGGATCAAATATAATAATAATTGTAAAGCATTTAGCCTAATTCCTAGAACATATCAATATTTCTATAAATATGTATTAATTTTTAAGAAAAAGGAATACCTACAATAGAGATTGTATATGAGGGATCTATAAAATAGACTAGCAAGAATTAAAGAAGAGCAGTCATAGAGGAATGACAATCTGTATAAGTAGATAAACACAAAGTTTGGTTTGCTTTTTTCTTTTCGTAAGATAACATAACAGTTATGATTCCTCAAATTTGTATTAGTTTACATTTATTGATCATGATGCTGCTACGATAAAAAGAAAATATTCTCCTTAGTTATTTATTTTTATTCTTGCAGGGGAAATAAACATAAAAAAAGAAGACCAAGTACACTATTTAAAAAAATATTTTTAAACTTAATGCTCATTTCTGAAACATACCACCTATACTCTGGTCTATGTCTTCATGCTCATAGTTTCCCTCATCAGATCTTGCTTAGAACCAAACTTCTGTATCACTTCCCAATTTTCAAACTATACCAACATATATGTGTTCTTCCTCCTTTCCAACTCTTCTTTATTTCTCTTCGTCTTTCATTAGAATGTAAGTTTCTTAAAGGAAGAGTTTATTTTGATTGCTTCTATTTCTATCTCTACCAATTAGCCCAATTCCTTATAAATACTAATCATAACATTATAATCATTCATTCACTCAAGAAGAAATCATGTCTGTCAGTGTTATTAATATTCTACATTCTCTTCTCACCAAACATACTATGTATTTTATCAGAGAAATAGGGAAAATAATAAAATTCCAATTAAAAGTCAGACAATTTAACAGCAATAAATTTCACATAAATTAGTTAATGCCCTTTAGTGATATTCTAATCTGGACTTTTCATTTTATTGATCAGGAAACTGAGGCCCAATGATGTTAAATTACTTGTCCAAGGTTATACAGGTAAAAAATATTAATTAAACTACTTAAACCTAATTCATTTGAAAAGACCAACAGATTTTTTTAGTTTTCTAAAACAAATTATAATTGTTTTATTTGTTCTGAGTATTTAAACTTAATTTGTTCTGAGTATTTAAAGAAAATATGAACCAAGAAAACGAAAAAAAATGAGAATAGAATATCTTTGACCTTAAAACAATATATCATTATTAGATGATGGTGTAAGTATTCTTCAATCTATTTTATACTGTTAGAAAAGATCAATTATACTATCCTGAAAATATCACAAAATGACAGGGAAGGTAATTTTTTTTTTTTTTTTTACTTATATGAGCTCCATATAAGTTATGTCATACTGTTAAGTTTATTTTTTGTCATAATTTGAGAGGGAAAGGTTACTTTTAAATATGATATTTGATGCAAATTTCAAAGAACACAACCTTTAAGTGTTAGCATAGATAATATGACAATATTTTCAATTGTATTATTAACTGAAATATTCATGTGGCCAAGTCAAAAATGCTGAAGATGGTATTCCAGATGGTGGGTTATCATGAATAGTTGTTTCTGTTATAAACTATATTAGACCACAAGGATAAAAATCTATTTAAAATGGGTATGTGAAATTCCATAAATTAAAATACATTTATTTCCTCTTGGAAGGTGCATTTCGTTTTGTTTTACTACATACAATTTAACATAGGGGAAACTCATCAAAATTTAGGGCACATAAACAGTGGACTCAAACTATGTTTGTTGTACACTTACCATGAAAAGAAAAATTTCTATGAATCAAAATAAGTAACATGCTTATGCAAATATATTTTATTACCTAGAATTATACAAACTTGGACATTTATTACTGCAGAGGTAATAAATGGAGTAGAAAATACATTTATGGACAAATTGCTTAGTTCCAAATTGTAAGAAAATTTAGATCATGCCCTAAAGAAAGCCAACTACTATTGCAGTTGTACCCTTGAAGGCAGAAAGTGAAGTTTATGAAGGGTGAAATAAGAGTTACTAAATGGTGCATCTCAACTGCTTTTACTACCTAAATGAAATGCAAAACAGCTTGATAGCTGAATTCAGTAGCAAAAGCTTTAGGCATCCCTTGAGTAAGAAGTTTACAGGAATTCATGGTAATAATTTCAATAATGTTTATCCAAATAGGGCTTGACATCCTATAATCCTAGTGCTAAGCCTATTCATTTCTTCCCTATTCTAGCCAAGTGTAAATACTTTAAAAGCCTAACATCATTCTCTTAGAAGTGGAGATTCATGTAGAATTATAAATTTGAAGTGATGCTGCTATTTCTGTTATAACAGACTAAATTGTATATTTGAAGTGTTTGGTCCTAGTATTTCCAAAGATGGCTAAAAAAGAAAGTTTTCTTTTAGAAAAGCCAAAGAACACATTTAGATGAAAGTGAAGGGATATTAGAATATGTCTCATCAGCCACAAAATCCCACTCATATTTAGACTGATAGAAAGGAAGATTAAATATATGAAGTAAATGAAAGCTTCTTGGGAAATCTATTGAAATTTAAGCTGAGTCAGTGATCTTATTGTTTCAAGTCTTGCTTGTTTTTTGTCCTACTTGTCAACTAATGTCTTGAAATAGGTGGTATATATTTGATTCCAACCCTTTTTCTTTGTATTACTTGCTAGTCCGCATATAACCATGTGTACCTTATTCCATGCCTCTTATATCTCACCTCATTTACTTATTAGTGGGGGAGGAGTTGAAATGCAATATCTCATTCCCTATTCGAAATATGCCTATCAGGATTATCTCACTGTTAATATGAAAAAAAAAGTATATAAAAACAGTGGATGATTGAAATCATTGTTATCCTTCAACTGATTTTACCTTGGATAGTACAATAAACTTTTTTTTTTAATTTCTCTTCCTCAGTTTGCTTAATTATTGAGAGCAATGGTTCAAATAAAATTTTCTTTGAACTAATATGTATGTATATGGTTTAAATCAATTCAATTTTAGGTCATGTTGGTTGGTCTTCCTCTTGAGGAATAATAACAAATTATTTGGGTCTTATTTATTTTAGAATGAATTATTTTCCTTTCAACACAGGAGACATGGCAATAATCTATGATGCTTGAATATATAACATTTTTATTGACTCTGTTCTCTATTCCAGTAACTACATTCATTCAAAAGAGACATTTAACTTGTCTTAGTCATCTACATATTTTACAGTCTTTCTAATGATGTAGCCATTTTGTTCAGAAGTAAAATTTTGATTAATAATAATAATTATAAAAAAATTCTGAAATGTATATAGCATTTGCCATCTTCTGGGCACTGTGCTAAGTGCTTTATAATTATTACATTTGATGCTCACAAAATTTTGTTCTTTGTACTGAGGACCCAACTAGTCTTAATACCCCTTCCAGCCATGTTCTTGATTTCTAAATGCTTTAAAACACTGTCCCTACACCAAAATCCTTAAACTTTGGTCATCTCCCACTGGTTTTCTTCCTCCTTATATATATTCTTTTCTCTCATTGGAATATACACTATTTGAGGGCAGAGATATTCTTTTTTCTTGCGATCTTACCTCCAACACTTAGCACATTGACTGAAAATAAGGATTTAAGAAATGTTTTGTTTTTCTTCTGTTCTGTTTACCTATAAAACAAAATAGCTCTGAAGTGTTGTTACAATTTCTTTAAACCTGGATACAAATTTTAATATTTAAATTATGGTTTAGAAACATGAGTATTCAATGACATACATTAAAAAGATTCCAAAGCTCAATTATTACTTTGTGTATACCCTCAAGCCAACAAAATTACTTTTCTGAAAAATAACAATAACTTTTATTAATGGTGAAGCTAGTTTCTTTATTGTCACATAAATCTGGATAGGATTGGCATCTGTTTTCATGAGTCAATTGTAACCAAACAGGTTTCAACCTTAGTTCCTAATCCCTCTCTCTTTTTATCTCTCTGTCTCTCTGTCTCTCTCTCTCTCTCTGTGTTTCTCTCTGTGTCTCTTTCTCTGGTTGGAAATATTTCAAAACTTAAAATAAAAGTTGTACTCACTTTATAATAATCTAAGCAAACTCTACATAATTGTATCTAAACATATACTTCCTGAACAGAATCTTTTTCTTAAAATTGAGATGACCAAAACAGTCTATACCAAAAGGCAAAGATCAAATCACCAGAAGCAGAAGAAAGATAAATTTGACATGGGAGTAGGTATGTGGCATGTGTTGCCTTCTCAATCAAGGAAAGAGTGATTTTGTATGGTTCCATCTTATAAAGAATTTCACTTAAGTAAAGAAATGGAAAAACGAGTGGATGCCCATTGATTAGGAAATGGCTGAAGAAGTTGTGGTACATGAAGGTAATGGAAGATTATTGTTTTATAAAAAATGATGAACATGCTGATTATAGAAATGCCTGGAAGGACTTTTGTGAACTGATGCTAAGTGAAACAATTGGAATAAGGAATACATTGTATATAATCACAGCAAGAATGTGCAGTGATCAATTATAAAGGCTTGATTCTTCTCAGTGATTCAGTGATCCAAAGCAATCCCAATAGATTTTGGACAGAAAATGTTATCTGCATCCAGAAAAAGAACTAAGGAGACAAAATGTAAATTAACATATGCTATGTTCACTTCTTTTTTCTAGTTTTATATATCCCCCATGGTTTTTCTTTTTTACTTTGACTTTTCTCTCATAACATGATTCATAAAGCAATATGTGTAATATTCTCTAAAAATGTAATGTTCTCTGGGAGCAAGTTTCTTGGGGGGCTTCTGGGAGCAGCCTTCATTTCAGTTCAATGTAATCCTCCCAAATACATCCAGGAGTTAAAGTCCAAATCCTTTATTGTCTCCTTCAAAGTCTTGTCTCCTTCACTTGGGACTCGGCTAGTTTTTCTTAGAGACTTTCTGTAGTCTTGGCTCCAGGGACTTAAGCCGCCTTCTCTGGCTTCTGAATCTCCTCGACTAAATCCTGGCTGAGACTCTGAGGGCTTCTAGTGGGCTTCTACTTCTGGGTCTGAAAGCTTCTCCTTATATGTCCCATACTGAATATACACCAATCATTATATCACTAGGAAACCAGTATTTGTTGTAGGATTAAATCAAGATTTAACCATTGTCTCCTCAATTCTACTTAGTACCTTGTTTCAAGTCCCGGCCCATAATATCTCCTTATATCGTGTTTCCCCGATAATAAGACACTGTCTTATTATTTTTTTTTGGGAACAAAAAAACACCAGAGGGCTTATTTTCAGGGGAGGGCTTATTTTAATGAACATTGACAGCAATTTTAATAAACAGGTAAATGTGAACAAAAAAAGTACCTTTATTCAATAATGATCATGTCATCTTCTTCAACAACATCGTCATAAGTGTCCATACCCTGAATTCCATCCTGGATGTCTTGCGCCTCTATTTCCTTCAGAAGAAGTGGACCCAATCTGTCATGTCCAGCAATATAGCTCTCTTTAAATGAACATGTCTTGTCCAGGTAACCTGCTCGTAGTGCCTTGGCAACACAGCTGTCAGTAATTTTATCCCATGACTTCTTCACCCAAGTCATGACTTCTTGCAGACAGGGCTTCACAAAGTTTCCACACTGATTTCTTTCCATTCTATTTTCAATGTAGTCATTGACTTCCATTCGCAAATGGTCCTTGAATGGTTTGTTTATTGCAATATCAAGGGTCTGGAGATAGGCAGTCATTCCTGCAGGAATCATTACTTGATCTATTCTTCTCTCTGCAAGGAAGTTCTTCATTTCTTTAGTGCGGTGAGTGCTGGCTAAGTTCTTCTTGTATCCTCCATCATGCCCCCTGAGTTCTTCTTTTATCCTCCATCATTCCCCTTTTATCCTCCATCATGCCCCCTCACTCCCGCTTACATACGGGTTTTTATGTTGTCCTGCCTCAGCTCTCCTCCGCGGCACTGCTCTCAATGGCACCAGCAAGCAAATCACTGGGGAAAAACAGGATGATGCACTCACTGCTGCAGCTCTGATTGGATGCAGCTCAGAGCGCAGTATACGTTTCACTGGAGAGGGGGTGGGGTGGAGAGGATGTTGCATACAGAGGGTACCATAATGTAGAGTGTAGCGCAGGGGATCACCTTCACTACAGTAGCAATCTCAATAGGGCTTATTTTCGGGGGAGGGCTTATTTTAGAGGAATCTTTCACAGTAAGGGGAGGGCTTATTTTCAGGATAGGTCTTATTATTGGGGAAACACAGTAAGATCAGAAGAATTATACTGAACCATGCTAAATTAGATAATTATTGTCTCTATCAATTCCACTGACTTAATACCTTGTAAGACTCCTAACAAATATGTATCAAAAATAAATAAACTTACTAGAATAAAAAAAAGAAGGAAAAAAAAAACAATAAAGCTGAAAATGGAGGCAGGTAGGTTTATAAACACACTTTTGAATTTGATTTGCATTATTAAAACTTTCTTGAATCTAAACAATAACAAAACAATATCTCATTACTAAAGAGTAAGGATTTAATCTATTTTATGTAATTATCTTGGTATGAATAGTAATAAATTACTTTAATTCATACAGGGAACCATCTTTTAGTAATTGATATTTATTTTAAAATAATTTAGAAATCTAGGGATTTCTGTATTGTTCTTGTTATAAATTCAAATTCATTTTTCTTAAACAAATTGTAAGAAAATGATTTTACTTGGTCAATATAACTAATTTATGGGGTTTTAATGCCTTAGATTTATAGCAGAAAGAGATTTAATGACCAGAACTATGGTTTTAAACAGAATTTCTGGCATCTCTTAGTCTGAAGGCAACTATGCAGAAATTATTGTATTATTTATGGGGAAGTGGGAGTAGGGACAGATAGGAGACATCATAATCAATTTGCAATTTAACTGGAGGCTTAGCTTCATGTTCATGATAGCAAAAAGAAGCTACCTTAATCAATATCAATACTGATATTTTATTTGAATAGATTCAGTCTCTAATACAGAATTACATACTTTCAAAATAAAAATACTGATGTATTTAAGGAGATACAGAAGTATTCATCAAACAAATCAGTTAAAAATAGAGAGTAAAATCATGCAAACCTAGAGAATAATGGGAATAAGAATGTCAATGGCTTATAAAGAGGTTAAAAAAGAAAAGAACTGGAAAAAAATAGATTTGCCAAATATGTAACCATTAGTAACTTTGGAAAGAACAGTTTTGGTTAAATGATGAAATAAGAAATCAAACTATAAATAATAGACTGAAAGGAAAGAAAGTATAAGTGCTTATTGTAGATGGCTTTATCAAGAAGTTTAACTCTACATTGGAAGTTAGTTATAGGATAAAAACTTTTGGTTGCTATAGGTCAAGTGAGAATGGTTTTTAGGTTGATAGAGATGAGCATATTTGAAGACAAAAGGCAAGCACCATAGACAGGTAGATTTTGAACATTAGTGAAATAGTGATGAATGATATAAAGGGCAATCTACTGGAAACAAAACAGAGAACAGAATTATTTGTACATAGAGATGGGTTCACCTTGTCATAGTAGAATGTAATTTATATACTATAAGGAGTTGTCATTTTTTTTCTCATGTCGTCCTTAGCCTAGCACCTACTATAATGCCTTGTACAGAGCAATAGTTAGAAAGGAAACTTGATTTCACTGATATAGAGTGCTCTCATATGAGGAACTTCTATCTATCAATGCAGATTGGCACCTACTTTGCAACTATAAATGTTGCATAATGAACTGAGAAATTCAAGACTTGAGCAGCACCACAAATAATGTCAGATTCTTGAAATAATAAATTCTCTTTAATTGCTTTCTAACCATTTCTTCAAAATGCCTTTTAGTAATTCTCAAAGTAGGTACTTAATAAATGTCTGTGGAATATAATTGCTTGAGAATGGAAAGTAAACCAACATAGTAAGAACAAAATAAGAAAGTATATCAAGTGCATTATAGCCTATCCTCCCGCAGTGAACAAATATGTACATTGAAAAAACAAAACAAGTAATATGGTCAATGCTAGCTTTCCAATTCTGTCATATTATTTGGGTGCTGGAAACTAAGGATATTATCATGGGGATTATTGAGGTGGGTGCAAGTTTAGAACAAGTTATAATTCCAAATATACAAACTGAAAATTTAAGTTTCTGTGCAGAATGAGCTTATCGATTTTTTTAGGAAGCTTTTTCTCTTAAATTATAATTTAAAATTGTTACCTAAGTGTTTAGGGAAAGAGTAGAAAACAATGTGTGCTGAGCAATTTTCTGCTAATGTCTTTTTATAAGTGTTTTCCTTACAAAATAGACAGGCTAAATTGGTGTTAAATAATTGTAAAGTTTAATTATTAAAATTCCAATTGACATGGAAAAAGCCATGTCTATATGTATATTTATTTATATATATGTGTGTGTGTGTGTGTGTGTGTGTGTGTGTCTGTGTGTAAAAATAATAAATAGTCTCACTTTTCCTGAATTTATTATCAATATTTTCAATCATTAGCACAACAAGTTATAGCAATGACATGGAAAACATACATCATAAATCACTGTGGTAGAAATCTGAACATGTCTCATGATTTATTGACTCACTTTCTTGATGCCTTTTAAAGAAAATATTTTGATTGCAATACATCTCATCATATAACGTGCATTTCCCAAAAAACATTAACTCTTTTATTTTTTCTTCTGCAAATAACATATTTTTATCTCAACATGTAAGTCTAAACATTCTAATTAACATATGACCAGAAAGGAAAGCCTTATATTTCTTTACAGCAACAGGACTAGTATTGTGCTTTAACTCAACCTTCATAAATGACAGATTTCTGGGCAGTTAGTAGTCACAGTGAATAGAGCACTACCCCTGGAGTCAGGAGAACCTGAGTTCAAACCTGGCCTTAGATATTTAACACTTCCTAGCTGTGTGACCTTGGGCAAGTCACTTAACTCCAATTGCCTCACCAAAAAGAAATAATAATAATAACTGACAGATTTATACTTTCATTCAGGTGTGTGCTTGTTTCATGAACTCAGATCATAACACCAAAAACCGATCTTCGTGAATTTCGCTCCAGACTACTCCTGATTCATTTCAACGTCACGAAACTTTCAACAATGCCATAAAAACAAACAAACAAATCCCAAATCTTCTTTATCTTGAAATCTCATTCCACATAGACTACATTTCAAACTGGAAGTACTTTCAGCCCCTACCTTTTCTCCAAATGTTTGAATATTTCCTCCCAGAACCTCCATTTCAATTAGGAGGATCATGCCAAAGATGCCTTCATTCTTCCCCAGGATACATTATGAACTTATAAGATTTTGTCCACTACAGTCTCCCCACTCCCCTTAAGCTTTCTTTTGTTGTCTTCCCTATTAGAATGTAAGCTTCAAGGCACAGACTATATTTATGGTTATATTTGAATTATCAGTTTTGTCACAGAGTTTCGCATATAGAAATACTTGATAATGTTTATTGATGATTTGACTTATAGACAACAGTAATAGAAATCAATCTTAAAAATTCAAAAATTAGGTCATCTGATTTAGGAACAATGTTATATATTTTTAAAAATACTCTAATTGAAATCAGAAAATCTGAATTGAAATACCACTCTGTTAGTTATTACCAGTGTGACTTTGAGCAGATTACACTTAATCTCTTTGGCCTTCAATCTCTTTAGCTCTAAAATGAAGTATTTTGATTAAATCATTTATAAGGTCTTTTTTAGCTAGAAATTTTGAGATCCTATTTTTCTTTTATAGATAAAATGTGTCCCTGGATCCAGAATCAAAGGCTTTTCAGTATATCCTATCAGGCTTTTCTCTATAGTGACACAGCCTTTAAAAATCTAAGGTCATTTCTGCTCCATGTTGACACAATAAAAAAGTAGTAGAAACTGAAGATAGTGTCACTTGAGTAAATGTTGTTTGTGTTGTGGATTACAAAGATAAGGATTTTTTTCCCCCCAATCCTGGTTGGTAATCACAGCTTCACATTCATGAAGACCTGAGTTCAAATGTGATCTCAGTTACTAACTCTGTGTTTATGGGCAATTCAATTTACTTTTTTATCTGCTTCATTTTCTTCACCTATAAATAGTAGTGATAAGTTTAGTGGCAATTCAGAGAGTTGTGGGAACCCCTTCTGGTCTGTGCCAAGGTTCAACTTGAAAGAATTTCTCTCCTCCCCATCCTTTCAAAGTCAGGAAAGTTTCAGGATAACTTTCAGCTAAGGAGCTCTGTGGGTAGTGGGGGTGTTCAGCATTGTTGTGTGGGCTGTCAGCATTCTTAAGGCATTCTGGATGACACCCTGAATCTGCTCCTGAGAGCTATTTTCTCTAGACTTCAAGCTTCAAATTGTCACCTGTCCTTTAGCCTGCAGATCATGGGACAACTGACAGGGACACAACACTCCTTAGCTGCTGCTGTTTTCAGATCTCATGCTTCCCCTCCTAGCATGAACCCCCAAGTGAACTCAAGGACATCTCTACACCCCTGGCCAGCTTGAAGCAGTTATAGAAGAGACCCTTGCCCCTTTACCCCAAGTGAATTTGGGGGTGACTGCTTGAAAGGATGGAAATGATGGGGGAACCTGAAACTGTCCTTGAAACTGTCCTGACCTTCGGGAGGGGAGAAACTCTCCTTGAACTCTTGAGAAACTCTCCTCTGGGAGAAGCCTGCCTCAGGGAATCAAGATAAAGTGGTTTCATTCTGTTATCTTGGTGGGACTAGTTGCACCCTCTATTGAGTTAAGTTCAGGACCACTCCTATTTAGCCCCAACTTAAGTGGTCTCATTTAGCTGGAGGTCTAGACTTGATATTTCTATGGACCTCTCTAGTGAGCTGAAAACTGGCTCAGGACCACTCCTAGTAAATAGTCTCATTCAACCAGAAATCTAGGCTTGGGGACAATGACAACATTAAAGGAATTTCATTCAATTGAAACTTCAGTCTCAGATTTCCTTATAAAAACACACAATTTTAAACTCAAAATTTGTAGAGGCACAAAAGCAGGACCATGTCTTGTCAAGGAACCTCTCTCTCTCCTTGGCATAGCTGCCTGTGAGGGCTCCTGCCTGCTGTGAAGACATTCTCTTCTCAGACTTTTTGCCACTTAAACTCTTTGGGTTCATGAATTCTTTCACATTGAACCTCTTTGCCGACCAGAAGAGGTTCCCACAACTCTCTGCACTGCCACTAACCTCATCATTCTTACAGCATTGTTTTATGTATTAAATAAGATAAAAATTGCAAAAACTTACCACAGTCACTAATAGGTAATAGACACTTGATAAATGCTCATTCCCTTCCAGCCTGCTCTTCTCTGCCAAAACAATCCCTTCCACACATACAAGTGTTCTCATTTCATTCCATCTTCTCTGGTAGACTGTCCCTTCTATTATCTCTACTTTCACAATTTTTTTTATTTTTTCTTTTTTCCTGCCTCCTTAGGGTCTATGTAAATTTTTATATCTTTTTTACACAAAAACAAACCAAGCAAACAAACAAAAAATGAAATTCATCCATCCATCCCAGTCAGCTATCATTTTATATTCCACTTCCTTTTCATGGCTAAATTCCTTGAAAAATCTCTCTAAAATAAATACCTTCACTTTTTTTCCTCTCTCTTTTGAATTCTTCACAATCTAGATTATGAACTTGCATTTAATTGAAGCTTTTCTCTTCAAAGTAACCCATAATCTCTTAATTACCTTTTCACAATTCTAAACCTTTTTGTCCTCCCAGCAACCTTTAATACTGCCAATCACCCTCTTCAACATGATAATCTCTTTCTGTGTTTTCATGAATTGTTTTCTTCTCCTCATTCTTTTCCTATTTGTGTGACCTCTCCTTCTAACTGAACTTCATCTATATAATTGCTAATGATCAGTGTCCCCCAGGAGTCTATCCTGGTCACTCCCCTTTTCTATCTTATTTCACTTACTGATGCCATCAGAACTTTTCTGACTTTACCCTTCCCAATCTCCATTCTTGCATTTCTAATTGCCTCTTAGAAATCTCAAACCCAGGTGCATGTATGCATCATTAGCTCAACATACCCCAAACTGAACTTTTTGAACTCCCCAAAAAACCTCCACTTTTTCAAATATTGTTATTAATATTGAAGATTCTACCATTCTCCCAGTCACACAGCTTTGTAAAATAGATGTCATATTCAACTTCTAATTCTCTCTTATCCCTTAGATACAATCAGTCAAGTTCTGTTCATTTTAACTTCATAACATCTCTCATAAACATGGAATTCTTTCATTTGTTATTGCAACCATCCTGTGACAGACACCACCTAATGCTGAGATGATTCCCTGAGTCAATTCTCTCTCTCTCTCTTCTTTACACTGTCCTCTACTCAGCTGCCAAACTGATTTTCCTAAAAAGTAATATGGCCATATTAGTAACCTATTCAATAAGAACCAGTGGTTCTGCATTACCTCCAAAATAAAGATAAAATTCTCTGGCTTTTCAAGCCCTTCAGTATCAGTTTGGTCCTTCTTAACCTACTTGTCTTCTTGAATACTTGTATACTCTCCTCAACATATCCAGTAACATTTGCCTTCTCACTGTCCACCATGTATAACACTGTCTCCAAACTTTAATCATTTCCATCCATGTACTATCTCTCATGTTTGAAATGCTATCCCAATTCATCAGTATTTCTAATTTCCTGTAAGTCTCCTCTGAAATTCTCTCTTCTATGAGGAACTTCTCTGTCATCCTTCATGTTAGTTTCTTTCTCCTAAAACTAACATCCTCTCCACATATATCTTGTTGGTGAAGTTATTGTATGTTTTCTCCCCCATTACATTGTTACCTATTGAAGGCAGAAACTTTCTTTTGGGTTTTTTTCATATTTCCAATACTTAGTATACTGCCTGGAACATAGAATATGTTTAATAAAACCCTAATGTGCAACTGATTGATTTTTTTGTAACTTCTCATTTATACCAGTGGTACATTTTCCTAAATATGAACTAGTTTGACATCAAAGTGAGACAGAAACAAGAATAATGGTAAAAGATTTATAATTCATATCCAGTATTAATGATTATCCTCAAATACAAAAACTAGATCACAATTAGAGTTAATATAAATGCATTTTTGTCCCTTCAGATTGCTTATAACTATAGATTTCTTCTGATTTCCCTGCCTACCAGACATCTGTCTTATTTCCATCTGTGCCTCTTTTTATTTCTGAACTCAAAATCTAAGCATATGTCATACAATTTGGTAAAGAGACTTAAAAAAATATCCATTTAGAGATATCCATTTCACATTATTTATTGTTTATAAATTATTTGATTGATGATGATGGTTTTCTGGGACAATCTCAACATTTCTGTATGCAATTATCTTTGGTACAGGAAAATATATGATGCAAAATATAATGAAAATAGAAAAAAAATAAAATTAAGTATTTTATTTTCCAAAATAAACAGAAACATTACATTATTAAAAGAAGTAGAAATTAACTTAGAAATTTGAAAATGGCGTGTATCATATTCTAATTCATCTTTTCATGTTCAATTCAAATTGCAACTGGAAATGAAACATACCTTTTTTAATGTAAAATTCACTATTTTAAATAGTTCAGTTTTTTTAAAAAAATGTTTTAAATCAATATTTCTTTTAAAAACAGAAAATTGGGTCAAGTAGACATTGTTTTATATTCTTAAATTGTATAACAATATAAAAATCATACACTTAGATCCTATAATTTTAGAGTTAGAAGGAATGCTTGAGATTACCTAGTCCAATCTATTTAGTTTATAAATAGGGAAATATTCTCATAGTTAAATTTCATGAAGTGATTTAGACTTGAGGGTTCTTGCACAATGAAGTGCACCATCTGTTACCTCATTAAAATGTAATGCTCCCTCTAGTGCTACATCTCTAGTCCCCATTAGCAAGTTGGTTCCTCCCAGGGGACAGTAACCTCAAGTTCAAGGTACTCTGTGGATCTAGACTCCTAAAACTATAACTCTGGAGTGTTCAAGTTTGGTAGTCAAATGGAAAAATGAGCCCCCAAAAATTTACTGAAACAACAAAATAAGAATAGCAATGTCAACATATTTTCTCCTCAAGCCTGGAAGCCTGGAATTATTGAATTATTTCACCATCAATGTGTCCCCAATATATGAAGAATCGTAAACAAAAGTTGTTGTATTCATTGGGCACACTGAGAGGTATTAATGTACGGAACCTATGTGGTCAAGGCAGCTCTTGCTCCTGATCCTACCAGGGTTCAATAGTTAGCCTTGCTTCTCCTTATGTTTTCATATTTCTCTCAGTAGGTAAAGATTTTTTACTTGTTAAATTACTCTTCTGGACACTCAGAGGTTGTGCTATAATGAACATGGCACCTTTTTTTGTTGTTGTTGCTCTATTAGGTAATCTGTTCTGTAA
This sequence comes from Antechinus flavipes, assembly GCF_016432865.1. Classification (NCBI taxonomy): domain Eukaryota; kingdom Metazoa; phylum Chordata; class Mammalia; order Dasyuromorphia; family Dasyuridae; genus Antechinus; species Antechinus flavipes. Next base: position 525,678,190 of record NC_067398.1, on the reverse strand, counting down.
TGTCATCACTAAAGCAGAAAGAAAGAAAAGAAATCCCCTTATCCATTTCTACTGATATATTGAAGAGAAAGGCAAAAGGTTATCCCCTCCAAAGTTCCAGGTGACTTTTTTTATCTGCTAGAGATGACTCCCTCAACTGACAAAGTGCCATTCACCTTCTTGACTAATTTCAGAGCTATCAAGGTTGTTTTTTAAAAAACAGAAGTATAGCTGATCCTTTATTTATCCAGTCATGTAATTCTATTAAAAATGATAAAGATCATCACACCTCCTAAAGGAATAAAGAAACAAAAGCATTTTTTTTAATCAAGTAAACTTTCCTCTCTTTTGCTGTCCTCAGAAAATCAAGTTAACTGTTTTTTAACATATTTGTTCCAAAAAATTCTGGAATTATTCTTTCAAATCCCTCCCCTAGTAGCTTATACTAAAGAGTATTTGAAAAATCCTTAAGATGCCATTTTTGGAAAATCCAAAATTTTAATCTGATGTCTCAAACAAAGCCCTCTCAGCTAATGATTTCATACTAGAGATTTCACTAATCCCAAAAGACAATGTAGAAATAGAAAATTAAAAATAATTTTAATTCTCCATACTTAGAGAAAATCCAGCTCACAAAAATGATCCTGAATAATGTGAGAGTTTTCACCAAGCAATAGGGACCTTTGAATCAAATGAAAATTATTCTCATAGCTAAAGACAATGAAAGACCAAATTCTCCTAAATATATAGGTCCATTCAGTACATGGGACACCTGAAATTTCTCTAATGGATTCCAATAACATACAAAGCATTCCAAATGTAGGTTATAATGCACTCCTCTACAATAAATAGGGTAGCTTAAAAAGAAATGAATGAAAGACATGTGGGTATCCCCCAAACTTCTTGAGTATTAGAGGTTGCTTAATAGGGCCTTCTAGATAAGGAAATTTCTTGTAGTTCATAAGAATTTTAGATAAATTGCTTAGGCTACTCATAAAAATAAAGAAAACCATTTTATTCTGATCAAGTGGAGAGCAAAAACAAACACAACATAACAATATTAACAAGAATAACAAACAGACAAACATTTTTGACTTTTCCCCAATAACCTCTGGCAGTACACTCTAAATTCACAGCTTAGCACTTAAATTTGAGAAAGGCTTTCATTACAAAAACAAAACAAAACTGGTAATTCAGTGGACATTAGAAAAACATAATCATAGAAATTTTTCCATTTCAAAGTACTCTATGAGTATATACTATTAAAATCCTATCCCATGAGAATATACCAATGTGTATAAATGTAATAAACCTGCAGAGAACACAAGTGTCCTAAAATAGCATTAGTGGAGAAAGGGAACAGTACTTCAAAAATAATGAAGTATATATAAGGGATATACATAGTGATTTAGACTTGAGGGTCCTTGACAGTGAGAAGTACATGGTGATTTAGACTTGAAGGATCTTGAGAGTGAGAGGTACAAGTTTCTCTCATCTTGCAAAGTCTGCCAATGTCTTCTCCTTATTTTCAAACACTATTAATCAGATGGCATATTGTCTAGAGTGCTTGAGAAAGGAAAGGACCTCTAACTCTACTGCAGAGAACACAACTCAATTGGGCTAGCCACATTGTTCAAATGTCAAATGTAAGTTTGCCAAAAAAAATTTAATTTGGGGGGAACTCACACAGGGTAAATGCTCACAAAATCGTCAAAAAAGGCAATATAAGAAAACTATCAAGGTATCTCTTAAGAACTTTAGAATCTATTGTATAACATGGAAGACACTGGCACAGGACCATTCATCATGGTGTGCCCTCATCAGAGAAGGTTCTTTGCTCTATAAGCAAAGCAGAACTGAATTAATCCAATGGAAACACAAAAAGCACAAAATTAGAAAAGCTGTCCCAAATGTTCATATGGACTATGTGTGTCCAACCTGTGGCAGAGCATTCTGGCAGAGCATTCTGAGCTCATATTGGTCTGATACATTCAGTACATAGCACATCTAAAATACAGTAGGACACATTGTGACGGCTCTAACATAATAATATTATTTTGGTTCCCCTCAAGAATAAAGGACACCAACTAACCAATATTTTATCCACTGGACAAAATGCTAAATTAATTATCCAACAACATCAGACTTATTTAGCTCCTAGAGATAGCTAATAATAATATTATAATAATAACTTGTAATGGGCTGAGGCTCAAGTTGATGCACTGAGGTCCCAAGCATGTGAAATTAAATAGTAATTGGATATATATACTTGGAGAAAGAATGGCCCCCCGCCCACTCTTTGTGCAAGTCCTGATGTGTTGTATAGGAAATGACGATTTTGGTGGGTGGAGGCAGGGGAGTAAAAAGGGAAGCGAAAAGAGAGACTGCTGGCTGGTTTCTTGACACAGCTGCTCGCATTGCTATTGTGACCCCCCTTCACCTGCAATCCCCCTTCACCTGTGCTGGCTGGCTTCCTGTCGCAGCTGCCCATACTGCTATCGCAATCTCCCTTCACTTTAAAAAGAATAAATATTGAAGATTTTTCCCTTAACCTGAATTCCTGACTCCGGGTGATTTTAAATAGGCAGTCATCACAATAACTAGCATTTGTTTAGTACTTACTATGTTCCAGACACTGTGGCATTTATAATTTTATAATTATTTATAGATTTATAATTATAATATGTTTTATATATATATATATATGAGTTTACAATCATAACTAATTTATAATTATTTCATTTGGTCCTCATAATAAGCCTGCTATTATTACCTATTATTATTATAAGATGCTATTATTACCATTTTACAGCTCTGTGACCATGGACATGTCATTTATTCTACTTTGCAGAATAAATTTGCAGAGTTAAAAGATTAAAAAAATAGAATTAAATTTAAGGTATGTCAAATAAAAAACAATTGATCTGGAAACAATTCAAAGAGCATTATCTTAAGAATCATGTTATATTTCAAAAAATGAATGGAAGTTGTCTAAATATATTTGAAAAAGAGATGAAAGCAAAAAAAATAATAATCCAGAGATTGTTTCTTTAAAAGATATCATAAAAGTCACACACACACACACACACACACACACACACACATATATATATATATATATATATGTATATGTATACACACACACATATATTGATATAGAAATGTTATATTTCATAGACACAAGGATGGAATAGGATGAGGAAAAAGTAGAGGAAGATAAAGATTTAAGTGGTAATTAGTCATAAAGAAAACAAACCTGAAACTGCAAGGGAATTGGGAAGAAGGGGTTAAAAGGAAAAGGGGAAAAAAGTAATAATTTGAAATAAAAATGAATTGGAGAACACAGTGAAGGGGATAAATATGAGGGAACTGGATGAATTAAATTCAGAATTAACTTTCAAAAACTATGAATATGAATGGAACAAGCTCAGTAAAACAGAAAAAGAAAGGAGAATAGATTAGATCCCACAATTTGTTCATAAGAAACAACCTTAAAACATAAACTCTTATCAAAAGTTAAAAGAAGGGATTGGAGGAAAATTTATCATGTTTCAGATAAACTTTTAAAAATAAAGATAGGCAGAACCAAGATAGTGAAGAACTGCAAGGAAATTTCCTTTGCTCTATGAAGTTTCCCTTAGAAATAACATCAAATCAAGTCTCTAAAGAATTCTGGAATAACAGAATCCACAAAAAGAGATGGAGTGATTAATTTTCCAGCTTAACATAATTTAGAAGGACTTCATGAAAGATCTGTTTCACTTGGATAAAGGGGGAGCACAGCTTAGGGCAGCCCTAGTATAGGTAATATAGCAGGAGACTCTTAGCCATAGCACTGATCAGCAGCCAGGACCTTTTTGACATCACTCAGCAGATAAACTGTGAGACCTCTAGCTTCAGTTCAGAAGACAAATTGCAATCCCTGGAATACCAACACCACAAACTTGACTAGGATGACCAACCAAGAATAGTAAACAAGCCCTCAGCACTTCAAACCCCAGAGCAGAATATCCCTGTCCCCAGGGGAAAAAAAGCTTGGGAGTCCTTAGTAGCAGAATTCAATTAAAAAGAAATGAGCAAATTCCATCAGATATGGAATAAATATGTCAATCACATACAGAATTATGGTGAATTAATGTGAATCAAAACATAGTATTTTCAGCTTTTGTTGTTATTTGTTTTTTTTTTTTCACTCTGATTTTTTTTTCTTTCTGTTTTTGATCTGATTTTTTTTTCTTAGCAACATGGCAAAAATGGAAACATGTTTAGAAGAATCTCACAAGCTTAACCTATATCAGATTGCTTGCTATCTTGGAGAAGGGGAAAATGGGAGGGAGGGGGAAAAAATGGAACCCAAGGTTTTGCAAAGGTGAATGTTGAAAACTGTCTTTGATGTATTGGAAAAATAAAATACTCCTAGGGAAAAATAAAGAAATGAGCAAAAAGAGAAAATAGAGCCTTGATCAAAGAAAAACTACTATGGTGACAGGGAAGATCAGAATGCAAACTCAGAAGAAGACAGCAATAATGAAATTCATGTGAATTCTCAAAAGGAAATATGAATTGTTGTAAAGCTTAGAAATGTTTTTGGAAGAGTTCAAAATGAATTTAAAAATCAAATAAGAGAGAAATAAGAAAAATTGAGAACAGAAGTAAGATTCAAGCAGGATAATTATGGAAAGGAAAAAAAAGGTTCAATAGCTTGGAAAAGGAAGTACAAAAATTGACAAAAGAAAACAACTCCTTAAAAAATTGAATTAGCCAAATGGTAAAGGAGGTTTAAAAAAAAATAATGGAAGAAAATAATTCCTTAAAAATTAGAATTGGGCAAGTGAAAACTAATGTTTCTATGAGACATCAAAAACCAATCAAAAAATCAAAAGAATGAAAAAAAAAAAAGTAGAATGCCCTACTGTAGAAAAAAATTACTTAGAAAATAGAACCAGAGGAGAGAATTTCAAAATTATTGAAAGGCATGACCAAAAATTAAAAGAAAGAAAGAAAGAAAAAGCCAGGACATCTTTCAAGAAATTATCAAGAAAAACTGCCCCAATATGCTAGAATCAATAGGAAAAATAATAATTGAAGGAATCTACTAGTCACCTCCTGAAAGAAATCCCAAAATGAAAACTCCAAGGACTATTGTAGTCACATTCCAGAAGTATCAGTTCAAGGAAAAAAGACAGCTATTATAATTTCAGTCAAGATTGAGGCAACAATTAATTTTTAAAAGGTGTTGTATTTCCTATTCTGTTCAGTTTCAAATCCAAAGGAAAAGATGCCCTCACATTTGAAGGTCACCACCATGTTATTAATTAAAGCCTTTATTGTCACCACCTTCAGTTCCACTCTCTCTGTTTGGAAGTTTGGAAGGTAGAATACCAAACTCCTCCCAAGTTTTATTTTGTAGTAGATAAAATCAGTAGCAGTTAATTCTACTATACATGTCTGGTTACAACTCCATGGAACAAGATGCCCTTCACACCACGAATCCATTGCTGCCCCTACTTCTTATGTTCTTGTCTCCTTTTGTTTGTCTCCATCCATTAGAATATTGGTTCCTTCAGGGCAGGGATTATCTTTCTTTTTATTAATAGTCCTGCAGCACTTAGTAAGATATTTGTAACAGTAGGCACTTTGAACAAATGTTTATTTGTTCAATTGATTGGGGAAAAAAAAAAAAAAAAACTTTAGGAGCAGTTTTCTCTTTATTGTTCAGGCTTTCAGTCATGTCTGACTCTTTACAACTTCATAGACCATAGTACTCTTGGCCCTTCTATCCTTCACTGTCTCTTGAAATTGGTCCAAGTTCATGTTCATTGTTTTTATGATTTCATGAAAACTTATCTCATCCTCATCTATCCCTTTTTCTATTTGCCCTTAATCCTTCTTAACATCAGGATTTTTTTTCCATTGAAACTTGTCTTCTCTTCATATGATCAAAGTATTTAACTTTCAGCTTTAGTATTTAACTTTTCAGTGAATAGCTTGAATTAATTTGATCTCCTTACTACACAAGAGACTTCAAAAAAGTCTTCTCCAGCCCTGTAATTCAAGACTTGATTCTGTAGTGCTGATTTCTCTATAGAGCAACTGTCATACACATACACTGCTCCCAGAAAAAGTCATAGCTCTGACTACACGAACCTTTGTTGGATAGTTGATGCCTTTGCTTTTTAACATGGTACGTAGATTTGCCATAGCTTTTCTTCCAAGGAGAAAGCATTTTTTTTTAAATTTTATTTTAAGGGTGAATTAAATGTTTACAGAGATCTTTGAATCCAAGAATATAAAATCTGACACTGCTACCATTTCTTTCCCTCTGTTCACCAGAAAATTATGAAACCAGTTTGCCAAGATCTGTTTGGTTTGTTCTTTCTTTTCTTTTCTTTTCTTTTTTCTTTTTTGGAGGGGGAAGGGAATGTTTTTGTTTTTATTTTTGTTTTTAAGTTTCAAGACAGTTTTTACCTTTCCTATTTCAACCTCATCAAGAGACTAGTTAACTCTTCTTTACTTTCTACCATCATACTGGTACTATCTGCATATCTAATATTGTTAATATTTCTTCCATCAACCTTTTGAGTCATTTAACCTGGCATTTCACATGATGTATTCTCCAAATAAGTTAAATAAATACAGTATACACCCTTGTCATAATCATTTTCTAATCTTAAACCAATCAATTCTTCCATGCTTGGTTCTCACTGTTGTTCTTTGACCCACAGTTTCTTCAGGAAACAAATAAGATGATCAAATAATTCCATCTCTTTGAAGACTTCACATTGTGTGTGTGTGTGTGTGTGTGTGTGTGTGTGTGTGCGTGTGTGTGTGCGTGTGCTACACACAAGTAAATGAAGTAGATGGGTTTCTTGTTTGATTTCTTTTCTTTTTTCTGAAAAACACTTAGTTTCTCCAGTAAATGTTGGAAATTTTGTCTCTAGTTCCTCTGCCTCTTTGAAAACTAGTCCACTTTGAAGATGGCGGAGAGGAAATACACTTCTGTGTAACCTCCGTGTTTTTCTCTCACTATTCATTTCATTTCATGCCTCTGAATTAATGCTCGACTGAAAAAAAACCATACAATTACTTACCAAGAGAAACCATCCTTGAGACTCGTCAAGAAAGGTCTGTTTTTGCGCGAGGGCGGGGACGGTATTTGGAAGCAGTCTGCGGGCAGCAGCAGCTGCAACCAGAGCACAGATAGCAGCTCAGAACCGGGTAGAGCGGAGAGGGGGTGGGGCGCGATCGCAGCCGTCTCTGCGGGGAGAGCTTTGCTACAGGAGCAAGTCAGCAGCCCAGCAGAGAAGCTAAAAACACCGGGGGTGAAGAATACAACCCCAAACAGCTGGAGTCTCTCGGGCCCTGGCCACCCCTCCCCCACAGTGTCTCAGCCCGCTCGGATCTCAGAGCGCTCAAATCTCAGCGCGCAGGCGCCATAGCACAGTAGGACCCGTGCCTCACGAATACCCTGCCCCTCCCCCAAAGAAAGCAGCCTCCATTCAAGGGGTTTTTTTCCTTCTGTTTCTTTGATAGTTTGTCTTTGATAAATAGACAGAATGAGCAAGAAACTGAAAAAGAATTTAACCCTGGACAGCTTTTATACAGATAAAGAGCAGACTCCAAACCCTGAGGAGACTAAAAACAAACAGTCCCCAGGTGAATCCCCGAAGGAGGAGACTTTATGTCCCTCAGCACAGATGAATCTCATGGAGGAAATTAAAAAGGCTCTCACAAGGGAGCTAGAAGAAAAATGGGAAAAGGAGAGGGAGGCTCTGCAAAAGGGGAAGGAGGCTTGGCAAAAGGAGAAGGAGGCTTTGCAAAAGGAGAGGGAGGCTCTGCAAAAGGAGAGGGAGGCTTGGCAAAAGAGCCTGGAGAAGTCAGTTAAAGAGAGAGTGGATAAAGAAACCAAATCCTTGAAAAATAGGATTGGTGAAGGATTGATGAACTGGAAAACAAAATTGGCGAAATGGAAAAAAATTCCACAGAACAAAAGAACTCAATTGGACAATTAGAAAAAGATCTTAAAAAAGTGAGTGAAGAAAATACCTCACTGAAAATCAGGGTCGAACAATTGGAATTGAATGACTTGAGGAGACAAGAAGAATCAGTCAAGCAAATCCAAAAAAATCAAACAATGGAAAAGGATGTGAAATACCTTCTGGGGAAGACAACAGACCTGGAAAACAGATCCAGGAGAGACAACCTGAGAATCATCGGACTCCCAGAAAAGTATGATGAAAAAAAGAGCCTGGACACTATCTTCCAGGAAATTATCAAAGAGAACTGCCCAGAAGTCATAGAAACAGAAGGTAAAATAGACATTGAAAGAATTCATCGATCCCCTACTGAAAGGGATCCTAAAATCAAAACACCAAGGAATATAGTGGCCAAATGCCAGAACCCTCAGGCAAAGGAAAAAATACTGCAAGCGGCTAGAAAAACCCAATTCAAGTATCAAGGAGCCACAATAAGGATCACCCAGGATCTGGCAGCATCCACATTAAAGGATTGAAGGGCCTGGAATATGATATTCCGAAAGGCTAAGGAACTTGGTATGCAACCAAAAATAACTTACCCAGCGAGATTGAGCATCTTTTTCCAGGGAAGAAGATGGACATTCAACGAAATAAGCGAATTTCATCTATTTCTGATGAAAAAGCCAGAACTTAACAAAAAATTTGATCTACAAGCACAGAACTCAAGAGAAATCTAAAAAGGTAAAGATTAATCTTGGGAACTATATTTCGGCTGTAAAGATGTATAAAGAATACATGTATACCTTGTTCTAGAAACTAGATGTGGAAAGGACATTGTACTAGAAAAAAGGGAAAGTGGGGGTACTACATTTCATGAAGAGACAAAGAAAACCTAGTATATCTGAGAGAAAGAATGGAGAGGGATGAAAATAGTGAGTATTTTACTGCTTTCAGAATTGGCAGTAAGAGAAGAATTTTAGATATATTCAATCTATGGTGAAACTTTTCCCACCTCATTGAAAAGTGAGAAGGGAAAAGTGAAAAAGGAAGGAATAAGCTAAGTAGAAGGGAATACGGTAACTGGGAGGGAAAGGGGCAAGTTGGGGGGGGGAAACTATAAGGGGGGGAGGGATACTGAAAAAGGGAGGGCTGTGAGAAGCAAGGGGAGCTCACAAGCTTAATACTGGGAAGGGGGGTAAGGGAGTAAGAAGGGAGAAAAGCATAAACCGGGGTTAACAAGATGGCAAGTAATACAGAATTGGTCATTTTAACCATAAATGTGAACGGGGTAAACTCCTCTATAAAGAGGAAGCGGTTAGCAGAATGGATTAAAAGCCAGAATCCTACAATATGTTGTATACAGGAAACACACCTGAAGCGGGGTGATACATGCAGGTTAAAGGTAAAAGGTTGGAGCAAAATCTACTATGCTTCAGGTGAAGCCAAAAAAGCAGGGGTAGCCATCCTGATCTCAAATCAAGCTAAAGCAAAAATTGATCTAATCAAAAGAGATAAGGAAGGGCACTATATCTTGCTAAAGGGTAGAATGAATAATGAAGAAGTATCTATATTAAATATATATGCACCAAGTAGTGTAGCATCTAAATTCTTAAAAGAGAAATTAAGAGAGCTGCAAGAAGAAATAGACAGTAAAACTATAATAGTGGGAGATCTCAACCTTGCACTCTCAGAATTAGATAAATCAAACCACAAAATAAATAAGAAAGAAGTCAAAGAGATAAATAGAATACTAGAAAAATTAGATATGATAGATCTCTGGAGAAAATGTAATGGGGACAGAAAGGAGTACACCTTCTTTTCAGCAGTTCATGGAACCTATACAAAAATTGATCATATATTAGGACATAAAAACCTCAAACTCAAATGCAGTAAGGCAGAAATAGTGAATGCATCCTTTTCAGACCATGATGCATTGAAAATTACATTCAATAAAAAGCCACAGGAAAGTAGACCAAAAAATAATTGGAAACTAAATAATCTCATACTAAAGAATGATTGGGTGAAACAGCAAATTATAGACATAATTAATAACTTCATCCAAGAAAATGACAATAATGAGACATCATACCAAAATGTATGGGATGCAGCCAAAGCGGTAATAAGGGGAAATCTCATATCTCTAGAGACCTATTTGTATAAAATAGAGAAAGAGAAGGTCAATGAATTGGGCTTGCAACTAAAAATGCTAGAAAAGGAACAAATTAAAAACCCCCAATCAAACACTAAACTTGAAATTCAAAAAATAAAAGGAGAGATCAATAAAATTGAAAGTAAAAAAACTATTGAATTTATTAATAAAACTAAGAGTTGGTTCTATGAAAAAACCAACAAAATAGACAAACCCTTAGTAAATCTGATTAAAAAAAGGAAAGAGGAAAATCAAATTGTTAGTCTTAAAAATGAAAAGGGAGAACTCACCACTAACGAAGAGGAAATTAGAGCAATAATTAGGAGTTACTTTGCCCAACTTTACGCCAATAAATTCGACAACTTAAATGAAATAGAAGAATACCTCCAAAAATATAGCTTACCTAAACTAACAGAGGAAGAAGTAAATATCCTAAACACTCCTATCTCAGAAAAAGAAATAGAACAAACTATCAATCAACTCCCTAAGAAAAAAACCCCAGGACCAGATGGATTTACATCTGAATTCTATCAAACATTTAAAGATCAATTAACTCCAATGCTAAATAAACTATTTGAAGAAGTAGGGATTGAAGGAGTCCTACCAAACTCCTTTTATGACACAGATATGGTACTGATACCTAAACCAGGTAGGCTGAAAACAGAGAAAGAAAATTATAGACCAATCTCCCTAATGAATATTGATGCTAAAATCTTAAATAAAATATTAGCAAAAAGATTACAGACAATCATCCCCAGGATAATATACTATGACCAAGTAGGATTTATACCAGGAATGCAGGGCTGGTTCAATATTAGGAAAACTATTAACATAATTGACTATATCAACAACCAACCAAACAAAAACCATATGATCATCTCAATAGATGCAGAAAAAGCATTTGATAAAATCCAACAGCCATTCCTAATAAAAACACTTGAGAGCATAGGAATAAAAGGACTTTTCCTTAAAATAGTTAGGAGCATATATTTTAAACCTTCAGTAAGCATCATATGCAATGGGGAAAAACTGGAACCTTTCCGGTAAGATCTGGAGTGAAGCAAGGTTGCCCACTATCACCATTATTATTCAATATTGTATTAGAAACACTGGCCTCTGCAATAAGAGTCGAGAAAGAGATTAAAGGAATTGGAGTAGGCAATGAGGAAACCAAACTATCACTCTTTGCAGATGATATGATGGTATACCTAGAAAACCCCAGAGATTCTACTAAAAAGCTATTAGAAATAATTCATAATTTTAGCAAAGTAGCAGGATACAAAATAAATCCCCATAAATCCTCAGCATTCTTATACACCACCAACAAAATCCAAGAGGAAGAGATACAAAGAGAAATTCCATTCAAAATAACTGTTGATAGCATAAAATATTTGGGAATCTACCTACCAAAGGAAAGTCAGGAATTATATGAGCAAAATTATAAAAAAGTCTCCACACAAATAAAGTCAGACTTAAATAATTGGAAAAATATTAAGTGCTCTTGGATAGGCCGAGCAAATATAATAAAGATGACAATACTCCCTAAACTAATCTATTTATTTAGTGCTATACCAATCAGACTTCCAAGAAAATATTTTAATGATTTAGAAAAAATAACAACAAAATTCATATGGAACAATAAAAAGTCGAGAATCTCAAGGGAATTAATGAAAAAAAAAATCAAATGAAGGTGGTCTAGCTGTACCTGATCTAAAATTATATTACAAAGCAGCAGTCACCAAAACCATCTGGTATTGGCTTAGAAATAGATTAGTTGATCAGTGGAAAAGGTTAGGTTCACAAGACAGAATAGTCAACTATAGCAATCTAGTGTTTGACAAACACAAAGATTCTAAATTTTGGGATAAGATTTCATTATTTGATAAAAACTGCTGGGATAACTGGAAATTAGTATGGCAGAAATTAGGCAAGGACCCACACTTCACACCACATACCAAGATAAGATCAAAATGGGTCCATGACCTAGGCATAAAGAACGAGATTATAAATAAATTAGAGGAACATAGGATAGTTTATCTCTCAGACTTGTGGAGGAGAAAGAAATTTGTGACCAAAGATGAACTAGAGACCATTACCAATCACAAAATAGAAATTTTTGATTATATCAAATTAAAAAGCCTTTGTACAAACAGAACGAATGCAAACAAGATTAGTAGGGAAGTAACAAACTGGGAAAACATCTTTACAATTAAAGGTTCTGATAAAGGCCTCATTTCCAAAATATATAGAGAACTGACTCAAATTTATAAAAAATCAAGCCATTCTCCAATTGATAAATGGTCAAAGGATATGAACAGACAATTTTCAGATGAAGAAATTGAAACTATTACCACTCACATGAAAGAGTGTTCCAAATCACTATTGATCAGAGAAATGCAAATTAAGACAACTCTGAGATATCACTACACACCTGTCAGATTGGCTAAGATGACAGGAAAAAATAACGATGAATGTTGGAGGGGATGCGGGAATACGGGGACACTGATGCATTGTTGGTGGAGTTGTGAACGAATCTAGCCATTCTGGAGAGCGATTTGGAATTATGCCCAAAAAGTTATCAAACTGTGCATACCCTTTGATCCAGCAGTGTTTCTATTGGGCTTATACCCCAAAGAGATACTAAAAAAGGGAAGGGGACCTGTATGTGCCAAAATGTTTGTAGCAGCCCTGTTTGTAGTGGCTAGAAACTGGAAAATGAATGGATGCCCATCAATTGGAGAATGGCTGGGTAAATTGTGGTATATGAATGTTATGGAATATTATTGCTCTGTAAGGAATGACCAGCAGGATGAATACAGAGAGGCTTGGAGAGACCTACATGGACTGATGCTAAGTGAGATGAGCAGAACCAGGAGATCATTATACACTTCGACAACGATATTGTATGAGGATGTATTCTGATGGAAGTGGATTTCTCTGACAAAGAGACTTAACTGAGTTTCATTGGAGAAATGATGGACAGAAACAGCTACACCCAAAGAAGGAATACCGGGAAATGAATGTGAACTATTTGCATTTTTGATTTTCTTCCCGAGTTATTTTTACCTTCTGAATCCAATTCTCCCTGTGCAACAAGAGAACTGTTCGGTTCTGCAAATATGTATTGTATCTAGGATATACTGCAACATGTTTAGCATATATAGGACTGCTTGCCATCGGGGGGGGGGGGGGGGGAGGAGGGAGGGAGGGGAAAAAACGAAACATAAGTGATTGCAAGGGATAATGTCGTGTAGAAATTATCCTGGCATGGATTCTGTCAATGCGAAGTTATTATTAAATAAAATAAAATTTATAAAATAAAAAAAAAAAGAAAAAAGAAAACTAGTCCACTTTTCTGGTAATTCTCAATTTACATAGTGCTAAAGTCTAGCTTACAGAAAGCTAAACAAAATCTTGTTGGTATGTAAAACAATTGCAATTTTTTTGGTAATATGAAGATTCCTTCTTTAAGGAGTGTACTTTAAGACTGGGACAGGAACTGATTTTTTTTTTCAATCCAAGAGCAAATTTCCAAAATTTTTGGTATATTAAATATAGCACTTTAACAGCATTATCCTTTAGATTTTAAACAGCTCAGATGGAATTCCATTACTTTTACAAGCCTTACTTTTAGCAATGTTTTTTTAAGATCCACTTAACTTAATTCCTCAGGATGTCTGGCTTTAGGTCAGTAACCACACCATCTTGGTTATGAATGGTATTAAGATCCTTCTCATATATAGTTTTTAAAATGTTCTTGCCACCTCTTTTTCATCTCTTGTGCTTCTATTAAATTTATAAGATTTTCATCTTTTATTATGTCCATTTTTTGCATGAAACATTTCTTTGATATCTCTCCTTTTTTTCTTGAAGAGATCTCTTTCCCATTCTATTGTTTACTTCTTCTATTCTTTGCATTGCTCATTTATGAAAAAAAAATGTTCTTACTTTTCTTTGCTGTTCTATGGAATTCAGCCTTTGGATAAGTGCAACTTTCTCTTTCTTCTTTCCTCAACTATTTATTAAAGCCTCACCAGAAATGTCATTTCTCACCCTTTATCTTTTTTGTTTTCTTCTTGCTACCTCCTAATATGGTAAACCTCTGTATACAATTCTTTAGGCACTTTACCATATCTAATCCCTTAAATTTGTTCACCACTTCCACTTCATAATCATAAAGCATATTGTTTATGTCACACAATAGAAAATTTTGTGACATATGGAACAAACTGAACAAATAACATCAAATCAGGTATCTTAATTTTGCAATAAGAAGCTTATGATATGAGCCAGAGTCAACTCCAGATCTTGTTAAAGCAAACTGCATATTTTCAGATGATGAAATGCAAGCTATCTATAGTCATATAAACAATGCTCTAATATAGTGTTGATTAGAAAAATTTAAAAACTCTGAGGTACCATCTCACACCTATCCAGACTGAGGAAGATGACAGCAAGATTATGATAAATGTTGGAGGGGATGTGGGAAAATTGAGACACAAATAAAATTTTGGTGGAGTTGTGAAATGATCCAACCATTCTGGAAAGCAATTTGGAAATATGCTCAAAGGGCCATAAAACTATGCATACCTTTTGATTCAACAGTGCTACCACTAGGAAGGAAAAGAATCCACATATAGAAAGATGTTTGGAGCAGCTCTTTTTGTGGTGTCAAAGACAAAGAAAATGAGCAGGTGCTCATAAATTAAGAGATAGATGAATAAGGTATGGTAATACCATCCAAGTAATACCATCAAAGTAATGGAATATAATTGTTCTATAAAAAATTATGAACAAGCTGATTTTAGAAAGGTCTGGAAGAATTTACATGAATTATGCTGAGTGAAACAAGCAGAACCAGGAAACATTGTACACAGTAACAGCAAGAATGTGTGGTGATCCAATATGAAAGATTTAGTTCTTCTCAACAATTCCACAATTCAATGCCATCTCCATAAACTTTGAATGGAAAATCTCATCCACATCAAGAAAGAAAACAGTGGAAACTAAGTATAAATTGACACATGCTATGTTCACTTTTTTTCTAGTTTTTTTTTCTCTCTCTCATAGTTTTTCCCTTTTTGTCTGATTTTTGTCTTGCAATATGATTTATAAAATATATATATATATGTGTGTGTATATATATATATATATATATATATATATATATATATATATATATGGTGGTATTTTTGTTTGTTTGTTCATATTTTAAAGGGATATACATGCATAGCCAGGAAAAAAATGAAATAAAAATATAAAGAAAAAAGAACTTTTTTTTATAAATTTATAGAACTTCTATAAGTTCTATATAGAATATCTCCACTTTTGGCTGCAAAGTATAAAACCAATCTGGTTTTGATATTTACTATCTGGTGATATCTATATGTAAAATCACTGTTTGCATTGTTGAAAAAAAGTACTTACTATGATTGGCAAGTTATGTCGACAAAATTCTATTAGTCTCTGCCCTGCCTCAGTGTTTACAAGGCCAAACTTGTCTGTTACTGTTAGAATCCTAGTGTTAACTAAATGGAATTGATACAATGCTTATTGATTCACACATTAGAGCAAATTCTTACAAGGTGTTAAGTCACAGAATTAATAGAAACAATGCTTAAGTTAACACCTTTGAGAATTCACACGTTAGCTCACACATTGGTTTACAAGGTTGGGAGATTTCAGGGTTTAGTATGAGATACTCAAATTCATACCTCCCATAACCCCACTCTCAGAGGAATATTCAACCCTTGAGTTTACACCTCTAAAAGAACATAAAAACAACTGAGCTCTGTCAGGAGAGTTCAGTTGAAAAGATTGACAGAGGAGCATCAGTTGGAGATTAAGAAGCCATGAGTCGGAGTTGAGCTAGAGGCAGAAGCTAGAAGAGCTAAAAGATAAGCTTCAAGAGCTCTTGGAACCAAGGAAGGAAAGAGGCCTCTAAGAAAGCTAACGAGGCCCAAGGAAAGAGAAAGACTTGGAAGGAGAAAATAAACATTTGGATTTTATCATCTGGCTGTATTTGAAGTGATTATTACTCTGAACTGAAACTAAGGCTGCCTCCAGAAAACCTCCCCAAGAAACCTGCTCCCAGAGAGAACCATCATATATATTTTACAAAAGAAGAGAACATCACATTTTGGCATCCAAACGTGGGACTGACAGGATCCTGATTTCAGTGGGAAAGCCTCCAATCCTGATATCAGTGGAAAAGCCTCTGATCCTGAATTCAGTGGAAAAGTCTTCTCGACTGAGAAATTAGGATGAGTATAAAAGAAATGTTATTAAAAGCTAAAATAATATTTCAGTTAAAATGGGACAGATATTTAGAAAACAGCCTACTTTTCCAGTTCAAAGAAAATGCTTATACAGCATTGTCAAGGTTATGAAAAGCCAAGATTCCATTATAATTCTGGAGCAGATCACTGAACTTTTAGAAACTGTTAAGTACATATATCCTTGGTTCTCTATGGAAAAAGAATTGGATCTAGATGAGTGAAAATTAATAGGAGAGCAACTAGGTGGATACTACAATTCTAATCCAAACTCAACGGAGTGGAAATTAGAATTAGAGAATCTTTGTCAATTCTGCAATAAAAATGGACCTGACTCAATTTTCAAAGACATACTTAATATATATAATTTAATACAACTGGCTTTAGGAAATCATATATGTGTTAGAATGAAGATAAAGAAGAAAGAGAAGGAAGGGGAGCTGCCAACTAAACTAGATGAAAAGGAAGAAGAATCAGGTAAGAATGGAGTTAAGTACAATTTTGAGTGTGACAGTCAGTTGAAAAGATTGAGAGGGGAGCATCAGTTGGAGAGTGAGAAGCCACAAGTCAGAGTTGAGCTGGAAGCAGAAACTGGCGGACAAGCTGTAAGAGCTCTTGGAACCAAGCAGAGAGATAGGCCTCTAAGAAAACTAACTGGGCTATTTTGGAAGAAGCAATAAAAGATCTGAACTTTTAACACCTGGCTGCACTTGGAGTGATTATTATGTTGAACCAAAACTAAGGCTGCCTCCAGAAAACCTCCCCAAGAAACCTGCTCAGAGAGAACCATCATATATTTTATACAAAAGAAGAAGAACACCACGTTACAATCTTTCATTTTTTTTTCTTTTACATTCTAATTCTGGATAATGAATGTCTCTCTCTTTCTCTGTCTCTGTCATTTTGTATCTCTCTCTCTGTATCTCTGTTTCTTTTCCTGTGTCTCTTTGTGGCTCTGTCTCTCTCATTCTCTATGTGTCTGTGTCTGTCTCTCTGTCTCTAGGTCTGTCTTTCTGTGTCTGTCTCTGTCTCCATTTCTCTCTCTGCTTGTCTTTATCTCTGTCTGTGTCTGTTTCTGTCTCTATCTCATCTCTGTCTCTCTCTCTCTTTCTCTTTCTCTCCCTCTCTCTCTCTCTCTTTTTCTCTCTCTTACTTTGTGTTATTTCTAGAAAGTATTGTAGTTCTTCATAGAAATCATCTTTTTTTTTTCTTTTTCTTTCTTTCTTTCTTTTTTTTTTTCTTTTTTTTTTTTTTCTTTTTTTTTTTTTTGCCTCTGTGGCGTGTATTACTGTAATAGTGAATGTTTTGCCTTGGATTCAATTGGCTATCATTTGATCAATATTAAATTATGCCCAGTGTTATTCTTCTCATCTTTTTTATTGATTATCAGGGTTACTCTATTTCTTCCAAGAGCTTCTTGCCCATAGTAGTATATGCAATGATATCTTGAATTAAATTTCCATTCATTTGAATTCATTGGCATCCAAAATGTCAACATTTAATTTTCCACCTCCTATTTGACCACATCCAGCTTACCTTAATTGATGGAATAGAAGGGGAGCTAAAAATATTCACCATAGTTATGGCTGACAATATTTTAAGGATTTTAAAGCTGGCTAGAGGGAAGGAGGGAGAAAAATTTGGAATACAAGGTTTTATAAATGCAAATGCATTATTTGGAAAAAATGAAAAGCTATTATATATGCATATGTATATAGCTAATACAAATGTGTGTGTATTAATGTGTGTATAGATGGGTTGGAGTAACCACCTGACCACAAAGATTCTGTAAATTGTGAGATATCATAATTTCTACAATAAAAGTTCTGTATTTTTAGATAGAAGACCTGGGTGACCTCAAGAAAGTCACCAATCTTATCTTTCAAACTTTGCTGTCTTTATAGATAATTTGAGGAAAACAGTGTTTGTACTACAAATTTTACAAGATTGATTTATCAAGAGGTTATATGAAAATATTTTGTTATTTAAAAAAATCACCATTTGATATTAAATTATGAATATTATTATTGATTTAATCATAGTAAAATTTCATGGTATTTTTGCATAACCAATTTATATATAAATGAACAATACCGTTTTTTTTCTAACTTAAGAATATGCTTTTAAGAATAAGACCTTTTAAGAAGGTCTATTATATTTCAATTAAAAAATAACTTCAAGAGTGAAGCAAAGATGCCTATTATCCCCTCTATTATTAAACATTTTACAAGAAATGTTAAGTAAAGAAATGAAAACAAAAAGAAATTGAAAGAATTGGGATAGACAATGACAAAAACAAAACTATCACTCTTTGCAGATGATATGAAGTTATGCTTAAGTAATCCTAAAGAATCAAGTTAAAAATTAGTGGAAATATTAATACCTTTAGAAAAAATTAGGCTATAAAATAAAACCACATAAATCATTTGCATTTCATGTGGTACCAACAAAGTGCGGCAACAAGAGATAGAAAGAGAAATTCCATTTAATACAATTTTGGACAATATTAAATACTTGAAAATCACTTCTAAGAATTTTTTCTTCAGTTGGAGAAATATAAATGAATGAATTATCATAAATAAAATTTAGATATATATAGAAAAAGCTTTATGATCCAAAACAGAAAAAAAAGACATGGATTTTGTTTTCTTTCAAATCTAACCTCAGTAAAAGAATACAATTAAGCATATAGAAAATGTCTAGAAGGAATATCATCAACTTTGTTCGTATTTTTAGACACTCCTTTATCCATAATTTGGAAAATATATGTTTTTGAGGCATTTTTCCTCTCTCCCTCTCTATCAAGTATATTCACTAGGAGCCATATATATTTTATCACTATAAATTATTTTAAACATTATGAAACTAAAAATAATCTGTAAACAACTATAATTTTTGTAAAGAAAAAATAGAGGGAAGAATATTTAAATAATACTTTTGTTTTTCCTATAATTTTTTTCCAACTATCAATCATACTTAATTTTCTTTTTTACATAAGCACAGCAAACCAGAAAGTACCAATTTTTATTTCATAAATTAAAAATTGCACAGAATTTCTAGTTAG
Organism: Antechinus flavipes; assembly: GCF_016432865.1. Lineage (NCBI taxonomy): Eukaryota > Metazoa > Chordata > Mammalia > Dasyuromorphia > Dasyuridae > Antechinus > Antechinus flavipes. The sequence continues at coordinate 525,658,747 of NC_067398.1, read as the reverse complement.
CATTTTCCCAAATCATTACAAATAAAGTCATTCTTTATACACTATTTCAACTCTATTGTCCACTACTATAAATATGGTTCTTTTGCATTAAGTAGATAAAAATCAATATTCATGTACTCATAAATATTATGAAAACACCTGTTATCTCATGGTAACCCTCTGGGTTTTATAAAAGCTTGTGCCTTATGCTTATTTTTTCTAGGAGATGCATATCATTGTCATACATGCATCTCAAAGCACTCAGCACAAATGACAATCCTTTGGGTTTTATAAAAGCTTGTATCTTGTGTCTGTTTTCTAGTAGATTCATGTCATTATTATACATGAATCTCAAAGCACTCAGCAAAAATAATAAATGTTCTCTGTAACAATGAAATTCAACTGACAAGTCATTTGGGAAATACTAATTATTCCAAAATTTCTGTCAAATGCCAGAAGACATATTTAAAAGTTATGAGCTGGCAAATATTCACCATGATTTCTCTTCTCCTCCTATCACCATTTCTCATCATATATATTCTACAAAAGAAAAAAAAAAAAGCATGAAAACTATTGCCTTGCAGCTATATTGAAGTATACTATGATGATATGCCCTATGTTACTTTTCTTTGCCTACTATCCACCTGTATCAGTAATTTCAAAAAAGCATAACCCTCCCTCTGCCCTAAGTCAGGAAATCTCCCCTGGGGACAGATGACAAAAATCATTGAATAGTCCACAAATCATAAACTTCCCAGCTTAATTCCCTTACTGCTATTCTGTTGCCCCTTTCTTTTCTTCTGACATGATGAATGAAGTAAATGTACAAGGAATTTTTCTTTATCATCTTGAGAGACAAAAAAAAAAAAAAAAAAAAAAGCTTACCTTGGATGCTAGAAGTAAATTAATTCCTCTGACTCATAATGCAAAAATACAAGACATATTTTGCCTTATTATTATTGGAGTTGAATTATTCAGTGGTGCCCATTAGCAAAATGATGGCATGACACTTTTATATTTAGACTTCATTCTAGCTTGTATCAGCAGCTCATTTCCAACACACTTTTGAGCATACCTGACAAGTGATACTGAGTCAGAAACCAGTACAATTAGTGATCAGGGGAAACTGAGAGTCATCTATTTTCCTTTTCAAAGACAAAAGCTAAAGGAATGTCCTCCTTTAAAATGTTAAATCTTTTCTGTCCATCGTCTGTAATTTTTTAACTTTAAGTAAATATTGATAAAGATGACAAAGATAGAGATGGAGATAGACACTAGAGATACATTTAGGTAATTACAACTACACCTATATCTACTGCATTTCTAGATATAGCAATGAAAATTCTATATCTCTATCTCTCTCATTTCTTCCCTCCCTCCTTCTCCCTTTTTTCCTATCTCTCTGTCTCTCTGTCACTCTGTGCCTCTATCTCTATGTCTGTCTTCCTGTCTCTATCTCTCTTTGTGTCTCTGTCTGTCTCTATTTCTCTCCTCTCTTACTTCTCAACCTGTAAGTCTGCCTTAAATATAATCAGCAAGGAAAACTGGGAACTCTAATGCTATTTCCCTCATATCACAATATGCATGTTTTGCCTGAGATTCCATTTATTCTGGCTGGTCTCCAATTTTTAAAGAGGCTGTATATTTTACTTTGTTCACCTACACCATAATTCATAAACTGTCAAGCAAATACTTTTCTACTTTGTTAAAGGCTGTTGCTTTCACTGATTGTTTTATTGCAAAAATACCAAATTGAATTTTGCTGATCTGAAATCATTTCAGTCTGACAGAAAGCCAGTTCTCTTCATAAGTTTCTCAAGCAGATTTCCTAAAACTCAGTTTCTCTAAAGAAAAAGAGAGACAATGTTTCCTAAGGAAAACATGAATACCTAGATGCACTGTTTTATTTATTGATTGATATATTTATTGATGAGTGAAGATTTGAATGACTAAAATATCTCATACAATATAAAGAAATCCCAAAGTAATATTCTTCCAACTAACTCGTTAGAAAAAGTTCTCTTCTTATTAGGCAGTTAGGTGACATAGTGGCTAACGAGTTAGACTAGAAACAAGAAGACCAGTTCAAATTCAGTTTCAGAAATAAGTGCCTAACAGAGTGCTTGATACATACTAAGTGCTTAACAAACTCCCTCCCTTTTTTCTTCTGTATATGACAATGGTTGAGAAAAACGCAACAAATGTACGAATATAATGGATGCATTTTATGTCTTAGTTTTATTGCCTATACGCTGAAAGATTAAATCCTATCCTGGTACATTCTATTACTCTGTGAAGTCTTAATCCTTCATTATAGATAGTTACTAACTTCCATTTTAGCTTCTTTAAATTGACAGATTTCTTTGTTCATTTTGCCTTTTCTCTGGATCATTGTTTTCTAATGTTTTGGGCAAGCTTTGTTTAAGTATTTAATTGGGCACAATTCTTGAGAAACAATCTATTGGTTAAGTCCATTCATGGATCTTGTATTTTGATCCTTAAATCTGTTATTGTCATACTTAGATAATTTTATGAATTACATTAGAATTTTTAAAAGAAAAAAGGCAAAAAAGAAGAAAAGACAGCTGGCAGGCTCCTTCATTCTGAATCAATGTGATATTTCTCTCATTATACAACAACATACGCCATTTACAAACTCATTTCAAATACTCTACAAAAACACATTCAAATGAATAACTCAAATGGGATGATGTAAGTTAATAGAAAGTTATTTATAATTATAAATCATCATGTAATTCCAGCTTGTTATAGTTGTAGTCATCATCAGTAGTAGAAACCTAAACATCACACTCTCTTGGTAATTACATTTTATTTAATTCAACAAGCATTTAAAAAGCAAGAACAATATGCAAAGCATTGGGTTGAGCAACTTGTAGAAAAAAACAAAGTGCTAAATCCTTAAGGCGCTCATAGCCTGAAGATTAGAATGGGGAAGTTGCTTTATTTGTAAAAGTATAGATAAGTGTAATAGAAAATATAGGGTAATTGGATGAAAGGAGAGATCTAACAAAAGTGATATGAGAAAATTTAAGATGATGTAGAATATACTAAATTTTAGAGATCATGAATATTTCAGAGATCATGGACAATTTTTCTAGATCATTTATTAAATATGTATGTGCTAGTGTGTGTCAAATGTGTGGTATATAAATATAAAAAGCATAGCTGCCTCTGCCTTAAAAAAAACTTACTAATTACTATTATTATATACAAAGAGACAATATATATCACTACTCATTTCCTACTTCTCTGCTTTGCAGGATCATATAATCTGAAAAATCAACATTATGAAAGATAGGATCAATTCCAAAACTCATTCTTCCTTAACCCCTCCATTGTTCTGATTGGAGAAGCTAGAAGGTTCACATGAAGGACCTCATTCCTAATTCTCCACTAAATACAAAAAACTAACTGAGATTTTATTATCAGATGAAATCAGATCTGAAACTATTACATCTTTGGATCATCTCTCTTATCAACTGGAATTTCAACAAGCTTTTTTTGCCAGGTAATCTCTCCCCTTATTTTTTTCTTTTTGTGTATTGCTTTCCTCCATTAGATTGTAAGCAGAAACTCATGTCTTTCTTTGTATAGTCAGTTCTTAGCATAGTTCTAAGTGTGCCAGGCATTCAATGGGTTCTTAATAAAGATTATTGTCTCTAACTGATATAATTGAGATGTGCAAGTAAATAATTCATAAAATTGTGAAATGGGATAGACATGTCCCTTTTTTTGGGTACTGGGCTGGAGTCCCACAATGGCTTGCATTGGGAAGTGAGGTTGCAATTACACTTTAATAAAGTACAGAAAGTATTGGGATAAAGGACACAAAGGACAGTATTAAGTACAGTACAGTATTAAGCCACAAAAGAGATATAGAGGTAGACAGCACGAGAATGGAAGATCAGGTTGGTGTAAGAAAAGAAGGAGGTTGGGGAAGAGATCGAATAGAACATGAGACACAGAGAGTAACTCATGTAACCCTAGTTTTGATTTGATTTGTCAATATGTACCTAATATAGATGCAAGAATTCTATGGGGCAGGAATTTGAGATTTCAAGTTTTAGAGCTTATGAGGGAAGAAACCAGCTTTTATCTATGCCATTTTGGGATTAGCTCATTAACAGATCCAAATCATTTCAAAATCGTTCATAAAACTTCAAAATTAACATATCCAAAATTATCTCAGCACCAATAGGAATTCTGCTGGTCTTACGAATTTACATATCATAAGACAGAAGTCTTATGAGATGGATGCTAGACCTCCTTTCCTAAATTAACTAATCAAAGACATTTCCAGGTACAAAGAGACAGCAGTTATTTAGTCCCTGCAGGGACAGGCCCAAGCACAACTGGGAAGCATCTCAGCTCCCAACATATGCTCTACCTGACAAGCTGGAAACAGGAAATCTGGTTAAATAGTAAAAGGCCCAAGCCTTTTCACTAGATAAACTAAAAGGAAGTAAGTGTAATTGATTAATGGTCATTAATATTGTCTGCTTTCTATGAGTCATGTCATTTCCTATCACTTCCTGTCCCTGACCTAGGGTCTTAGCCTTTAGAGACTTCTAGGCTTTGAGATGATGTGACTTCCTGCAACCTGAACCCAAGACCTGATCTTCCCACTCTGTAGAACTCTGGGAATAGGGATCACATGATTTAGGTCTAGTCTCAGATTTCTTGAGAAAGCTTTACCTATCATTCAGCCCTGACAGCACAGTATAATGGCTTCCTCTTATATAATCATATTACCACATTTTATCACAATTTAACTTTTAATATACAAATGTAATTTGTAAATTATGCTCTTTTGATTGTTGGGATGATTTTTTTACAGGACAGATTTCCCTTTGCAATCATACTTCTTGCTATTGCTACTTTTTACTGACTATACATAAACTTACTAACTAAAGGATGGGGTGGCCTGAGTGACCAAAAAAAGATAAAATTTTAACATAGGAACCTGGTAAAGAGTCAAAACATATGAAACATTGGAAGTCACAAGAATGGTGAGTGAAATAAAAGAAGGCTCAATTGGAATCCTGTTTCTAGATGCAATTATAGATATGATTATAGTTCCTATAAAGTGATTTGGCTCAGAGGCAGAGGTGAAAGGGCTAGTAAAGTTGGCTGGGGGTGGGGGGTAGACATTTATGCGAATGAGAAGAAAATGGCTGTGATAAAGAAGAATAATGAGTCTGGAGTGTTCAAAATGTATTACTGACAGCAGGGCCCTGGGAAGAGAGTTCCAACTGCATTAGCCCATGCAGAACAGCTAGGTTAGAAAATAGATAAAGTGAAGAAGAATAGAACTTGAAGTGAGTCTTTCAGTATGTGCCAGTTGGCAATCTTGAGGGAGTGATTTCCCAGCATGGGGAAAAGGCCGTAATTATAAGAAAATGGAGGTAGAATATCAAGTTCAGGCAACAACTGTCCAGTGTGTCTGATATGTAGGGTAAATGAAATATGTAGGCTGAAAAACAAGGTTTGATTGAGCATCCTAAATGATAAGTGAAAGAATAAGTGTTTCATCTTAGAAACAATAAGGAACTTCTACAAATATTTGAAAAAATGAGATGAAATGAACAAATCTGTGATGGATAACTAAGAGCAACTAAGTGACAGAGTGGTTAGAGTGTTAGGCCTGAAGTCAGGAAGACTCATCTTGCTGCAGTCAAATCTGACCTCAGACTCATACCAGCTGCACAAATCACTTAAGTCTATTTGCCTCAGTTTCCTCATTTACACAATGAATTGGAGAATGAAATAGCAAACCACTGCAGTATATTTGCCAAAAAATCCCTAATTGTGTCATGAACAATTATATACTACTGAACAACCAAAGTGTGCAAGGAAGCTTGGCAACTACATGAAGGATAGAGAAATTGAAAATCTGGAGTCCAGAATAACATTTAGGAGGCTATTAAAAGAGTATAAGCTAAATGGTCATAAAGTTCTAGACTAGAACAGTACTTGTGTGAGTAGAGAAAAGCAGACAGATTCAAGAGATTTTTTGTAGATAAAATCAATAGGATTCAGCCATTGACAAGATCAAGTAAGAAATAATGAATAAAGGGTCAAAAAAATGACTAAAATTTCTATAGGAAGAAAAGATGATCGTTTTTATTGATAGAAATAGAGACGTTTGAAGTAATAGAATACTTAAAAGTAAAAGATGTTTAGTTCAATTGTGCAATTTGGGACATATTAAGTTTGAAATACTGACAGATCATCCATCTAGAAATGTCAAGGAGACAGAATTATAGAAATGGAACTTAAGGGAATTAGGGGGGTAACATATAAAGATACATCATTATTAACTATAAATTCTAACCTTGTAGATACTGTATGCTAAGAAAGGGAGAAGGATCATTCTTGCCTTGCCCCATGTAAATAGAAATTAATTCTCCTATAATTTTTTTTTAATTTCTTAAACTCATCCTTTGACACAAATTGGCTATATCAATTTGGTACAACATTTTTATCATTCAATGATTTAAGTTGGTATCCAAGTTTAAATTGTTGAATAAGCACTAATCTGGGTTGATAGTATTTTCATACTGGGAGTTCTTTCAGCCAATGAAATCAGTGATCCACTATCCCAAATATTTATTTATGCTTGTATCATAAAGTCTTTATTATATAAATTTGAAGGAGATTAGAGTCTTTAACATAAGTGAATTTTTCTTGTAATCAAAAATAAATAAATGAACTAAAATATTTATTAAAAAGAGAGGAGGCTGGGGAAGGAGCAGGGAAGAAAATGTCAGAGGAAGAGGAGACTCTGTGGCTTCAGGCAATGTTGAGCCAGATGGTCCAGCGGTCCAGCTCCTTATATAAAGGAGCCCTGGAGGCTAAGTTTCAAGATAAGTAAAGTACTGACTGGAAAATTGTCAGCTTTTTACATTATTAAGTTTTGATAGAAGCCATAGTAAAATTACCCTGCCTTCTTAAATATAGTATTTTTTTAGCTATATCATATATATATATATATTTAATGATGATGATCCAAAGGCATATTTATGAGCATCACTTACAGTGATATGCTGCAATAGAATATCATCATAAATTATTGAAGTATATAGGACACTTTATAGTTAATAATGGTGCTGCTTTTGCTATATGTTCCCTATGAGTTTTCTCTTCTCAGTGTTTTTGCTTTAAGCCACCACATTGTACTATTACTTCTAAGCCATAATCTAAAGCTTATTAAACTATAAACTTAATTTCCCACACACTTCTAAGCATCCCCCTGGACTGAACTGCCCTTCCCCTATAGATACAGCATGCTTCCTACCTACACTCTGGCTGTCATCCTGATCTCCTTCCCCACTTCCCAGTCTTGGATGCTACTCTTGGCATGGCAGTTTCTTTAAAATGAGATTTTATCTAATCTTGGCTAGAACTAAGGCTGCAGTCTTTTCCTGGCTGCAGTTGACATTATTTGTCCCTCAAATTGCTTGTACTCTGGCCATCAAACTCACCCACCTCATGTTGCTTATAACCCTGAAACTCATGTTGCTAGTAACCCTAAAACTTGGATTCAAGGGTTTCACAATAATTTCCAAAAAAGCTCAAATGAGATTTTTGCCTTAATTTTACTCAAAGCACATTCCCTCAGAGCACTTTCTTGCCATAATTACCAAATGTATCATAATCCTCTAAGATTCTCCTTCCCAAACTCAAATTTTTCAACTTTCCTTTCTTTGTTCTTTTCATTAGAATGTAAACTTCTTGACATCAAAAAATGATTTCCTTACTTGTATTTGTTTCCCAAGTTAGTGCTTTTACCTCCTTTCCTGAGAAGTCAGGGAGGATGTGATCACCTCCCCTTGGGGGTTCTACCTCCCTGAAGAGTCAGGGATGGCATGACCACCTGTGTTCTAAAACAAAAGAAAGCAGGAGATGTAATGGGCTGAGGCTTGAGTTGATAAACTGAGGTCCCAAGCACATGAGGCTAAACAGTAATTGGACATACTCTATTAATATATATGCTTGGAGAAAGAATGGCCCCCACCCACTCTTTGTGCAAGTCCTGATGTGTTGTATAGGAAATGATGATTTTGGTGGGTGGAGGCAGGGGAGTGGAAAGGGAAGCAGAAAGAGAGACTGCTGGCTTGGGTCTTGTCACAGCTGCTCACATTGCTATCACGAAGATCCTTCACCTCCGATCGCCCTCTGCTAGCTGGCTTCCTGTAGCAGCTGCCCATATTGCTATTGCAATCCTTCTTCACCTCTGATTCACCTCTACTGAGAATAAAGATTGAAGATTTTTCCCTTAACCTGAATTCCTGACTCTGGCTGATTTTAAACACATGGTTATCACATTTAACTAATAGCAAAAATTCATAAGCTTTTTTTGAAAACTTCCTGAGAATTTTGTCCCCCACTTAATTCTGACTTCACAGCTACAAAATGAATGAGACTTTGACCTCAGGCATATTCCTATTATTTTTGTGTTGAAATACATATTTATCTCTCATAAATGAGGGTTATTGAAGCTAAAGAATATATTAATGAATATCTATTGTTAAGAGAAAATCTACCATAAATGATTTCCACATTGGTTATTTTTTTTAATATAACAGGATTATTGTATAGAATTATTTACTTATATTTTATTTTATCAAGATTGTCAACAGGGAGTGATAATTTGAATTTTTTTTTTTTTTACATATTTAGGAGTATAATCAACTATAGCATGAATCAATCAAGAATAAGATCTCATGTCCAAAATACCATGAATTTCCATAGTACAACAAATCATCTTAAAACATGAATTTAGGTTAAAAAAATAAAAGGCAACTAGGGCCCAAATCTCTCCAATGAAATGGAAAGAATTCCTATTTGTAAATAATTTTATATTTCCCCACAGAAAGAATATTTTGGAGAAAAGAAAGAGGGAAAGCTTGAGAATTTCTTTAGCAATTATTAGTGCCAGGTACTTTGCTAGGTGATATTATTATTCTTGTTTTCTAATTGACATAACTGAGACTAACAGAAATTAAGTTATTTACCTACTGCCACAGACCTAGTAATTGAGATTGGATTTGAACTCAGGTCATCCTGACTCTAAGCTAGGTGCTCTATTTACTATTCCACTTATTTATCTCTAAGAGATGTAACTTCTTTGTGATCTAACTTCTGTTATTATGAACTATAGAAGACAAAAATTTTTTATTATTATGTTCATTACAATATGACATTTATGCTAAGTAATTAAATCATCTTCTTATAAGAACTTTAAAAGTTGAGGTAACATTATTTATTTTCCATATTTTGGTTTTACAAACTTGATTTTTGCATAGTTAAAGAGAAAAAAGTAAAAAACAAAAGATAATAAGAATATTCCTCAATAGGAATGATTTTAGTATATTTATTTCAATTTTTCACACTCTAATAGTTCAGTTTCATTTTGTATTTAAATTGGATATTACATTATACAGCAGTTTCACCTAATATATACATAATTACATCTTAATATTTCAAAATATCAGTGATGTCACCAAATGGACACTTATTCCAATGATAAAGATTTAAACTCTTCTATAAATTAATATATTGTTTCTTGAATTTCTCTTGATAGAAATATAATATAAAGGTTGTCAGATGTTCAACCTCTTTGAATCATATCATTTAGAGTCAGAAGGGACCTTAGACAATAAAGCTTCTCATTTTATAGATGAGCAAGCCAAAGCCTAAGGTGGTTAGATGATTTGCCATCTTCATAGAATAGCAGTGCCAGAATTCTAATAATGAAATATTTGAACTTAGATGGACCATTTTGGGGATATATGTGAATTACTAGGTCTACTCAAAGTGTTCTTGGTTTGGCCAGGTTTTTATCAATTTATGTTTTACTTAGAAAATTGCAAGTTATTTCAATTCCAATATAAAGGATCAGGAAAATATTGGAGCCTCATGATGCCCTATTCAAATTCTTCATTATGTAGTTGATCTTAAGTTTTTAAGTTGTAAGACAGAACAGTACCAGCTCTAGGAGATCCTAGGTTTGAAGCTTAGGCTTGGTGACAAACTTCATGTATCACCCAAAGACTTAGTGTATCAGTATGCTGTTTTCAGTGGAGCAAATCTTTAAGCTATTGCATATTCTGAAGGTCATCCAAAATGGTGATAATGGATTTCAATTTTAATGATTGCAGAGAGTTTTCCTATCGATGACTTCCAAGATCCTTGAAGTATTGAAAGTTATGACTGCTCTCCATATAGCTACAATCACCTAACTCAAAGTCAAAAATATATTCCTTATTTGTCCATATTAAGTATTTCTCACTGATCTTTCATGACTGAACTAAAAACAATCTAAAACTTAAGCATGCGTAGTAAAGTATATTGAACATAGGCATTCTACTCCATGAGAAATGAATACTAATAAAAAATACTTGCCAAATGTGACAGTTATTATTCAGACTATTTAAGTTTTTTCTGGACAGATTGGGAACAGTTAGGGCTTTATTTTATGAGTATGTTTGGTAGATTTAATCCCAAATGCCATAGTGATAAAAATAGTTAATGAGTTATACTTAGGACATTTGCATGCCCCATGAAAATAATAACCTCCAGGGATATTAAGCACAAATAAAATCATGTCAGCAATTGGGAATGTCATAGAAAAATCAAAGAATACATTAGTTTACTTTTCTCTTTCCTCATCCCTGTCCATCATTGTTAGGTAAATAGTCTATTTCAAATAAATGTGTATATTTATATAGAAGTAATCTGGCAAAATCTTAGATTTAACAGGAGGGCTATGTATCTAAATAAAATTATATCACATATCCAAGGTGAATGTATTACATCAATAAGGAAACTTTGAATTTCTATAAAGCATTTCATTTTTTTTCCATCTGTTTTTACATGCAATCCTTACAACAATGTTACACAAAAATATATTTCACATTTTACACTTGATGCATTTTGAATTTTCTAAAATGTTCAGGCAATTTTATTGCTGCAAAGATGTAGTCTGCTGTAAAAAATTGTTGACAAAAGCTCACCCATTCCTATTTCAAATTTCCAAAAAACAACATCCTCAATATATTTATAGGTAATTCTGATAAAAAACAAAAATAAATGTGAGGAAGCAGGCACGTGGCATACACTATTTTTATTGAAGTATTGTCAACTTTGTTCCATTTTTCATCTGTTTACTTTCTTCCATTTTCATTCATGCTATTGGATTTATTTGACTTAGTTGTCAGTTTTTCTGCTTCCTAAATGAATTTTCTAGAAAAAGCAAATCAGCCTAGCTCAAGCAACAAAGCCGGCAGAAAAGAGACTATAGGAAGCACGTAAGAGGCAAATCAAAATGCCACCAACATCTTCAACACCATCTCTCCACACATCCTTTAGGAAATAGCTCAAGACACTGAGGCCTACGGGATAGCAGTTAATACCAAAATCATCCCTTCTGCTTTCAGTCCAATCCTCAGTCATCACTGAAGAAAGAAATCATTACAGAGAGGGGAATTATCTACTTCATCAACATCAATAACAAATGCTGAACAACTGCCACAAACAGGAACAGGAGCCTTGGAAGTAGCAATGCTCCCTTCCTCCCAAATGACAATTTCTGCTTCCAGTTTAAGGCTCACAACTATCATTTGGGGAAACAATTCCTATTAAGTGATTAGTCGCTCTCACCATCTGACAACCAACTACCATACTCAGGGAAACCAAAGTGAAGCATCAAAATATCCTAAAGAAGAAACAAAAAACAAATACCCCTTTCCCATAAATGTAATCAACATATAATTTCAGAACCCTGGAACCTAAACCCAAAAACTTTGTGAAAAACATTGCTCCCAACTTAGTTCCCTCATTCATTTTCCTAGGAAAAATCCCCTGATTGTTAAGTTATACTTCATTCCCTCTAATATATCTTACCCTGCTATTCTGGAACAATCAAAAGGTTGGATTTAAATCAAGGAAACTTATGAGGTATAAGTGTGCCCTGTTCCATTTGTGTTTATGTTGTTCATATTAATTTTCATTATCATTTCATTTTAGGAAACTGATCTAAGGTGATAATTCATTTTGATCACACTGCCAATAATTCTCAGATCCTCTTGATTACAGAGTCAGTGCTCTATGAAATGAGCCCTAGTTACCTCCAAAACTGCCAATAATTCTTAGCTGAATCAAGCATTTTTGTTGCTTATACACAAAGCCAAATAAGTAATTGAAAGGCTTTTTTTTTTAACCATTTTATTTATTGTTTGTTTTACAAACATTTGACATTTGCCACCATATATTTTGTTCTAAAAAGGTCATTGTGACCCAAATCTATGAATTTGGTAAATTAAGTGTTAAATGATTATGTTAAATGCTATTCCATTTTTATGCTTCCTAAAAAGGAAATTGAGAGACCATAGAATAAATGTAGATCATTAGATAAATAGATCACAGAAAGTGAATTATAGTTTCTACTTCTAGAAGGTAAGAGGAACACAAGAGGAATGCAGGTTTAAAGAACATGTTACAGCTTTCTTTCTCAAAGCCAGACTGAATATTTCTTCCTCCAAAGGTTTCTCAATTACCATTAGCATGAGCCTCAACTTCTTCAGTAAATTCAATTGTGTCCAGCTCTTCATGACTCTTTTTGGAGTTTTCTTAGCAAAGATTCTAGAATGGTTTTCCATTTTCTTCTCCAGCTCATTTTAGGGATGCAGTACTGAGGTAAACAAGGTTAAGTGACTAGCCCAAGATAACAGAGTTAGATATTATCTGATTTGAAGGAAATTTTATTATCTTCAGACCTGATACTTTACTCATTTATTTGTCTACTTCACTACCTAAATGTATTCAATTCAATTCAATGTAATTCAGTAAATATTTATTAAGTGCTAATATGCCAGTCAGTGTGCTAAATATTGGGGACACAAGTAAGAAACATACACCTTAATAGAGAAAGACAATACCCAAAAAGAAGTCAAACCACAGAAATTATAGACATAGGGGAATCATGTTTATAGTGTTTAAACCAAACCAAGTTGGAAAAGGAAGTTAATTGGAAAGCTTTGGGTCCTTTATAAGAAAAAGCTTCAGGAGGAATTTATTTTTCTGTCCTTCAGTCCTCTGAATCAAGTTCCATGGTGATGATTTGAACTAGGGTCTTCTTGATTCCAGGTTCTACCATCTAATTGGCTAGCTCAGGAGTTAGACTTACAACTTCCTTGGCTTGTAAAATTCTCAGATAAATAAATTCCTTCATCAAATTCAGACTGCCATTCCCTCCTCAATTTGCAATGTTAAAAAGTTGCTTAAAGCACTGAGAGTTTAAATGACTTGAGCAGGACTACCAAGTCAGTTTTTGTTAGAAGTCTTCCTAGATTCAAGACAAATTCCATTCACCATGCTATTCTGCCTCCAATGGGTCTATACACACATGCATGTATGCATGTAAACATGTGTAAAAGTCTCCCTTTGTTATTGACATTAACAAGAATTCTGATTAGATTTCATATACTCTAATAAAAATAGCAGAACACTTTTTTAATCCAGTCTATTTTTAAAATGATCCTCTGCAAATTTCTTGTTGGTATGTCTACATCATTTAATTTCTCAACTTTACTCCCTTGGGAAAATTGGGCATATTTTATTTACATGTTGCCCTAGTAGTTGCCTATTTTTACAACTGTCTATATTCTTTCTTACACAATTAATTGTGTGTCAATTCTAAACCCTCAATTACATAGAATCACAGATTTGAAATAGGCAGAGGATAAGATTGAAGATGACATGAGAAACTGTTTGTCTTAAATAACATTTTTGATACTGTAAGTATGGGAACTAGTCCAGATTAAATTAAATTTTCTATATCTTCATTATCAAAGATATTGTATAAATTTTAAAAGAGAGCCATGTGATACTGTAAGATCTTGATGTCCTCTTTCTTTCTAATTATCATAAATAATTTAATAACATGGGGAATTTTACTACTCCATTGTACTAAGATTATATATAGTGTAGGTCTAATGTAGAAATTTACTTCTTTGTCCAAAACTAGCAAGCTAAATTCAGTTAGTAAATTTTACTCTCTCTCTCTCTATATATATATATATATATGTATATATGTATATGATATTTATATTTTTTCTTTTTTTTCAAAGAATATCAGGGAATTTTCAGTGAGGCATAATATACTTGTAATATGAATTGGTGGAGGAAATAGTTATCTGGAAAAATGCTTATGTAAATCCTTGATACCTATTCTTTGTGTAACAATGACCACCCTGGCCCCCAGTGCCTAAAGACCATGTGTATAGCATTTCACTCTTCCTTGGGGGTTTTTCTTGAACTTTTAGAAGAGTTAGGAGAGGGAGTATCTCATCCTGCTATTAGCTCAATTCCCTCTCATTTGTGTTCCTTCCATTTTGGGGGTCCTCAGAATTTTAATTCATTTAACCACTTAAAATCCAAAATTGCTTTTGCAAAGGAATATTTAATTCATAGCCACAGCAAGAGCAAATATATTAATGCTTTTCCCAACACTTTGGCAGAAATGGTACAACCATTCCCTGTATAATCTAAGTCTATGGGAAGAGGAATTTGATTCACAATTTAATACAGTTTCAATATAGCACATTCTATTCACTATCTAAATGCAAAGCCTTGCTGGTACAGTGATTCAGTACTGTGGCTTCTTAGGATTTCTTTGTTGTTCTGGCAGCAACATCCAACCTGGAATCCTAGCTCCAAGGTGACTATGCCTGAGATTACCAGAACCAAGAAGTCTACCAATTAAAACAAAAACCAAGCTTCTTTCTTGGAGATGCAGGGTCTAGAAGGGAAGGGAAAAATGATGCTTTCCTTCAGTTAGTTATCCATGCTGTGGCTGAACAAGACTTTCACACCTGAATGACACCAGTACTTAAGTGAGACAATCCTAGTCTTAAAATCATGGCTTGTTGAGGTCAAATCAAATGAAAAAATAATGAAAAAAAAAAATTATAAGGTGTGAATATAGGTGATCTCACAAAGCTTGACACACTTGTGGCCTTTATAATATCTAGAAGACCTTACCTCATTTGGTAGAGCAATACAGAATGTTTTCTAAAATAAAGGCCCTGACATGTCCCATATATTTGCTTCCATCTTAGATATCTAGAGAAGTTATAAAACCCTATTATATTTGCATCTGGGACCCTCAGGAAAAAAATGATTCTAGGGTCAAAGAACACAGATTTGTTTCTATCAAAATAAAACTTTGCTTACATACCTTAACCAATATATTTCAGGCCTGAGGAAAGTCTCTGTAAAGGATTGGAGATGGTATATGAAATAGGAATGAAAATAGCAAGCTGGTTCTTGAGAATAAGTAATGCTTAATCAAACTGGAAGATAGTCTGAATCCAGATTATGAACTATTTTGAATGACCAATGAAGAAGTTTTAATTTATACAAAGGCTATAGGAGCTGAACCATCATTAATAGATCATGATTTTAGTTAGGATTTAGAAATTATTCAGAGAAACTGAAGAAAGAGTTAATGGAGATAGTTTGAAATAAAGTATGGGAGGAGAAGAGAGTAAAAATTGAGCAAAAATTATTCTTGGGGGAAAAAAGTGACTGTCTTTTTGTTTTAGGAAAAAAAATAAATGGAATGTTATAAGGAGTCTACAGAGAAAATGTTGACTGATAGCTTGAGGAAATCTGAAAAGACTGTTTTTCATGTGATAAAAATACAAAAATGACCCAAACAAGGCAATTTCTTATTGAAATTATGTTAAACATCATTCTATGTGGAATATCAAGAGAATTCATGAGAAAAAAACTGTTTGGTATCTTGAGTAAATTGAATGGTAAAACTATATTTCCAGCAGCAAAGAGCACTCATCTGGATGTAGTGATTAGAATTGACTCTGATCTTCCAAACAAATGGACTATTGTAAATTGTTATTAATTTTAACCATTTAAAATTGTTTTCATTTTTTCCTCACATATACATTTTTGTATAAGTAAAGTAGTAGATTAAGAGATATTTCATAAAGTGTGAATATAGGTAATCTCACAAAGCTTGACACATTTATGGCCTTTATGATATCTGGGAGACCTTACCTTATACATCTATCATTATTTTAATTTCTATTTGAATCTAATTTTTAATCATAACAATTACATATTGCTATATGTTTTTAATATAAAATGTTTGCCTCTCACAATTTCAGCCTCTTATGTTTAGCCTATTTTATTTTTTATACTTCATTGTATTTTTATGTATTTATTTATTTCAATGTTTTCAATTACATTTTAATATGGTTCAAGCCATAATGGGGAGTGAAGTGATTGTGTGTTTGACAGCTCTGCTAAAGGAACTGGGTTAAACTGTGAACCTAATTCCCCTCCCTTCCTTAGAGACCAAATAATTTGGGGGAAAGATTATGCCACTCAGATGTAACTTGTAAGGACCACACTCACATCCAAGACACCCCAGAATCAGCGGAGTCAGGATAAGCAAAAGTTCTTCTTTATTCTTGGTCTTAGACTCAGGATTGAACAGGATGGAAGCAGAATCATTGTGATTGCCTTTCCTCTCATCTATGACTGAGAGTGTCTCCCTGGCTAGCTTTTCTCCACCCCCTAGTCCCTCCTACAATCCTCAATACACCAATCATTGAGCTAGTACAGACAGTGGAAAGGACCATTTTCCAAGCATATGCCCATAGAGTATTGTCCAATCAGTAGTTAGCCTCAAGTGCTTGGCAGTCCTGACCTCAGTGCATTGATTCCATAGTTTCAGCCCTCTACATCTCCCGCTTTCTTTTGTTTTAGAACACAGGTGATCACACCCCATCTGATTTCTCAGGAAGGGAGGTGAAAGCCCTAAAAAGGAGATGATCATGCCCTCCCTGACATCTCAAGAAGGGAGATGAAAAGCACCAAAGGGAAGTGCAGGTTGCTAGTGGGTTTCTGGGCTGAAGGCTCTTATTAGAAACAGGTATGCACAAACCCATCAGCATGGGAGGTATTACCCAAGCACATAGCAATAACACACAGGCTATTAGTGATGACTCTCCCCACAGTCAATACAGGCTCAGTGTGGTGTAACAGACATGAACTGTATATGCAAGTAGTGATATAACAAACAATATAAATCAATATGGTATTATAAAAGATTTCCAGAAGTCGCAGAAGGAGGGTATGTAAACAACAGTCACACATATGCCTTATTTAGCAGCCAAGAAATAGTTCAAAACCAATCTATTGTCCATTGCTTCATGTGATAGGTAATCCAATGATCCCAGCAGATTTTGAAGTCCTACACAATCTTATCATGTATCAGAGAATCCAATGATTTCTGAGGGTTTTGAAGTCCTACAGTTTCCGATGTCCATGAGTCAAACGCCATAACTGCCATGCTCTTTCAGTGGTGAGCACAATCAGCAATGGAACCACCCCATGTTTCTTGGGTCTCCTTTGTTTCAAAGGTCTGCTCCACCTCCCTCCGATGGACAAGGCAAATATGGCTCATTGCCACCTATCTGATTCTTTCTCCACTTGTGGAGATACAAGCAAACCCTCTCCCCTAAGCAGTTAGCCTATCTGGTCCCTTCCATTCACCACTTTCTGGGTCTCTCCACATCACCTGGCAATTATCTAAAGATAGTGGAGATGCTCGCACTGGACACTGCCCTTCCAATGGGTTATAAAACCTGTCTGCTGGAGCCAGTGCATCTTTGTCAAAAATCAAGAAATGAATAGTATAAAGAGCTAAATTTAAAAGTTCTCTAGGGTTACCTGTGGCTCCCCCATTGCCTGTACTTGAGGATTAAAGGGTATGCCAATGGTGTGTAAAATCTTATACTGTGTGCAAAATGTTTAGAAGTATATGCAGGTCCATTGTCTGTTTTTATGGCTTGTGGCACACCCATAATTGCAAATGCTTGTATAAGGAATTCAGTGACCACTTGGTCTGTCTCTTTTGCTGCTGGTATTACAAAAGTGAATCCTGAAAAAGTGTCTACCACAACATGGATAAAAGACAGATGACCAAAAGATTTATAATGGATCATATCCATTTGCCAAATTTCATCGTGTCTCAAACCATGAGGGTTTTACCCTGGAGGCAGTGTAGGAACATGGAAAGGAAGGCAAGCTGTACAGGCTTTTACCATGCTCCTTGTTTCCTCTCTTGTTATTCCAAATTGCAAACGTAAAGCTTGAGCAGCCTGATAATATTTAAAATGAGATTCTTGAGCTTCTTGAAATAAAAGAGTATTGGCCAGCATAGTTAGAAGGCTATCTGCCTTTGAATTACCATCAAAAATTGGACCTGGAAGTCCACTATGAGAGTGGACATGCAAAATATAAATCTTACCTGGATGCTTTCTCACGTGCTCTTGAAGTTTCTTGAAAATCTGATACATATTAGAGGCTACAAATTTTAATTGGGTGGTGGCAATTCTTTGTACCACACCTACTGAATAGGCTGAATCAGATATTATATTTATATCTCCTGTATAATAAGAGCTAGAATGATTGCATACAATTCATTCTGCTGAGTGGACTGAAAAGGAGTTTTGACTACTCTCTTTATAGTTAAGTCACGAGAGTATACAGCACAAATATTATGTTTGGATGCATCTGTAAAGATAGTTGGTCCTTTAAGAGGAACTTTAGAAACCTTCTCTTGAAGAATCCATCACCAATTATATAATAGTCTGTTTTGTTTTGTTTTGTTTTGTTTTGTTTTTTTTTTAATGGAGACCCATGTGCAAAATTTGGAGCCATGGCCAATAAAATTTGCGACACTGGGATGATTTCACAGCACACATTAATTTGTGTATTAGTATAAAAGGTGTATATCTTGTCAGGTCTTATGCCAGATATTTGTACTGCTCACTTAATGGCCTTTAATAAAATTCTAGCCACAAGCACTGAGTAAGGAGTAAGGTTTTGTTCTGGTTGTGCTGGGAGGTTCACCCACTCTATCACACTGTCACCTTGATGAAGGACTGCTGTGGGTGTCTCTTGTGTAGCAAAAAATTATATTTCCAAGGGTTTTTGAATGCTTCTTTCAACCACATTGGATAAAGCCAGTTCAACTTCTCTCAAAGCCTCTTGAGTTTCTTTTGTAAGCTGGTGTGGTGAGTTTAAAGCACTGTCTTCCTTTAAAATGTCATATAATGTTTGTAATTGATAGGTAGCCAAGCCTAACACTGGACACATCCATTGGATATCTCCTATCAATTTCTGAAAGTCATTTAAGGTGTTTAACTTTTCTATTCTTAAGGAAAGTTTTTGTATTGTGAGCACCTTAGGATATACTTCATATCCTAAATATTGAAAAGGAGCATGTCTTTGAATTTTTTCTGAAGTTATGTGCAATTTGTAGCATCTTAGTGTTTCCATGGTCTTTTGTAGACAAGCTTCTAACATTTGTTCCTCAGGTGCACATCCCAATATATCATCCATGTAATGTAATAACTTTACTGTAACTCGCATTATTTTAAAATGATAAGCAATCTTGAGGCAAAAAAAAAAAAAAAAGAGAGATATGCATCTCCTTTGTCATTCACATTCAGTTATTACCTTAGTTGTAGCAATCTATTTGTTGTTCTTTCTTCCATAATTCTGGTAAGATCCTTTATTTATGTATCTCTTCAGTTTTTGAAGAGATTAAAAAAGCTATGTTATTAACACCTATATTGTCTGTCTTGGTCTTTTTTGTATATATTTCAGTTAGCATTTTATTTAAAATATTTGGATTGAATATCATTTGGTGTATTTATATATACATGTGTGTATATTTAATAGTGATGCTAAATTATCTATTGTACATTGAATATTAACATAGTTTACTTGTTTTTATTTCTTGTTTTTTCTTAATGTAGCTGAAAGTGTAACTTCAGTGTTTTTGTAATTAATTAAAACTAGCTAATTCTAGAAAAATTGCTAGTTTTATTTTATTTTAAACTCAAGTTTTTGATGATCTATAATTTAGATGTGCTTATTACGTGTAGCAAATAGTTACATACATTTTTCTAATTTCAATTTTTTAAAGTATTCAATAGTTTTCCCCTTACTGGCTACTTAGTCCATTTTATATTCAGGTTTATTGTTGTTAAATTAATTTTACCCTACATTTTACTGCTAAATTAACTTAAGAAAAAAAAAAAGCAGCAATACATTTTAATGGCCTATTCTACTTACAGCTTCAGTTCTCTAGTTTAATTTCTGTCATCTTCTTTCCCATTATGGCCAATCTTAGATTCAGCTTGATATTTTGTATTATAATTCTTATTCTTTTATCACACCTTGATACCAAGATTTTGTTTTCTTTGAAACAGCATATTCTCATTCTCCATTTTCAGAATCATTAAAGTATCAGCTAACATTTTCAGACTTTGTAGATTTGTTTACTTGCTACTGGATGAATCTGATCAGGTCAGTATCTTATTGGTGTGATTCAGTGTGGGAACAAAATAAACAATCCTAGGTCATTCTAGTTAATCAAAAGAAGCTTATTTAGCCATATATAGAGAGAATATTCATTTACAGTACTAAAACACTTAGCTTGAATAGACATGAATCCCCTTAGTCGAGAAATTCAGAAAAGCACAGTTAGGTGAGATGACTCATGTATTTTTGGGGTATCCACCAAGTCTAAGGATCCCTACACTAAGTGGGTCAACTTTTATAGGGCTTTAAGTAAAGGGGGAAAAAATATCACTATCTTGGTCTTAAGGGAGTTGATCAAGAAAAATAAAGCCTGAATCACAAAGGTCAATCAATCTTTGTAATAGCTTTGTTATTTTTCAGGGTGGAAAAAAAACAACAAACCAAATCCAAGTGGTAAAAGATGGGAACCTCTGACAGTTTTTATATCAGACCTTTATTTATTAAGTTCCTTTATCTACTATTTTTCCATGGAAAAAAAGAATCTGACTTTTATTTAAAAAAATTAACAATCATTAAACATAAAAAAATGCACATTTTCTTACTCATAAGGACACTTACCTCTGCAGAATACCTGTAATTGAACAACAAAATTATTTTTTCTTATTTTTTCCTTAAAATACTTTAGTTCTTTATCTATGATTAATAATTGTATGTGATTCAAAAATGACATTTTTTATTATAGAAATTGACTCCTTGCTGCTTGCATAATTCATGCTCTAAAATTGAATTTGAAACTTGTAAGTTGAATTTCTTGATGAATTAACTTGCAATTTTTCTGTGATAGCAGCCTCAGGATTCTTTCAATGTATACTTTAAATAATAAGATAATGAATCCTATTTTTCAAAATAGATGATTAATTTGAGTTGGCTTAGTTCCCCTGCTTCATTTTACAAATGATTAGCTGAAGTCCTGAGATATAGGGTGACTTGTTCAAGGTGATCAAATCAGAGTATGAGGAAAGTCTTTACATTTCAAATCTGGGGTAAATTACTTGTATTATACTATTCATTTCCCTCAATATTTCTGAGAAACATTTCCCCTATGAAATTCTGAGATATAATGTTCAGGTAATTTTTTCTTTCTTTTCTGAAATACCAATAATTCCTCCTTGCCTCAGGAAATTCTGCCTTCAAAATTCATAATTTGCTTTGGGGACATCTCAAGTAAGTGACAGAGGTCCTCAAACTATGGCCTGTGGGCCAGATGCGGCAGCTGAGGACATTATCCCCTCACCCAGGGCTATGAAGTTTCTTTATTTAAAGGCCCACAAAACAAAGTTTTTGTTTTTACTATAGTCTGGCCCTCCAACAGTCTGAGGGACAGTGAACTAGCTCCTTATTTAAAAAGTTTGAGGACCCCTACAAGTTAAGCTTTTGTTGTTATTTATTTTTCTTTCATTCAATATTAGCTCTTCTCTCTCTATTTTTATGCTTTGTTACTGCCACTTTTTTTCAAGGTTCTCTGTTTCAACTAGTATTTTTCTAACTTCTTTTCTATCATTTCTCTTCTTTGTAATTGTTTTTATTCTAAAAGAAATTACACTTCCCTTTACATATTTTCTTTTATTTAATTTTGTTTCTAATACATCTAGACGTACTGGCACTTTTCTTTCTTTCTAAGAGTCTAAATGATGTTATAGTTTTATTATTAATTTTTGGAAGATTTTGCCTTAGTTTTATTTAACAATTTTTTTAAAATTATAATTACAGTTTAACAGTTTTGATTTACTAAAATTTCTTCAATCATTCAGCTTTTTTTCTTTTTTAATTTTTTTACCTGTGGAGATTTTTTTTTTTTGGGGGGGGAGGATGCTTTTTCTTTATACTCTTTTGATACTGTAGATCTTTTCATGGCTCAAATACTTCCTATTTTGAGGTGATAAAAGGAAGCTCAGCTAAAACACATCTACTGACTCACTCATCTTGCTGGCATTATCTACCTCTCTTTTTGAAGAAAGGTCATGTCTTAATGTCAAATGATATTTTCCAACACAATTTTTCCCATTCTTCCTTGAGTTCACCTTTGCCTTGAAGTCACTAAGTTTGAAGGGATATAGAAAAATGCTTTAAGGGATTTTATGTACTTTTTTGTAGAATTGTTCTACCTGTTTCATTGTCTCCTTCTCTTCTCCTCCCACAAAAAGGTTGTATTAGTTGGAATTATCTTCATGACATTCTGTTTGGTCATGAACACTTAAGAATTGTGTCTAATGAAGTTGTGTTCATTGTTCTTTGGACAGGTGGCAAAGTATACTTTGACATAAATTCCCTTTTTGAAGCAAATATGACACAAATACTTTAAAAAACACAAAATCTCACTAATGTATTTCTATTTTTGATATGTCAAATAAAATTCAAGCTAAATTTACATTTTAATACATAATAAAATAAATTGGATTTGTATCAGGGATGCAAGGATAGTTCAAAAAAAAACACAAATAGATATTAATCATATTTAAACTATCTTAAGGCATATCAAGAGATGTAGAAACAATTTTTCATACAATAAAATGTATTAAATAAATATTACCATTATTTGCAACAGGGAATCACCATAAGTTATCTCAAACAATATTCAAATGAAAACATCATCCTTTCATTACTATTATTTGACATTGTTCTTAAACTACTAGGGATAAAAAGCTTGCATGAAGAGAAATAAAGATAAGAAATTAAACAGAGGATACAGAAATATCCTTATTTCCTAAAATAAGGTTATCTAAATATAATTAATTATTTTTCATAATAAGAAACTATGAATATAAAACATTTAATTAAGCATGACAAAACATATAAACTGATATAGTGAAATAAGACATATCACAAAAACAATATGAACAAAAATATCAAGAATGTACATAAAAATACAACATGAACAAAAGAAAAAAACTGAACACTTTATTATATTAAGCATATTTGGCCTCCAGAAGCACATAAGAAAATGTAACTTCCAGGGCAGGTAGGTGGTGCAGTGGGTAGAGCATCAGCCCTGAAGTTAGAAGGACCTGAATTCAAATGTGACCTCAGACACTTAACACTTCCTAATTATGTGATCCTGGGAAAATCACTTAATCCCAATTGCCTCAGCAGAAAAGAAAAAAAAAATGCATTTTCATTCTTTATTTGCAGAAGCACATTTCTATGGATGAAAAAAATGTAAAATGTCAAACTATGTTGGTGTTGGTCAGTTTTGCATAATATGGTTATCTTTCTTTTTTTAATTTTTTATTTCAAATAGTGTTTTTTTAGGTATAGAAGAAAGAAGTAAGTTTAAAAATAAGTTAACAGTAACAAAATATCAATTATAATAATCAAATATAATAAATATATATAATAATAATAATTTACTACAAAATGCCAACATTACTGTTTGTTCCTCTGAGACACTATGAGCCGACCTTCCTTTAAATCACATCTTGTTTATCTGGCTTCACTTCTAAGGAAAATGTTAATATGAATGCCATATGATTCCCTAAATAGTGTATCAGCTTGTTCATTTGGGGATACAAATCTCATATATAATATGAAATCATTTTGATTAACTTTTAGATAGTCCTTTATTTATTTTCTTTCATTCCATTCTTTCTCCTGTGTAAGTGGGAGGGAATGGCATAAGATTGTCAGCCATTTTACATTTTAATCTATTGCATCAGTGACCATGACTAAATATTTAACACAGTTGTTATTCTATGATCAGCTTCTCTATATATTGATAGGCTCATTCATGATGAAAATACAGTGTGTACTTCTGAGATTCCACTTAAATCTATAGCAATTTGGTAGAAGCTGGGGTATAGTATTTTACTTTGTCTATTCATTATCAATCTACCTCCTTTTATCATAATTTATAGATTTGATAATTTATGATACTTTTCAAGTATGTTATTGTTCATAACCTATCATGTAGCTTGCTTAACTATGTCATGTTTCTTTACATTATTCCTTTTACTATATGGAATTTTTATCTCTCTGAGATTATACTAAATGAGTTCATCTTTCCTAAAAACTTAAAAAGGAGGCATATAATAGGAACATTTCTAAATAAAATGTGTGATATAAGCAAAATGATAGATTGAAATACTAGTACTTTGGGGATAAGAACTGAAGGGAATAATTAGGAGCGTGAATTAATTACTTTGGCCAATATCTAAAAACCTGCATTATGACCATAGTAACCTATAATGAATAAATATTTAACTTCTGAATTATGGAAACTGGAGAATGGGGTTCCCTATAAGATCTGTAGTTACAGCAGTATTCTTAAAGAAGTTTTTATTGGTAGGTCAGTATAATGTTAAAGAATTTAAATTTCAGAAAATTTAATGTTCAGGCAGCAAAATGTAGATTTGGAGTATATACAATGCAGGTCCTATTTTTAGCAAGTTGGTTGTTCTTTGGTAATTGAAAGCCTGGAATACTTAAAAATTTTTTTCCCATTATGCATATCTCCAGGCATATTACAAGTTTGTAGAAAAATGCCCAGCTTAGTCAATTTAGAGGAGGGAGAGGAAGGTAATGCTAAGTGCCTACTATTAGTTACCTGTCAGCTTACCAATGGGCAATCAGCAGTTACAGCCGTCACCCACATACAACTATGCCTCTGTAATTAACCAAAGTATTTCCAAATTTCACAACAAATCATTGCCACAGAGTAATTAAACTCAGTTAGCCAGGGAAATGTTCTACGAAAGGTGAGAGGATATTCATTAGGTTCAATTTAGTAGGGAAACATTTGTTGTACCACTCAGGATTTGACTTCCCTGTTCTCATTAGTATTAATGAGACCAACATGATTAAGTCCCTTTAGTTTTCCTCAAGACTCATTACAATAAAATGGAAAAGCCTTCTGAAATTCTGACATAAAATAGCACTCCATCCATGCCAATCATAAACCAAGGATAAGAACTTTGATTAATACCTTAGATGCAATTTCTTTTGCTTCTTTTATAGCATCATTCAATCTAGTATCTCAAAGTAATTCAGAAATGTTATTTAATTAAATTGTGCAAAATCTCTCTAAAGTAAATAAGCATTACTTTTCTTTTAAAAAACAAAGCCTGACACAGAAAGATAAATTACTTAACAATACAAAAAGAAATAAATTACCTATGGGCCACCCAACTAAATTCCTGTAGTCATATAGTACTTACCTTTCTTTTTCTGAGTAATACATTCATTCCATTTCCAGATTAGACTATAATTCCCAAACTAGAATTTTATTCAACTACATTATATTTTGTTGTTTTTACATGTTATGTTGAACTGGATCTGGAAAATTCTATACTATCTCTGTAACAAGGCTCATTCATGCAGTAAATGAAAACTTCAAATAACATTTGTCTGGGGATTTGTTACATGTTAAATACCAATAAGTTTCTGGCAATATGTTTATTGGCATAACACTTATGTAACATAATAAAATACAATAAAGTTTTATGGTGTTTCATTTGTGCAAACAGCTCCCTAAAGCACAGTTATTCTTAGAATGGAGGGCGTGAAAGGGTATTAATCAGGACATGGGCTATATGGAAGCAACTTACTAGGACAACTGGGAAAGGCTGATAGGCCTGAACAACAAGGTGAAGGAAGTGTTATCTTAGAACATATTACAATTATGAATTATTAAGTATAGATTTCAAAATAAATGATGATTCCATAAAAAATAAAGTGTGCAAAAAAGGTAATTTTCTATTACCAAAAAAAAAAAAATCTCTACTTCAGGCCAGAGTAGGTCTCTGCCTGTACAAATGGGGAAAACAGATGACTATGCAATATGATTGGTTAGAGCTCTCTACCCAAAATTATGTCCCCCAGCCTATAAATACTTTACTATTACATATTGATTCCTTTCATTCTTAAATGCTTTCTTCTTGTTGTTCAGTTGTTATCATGTCCAACTCTTCCTGATCTAGTAGATCATAGAACATCAATATAAAACATGAGGTTTTTTTTTTTTTTTGCAAGACATTGAAGTTATTTACCATTTTCTTCTTCAGTGGATTTAAGCAAACAGAGGTTGTGACTTACATAGCTAGTAAGTTTCTGAGGCCAGATTTGAACTTGTTTTCCTGAATTCAGACCCAGAATTCTATCCATTGATCTAGCTAGTGTTTCTTTTCTTTTTTCTTGGAGATACTTATTATAAAAATATTCCTATAAATAAAAAATTAATATTATACTGTTATATTTATAACTAATAAGGAAAATGCTATCTGCCCCTTTCCTTTTTATTTCTGTTAAAAATATAATTCCTGAAAAGCTTGATTAGAGAAGAAAGCTGGCCAGAGAGATCCAGATGGAAATGACTCTACCTACCAAGGTATTTTGAGGCTGCCTTGTCTCATTATCAAGCCGTGTTGGGAGGAGTTGAAGACTTTTAGCCACATCCTCATTAAATGTCCAGCAATAAATTTTATTTGTCAGGAAACTTTTCTTTCAGAAAGGATTTAAGAAATTCCACAGTCTTTCTTGAAGCCTTTATTTACCAAGAAAAACCACTGACCATCAATTTTTTGGTGACAGTCTAACCTAATGAATAAATTGATTATTAATTATCCATAAATGCTGTCCCTCAAAAGGTTTTCTTTCATTTCAACTGGAAGCAATAATATGTACGGAAATTTTTCATAGATAAGTGAACCTCTGATTGTCAGTTAACTGAAAACAAGATTATTTTACAAATATGAGATAGTTTCTTGGAAATATTAAGAAAAGAAAAGACACTGAGAACTGATAGAAAAATTCCAGCTGCACAATTTTATCAGCCTTGTAGAAAATGATTGCATAAACGGATAAAATATAATTTAGTTCTAATCCACAGTTTCTACAACAAGATCTCTGATGTGAATTACCATGTGTCATATTTGATAAAATCCAAAAAATAAAATAAAATAAAATGAGTAATTTTTTTCAGCCTAGTTAAATGTAGAGAGGTTTAGATGACCAGGAAATTGAAGACAATATCTAAGAAAGAATATCTATATGATATATTCCAGCACAGAGAACTCCTTCTCTTATCTTCAGTCAAGAAGGGGTTTCACATCCAATACTGAAGCCTAAATTTGCACAGGATACAGGAATATCTACTAGTTGGAAACTCTGCTTTTTAGAGATCCAAGTTAGAATGAAGAGCAGACTTTTGCCTAGAAATGTCTTTCCAAAGTGAGGGCAGTCACATAGGCTTTGTACACAATAAGGAGCAATTTTAGAGCAAATCAAGAGCCATGTGGACTTTAATTACAAGAGTTTAGGAATATTTGTTCCTGCTCCTGGCCTACTCTGAAGCCCAGAACAATTTAGCATGAAGGGAACAAAGGGAAACCTCAAGTTCTAGCTCTCTTAACCAACAAAGTTTATGAAATAACCCTGAATTATTAAATTCAGCTACTGCCTGGATATATTTTCAAACCTAAATCAAGGTTCAGAAATTTACAGAGGTCAGATTAATAAGGCATAATTCAGAATTTTATCTGGACCAGAACCCTTTGGGAACACTGAAAACTTGTAGACCCTGAATCTGAGCTGTACTGAAATCACAGAATAAGCATAACACTCAATGACCCAAGAAACCAGGAACAAGAAAACTCTAGATATTTCTTCCAGAAGTACATAAAGACTGTTCCAAACATAAAATTTAAAGTCAGGAAGTAGGCTACAGAATGAAAAAACAAAAAATCCCATCATTAAAGAAAGAAAAAACTATTAAGATAATAGCAACGCTGTTAACATAATAGTGACAGGATAAAGTCCCTAGAGAAGAGAATGGATCCAAAACATTTATAAGTAAAACCTTAAAGAAAAACATAGTTGAGACAAAAGATCAATCAGAATTCTGGAAGAGAAGATGTCTTTTTAAGTTTAAATCATTATCTAAATAAATAAAATGAGACCACTAGAGAAAACGAAAAAGAAATAACTTTTGAAAAATGAATTAGGAAAAGAATTAACATATTAACACAGTAGATTTAAAAAAAAAAAAAAACTTCATTCAAATAACAAAATCCCTAGAAAAGAGAGAATTGCCCAAATATCTCATTTTGTCCATGAGAAAACAGGAAATATTAAATCGAAGTCAAAAGAACCAAAATATGCAATTAAATGTATGGTATCTCACAGCAAAAATACTGATCTGAAAAACTTATTAAGGAGATACAATGTAAAAATTATTGGAATTCCTGAAATATTTCACAAAAATAATAAGAAGATACTAGACACATTTTAAGGGCTCATAAAAGGAAACTGCTTAGATCTCTTAGAAGTAAAGAAACTGAAAGAATCCAATACTCATCTCACAAATAATCATAGGAACATTATAACCAAAATTCAGAGCTTCCATGTCAAAGACAAAATACTGCAGCCATCTAGAAAGAAAGAATTCCAATACTGATGAGGCTTATTCAGAATCACAGATGATATAACTATTACTATTATAAAGGAATGGGGAGCTTAGAACAAAATATTCCAGAAGACAAATGATATGGATTTACAACCCAAAATAACTTACCTAGAAAAACTGAGCACAATCCTGGATACAATGTTTTTAAATGATATCATTTATAAAAATAATACATATAAGTACCAAATACCTTACTAAACACTTTATAAGCATCATTTCAGTTGTTTCCTATATCAACCCTGAGAAGTGAGTACTATTATTATCTGCATTTTAGAGACGCGGAAACTGAAACAAATAGAGTTTAAGTGACTTGTTCTGGATCACATAGCTAATAAGTGTCTGAGGCTAGATTTTTAGTCTGGTCCATCTTGAATTGAGATCTGGGACTCTATCTACCATCATCACCTAATTATCTAATAAAAACTTAAAATAAAATAGAAGACTTTGAGCCTTTTTGATGAAAAGCTGTAGTGGAATAGAAATTTTGAATTATAAATAACAATAAAATATTTTAAAATAGTAAATATTAACAAACAATTATGATGAGTTAAAAAAGGATAAACTCTTTATATTTCAATATAGGGAGATTATTCATGTTTCTCCTCAAAACATTATTGTCATTAGTAATCAGATGAAATATAATCAGATAGATGTGTTGACTAGTCTTGTTATTTTGATGTTAAAGGAAAAAAATGGAAAAAGAAAGTAAGCTAGTGTGTGAAAGGATAGGACAGAAAAGATGGTGGAGGGATATCTTGTAACTGAACAGTGTTAAGTAGGAGTGTATAAAATGAGAAGGAAGGAGTAGAAGAAAGCAGGCAAACTTTAAATTCACTCTTAATCTACTCTGGTCAAAGGACAGAAAAATGTGCACAAATAGAATTTGAGTGTAAAAGTAGGTTTTACTCAATAGGAAAAAGGAGAAAAGAAATAGAAGAAAATAAATGGGGAGACAGATTTAGAAAAAGATTCATCATAAGCAAATACATTCAAAATAAAGTGTACAATAATATTTATTGCAGCTCTCCTGATTGTGACAACAAATGAGAAAATAAAGGAGTCCAAAAATCATACACTCTGCAAGAAAAATCACTGAGACTTCAAATCAATAGCATTTTATTTTAGGACCCTTGGCCTTTTTTAATGAAATGGACTTCATATATTTCTCACAATCTGAAATGCCTCCTTTCCCCAGAGTCTTAATTTTATAAGGTTGGTAAACAAGCAAAAGACACATGGTAGATAACAAACTCTTATAGGCTGGGATAGACCTTGATTTCAACTTTCCAAGAGAGCCTAAAATTATGCATCAACATAGGTAGTCATGGTCTCAGATACTTAATACTTCTAATAAGGTTGTAGTGACAATTATATGAAATAATGTTTTTTAAGTGATTAGCACAGTGTCTGATACATACTAGATGCTTACAAAATCTAAATTAACTCTCTTCCCCTCTATATTCACTCAAATGCATCAGGGACATTCAGAATCGTGGAACTCAGGTGTTCTATAAAAAAAATAAAGTCCCAATAAGACAAGTCTGATTAGTTTGTTTGTTTGTTTTAGACCCTCTAATTTACAATCATAGAACCACCAAAAAAGAAGGAAATTGAAAGTTTCTAATTTAACAAATTAAACATATAAATGGCTCTAAATAAGATGAAGGTGGTGGACAGAATAGGTTTATGAAAGAATATGAGGCCTGAAGGAGTGTACCTAAGGCACTGGAAAGTTATTGCACAGAAAATGATCAGATCTGGGGAGATAGAAGGCATTTGTTTTGTTTTATTTTCCTGGATTAAAACACATACTAGACCCTCAAGTTTTCCCTATGCTTTCACTAGGAAAACAACAACAACAACAATGAAAATGCTAGACTTTGTTAATTAAATCTATAATTTCATTAATTTAAAAAACGCTCTAGTGAGAAAATTATTTTACTGTTTTTGATCAGGGCATTCTCAATAGCCCACGATTTTATAAAGTTGTCTAAATCACTAAGAGGATAAATACCTTCCTGAGTATCACACAGTCATTATTTGTAAGAGGTAGGACTTGCCTTCCCAATTCTGAGGTTGGCTCTCCTTCTACTTTGACACATTAACATTCCTCAACAATGCATGAAAAATCTTCCAGGAATTTAAAGTTGTTTACCAAAAGGAAAAGTTATAGGAGAAATTCTACATATTTACAAGACATGATAGCAAATCTATGATGTATTAAGTATGTTATCATTAATATTATATTTTCTAATTATAATTCCTCCAAACATAAGCCACTGAAATGTCTTCTGAATAGATTTAAACTCTTGATTCGACAGAAGTACGTATTAGTCCATTTGCAGTATTTTCTGACCCTTACCAGAACTATCTTTTTTAATGTTCTGTACAAGAAGGGAATCATTACCTTATTCTTCAGTTCCTGATTTATTTGTAGTTCTTTCTCACAGCATCTATTCTAGTAAATCAGGAAAATTTTTTCTCTTCCCATTATTAAATAAAGCCAATCCTACTTACATGTATATAAATATATTATCTCTGGATTTATTTCTACCTAACTACCTAACTACCTAAACTAGAGATGTCTAGTTTATATGTTTAGGACTTCTAAATAATTTTCATCCTGCAAATGTTGAGGTCATTACCTCAAACTTCTGGACACATATATAATTGTAAACTTGAGTGAATTAGGCAAAAACCAGGAAAATATGGT
The DNA here is from genome assembly GCF_016432865.1 of Antechinus flavipes. Lineage (NCBI taxonomy): Eukaryota > Metazoa > Chordata > Mammalia > Dasyuromorphia > Dasyuridae > Antechinus > Antechinus flavipes. The sequence continues at coordinate 525,627,215 of NC_067398.1, read as the reverse complement.
CTATCTTTTCAGTTAATCACAATTTTCCATATAGAGGATTATTACCATTTTACAAGATTTCCCAGTTATTAAAAGCTGAAATGTTCTTTTAAATGTACTCTCTTTCTTTCTTCTTCTTCTTCTTTATTCAGACATATAGCTAGCATGGAAGAAATAGAAAGCCAAAGGGAGCTAAAATCCGAGAGGGAAGGTATAAACATACGTTATTCAGTTGACATCATGCCAAACATCTTGCCTCATAATATTTGGACCTTTACTATCCTGAGGTGCAACAGAGTTTTCTCTTTGTGGCAGATGCTACTCCCATGCTTCACGTGGAGGTCTTTCTGTGACACCATATGGCACAAATATCCCAAGACTCCACCACTCCCAGAATCCTGTCTCCTTAGTGTACTTCTCATTGGACTAGACTTCCTTACCAACTGTCAAGGAGAGAAAAGTCAGACCGCCCTTTCTCCTCACACAATTGCCAGTGTGATTAGAGGAAATAATACAGCAGGAATGTCAAAATAGTGGGGAAAGTCTAAACCAGAATTTAAAAAAACACAAAAAATTGAGAAATGTAGGTAACACAATGAAAAAGAAAATAACAGAATATTGATCATAATTATAAATGATTTTCTAAGACAATATGTGGTCCACAGGGATCTTTATGTATGGTTGACTGACCCATTTTGTATTTGATAACACCACTGTTTTATTGTCATGTACATATAAGTTGGTTTTACCCCAGATAAAAATATTTCTCCTTATATTGCTTTATTTATCACAAAGTATATGACCGCAGATGTCCATGATTGAAATGGGATAGAGGGAAATGTCATTGGATTTCACAAAGATTTAAGAAATAAGATTACATCCTGGAAGGAGAAGTCATTTTATTTGACTCTGATTCCTGACTAAATTTTAGGACAATGAAAATTTTAAGGTAATTAAGAAATGCAAAACAATCAAAGGTGATCAATTTTTAAAATTAATATGGCTTATAAATATTTTCTCTTTTTAGAAAATAAATATGTGTAGATGAGTATAATGATACATCACTTACCTAGATTTCAAGTGAACTTCTTTACAAAGTCAGTAAAGCTTTTCATGGGGGCATTAAGAACTCAGGAAATCAACAACTCCAAGGAGCAGTCATTAATAAATCAATGTCAAGTGATTGGATTATCATGAAGGGCTTGAGGGTTATGAAGATTTTTTTTTAACTTTTTATTAATTTTATCAATGAAATAGATTAAAGGTTTTGAAGCACCATTTGTCAATTTTGCAATGACATGAGAAAAATAGCTAATATATATTATGACTGGATCCCAAAAAATTCTATCCAGTTTACAATTCTCTAATCAGATTATTAGTTAAATTTAGAATACCTGATAAAGATGTAGTGAATTGTATGGACAAGTTTTTTTTTTTTTCTTTTTCTTTTTTCAATAACTTAGGTCATTCAGGAGAAGAAAGAAATAGGGCATTTAGGCGAAAAATTCAAGATAAGGATTTTGAGTTTTAAGAATAACTATTAATGCATGCAAGTAGTAAAGAGAAAAATTAAAGAATATGAGAAAGCCAGGATAACTATTAGAACAAGTTTCAGGATTAGGCAGAAGTGAAAGAGAACAAGGGAAAATATAAGAATCCTGCTAAAATTATCTAGTTTTAGGTCTGGGGCAATGTTATGTAATTTCTTCCTCTGACTATTTTAGGGATTTATTTTAGATAAAATATTAGGAATAGAATTATGATCACTCTGACCCCTGCCTCTTCCCTGTTAAGGAAATCTTTAATATTTAGGCAGTTTGGGCTCTCTGGATTATGCATGAGTACACAAATGAATAAATTTTTATGACATTGAAGGACTCCCTGAATTTGTTTTCTTTAGCGGTCACATTGATCAGTGAATTTTCAGAATGTGAGAAATTAAGGAAGGTTATATTTCCATAGTACAACTAAATTTCAGTCTCTCAGAATACTTAAGTAAACATGAAATTGGGGAGCTAAGAAGGCACAGGTGGACTCAGCCCATCAGAAAAAAATCGTGTACTTTTGAGACAATCACAAAATTAAGATAATAGTCAATCCAGCTCAGACTGATTGGGGTCAATTGGTATTGTGCCTGCTTAATGGGCTAATTAAATATTTACCAACGTGTTCTTTGGGATTTTCTACCATTTTTGAACATGAGATGTATGACAAGGGAGAGGGGACATGCTTATACATATTTAGGGGGGAAGATACAGTGGAGTATCATAAAGATTGCAATCCGGAAGGGAACAGATTAATCTAGTCCCTGAACTACAGGAAGTTAACAAATATAAGCTTCTCTCACTTCTGTGCTAGTACTCTTATTTTATTTTATTTTTAATAGCTTTTTTATTTACAAGTTATATGCATGGGTAATTTTACAGCATTGACAATTGCCAGATCTTTTGTTCCAATTTTTCCCCTCCTTCTCTCCACCCTCTCCCCTAGATGGCAGGATGATCAATACATGTTAAATATGTTAAAGTATAAATTAAATATAAAATAAGTATACGTGTCTAAACTATTATTTTGCTGTACAAAAAGAATCGGACTCTGAAATGTTGTATAATTAGCCTGTGAAGGAAATAAAAAATGCAAGTGGGCAAAAATATAGAGATTGGGAATTCAATGTAATAGTTCTTAGTCATCTCCCAGAGTTCTTTTGCTGAGTGTAGCTGGTTCAGTTCATTACTGCTCCATTGGAACTGATTTGGTTCATCTCATTGCTGAAGATGGCCAGGTCCATCAAAATTGGTCATCATATAGTATTGTTATTGAAGTGTATAATGACCTCCTGGTCCTGCTCATTTCACTCAGCATCAGTTGTATAAGTCTCTCCAGGCCTTTCTGAAATCATCCTGTTGGTCATTTCTTACCAAACAATACTATTCCATAATATTCATATACCACAATTTATTTAGCCATTTTCCAACTGATGGGCATCTACTCAGTTTCCAGTTTCTGGCCACTACAAAGAGACCTGCCACAAACATTCGTGAACATACAGGTCCCTTTCCCTTCTTTAAGATCTCTTTGGGATATAAGCGCAGTAGTAACACTGCTGGATCAAAGGGTGTGCACCTTTGAAACTTTTTGAGCATATTTCCAAATTGCTCTCCAGAATGGTTGGATGTATTCCCAATCCACCAACAATGTATTAGTGTCCCTGTTTTCCCATATCCCCTCCAACATTCTGCATTATCTTTCCCTGTCATTCTAGCCAATCTGACAGGTGTACCACTCCTTCCTGAAGAGGCGTGGAGTCTACTTCTGGTCAGGAATGTTAAGACAATGACCTAAGATTATTCTTTTTTTAAAATATATATTTTAGAAATGAAACTTTACCAGAAATATGGAAATCAGAAAGATTTTTCCCCAGCTTTGTAATTCCCTTTTAATCTTGTTTCTTTTGGTTTTGTTTGTGCAAAACTTTTTTTTTTTTTTAATTTGATGTAATCAAAGTTATCCATTTTGTCTTTCATAATGTTCCCTAGTTCTTCTTTGGTCATAAATTCCTCCCTTCTCCAAAGATCTGATAAGTAAATTAGCCCTTGTTCTTCTAATTTGTTTATGGTATCATCCTTTATGCTCAAATCATGTATCCATTTTGACCTTACTTTGGTATGAGGTGTGAGATACAGGTCTATGCTGAGTTTCTGACATATTGTTTTCTAGTTTTCTCAGCAATTTTTGTCAAATAATGAATTCTTATTCCAGAAGCTGGAGTTTGGAGATTTATCAAATAGTAGATTGCTATAGGCCTTGATTATTGTGTCATATGTATCTAATCTATTACACTGATCTACCACTCTATTTCTTAGCCAGTACCAAATGGTTTTGGTGACTATTTTATAATATAGCTTTAGGTTTGGTACTGTTAAGCCACCATCCTTTGTATTTTTTTTTTTATTTTTAAATAACTTTTTATTGACAGCTTTGTATTTTTTTATTAATTTCCTTGATATTCTTGAATTTTGTTATTTCATTTGAATTTTGTTATTATTTTTTCTAGTTCTGTAAAATAATGTTTTGCCAGTTTGATTAGTATGACACTGAATAAGTAGACCAATTTAGGCAGAATTGTCATTTTAATTATATTAGCTTGGCCTAGCCATGAACAATTAATATATTTTTCCCAGTTGCTTAGATCTGATTTGTGTGTGTGTGTGTGTGTGTGTGTGTGTGTGTGAAATATTTTGTAATTGTGTTTATATAGTTTTTGGGTTTGTCTTGGCAAGATTCTTCTTTAATAAATTTTCTTCAATATCTGATTTTCAGTGTCAAGTGTGTTCTAACACCATATTTTTCAGATACCCTGGATCCTGAATATGCAGGTGGCCCTGAATTTGTAGAGTACAAAGTTGCCCCTTTTATCCCAACTCCCCACATATTTTGTTGTTTTTATCCCAAGCTGTATTCTTTGTGTCCTTTTGAGAATTGACAGGTGCCAGTAAGTACTAGACTGAGAAACTGGGCAGATGAGCAGACCATTCATCTTTGTGGTATAGCAGGTCCCAAGGAAAAAGAATGCTGCTTTTGCCACAGCCTTTCTCCTCCCTTTTAGGATGGAAGTAGTCCCTTTCTCCTCCCCTGTTATGAGCCAGAACTTGAAACAAGGTGATAACTCAATGGAATTGATGGAAGCAATGTTTGTATGCTTGGGTTTGCACCTTTGAGAGTTCACACATTAGCTCACACACATTAGTTCACAAGTTTGGGAGATTCACAAGTGTTCACAGGTATGGGAGATAAACAAAATTAACTTTGTAACTTCCCATAATCCCACTCTCAGAGGAGGAGTCAACCTTTGAGAGAGCATAAAAACAGCTGAGCTCAGTCAGCAGGGTCAGTTGAAAAGATTCAGAGTGAAGGAGAGTCAGTTCAGAAGAAGCCATAAGTCGGAATTGAGCTAGAGCCAGAAGTCACTTCAGAAGATTGACAGAGTGAGAGTTAATTCGGAAGACTGCCAAGAGTTGGAGTTGAGCTAGAGGTAGAAGCTGCTAGAGGCACAACGAGAGGTCTCGGAACCAAAGAAAGCTCAAGTGAATTCAGTTAAGGAGATTGACAAGCTAGAGACTGCAGTCGAAGCTGCAAGAGCTCTTGGAACCAAGGAGGGAGAGAGACCTCTAAGAAAGCTAGCCAGACCCAAGGAAAGAGACAAGACTTGGAAGGAGAAAATAAACATTTGGATTTTATCAGCTGGCTGCATTTGAAGTGATTATTACTCTGAACTGAAACTAAGGCTGCCTTCAGAAAACCTCCCCAAGAAACCTGTTCTCAGAGAGAACCATTATATTAAAAAAGAAGAGAACACCACACTCCCCTATGCCTTCTATTTTTTATTGTAACTTAATCATCAAATCTTTCCCTGTATCACTGGCCTGCTTACTATAGGGAATTCCCAGTTATGCACCTTTCTCTTATAATAAATCCAGTTGCAAGCATGTCCCCTTGACTTGTGACTTAAAGTGTGTGTCTGTGTGTGTGAATGGGTATGTATGTGTGTATCATTTATATGTGTGTACATGAGTATGCAAAGAATTAGCTTTAACAAAGAGTTTTGTTTTTGTGACTCAGTCTTTTTTCAGTTCTGTCTCTCTCTTTGTGACCCTATTTTGGTCTTCTTGACAAGATGATGGAGTGCTTTGCCATTTCATTCTTTGGCTCGTTTTACAGATGATGAACTGAGGCAAACAGAATTAAGTGACTTACCTAAAGTCACATAGCTAGTAAGTGTTTGAGGTCAGATTTAGACTCTGGAAAATGAGTCTCCAAGACTCCAAGCTCAATATTTTACTCTGTATACCACTTAGCTGTCCTTAACAAGTAGTAAAAATGGCTTTTTTTCTGGTTGAATGAGAAAATGTGTGTGAGTATGTGTGTATGTACAATATCAGATCATTGTCAGGGAATTTTGATACAAAGATCCCCATATAGATGTACCCAACTTAACATAACTGAACTGGTGATATTCTTATAAAAAGTTTTCTTTTTGATATATTTGAGACTATTTATTTAATTTTTGTGTTTCTGAATCTTTTTTTGATAAAGAATTTTTCCCTTAGTCATAACTGTAAAATTCAATAGGGCTGCTTCCCTTCATAATATAATAAAAATAATATAATAAAAAGTTTTTATTTTGTCTGTTTAGTTTGATAGGACTTTATCCTAGTTGTGAATGAATTTTGAGTTTTGAAGCTTTTATGACATAAGGAGTAATTGTTGGAAGTAATTTATAATTCATTATTAAAATGATAAAGAATTTCCAAATTAAAAATGACTGTCCTTTAGTTTCATATAGGTTAGAAGTTAAAATTTATTAGCTAAAATTCTCTAATCATAAAGTTATAAAAGAAAGGGGAAATTTTTCAGCTCATAAGGACCTAATTAGTGAAATACAAATTATTTTGAGAAAATACCTTTGAAAATGATGGCTGTGGTTTGAATTAACTAGTTTCCTCAAACTAAAACTTTAAAAAAACTGAAATATGTTTGAATTTGCTTTGTTAAAAATATAAAATAGTCTGAGTCTGAGAAATAAACATTCATTCACCAACTACAAAGTATACAGAGAAGACACTAATTGCAGTATGTACTATTTTAACAACCATGCTGAAACACATCACTGAATAAGCTGTCAAAGTTCCAGTTCAGTTTCTCATTAAAAAAAATAATAATATGAAAGGGTCTTCAGTTCAAAAAGGCCCCTCTTGAGGATGTACTGGATATAAATTATGAGCTGCTGTATGTCTAAAGACTTGAAATGTAAAGTCTGTTCATTAAGTAAATGAATACTTACTTTTTGTTTTAGCGTTCAGATTATGTTTGAATACTGGCAAACCTCTTAAAAGTTTCATACTTTTGATTTTCAAAGTTCATGAATCTGAAAAACAAAAGTGGCCTATAGAAAACACTCAGCATTGGAGGGAAAGAAAAAGGGGGGAAATACTGGGATAGGAGAAGGAGGAAGAAGTTTCAGTTGACAGTTTGGTAATCTTAAAATATTATATATAACCATAGCAAGGATCTGAAGTTGGTTCTCTCTGCATTATTTAACACTGTTGATCATCTTCTCCTTTGCTAAATCTTTATAAAAATCATAGCAGCTAGATATCTCACAGGACTTCATCCAGTTCCTTTTTTCCCCCCATATATTTATTCATTAAGTGATCTCATCAAATCCTGCAAATTATCATTTTTATGCTGATGATTTTCAACTTTACTTCCCAGTCCTATAAACCCTATTAATATGCAATCTTCATTTAAAACTATTTATTGTATATCTTGAATTGCATGTCATTAAACTCAACCTGTCCAAAACAGGACAAAACATTATGTTAATCCAAAAAACCCTCCCCTCTTCTTAACTTTTCTATTATGGATGAGGAACCACCACCTACCTATCACTCAAATTTCTTAATTTCTCATTCCCTATATCAATCTGTTGCCATGGCCTGCTGATACTACTTTCAGTACAATTCTGGCAATTACTATGTTCTCTCTTCTTATATTGCCACCAATAGTGAAAACATTCTATGTTAAAATTATACCTCTAACCACCAACCCCACTTTAACTTAATATAGTCAATTTATAAGTAATCTTTGTAAAGTAATCCAGCAGCAAGAGGGACAGATCAAAACTGTATCACTAAAATTCACTTTCTAAAATGTAGCTAAATCAGAGAGTACCATCTAGGCCTTGCTGTCAGAGCTTTTTGGTCCTATGATGTTTAAAACTTAGGCTCCTGACATCTCTAATAAGGCAAACAGAAATGCAACCAGTTTTGATAATTTTGGAGTGACATTAATGAATAAAACCCAAGGTGGCAAAATTAAGAGTTAGGTTCTCTCCCACCAAAATCCTATAAAAAAATGAGACCCCAAACTACCTGTACCTTTAGCACTCTTTCTTCTGCATCTAAGCTCATGCTACATAGTGCTTCCAAATTTAACACATGATTACATGAGTGATTTTCTCTGATTCTCCCTCTTCCCATTTTCCTTTTCACACTATTATTATATTACCTTTCTCATGCCATCTGCCTTTGTATCCTCTCATTTTTTCATGTAATTTGTCTTTGTATTTTCTATTTTTTCTAGTAAATTTATTTTTAATACAAATTACTTTATGAATTAGGAGAGAAAAATCAGTACAAAAGGAAAAAAAAAAACATGGCAGAAATTTAAAAAAGCAAAAAGTAGAAAAAACAAGTGAACATAGCTTATATTGACTTACATTTGGTCTCCTTATTTCTTTTTCTGGATGCAGAAGGTGTTTTCTGTCTAAAGTCTGGTGGGACTGTGTTGGATCACTGAACTACTGAGAAGATTCAAACCCTTCATAGTTGAGCCTCGCACATTCTTGCTGTTATAGTGTATGATGATTTCCTAGTTCTGCTTATTTAACTCAGCATCAGTTCATGTAAATCTTTCCAGGCCTTTCTAAAATCAGTTTGTTCATCATTTTTTATAGAACAATAATATTCCATTATCTTCACATACCACAATTGGTTCATCCATTTCCCAATTAATGGGAATCCATTCATTTCCCAATCCTTTGCTACCACAAAAAGAGCTGCTACAAATATTTGCTTACAAATGTGGATCCTTTTCCCTTTCCCTGGAGCTTCTGTCCATCTTTGATCAATTAAGGCTCTCTTTATCGAAGAGATCCACTTCCATCAGAATACATCCTCAAACAGTATCGTTGTTGAGGTATATAATGATCTCCTGGTTCTGCTCATTTCACTTAGCATCAATTCATGTAAGTCTCGCCAGTCCTCTCTGTATTCATCCTGCTGGTCATTCCTTACAGAACAATAATATTCCATAACATCCATATACCACAATTTACTCAACCATTCTCCAATTGATGGACATCCTTTCATTTTCCAGCTTCTAGCCACTACAAACAGGGCTGCCACAAACATTTTGGCACATACAGGTCCCTTTCCTTTCCTTTCTTTATTATCTCTTTGGGGTATAAGTCCAGTAGAAACACTGCTGGATCAAAGGGTATGCACAGTTTGATAACTTTTTGAGCATAGTTCCAAATTGCTCTCCAGAATGGCTGGATGTGTTCACAATTCTACCAACAATGTATCAGTGTCCCTGTTTTCCCACATCCCCTCCAACATTCCCCATTATCTGTCCCTGTCATTCTAGCCAATCTGACAGGTTAATTTCTTTTTCTAAAATGGAACTATTTATGTAATTTATTTCCTCTTCTGTTAATCTGGGCAATTTATATTTTTCAAAATATTTATCCATTTTGGTTAGATTGTCAGATTCGCTGCCATACAGTTAGTTGTGCAAAATAGCTCCTAATTATTGCTTTAATTTTTTTTTGTTATTGGTGGTAATTTCACCCTTTTCATTTTTGATGCTGGTGATTTGTTTTTTTTTTCTTCTTTCTTTCTTCTTTCTAATCAAATAAATCAAAGAGTTATTTATTTTGTTTTTTAAATAAGACCAATTCTTACATTTATTAAGTCAATAGTTTTCTTAATTTCAATTTCATTAAGGTCTTCTATGAGTTTCAGAATTTCTAATTTGTTATTTAAGATGTTTTTTTTTTAATTTGTTCTTTTTCTACCTTTTTTAGCTGCATGCCTAATTCATTGATCTCCTCTTTCTCTGTTTTATTCATGTAGCTATTTAAAGATATAAAATTTCCCCAGGAACTGATTTGCCTACTTCCCAGGATCAAATACAAAATCATTTGTTTGGCATACCTTACAATCATTTTCATGTCTTATGTAGTGCAATGACCCAAAATCCCTGTTTGTATTTCATACAAGACACTCTATCTCCCAAATTAGCATTGTCATTTTCTGTCCCCAAATCCTACAAAGCTTTTCCTTATCTCTACCTTCTGCATTCTATGATTTTCTTCAAGTAGTAGCTAAAATCCCATCTTTTTGAGAAAGTCCTTATAGATTCTGTTAATTAAAATGCCCTCTTTTTCTTGATTACTTACATTTTATCCTCAATATACACTGTTCATATATAATCATTTGAATGTCTTTTCCTTATTAGACTGCGACATTTTTGAGAGTAGGGACTTTGTAGAATACCTAAAACACAGTACATGCTTAATATTATTTGTTTATGGATTGACACCTATCCATTTCAAAGCCAGAATAACAAATGTAATGTATGAGCCATTGTGGAAGCTTGAAAATGTAAGTCTGTGATGACTGCGTATTTTAAAATCAGCTAGGGTCAGGAAGTCAGGATAAGGGAAAACCTTGATCTTTATTCTTTACAGAGGTGAAGGAAAATGGCTATACGAAGTGAGAGCAATCACCACAGCAATCCAACCAGGAATACCTCTGGCTTTCACACTCCACCCAACAAATCCTCTACACATTCTCCTATACAACACGTCAAACTCGCAGAGAATTGGCAGGGCCATTTTTTCTCCAAGCATATATTAATAGAGTATTGTCCAATTGCTAATTAGCCTCCAGGGCTTGGGACCTCAGTGCAGCAACTCAAGAGCTTCAGCCTATTATTTAAGTCACTATAAATCTCCCAATTGTTTCAAATTCTATTAAGATCTATTTACCCATGATGTCAAACATGTCTACCTAATATGATTCATTTTTCATAATTGGCCCAATGAAATTTTGTTTAAAGATGGCAAAATCAAACCTAGGAAAAAATTTTCAACTCTATTGTTTCATATCTGGAAAACTTTTATGGTAAGTGGAATGAGTACAAGATTGAAGGATTATAGGATGATAGCTATAAAGTGAAAAGATTCCTCAGAAGTCATCTGATAGAATCTTCTCTTTTCACAGAAAACATCAAGATCCAAAAAGGTTCAACAATTTAACAAAGTTGGATTAGATTAAGACATCTATTGAAAACTAAAAATTTTTATAGATTCTTTTACAAACTCAACAGCTTTAGTAATAGGACCAGCAAAAGCCCTTCCATTCAGGAATAACTGTTCCATTAAGTAGTATCCTCACTGTTCCTTTCCAAAAGTTTGGCTACAAGGCTGTTCAACTCCAGTGGGATATTTTTAGTCCCAACTGTCAGTCTCATAATAGCATATAGCAAAGTCATCTTCCCTGGAACTCAAATTATATCTCATGCCTATTTTTTTTCTTCCTTTGGACAAAACTTCCTGGTATGAGCTTTGTGTCTTTTGGACATATACATTCTTCCTTATTCCTTTCTTTTAACATCTGAAGGCTAAACTACATGTAGTTATCATTCATATAAAAGCTACTAGCCCAACTCACAGTTGAGAACTCTGAGCTTTTCTGAAATCCATAAGGATCTCAATGCCAAATCTTCTTTTGCTCTCAGGGGTAAATAAGTGGATAGCAGTTGAAAAGGAAAGAGAAAAAGATGAATCCAAGGGGTAATGATATTTTATGTCCATGCCTCCTATATTCCCCACCATTTTTTTATTTATATGTACTCATATACATAAACATATATATATAAATATAATATTTTTATTTCTATGTAATGCATATATATATATATAAATATATATAAATAAATACATTTATTTATATATAAATATTTATGTGTTAAAATCTAGCATCTTTTAAGGTTGTCAGATTACCCTTAACAGATAAGAGGGTTAAAGTGGATACTCCTTCCTTAGATAACTTAGAACTAGGTAAAAGAGGACATTCTTTGCCTCATTTCCTAACTAGTCTTTTTTTTTTTTTAATAACTTTTTATTGATAGAACTCATGCCAGGGTAATTTTTTACAACATTATCCCTTGCATTCACTTCTGTTCCGATTTTTCCCCTCCCTCCCTCCCTCCACCCCCTCCCCCAGATGGCAAGCAATCCTTTACATGTTGAATAGGTTACAGTATATCCTGGATACAATATATGTGTGCAGAACCGAACAGTTTTCTTGTTGCACAGGGAGAATTGAATTCAGAAGGTATAAATAATCTGGGAAAAAAAACAAAAATGCAAGCAGTTTATATTCATCTCCCAGTGTTCTTTCTTTGGGTGTAGCTGCTTCTGCCCATCTTTGATCAATTGAAACTGAATTAGCTCTCTTTATTGAAGAGATCCACTTCCATCAGAATACATCCTCAAAAAGTATCGTTGTTGAGGTATATACTGATCTCCTGGTTCTGCTCATTTCACTTAGCATCAGCTAACTAGTCTTAATCACTGATTGCATATTACCTAAGTCAAGCTGAGACTTGTTAAAGACCTTAGCTTAAAAATCCCAATATCTCCAGTTATCCTGATCTATATCTTGACATTGGACCTATGAAGATTCATAGGAGAAAGTGAAGCTGTTGACTTTTCATACTCCTCCCTCACTTAAATCCAATTTACTTGCATTTCATGACTTCAATCTGTAAGATCATGGCCTTGTTTGAGAAAGAAAGACAAACAACATGATTCTACAAATAAAACATACATAGTAGAAATCTATGACTCAGTGATTTTTAAATAGTACTTTTTTTTATTTTATTGCAAGAGAAGATTCATGAAGGCCCTCAAATTTATTTAAGTTTCGAATCAATCCCCAAATCCAGATAATGAAATAATTTATGCAAATCAGTTAATCTACTTCCCTAAATCTTTTTCTAGATTCCTGTCATTAATTGAGCAGGTAATGACTCATAGGAACAAAGTCTACATGTCTCAACATTTCTTTTCTTTCTAAATGAACTTTTGGGACTAATCTTGGCATATATCTCTGCTCTCCCTATTAAAAATCAAATCCAAGTGAACAGCCAAGGTATACTTACAGGCTATAAGCCAAGTAAGTAACAGTCTGTCAAGGAGTTTACCATATGAAAGTGATAACAATAGTCCTAGAAATAAATTCTCATGAGTTGGATAAAGGTAAGATGTAAAGAGGAAATGAGCACCTAGATGTAGTTATACTTATGAAAACAACTTATATAACTGATTTCCCTAATAGAGAAGTCAAAAATCTATTTAACATTTCTTCATAAAAAGCAACTTTATTCTCTCCCTAACTTTTCTTTCTTGTATTTCCTTACTCATTCTTTCACCCATTTCTTTTTCTTTACCATGAATAATAAGCATAATCATTAGATTTCTGAAATTATTTAGTCATATAACTCAAAGAATCTCAAGAAAATGTGACTTGAGTCTAATGAAAACAGATTTTGCCAAATGATTTAGTAAAACGCTAAGCAAAGAATAGAAAGATATAACTACAATTGAAATCTAGCACTTGACTAATAGGATGAGATTATAATTGATTTAGAACAGGAAAAGACTTATGAAAGCCATAAAATACAGCCCCTTCCTTTTAAGGAAAGGCCTAAGGCACAGAGAGAACAGAATTAAAAAGCTAATAAATATTTGAGGGAAGAAGAAAAAAGAACAAGGATTTATATAGTGTCTACCCTACATTCCTGCAAAGCATTTTTAATAAATATTATCTCATTTGATCAACACAGTCACTTTGTGAAGTTGATACTATTACTCTAACACGTTTTACATTTGAGCAAAATAAAGCACAAAGAGTAATGACTTGTTTAGAGTCATACAGTTAGTGTCTGAGATCACATTTGAATTTAGGTCTTCCTTTCTTCCATCTTTCTAGCTCTCTATCTACTCTGACAATCAGCTGCCTCCCAAGGTAGAATATGAACTCAGGTCTCTCTGTACTACTCACATATTTATTCTACTTCTTCTTTGTTGTCTATCTTTTATTCCCGTGTCAAAGAAATAATACACATTGTTCTGAATCATATCCCTCACTCTCTCTTCTATTAAAATTAAAATTTCACCTTAAATTTGAAAACTACGTTGAACATAATTGATCATACTTTTCAATTAAGTTGATAGCTAAGCAGATGATTCAAAGAAGTATAGGTAAAATACCATTGAAATAAAATATAGTTTAAAATTTAGACCTTAGAAAAAGTTTAGTTGATGAAAAAACACATAAGAAAAATTATTTTAAAAATAAGAAGGTTCTTAGTCAATAGAGGATGTAACTTATCCATGTAAAATATCTCTCAGCTTCTCATTGCAATGGCAGAGTGAAAATTCATATTCCTTCATGAAGTTTATTTCTCAACTAAACAGCATTGGAATCACTAACACTGAAGAAAACCAGAATAAATAGGTTGCAAAGAGACCCTTAATTCCCAGGGAAACACAAGGGGCACTGACAATACCAGAAAGATGTCTTAGGTAGAGAAAAACTGAATGAATACTTTAAATTCAATAGTTTATAGTCTTTTCCATGAACTATTCAAAAGTGTTTTTTTGTTTTGTTTTTGTTTTTGTTTTTGTTTTTGTTTTTGTTTTTTTTCTCATGCTTCTCACCTCTCCTTGTTAGGCTTTCTTGTATTCCAGGGAATTTAGGTGAAATAAAACATTCAGTAGTAAGGAATAAAATTGCTAATTTGCATGAAATATGTTTCAGTAACATATGTTAGACTTCTAAGATGATTCCACTTTCTTCCATGCCTTTAAGATAAGCTCCATTTAAAATAAGCAAACCACTTTTGAACCTGTCAGGGAAATTAGTGTTAACAACGAGGAAATACACATTTTGAAATAGCAAAGTCATCATAAGAAAAATACTTAGACTTTTGATTTCTACCTCACACTCCATCCTCTCCCAGAAAAGGTCAAGAAAATTTGCATCAAATAAATGAAATTTTAAAAGTTCGAAGGAATGTCACTCTTTAATTATAAAGGAAGAAAATACATTTTAAAATGAAAATTAAAAACATTTAAAGTCATGATGTTTCTTAATGTATATGTGGATATTAGTTGTCTTCTGCACATATGCATTTTATATAAGGAAGCCTCAAAATAAAAGGAAAATTTTATTTCTTCTATTACTATTATCAATGAAAGTTTCAGTGTAGAGGCCTGTCTCCTTTAACTGTCCTGTTGTTGACTGTGGGAAGGGGACCCCAAAGTTTGAGGTCACAGATTGGTGTTGTGAGGTGTCTCAAAATAATTTGCATGCTTGAATCCATTTCCTAGTCAAGAGGTAAAATTTATTGTAACACCGATTGCAGCAAGCTAAGTTTCAAAAGAAATTAGCAAGGGACCTGAGAGCATGGGATAGATTTATAGGGCAAATATGGATCAGAGCTTCATGTTACTTATTTCTAATTTATCTAAAAAGTAAAAAGATATTATTCAGAATCATTAGCCTCAAATGACAACTTTGTTTACCTCAGGAAAAAGCACAAATATATATATGTAAAAGAATAGCAAAGTCCTCATTTTAAAAATCTCACAAAAAATGAAATAGGTTTATTTTTAAAATGAGCAATACTCTCCCTCCATCCTTATATACACACACACAATGTGTGTAGTGTGTGTGTGTGTGTGTTTGTGTGTGTGTGTGTGTGTGTGTATCTCAGGGTAAAAGAAATTCAAGAAACAAAAATTTTTAAAAATAAAATAACATCAACAGAAATTAAATTCAATCTATTGAAGAAGAGAAAAGCTTCAACATTTGTTATTCTTTCTCTAAAAGAAATAATGAAAAATCTTCTATCTCTAAATGTAGAATTAAAATCATTAAGAAAAAAAGTCAAAGATAAGACTCCATAATTTTAATAGATTAGTAGAAAATATTCGCTAAATAGTACATTCATTGAGCAATTAAATTGTTCGTATGGATACCAGAGTGGCAAAATAAATAATATAATAAAATCAGCATTCATATGCAGAACAGACTAGGAAGAGTGGGAGTGGGGGGAGAAACTTAAGTAAAGAGTAATTAAAGGCCTATGGAAATAATCTTGGCAAAAGTTGATGAGGCCCTGAACTAAAGGGGAAACTATGTGAATAGATCAAAGTAGTCAGATAAAAGAGATGTTGTAGATATAGAAATACTAAAATTTGGCAACTAATTGGCTACATGAAATAGAGAAGGTCAAGAGTCTAGTATAATAGTAAGTTTGTAAACCTGTGAGACAGAAAGAATCTTGTGCCTTCAACAAAAATAGAAAATTCAGAAAGGGAAAAATTTTAAAGGAAAAAGATAATGAGCTCCATTTTGAAAATTCTGAATTTGAGATATTTAGGGGACAGTTTGAAATGTACAACAGGAAGTTGGAAGTTTGAGATTGAACCTATAACTACTAGCATTTATATGATATTTTAAGATTTGAAATATTTGCTTTACAAATATTATCTCATTTAATTCTCACTATAATGCTGTGATTGTTGTTTTAATTCCCATTTTATGAATAAGGAAACTAAGGTTAAGAAATTAAATGTCTTGCCCAGGACCACACAATTTGTAAATGTCCAACAAGATTTGAGTTCAAGTCTTTCTCACTCGAAGGCCACTATTCTCTCAACCTTGTCAATTTGCTGAGCTAAAACCAGAGTCTTGATTATACAAATTATTTTTCATCCTGGGAATACCAGGGGCTTTTTCAATTGCATTTCCATTTATCCAACTTCATTTTATTAGTCTATTACTCTTCAAAATTTCCATTTGAGGACTACCCTATACTCATCCCAACCCCTAACTAGGCTCAATTCATAGCTTGGTTGATTGTTTTGTCACGTTGGTCCGACACCTAGCCTTTTCTGTGTAGTCCTCCTCAAATTAAAAGTGTTATTTTAAAGTCAGGGACTGTGTCTTTTGGGTGCCTTGCATATTCCCAGAGATTAACATCTTTGTTTTACCAAAGAAAGTGTTAATATGTTTTTATAGCCCCTGGCTCAAAGGGATAATTGTATGGAACTTCCTAGAGTGGAGATTAATTACTCAATACTCCAAGTCTACAGGTAAGGGAGCATTGGCAAGGGCTAGTTAGGAGAAAGATCTGAGCTCTTCTGTCCCCCAAGCTTCAAGAACTTTAATCATGTCCTAATTCCAGCTTCTGCTTTGGTTATTATCTGAGACTCAAAAAGTTCCACTTGATTGAGCTCAGTGGCCTTGCTCCCCATGGAATAACACTTTCATTATACTGTTATATATTCTCCTTTGAATACTTTCTCTGATTTCTATTCTGTTATCCATAAATGGGATGAACTACTTATATGTATTCTTTATGAACCTTGGTGAAAAAGAAATCAACATTTGTATATGTAGTCTGCTCCTGACCTACCTTTTCATTACAGGCTGAAGTACATATCAAACCTAAAAATTATTTCCCCTAGACTAATGAGATTTAAATGAGCAGTAAGATATAGTTCTAGACTGGTACTTCCTATTTCAAAGGACAGAGAAATTGTCAGCTTCTGACCCCAAATAGCTGCTCCCCTTTACTGAAGAAATCATTGTTCTTTGGAGCATGGTTCTTTTGGAGCATTAGAAATATTTATGCTTGCCTCCTTGTGAGGCAAATCGACAGACCTTTGAGAAATGGTTGGGCATTTATTTGGTTTCTATAATTACAAAAATTAAATTGTAGAAATGAAACTTAATTTAGAAAATTGAAAATCACAAGGATGTCAAAGAATAATCTAGGGTGGAGGTTAGTTATCTTTCATCAAAAGAATGTAAGCTCCTTGGGGGCAGGGACTGACTTTTGTAATTGGGGTGGTGGTCTGAGATTGGAAAATAATTTTTTGTTCTTTGTCCTAGCCCTCCTCTGTTATCTTCCTCCTTCAAGAAAGTAAACTCCTTGAGAACAGGGATTGTTTATGTAATGAGAAGTGGATATTCTGATCCAGTAATTTCTGTTAATGAGAATCAGGGTAAGGACTTGTGCTTAAGTACACAGTACAGGATTAAAATCCTGTCTTTGGAGTTTCAAAGGTATGTTTACTAACCTAGGAACCCATTCTTGCAAAAATGTAAAATAAATATTTCCTGCATTCAACAGTGAGCCAGTGGAGTTCTTGGTAAGATGTTTTGTTTCCTATAGACCCATATGGCACACACAATTTTTGTTAGCTGAAAACAAAACCCAGAATTGAAATAATTTAGAAAGAAAATTATTAAATTCTTCCAGCTGAAGGGGAGAATCAAAATAGGAATGGTCTACTCCCCACCCCTCCAGAATCTGTAAATTACATGTTATATAGCATTCAAACAAAGAATAAGAAAAATTGAAGTTGATTTGCCAATACACAGGCAGTTTACATGTGAATTGTTTAAAATATATACTAAGAGAAAACTCCTTATATTATATTCCAGATCTGATTGGATTACTGGTCAGCATAACATAAAGTCTTGAGTGTCCTATTATACAAATCTGGTCATTAAGCAATACTGGTGTTTTAAACACATAGGACTACGTTCAAGCAATGCAATAAAGTTGTTCCATACTTACCTATACTAAAATAAATATACATCCCATATACCCTTTATACTTTAACTTTGAATCAAAAATTCATCTAGAATTTAATAATCAAAGGTGATATAAATAAAAGGTATAATTTGGGGAGATAAATTAAAGAATAATCTGTTTCCTCATTTGTAAAATGGAGATTACAACAACAATTACAGAATTGTAGTGAGAATTAAATGGAATAGTATTTGTAACACTAAATGGAATGACTCCTATGTTCAACCCACATAAACTGTCATTAAATTTTAAAATCTAAGTAAATACAAGTGCTGTTAACCAAGATGAAACAAAGGACAAGTCACCATGTTACCAGAAGATGATTTTTTGTTCAGGATGAAACTGAGAGAAAGAACTCTTAGAAAATATATAACAGAAGTTTCAGGAAATTGATTACAAATGCAGCATGGTCTTATTCTTCAAGACAAAAATTTTATTTAGAACAACTCAACAGAATTCCAAATATTTTGATAGTGGATGGGACCAGATGAAGATTTCTCAGAGATAATAGGACCCTAGTTCTAAGCTTCAGGAAGTCATGTGACATCCACCCCCTCTCTTCCCCAGGAAATAAACAGCATTTCTGATCATTGGTCAATGGTTACTTCCTTTTCAATCAATCCAATGAATTTAGAAATAAACATGGGCCACACACCATGCTGAATTGTCCAGCTGATGTGCTTGGATTTCTTCTTGCAAGGACCAAATAAATGCTTTCTATTTGTATCTGAAGATTCCTCCAAGTAATCAATTTGGGTAAAGGAAGTTTAGCACCTTGTCCTACACAATAGATAAAAGCAAGCTTGATTATAGCTTATAATTTGAAATAAGTAAAACACAAAAACCAAGTTTCACCAAGGTAGATATATCTTAAGATGATGAATAATTATATTTCTTTGATGTCAAAATGTTCATGGTAACACTTATGATTCAGTTTTTATTATCCAGTATAAGAATTAAATTTACTTATTTACACTATGATTAAAGGTCAATATTGTTCATTTCTTTCTCTGTGCACATTCAGGAATTCAGAAAATCAGAATTTATGAAGCAATTCAAGTGGGATATTTAAATTACCATTGTAATCACTCATCATTGTTATGTTTCCTCCTCCTCCTCCTCCTTCTCCTCCTTTTTTTTTTTGCTTCTTCTCCTCCTGTTCCTCCTCTTCTTCCTTTTCCTCCTCCTTTTCCTCTTCCTCCCCCTCCTTTTCTTTCTTTTTCTCCTTCTACTTCTCCTCTTCTTCCTTTTCTTCCTCCTCCAACTATATGGAATTCTATCTTTTGGTATATTTATTCAGTCCTTCATTAGTGTGTCCAGAAGAGGTCCAGAAGATTCATAAAACAGCTTAATCAACTTTGAGGATTTCTTTCATCTTTTTCAAAGTGACAAAAGATACTTTTTTTCTTGAATATATGCTTCTTATCTCATTTGTACTCAATCAGTAAACAAGCAGAAAGAGAAAATTTATAAATTAATGACAAAGAGGAAAACTCTAGAAGCATGACTAGGAAAAGCTTTCAGATGCACATAGAATACTATATCCTTTTAAAGGAAGTCAAAAGAACTAAAATGAGAAAGGAGGAGGGTATTCCAAGACAATAGGACAGTTAGTATAAAGACAAAGAATGGAAAATGGATGTCTTAAGTAAGAAATAGCAAGTAGGATACCACAGCTGATTTTATAGTATATGGAAATTATAAAAACAAGTTTTAAAAGTTATGAAGGGACACAATTACTAAGGGCTTTAAATGCCAAACAAAAGATTTTACATTTAGTCCTTACTATAATACCTGTAGAGTTTATTGAAAAGGAGAATGAAGTGACATCATCAGATTATGATTTAGAAAAATCACTTTGGTAACTATGTGCAGATTGGATTGTAGCTGGGAAGAGATTTGTAGCTGGAAGAATCATTAGAAAGTTGTTGTAGTGGTCCAGATGAGAGGTTATGAGAGCCAGAAGTAGATTTGCCTAAATCATTTGCCAGGTTTGAAGACCATTTCGTATTTTATCATTTCCTGCATCATCATATCTACCTGTAATGTCCAGGCTAGCTTTCTGGAGGGTCTCAGGATGGGTCTTGGTCTTTAAGTGAAGTGATGAAGGCTGGAGAGTCCCCAAGAGGCTGGTCAAAGATGGAGACCCAAATCTCCTCAGTATCTGTGTCTGAGACTCTTCTGTGTCTTTGGCTGAGAGAGTTCTTCTCTATGTCTATGGCTGAGAGGTTCATTTCCAATCCTCCCAGCCCTTAAATACTTCAGTACAATTATATCACTACAGCAACTGAGCATGTGCAACCATTACATCACCATATCACATTAAATTTATGTTTAGAGAACCATTATCTCACACTGAGTAGGTGCTTAACTATAAGCACTCTGCTGTCCTTGATTCAAGTACACCTTTTTCAGAATTCTGGCCCTCTATATCTACCATTAAACATTAAACATTTAGCATCAAATGCCAGTTGATTTCATCTTGGTTTTCCATAGCATTATCAAATATTCTGTTTCAGTGAAAGTGAATATAAGGAACAATAGCAAACCAATAAACAATATAGGGAAGGAACAATGCCAACCATAGGTCAGTTTGACATGACTTTAAAAGTCCAAAAGAAAAGTTTTATACCTTGAGGAAATCTCTAAAACTATTTAGCAGTGAGTGACATACTCAATATTATATTTTATCCATATTATTTTTTCAAATGTATAGAGTATAAATGTGAGATGAAATGAATACAAGGAAACAATAGCAATAATAACAACACAATTCTTGTAACAATCTTGGCAAGTGATGCAAGGGAACTGAACCAGTGAAAACTATAGGAGAGAAATTATCCCATAACTTCATCTCCTTTTCAAATAGAATTACTAAACAAGCAGATATGAATACCATAGATATCATTTGCCCAGATTTTGAAAAAAATATTTAATCATGGTTGTTTCTGATTCAACTCAATTGAATTCAACAAGCATTGATTAAGCATTTACTACTAGATTTGGTTCCAGCAAACCAGTTAGGTGTTGGGGATACAAATGCAAAAAATGAAAAAAAGTTAACCTCATTCTTATGATCAATTATAAACTGAGACAGTTAGACTAAAACAATAATAAAAAATATTATTTACTATGTTATATGTGTAATAAAAATGGCAATATTATACTTTTATCTTAGACATAGTTCTTTCAGAAACATATTTTATTAATTTATCATTACCTTAAACCCAAATATTTCTAGCTTGGAGAAAGAAAAATTCAAACTGATTAAGTTCCTCTTCCCTATAACTTTGGATAACTTGCTACCTCAAGATATTTCTGAGGTAAAACATATGGATTTGAATAAGAATCATACTCAATATGTATTTATGTGATTTGGGGTTAACATTTAATAATAATATTCATTTAATCTTTTTTGCAGAATCCTTGACCACACCTTTGAAAGACTGTCAGAACTTCAATCCTATAATAAAAATTTTAATCTTTTCTGAATGGAGAAAAGGATATGTTCTTTAGGTGGGTCATATGTCCATTGGCTTCAGAGGAAGAAGGAAATGATTCTAACTGGACCATAGATATTTCTCATTCTGAATTTAGTTACTTCCCTTTAATCCCTATTCTTGGACTCTCCTCTTTGTTCTTAATCTCTTATATACGTTCATAAAATATGAAACAGTCTGAAAAAAAATTAAACTAAAGAAAATAATTCAATTCTTTTGATCAATTAAACCAAAAAAGTCATTTTAAAATATTCTTTTACACAAACATTTTGTTAAGACAAAATGAAACAAGGAATTTAATAATAGATGGCTTTTAAGTTGTTTTTTAGTTTGTTTGTTTGTTTGTTTTCTGGACCTAGATTATGATTCTATTATGCTGTATTTCTTTCTCTTTAGTATTTTATTTTTCCCCAATTACATGCAAAAACAATTTTCAACATTCATTTTTAAGACATTGAGTTCCAAATACTCTCCCTTCCTTTCCCTCCAACTTCCTACCCCACCTCACCTCCATTTAGAAGACAACCAATTATACATGTATAGTCATAGAAAATACATTTCCATATTAGTCATATTTTGAAAAAAAAGACAAAAAAGCTCAAGAAAAATATAGTTTTTAAAAAGTATGCTTCAATCTGCATTCAGATATCATCAGTGCTTTCTCTGGGAATGACATTTTTCATCATAAATTCTTCAGAGTTGTCTTGTATCATTGTATTTCTGAGAATAGCTAAGTCATTCATAGTTGATCATGTTACAATATTCTGTTGCTTTGCATACAGTACATGTCAATTTTTATTAGCTTCTGTAAGTCTTTCCAGGTTTTTCTGAGAACAACTTTGCTCATCATTTCTTATAGCACAATAATATTCCATTACAATCACGTACCATAATTTGTTCAGCTCTTCCACAATTTCTTCTCAATTTCCAATCCTATAGCCCTAGAAAAGAGCTACTATAAATATTTTGTACATATAGATCCTTTCTTTTTTTTTTTTTTAATCTTTTTTGGATACAGATCTGCTAGTTGTATTGTTAGGTCAAACAGTATGCAGGGTTTTATAACTTTTTGAATACATTTCCAAATTTCTCTATAGAATGGTTGAATCAGGTCACAACTCCAACATTGCAGTCATATTTCAGTTTTTCCCATGTCTCCTCCAACATTTGTCATTTTCCTTTTCTGTCTTACTAATCAGACTGATAGGTTTGAGGAAGTAATATGGTTCAGCTCCCAGAAAGATGTAGCAATAACCCTAAGGCCACTAGCCTGGGAGTGATGTTACTAGAAATGATGAATTTCTTCCCCTAGGCTATCCTGCCCCAGTTTGCTCTATATGATCAGGATGCTAAGTCCACAATTATTGCTGGCTGCCAGATAACAGATTGTTGGTCAGTGATAACAGAGGTTTTGAAACTGATGAGCAACAATAATGAGTTGCTTAAAGTTAACTCAGGAACTGAACAAAATCAGGTGCCTGCTACTTGACCTTGTGACATCTCAGGTCTAAAAACACAACTCCAGAAGATTCCCTGCTTCCCTCCTTACCTCCCACCCCCCTCCATGAACTGAACTGAGATCTATGGATATTGCATCTGTGCACAGTCAGAACCAATCCATTCCTCAACTCTATCTCTAAGTCATAAAATGACATGAAGGATCTAGTTTCTCTAACTTTTTCCTTTACATTTATTTTCTTGCTCCTGGTTCTTGGCTAACTTCTTTTGGAATTTAGCCTGCTTCAATTAGAGTTATAATTATAATAAATTTTGCCCCTTGATGTGGGGGTCTGAACCTGTAAATTCTTTTGATCCTCTTAATAACAGTAATCTGGAACTCCAACTTTTTGGGATACTCCTTGAACCCCAACAATAGTATTTCAGAATTGCTTTAATTCCCATGCATACTGGATCATGTGACTTGGACAAGCTGTTTAACTTTTCAATAGCATAGACAACACTTAAATGTATGCTTTTCAGATAACTGTAACATTTTAGAGTTGAAAGTGACTTGGGGGGAGGAGAGTTTACATGGTTGAATCCATACCTAAAAACCTTTACCATAATATGTATATAGCAAGTTTATTATCTAGTCTGTGCTTGAAGTTTTCCAATGCCAGTTGTCTATTTTGGCATCAAATGACCATAGAGGTTTTGCAACCACTGTTAACTCCAAAAATAGCAAAGAGCTCACTCAGGTTAAAAGTTTAAAAAAAAAGTTTTCTTTATTCCTTTGGGAGAGAGAAGCTAGATACATGTACCAGGGTATCCTCTAGTAGGAGACCCATCACAATGAGGTTAAACCTCAATTTAAATGTTTGTGGCTAGATAAAGAATCAAAGAATATAGTGTAGCAATGGTAATGAGGAATAATACCAACAGTGTTATCTAAGTGACAAAAAGTCAATTCATAGTAGAGTTTCATGATTGGACCGGTTCTGTTGGTTCTTGCCTGGGCTCAAGGACCATCAGTTCTGTGATTTAGTTGCAGTAAAGTTTATCCAAAGCACAAAAGGATTGTTGCTATGACAAGCTCAGGGAAGAGCTTGCTTGCTGGGCCTCAGCTTTAGAAAATATGGTGTTTAAAAAGAGAGAAATGGTGTTGGACTCTGACACAATGAGCCCATTCACTGACATTTATAACATCATTCTTATTTCAAAATATTCTAACACTCAAAATGTATACAATTTTCAAAAACTATAAGGATATAATGAAATGATTTATGAAAGTAGGACACAATTCAGTAGAAATGTTTCGAAGCAATTTAACCAAAAACTGCATAATGAGCTCCAATTTAACATCAATGAATGGTATTGCATAGTAAAAGCAAAAAGATTTTGTTAATTCAAGCATATATTGACAATAAAAAAATCTGAATATTTTTATTTTCTAAAAGGTTTGAATGTCATATTTCAATAAAATATTTAATTCATTTTCACATTAACATCCTCATCCAATTATTAATTGAATATAAAAGTTTGTCATCTAAAAATGCCACTGTAGAAATAAAAGTCATCTTTTTTTTTTTTTTTTTTTTAACAGATTGCTTCAATCTTTCAGTAAAGATGTTTTTCCTTCACTGTGGCTTCTGACAATAATGGTACATTAATTTTATTTTTTCCATTGTTGTTTCTTTCAATTTAATTTAAGATCACTGATATTAGTGACCACATTACATCCATACTATCACTATCATAAATTTATCTTTCTATCTTAGACTCTTACATTTTTCTAGAAAGACAGATTTGCTTAGTAATCATGTAAAGTCAAGTAAATAAGCATATACTGAACATTGACTATGTGTCAAGCAATTTGCTAAGTTTTAGGAATTTAAAGAAAGACAAAAAATGTTCAAGGAATTTATGGGGGCATACAACACACAAATAACTATATGCATGTTAGATTGATGATAGTAAGGAGAGAAAAGTCATTAGCATTAGAGGCATCAGAAAAGGCTTCTTGCTGAAGGTAATAAAAGCAACTAAGGAAGCCAGAAGACATTGATAGATGAGGAGGAAGAAAATCCTGGTAAGGTGACAATCATTACAAATGTAAATAGAAAGGAGGTGCAGTATTTTTTTGTGAGGAGCAGCAATGAGACCAATGTAACTGAATTGCATGGTAGATGCATATGTAAGAAGAATAGAGACGTAGAAAGGGACTAGGTAATAAAGGGTTTTAAATGCCAGAGAATTTTATTTTATCCTGTAAATAATAGGAAGCTACAGTTTTGCTACAATTTGGATGGATAAACTTCTTTGCTATTCTCTGTGTATGTTCATTAAGGAATGTTTATTTGGTGGGAAAAACATCAAGCCTTACATATAGAGTATGAGTCCTACTTCTTCCATGTTGGAGTCCAACTCCTGTAGTGAGATAAAGGATGTGGAAATATACTGGGGCTAGGTGAAGAAGTCCAGATTATGGACTCTTCAAAGTTTATTAATCAGAGAGACAAATATATATATATACCTCAAATGCTTAATACAAGCATTCGATAGACTTGATACAAAGTATACTCTTTGAAGTTTCTATAGTTTTCTTTAACAAACAAGATCTACTTAAATGTAAATGATTAAGCCCTAGATCTTGGTTAATTAGACAGAGATACAAATAGTTGACATACACATCTATCTTTCTCCCAAATGCCTTTATTCTCTATTGGGGGCTCTTTTTCCTGTCCTTACTTCAAAGGTTTGCCTTTAATCCAAATAATAGTGTTTGCATTTTGCTTCAGTCACTAGATTATTGATTTATTATATTGACAAGCAATCTTTGCTATTTCAAAATAAGGGAGTTTTAGTGAGCCAAGTTGTAATGGGCTGAGGCTCGAGTTGATGCACTGAAGTCCCAAGCATGTGAGACTAAATAGTAATTGGACCATACTCTATTAATATATAAGCTTGGAGAAAGAATGGCCTCTCCCACTCTTTGTGCAAGTCCTGATGTGTTATATAGGAAATGATGATTTTGGTGGGTGGAGGCAGGGGAGGGGAAAGGGAAGTAAAAAGAGAGACTGCTGGCTGGCGTCTTGACACGGCTGCTCACATTGCTATCGCGACCGCCCTTCACCTCCTGTCCCCTTTTTCACCTGCAATCCCCCTTCACCTCTGCTAGCTGGCTTCCTGTCGCAGCTGCCCATATTGCTATCCCAATCCTTCTTCATCTCTACTGAGAATAAAAATTAAAGATTTTTCCTTTAACCTGAATTCCTGATTCCGGCTGATGTTAAATATGTGGTCATTACACCAAGTTACTGTAAGATTCAAGACCTATAATGGATTCTTACCTCATGGCCCTCTACACCTCCATGTTGTGAGCTTTTTCTTCTCTAAACGCAACCAGGTGATAAAAGTTCAGATCTTTTATTATCCCAATATAGCCCGGTTAGCTTAGAGGCCTATCTCTCTGCTTGGTTCCAAGAGCTCTCTCCGAATGTCACCAAATCCAAAGGTCTGGTCCTTCAGCCTCTGCCTCTGTTTTCTTCAGCCTCTAGCCAGCTCCAGTCTTCATGTCATTCCAGTGAAATCTCGACTTGTAGCGTCTTCCTCTCTGAAGAACACTTCTGCCACCAGCCAGCCAAGTGGAAAATATTCTGCCTTGCCTCGGAGAGAGGGCTTCTGGCGTAACTCTACTGAAATCTGACCGAGAGCTTCTGTCTGTTTCTTTTATCCAAGAGGGAGGAATTGTGGGATACGAGAGAGAGGGATTATGGGTTTTCTCCCATAGTGCTCTCTGGCCCAACGAGCTTCAAGGGAGGTGTGAACTCATTGAACTTAGTTCTACTTAGTACCTTGTTTCAGGTTCTGCCCAAAACATCTTCTTGTAAGATTAGATCAACTCTAATTAGTTAGCAGTTAGTAAGGATTCCAACATCTCCCTCTTTCTTTTGTTTTAAAACATAGGGGGTTTCTGAGGGGGTACACATAAATCCATCAATATGGGCCAGAACTTTGTAACAGATATACATGGTATACATAAATCCATCAATATGGGAGGCATTATACATAATTTACAAAAGCACACAGCAATATAACACAGGCTAGTGGTAATGTAACAAATAACATGAATCAACACGAAAATTTAACTACTGCAAAAGTCTCATAGTCCATAAGGAATCCATTGTCCATTAGTTCATGTGCCAGGAATCTAATAATTCCTGTAAGCTCTGAAGTACTGCAAAAAGTCTCATCAACAATTTTTCATCTCAGGGAACCCAATGATTTCTGAAGATTTTAAGAATCCTTTTGACAGTCTCATTGTCAGCCATCTGATTCTTTCTTCATCTGTGGAAATATAAGCAGATCCTCTTCCCCAAGCAGTTAACCTATCTAATTCTCTTCTGTTTACCACTTTTGGGATTTCTCCTCATCATCTGGTAATTTACATTGGAGCTGTTTGCATTGGATATTGTCTTGTCTTAAAAGGCCTGTATTCTTCCCAACTGTAATCCTGATTGCTTTTCTGTTGGTTGATGACATCAGAGTTCTGAATTTCTAAAGTCTCTCTGGGTGTAACCTCAGCTGCTATCATGCCCCACCTATCCTTTGATTGATACTTTAGAGCTGGGCCCTGCCTCTCATTCCTCTGGGTCAATATACATTTAGAGGCCCAATGAAAGCCTCCGTTACATTTTGGACATGGGGTTTTGGGTTTTCTCTCACCCTGTCTTCTCACTCTATCTCCATATCTACAATGAGCTCTCAAATGTCCAATTTTTCTGCACTGAAAACATCGACGAGTTTCTCTAGAATTCCTCTGCCAAGAAGGACCTTGTCTTTCCATGTTCATCATAGTCTGGGCATAATAAGCATTTGTGCCCACTGTGGCACAGCATCTAATGATCTCCTCTAAAGAAGCATTTTTGTCTAGCCCCCATATAATTCTCTTGCAAACCTCATTGGCATTTTCCTTAGCCAAATGTCTAGTCATTATTTCTGTGGCTGTATTATTTCCAATGGTTCTTATTACAGCTGTTTGTAAACGTCCCACAAAATCTGCAAAAGGTTCATTGGGACCTTGCTCTATTTTTGTGAAAGCATTATTTCCATCTTTCTGTCCAGGGAGAGAATTCCAAGCTTTTATTGCAGCCTTAGAAATTTGCTCATACACTGTTATGGGATAATAAATCTGTTCTGAACTCTCTGCATACTGACCTTCTCCAGTTAGTTGGTCAAAAGCAACTTGTACAATAGCTCCTGTTTGCCTATTGCGTTGGGCTTGAATCCTACATAATTCATGAAACTCCGAAAGCCACAATAAATTTTGTCCCGGTTCTAGACAAGTTTTCGTTATGGATTTCCAGTCATTCGGGGTTAGGATTTCATTAGACAAATTATCCTGTAACATTTTCACATAAGATGATGTAGCCCCATAAAGAGTGCAACCCTTTTTCAAATCTTTAATTTTTCCCAAATTAAAAGGAGTGTATTTTCTCTCTTTTTGACCTGAGGAGTTGAGCTCTTCAATCACAGGATATGCATTTATAAAATCAGATATATCTTCTCCTTCATTTTTTGCTTTAATTAATGCTTTTTCTAATCTTGTCAAATTCTGCTTTACAGGAGAAGCTGACTGTGTTTCTGTCTCTCTCCCTCCCCCTTGTTCCACCCATGAAGGGTTAATTGCGGGGGGAGGGTTATGAGATGTGGAATCACCTAATTCCTCCTTCTGTGAAGTATCATACTCAGAATTGTAATTAACTCCATTCTCATCTGATTTGTCCTCCTTTTCACCTAGTAAAGTTGGCACTTCCTCCTGTACTTTCCTTTTCATCATTCTATCACTTAAATAACTTCTTATAGCCAATTGTATTACATTATATGTATTAATTATTGAGTTAGGCCCATTTTTATCATAGAATTGACAAAGATCCTCTCCAACCAATTTCCATTCATTTAGATCTAATTCCTTATCAAGAGAGAAACAAGGACATATATCCTTTACAGTTTGTAAAAGTTCAGTGATTTGCTGTAAACTTATAATTAAACCTTGGCTTTCCATAATTTTGACAATGCTGTCTAAACATTTTCCTTGAACAGAAACAGGCTGTTTTCTAAATATCTGTCCCATCTTAGCTGAAATTCTACTTTAACTCTTCTAACAAAATTTCTTTGTTGCACTCACCCTAATTTCTGGGTTGATGAGTCTTTTCCACTGGATCCGGATCAGAGGCTTTTCCACTTGAATCAGGATCGGAGCTTTTCCACTTGAATCAGGATCGGAGCTTTTCCAATGAAATCCACTGAGGGGTCTGTTTGTCCCACGTTCAGGGCGCCAAAATGTTGTGAGCTTTTTCTTCTCTAAACGCAACCAGGTGATAAAAGTTCAGATCTTTTATTATCCCAATATAGCCCGGTTAGCTTAGAGGCCTATCTCTCTGCTTGGTTCCAAGAGCTCTCTCCGAATGTCACCAAATCCAAAGGTCTGGTCCTTCAGCCTCTGCCTCTGTTTTCTTCAGCCTCTAGCCAGCTCCAGTCTTCATGTCATTCCAGTGAAATCTCGACTTGTAGCGTCTTCCTCTCTGAAGAACACTTCTGCCACCAGCCAGCCAAGTGGAAAATATTCTGCCTTGCCTCGGAGAGAGGGCTTCTGGCGTAACTCTACTGAAATCTGACCGAGAGCTTCTGTCTGTTTCTTTTATCCAAGAGGGAGGAATTGTGGGATACGAGAGAGAGGGATTATGGGTTTTCTCCCATAGTGCTCTCTGGCCCAACGAGCTTCAAGGGAGGTGTGAACTCATTGAACTTAGTTCTACTTAGTACCTTGTTTCAGGTTCTGCCCAAAACATCTTCTTGTAAGATTAGATCAACTCTAATTAGTTAGCAGTTAGTAAGGATTCCAACACCTCCACACACTCCTTTCCCCTGAAATGGCAACAATCAAAAGTTAGATGGATTCTGAATCTATCTTCTAGAGCAAAAAATGTTTTAGGAAACAGACAAGTATACCTTTAGCTCAGTGTCCCCTCATTCTGAGGAGAACAGCATGGTGGCCTGCAACTTCCAGTTTCTCTACCTGGAAGGAATAAAAGTCTCCCTTAAAGAAAGTAGAAGTAGAAGAAAAGGCTTGAGACATCTGTTCTGACTTCCTCAAACCCACAATATGACAAGTAACCTCACCCCAGGTAGTTTTCAATGTACATGTGAAGAACATATACTCCTACTTTCCTTTACAATACATGAAAGAATAGGAATCAGAGAATTCCTATGAAAAAGAAAATTCTAAAATTCTATCCACCCCTTAGAGATGATGGGATAACAATTTGAAATTCTAGGGGAAGAACTCTATCTCCCAATTCTGCAAAAGTTTACATATGAATATATATAATACAATGGTATTGAATTTGGTTATTAGATATTAGATATATGATGAGGAGACTTTGGAGATTTTCTTAGTTTGGATTCCTAGAGATTTCAGGGAGAATCTCTCCTATCTGGAGTTCTGCAAAACTGGAGATCAAATAAACAGAGTTCATTAAACCAAAAGGGATAGACGACTAGATGTGAAATCTGGTGAGACAATTCTGTATGGAAACTGAGTTGTACTATGAACCCTAACTTTTTCCCTTAACAGAGTTTTAGATCTGTTGGGGAGAATAATGATTCCATTATTGGATAGAAGATATTTTTATGATTGTTTCTGCTATATATTAGAAATAATGACAAATGAATATTTGTAAAAGTTAATCTTACTATTAAGAAGTTAAATAGAACTCTATATGTTAAGGTCCTAAGATTGAGAGAAATCAATATTTCATTTCAATGAACTTATTAAATAAGTAGTAAGTGCTATGTTAAACACTGTACTAAGCAGTGGGAAGACAAACAAGTAGCAAAAGACAGTCCCTGCCTTTAAGGAGTTTATGGTGGAGAAAACATGCATATATATGTATGTGCCTACAGAAAAAAGAGAAGGGGAGAGATAGATAAGAGGGACAAGGACAAGGAGAGGGAAAAGGAGGACGAAAAGGGGAAAGGGAGAGAGTGAGCATGTACATGTTGTTAAGTTATAAACAAGATAAATAAATAAGAGAAAGTATTATAACTAGGAGGTATTGGTAAAGTCTTCCTAAAGAAGATGGGGTTTTAGTTGGGAATTATACGTGTAATGCTGGAGAAACTGAGGCAGGAGAGAGATTAGAGAGTTTTTAATATTTTATTAATGGGAGAGTATAATTGACTGGACAGGACTCTTGTCTCAAATTATCCAGTCAGACAGAGATAAAGCTATACTGGGACCAAGGAATGCATGTTGGTCCCAGGGCTGGAGGAGACTGTCATCTCAAAGAATCCAGTGGACAGCATCCAGCATCCAGCCGCCAGCCTCCAGCAATTAATGGAGGAACTCCAACTTCTTAAATACCTTTTCTCTAAACAAAGGAAAGGGTAAGAAGCACGGGAAAACTTCTGTCAGGATGAGGGAGGCCATAAATCTTAAAAACCCAGAAAAAGGATGTCTGAATATATAGAAATAAAGATATAAATGAGGTATCTTGGAATATTTTAGAGGCATATTGTAAATTCTTGAGGACAGAAAAGAGTCAGGAGGTCTACTCTTGTTTATCTTGCTAACAATTTATAACCTTAGAGCAAATAGTCCTCAGTCTTAACTTCCCAGAGGGGGAGTTTACTTAGGGGATTGAGACAGAACAGTTAAGGAAACTGAAACAAGGGAAACTAGTACAGGGAAACTGAGTCAGGATGGTTAAAGAGAACTGTGGCATAATATAAGAAACTAGAAAGATCAGCAGTCCAAGTAAAGGAAGAAAAGCATTGCAGACATAAGCAACAGCCAAAGAAAATTCCCAGAGTTGAGAAATAGGAAAGTCTTGTTAATGGAACAAACAGGCAGTCACAGTAGGTTTCAGGAGTAAATATAGGAAGACTAGAAAGGTAAGAGATATAAGTAATGAAAGGCTTTAAGGGTCAAACAGAGATTTTTTATTTGTTCCTTGAGGTGATAGGGATCTACTTAAGTTTACTGAATAGGAAGGTTGAGGCATGCATTTTAGGAAAATTATTTTTTGTAAAACTCAGTGAAAGCTTGCGTCAGTGGCCAAGATTAGAGACTCCTTATTTCCAAGCCCTTAAACATTCTGTAGAACCTTGGAGCAGGGATGTAAACTACCTAATCTTCAAGAAATAGGAGTCAAGGTTGTTACTGTAATATATATGTTACATATACACACATATATTGTTGGAGTTCAGCTCCAATGAATGGTAAAAGGATTGTTTCGAATTTTCACAAGCCAAGCAAGAATCTATAGAGTAGTCCATTTATTGATCTGAAAGACAGGGTTTATATATTCTCTAAACTAATATTGCAAGAATATTGAACTTTTTTAGGCTACTTAGTGTACATTCCAAGATTATATACATCATTTCCAACATTCCAGTTTGACATTAACATTAATCGTAATAATCTATTTATCTAACAAAGTCATAAATTGTAGAATTAGCAGTTATAAACTACTTATCTAACAAAGTCATAAATTGCATTGTTTGTAATATCTTGTTTCAATTACATGCTTTGTCCACCAAGATACCTTAAATTTATCCCAAACATGTCTCTCTATCATTGTCAGGAAAGACATGAGCCAATGCTTTGAACCGCATGCCTTTAGAGAGAGCAGGTCTCAAGTAAAACCTGGACCAGGTTGTTTCTGTACATGGACTTATTCAATATTGGCCTTATAGAATATATACTATGTTTACATATATATACACATAAGTATACATTTTTACACATACATGTTATTTTAGCATTTTGTATTTTTTAGCTGAGCAGGAAAATTTTCCTCAGTATCTGAATTCTTACAAGTACCTGATTTCTCCTTTTTTGAATCAACTTGTCTTTTTGCACTGATTAAGGTTCAGTTTATCATTTCCTGCCAGCAATTTGTTAGTTTCCCAGGATGACAACTTGGGGTGGGGAAAAAAAAAAACAAATAAACAAAAAACCAATCCATTGTAATATGAAATTCTTACTGGATCAACGTTCATTAAGTCAATGTAAGCTAGAAATTTACGTCCTAGTGCTGAAGTTCAAAAGAAGACCCCAAAAAGTTATGGTTGCAGACTGGTATCATGAGGTATCTCAAAAGAATTTGCAGGCTTGAACCCATCTCCAAGTCAAGGGGCAGAGTTTATGATAATTATAATGTCAATTGAAGCACTCTAATTTCCAAAAGGATTTGGTAATGAACTAGGAGCAAGAAGATAAATTTATGGTTCTTCATGTCACTGATATGCTAATTTTATGGCTTAGAGGTAAAACTGAGGAGTAGTCTCACCATTTGTCTCAGAAAATCTGTTATCACTGATCAATAGATTGTTATCTAGCAGTCAGTAATACTTAGGAATAGTATTCCTAAGGCCAGGAGATTTTAGTATCATTGACAAAAAGTTTGATAGAATAGCACTCTTGCAAGGGTCCTCAAACTATGTCCGCAGGCCCAGATGCGGCAGCTGAGGAGGATTATCCCCCTCACCCAAGGCTATGAACTTTCTTTATTTAAAGGCTCACAAAACAAAGTTTTTGTTTTTACTATAGTCTGGCCCTCCAACAGTCTGAGGGACAGTGAACTGGCCCCTTATTTAAAAAGCTTGAGGACACTTGAATATTAATTACTACTATATTTCTCCTACAATCTGCACCCTATCAGTAGGTAAAAAACAAGCCATGAAGAAACTACAGGAAAAGGCATTTTGATGAAAGTGTTACAAAGATAAGAATCCCAAGAATATAAAGTATTTTTAAAAAATACATCAAAAGTGTCTTCTTTTCCATTATAGTCAACCAAGAATACAACTGCATCATTAAAATAATTTATTTCCTTTCTTTCAAATCATATTTCATTTTGCTCTGAAATATATAAATAAATGATTAATATATATATATGTATATATATACATATATATACATATATATATAAGTTCTTTTTATTGATCTGACTAAATTAAATATATTGGCAGAAAAGGAATTAGATCAACTTTTGGTCCAATCTGATTTGCAGCTTAATATTAGAAACTTCAAGGAATATTCAGAGTGGGGTCAATAGAATGAAATGGTGACTATAATGGAGGTGACTGGAGACACAAAGAGAATTTGGTCTCTAGTAAAGTTGTATTATGATTCAAATAGGACTGTTTGCATTGGAGTTACAAAATGGTTCTTCCATTCTAAAAGCTATAACCTTTAGAAGTAAAGAAAAAGATAACATAACTGTACAAAGGTGAAATCTGGCTTCAAGGAACCAACATTTCAGAACTTTCACATGGGTCTAAAAAGAAATATACTGATTTCCTTATTCCTTGAGTAAAACACAGTCATTGGAATTAGGAGTTATTTTTTTGATGATGGACTTCTTGATCTAAAGAACAATACTTTTTTTTTTTTTTTTTTACAAAATATCTCATTTTCACAGAATCATTCAGTGAAAGGTTTAAAAAAATCCAAGAAGGGTACCATTTCTGAGGAAAGTAGGGGCAACTTTGTGAGCTTAATATAGGCTTATTTTGTAGGTTCCCATTGATCTTAGAAATGTTTTCCCTCAATTTTCTGCTTTCAACAAGGGTAATGACATTTGTCATAGTGAGTTATGTTGCAGTTTAATGTCTTTATAATCTGTGAAGAGCTTTCTAGAAATTAAACACTATGTTAATCTTCCATAATAATAGTTTATAATAATTCCATAGTTATTCAAATAAAATCCTTAAAAGAAATGGATTTCCATACTAATCATATACAAATCCAGCCAACCGGATCAAATCTGCTTTATATATATATATATATATGTATGTATGTATATGTACATATTAAGCACTGGGGGAAAAAAGTCAGTCCACTTGAGATTATGATGATAGCAGTTAGCATCTATATAGAGATTTACAATTTGCAAAGTATTTAAAAAATATATAATTGTATTATTAAAACAACCTAAGAAGTTAGGTTCTACTTTATTCCCACTTTTTAGGATGAGAGAACTGAGATTGGCATCAGTTAAATGATTTAGACTCACTTAGCTAGTAAGTTTTGGGGATAGGATTTGAACTTAAATCTGAACCCAATAAAATCAATGAGTCAATATGCACTTATTAAACAACTGCTATATCCCAGTGAATGAGATGGAGGGAGATCTCTCAAGACAGTTGGAAAATTGAGTTAAAGGTGAAGCCTTCACCTACCCCAGAGTTGATATAGGTCTGAAGATAGTCCTTGGGTGTTGACCCAAGGACAGCTCTATTTCCCCTTCCTGATATTCTTCCATGACATCATTGCCTTACTACCTCAACCAGATATGGACAGCTATGTTCTTATTGGCCAAAGTTCAATCTAAACCCTGTTTAGAGTGTA
This sequence comes from Antechinus flavipes, assembly GCF_016432865.1. NCBI lineage: Eukaryota > Metazoa > Chordata > Mammalia > Dasyuromorphia > Dasyuridae > Antechinus > Antechinus flavipes. The sequence continues at coordinate 525,591,575 of NC_067398.1, read as the reverse complement.
AGACCCTCAGCCAATGAGGATCTGTCTCTAAGGTGTCTCCTCCCTTCAATTGCTTGCTTCACTGGAATGACACTCTCTTCTCCATAGAATGTATAATTGTTACGCCACAGTTCTCTTTAACTGTCCTGACTCAGTTTCCCTTGTCTCAGTTTCTATTATCTGTTCTGTGTCAATGCTCTAAGCTGTAAAACCCCTCTGGTCCATTAAGATTGAGGACTATTTGCTCTAAGGTTATAAATTGTTAGCAAGATAAACAAGAGAGTAGACCTCCTGACTCTTTTCTGTCCTCAAGAATTTACAATATCCCTCTAAAATATTCCAAGATACCTTACTGAGATCTTTACTTCTTTGTATTCAGACATCCTGTCTCTGGGTTTTTAGGATTTATGACCTCCCCCATCCTGATAGAAGTTTTCCCATGCTTCTCATCCCTTCCTTTGTTTAGAGAAAAGATATTTAAGAAGTCGGGGTTCCTCCATTCATTGCTGGCGGCTAGCGGCTGGTGGCTGGATGCTGGACACTGGATTCTTTGGGATGACAGTCTCCTCCAGCCCTGGGATAAACATGGATTCCTTGGTCCCAGTATATCTTTATCTCTGTATGACTGGATAATTTGAGACGAGAGTCCTGTCCAGTCAATTTTACTCTCCCTTTAATAAAATATTAAAAACTCTCTAATCTCTCTCCTGTCTCAGTTTCTCCAGCATTACATAATAAACCTTCGTTTTGTACTTAGAGCTATCTCCATCTTTTTTTTTTTATTATGTGGTGGTTATTCACTTTTCCCAACCACACACCAGATACTATGTTATTATGTTCACTGGGGACACAGAGAAAGACAAAAAAAAAAAAAATTCTGATCTCTGGGAACATATCCTCTACTGAGAAAGACAACAAGCTAACAAATATTACAAAGAAGCTATATAGAAGATAAATAGAAATTCATTAATAGTAAGAAGATACTAGAATTGGGAAGGATTGATTGTAAAATAGAATTGTCAAACATGTTTGCAAAGACTACAACAAAACTTGTAGTATTGCGGTTACCTACCAAAATGATGTGGATTGATAAGAGCTGGGTAGCAATTCCTAGTACAAAAGAAATGTGGAAAAATTCATAATGGCCATTCTTTTGCCAAAATGAAGAGGTAAAATAGGCACCAGGAAAGGATAAAATAAAATAGAGTTGGGAGAACAATAGGGTTACTAACAAAAGGAATTCGAAAGAATCCATAAAAGGAATATGCCATGAGTCCTGAATATGTTATTGACTAGAAGATTTGATCAGTTTAGCAGACTAACCAGAATTAGCTAGCGTAAGGAGAAAGACACCATCAAAGGGAAGTCACTGAAGGAGAGAGAGTACCTTATATTTGGGATTAGTCCTGACAAGGATTTAGCCAAGATCTTCATGAGCATTTAAAGGAGAAGTACAGCCTTGAGAGTTTATCAGGAGCAGAAAGGAATTTGGTAGCTCAGAGGGAGGGTTCAAAGAGGAGCCAGATGGAATACCTGGCAAACTAGGTCCCAGACTTGTCTAAAGATATGCTAATCAATATCTCAAAAGTTGTTTAAAGATACCCAGAGGTTTGAGGTATAGACAATGAAGGTTTTTAAAGAGTTCCAGTCTTTACAAATCACTATACAAACAGCTTAGTGTGGGAATTGGTTATGCCTGATAATAGCCAAATGGAACTCTTCCTTACAGGGGAAGAGAGTAAGTACATATCAGTATGGAAGTGATACTGTAAAAGTATATTGGGGTAATGGGCTGGTAGTAAGAAGTGTCTCAAAAGAATTTGTTGGCATAAACCTCCAAATCTAGGGGTGAAGATTTTATTACACTGCTAAGAACAGATTAAATTCCAAGAGAAGTTAACAAGGAAAAGGATTTTAGTAATTAACAAAGGGAAAGACAAGTTCCATAATGGAGCTCACAATTAATCAGGGAGAAGATGCCATTAGGGCATGCCAAGTGAGGAATTAAAGGGCTAACTCTAAAAAAGAGTTTAGGATCCTAAGAGATATTAGAAATTGTGACTCTTAACATGTGGAATAAATCCCAAAAGATGTTAATTATAACAAGGCATTATTGTCTGGAATGGGCTAAATTCATAGAGAAGAAATCTACAACATGAGTAGATCTTTTATAGGGGAAATATGACCTCAGGAGATTGACACTGAGTGGGACATGTGCTAGATCCCTTTCCCAAATTAACTAATCAGAGACATCTTCAGGTACAAAAAAAAAGTATTTATTTAGTCCTTGCATGGAGAGGCCCAGACACACCTGGGAGCCATCTCAGCTTCTGCCATGTGCTTGTGAACCTGGCCTGCTTCCAACTTGTCCAAGATTTAAAAAACAAAAGACCCATTGGATAGGCTAAAAGGATGTAACCATCCTTGATGGATGCTATCTGCTTTCTCTGGGTCAAGTCAGTTCTTGAGGGTCTGGACTTTAAAGACCACATAACTCCCTGAAACCCAAGATTCAAGACCGGGAATAGAGATCATGTGACTTAGTCTCAATACTGAGAAAACTTCACCTAATCAGTTCCATTCAACAATGTAACTCGATTTTCTAATTAAATACAGTAAACTATAGGGTTATGATAATTTTGTCAATATAAGGAATAGGTCTACATAAGAACAAAAGGTTTCAGGCCTAAAGATGATCCTATCAATGTTCCTTCCCACCTGCCTCAGGGGGTAGCCAGGCTTCCAGATTGTTTACAGTGACTCAGGCTTTCTCTGCTAATGCCTACTTAGATAACCAGTATCTCATCAATAACAGAGTGGTAGCAATGTCAGGAGAGAAGAAGATTTATAAGGGATATTATTATGAAGGAAAAATTGGCAGGAATTGGCCACTGATTTGATTTGAGAGAGAAAAAATCAAGAAATTAAGGAAGACACCTAGGTTGTGAGAGCCTAAGTCACTGGAAGTATGGTGAAGATCTTAACCTGACTCAATGTTTTTGGATATCACTCAAAATTTTGCAACAACAATGTTACTAACATGATAATTAATTATTAAAATTGTATTCTTTGCTTTTGAATAGGAATCTATTTTTTTTTCTGAGGTGCAACATGACTTAGTTGATAGAGCAAAAGCATAGGTCTTTAATATAGGATTGTTTTACAAAGAAATAGTTACTGAAAAGATCTGTACCTTTGTAAAAGTTGTCCTATGTTAAATAACTTAAATGAACTAAAGATCCTTATTAACAAATTAGGGGTTGGAGAGGAAAACTTATCTAATAATAATAGATAAGCAACATTTTATAAACTCCTCACAGATTTTTGGGACCCTGAATAAGTAAAGCAGATAGATAATCTGAGAGACTGGGGCCAGAAAATGAATCCTATTCATTTAAGTGCTTTGAAAATCTTAGAATGTAATAGGTCTCCCAGTAACTCCTAGTAAATGAAAGATCCTTCATGAGGAACAAAACCTGAGTCTAAGAAATCAAATGAACTTTATCCTAAAACCACTCCTGGATGCTTATGTTTCTGTTTTGTGAAACTTGACTATTTGGTTCACGGTTTATATTCTCGAACCAACTAAAGCAAAATTAATTTTTAAAATGCAATATAAATCCTCACTGCTATTTTTATTAGTAATAATTATATTAATAGTAGTTATTTTTATTATGTAGGACAGAAACAACAACTAAAACAATCAGAAGTCTGAATATGAGTGTAGGGAACAGTTTAGTTCTTTCTCATGAGAAAGGGTGTACAGTCTGTGACTCACAAAACTTGTTTTTAGAAAGACAACCCAAGCAAAGAGCATTCTCTTTTTTATTCCCCAACCAGTGAGTTCCCCTTCCCAACTCCCCTGGCTCCTTTGTCTTCTGGCTAGAGTTTCTAAAATCCAGTTTCTAAAAAAATGAATTAAGAAAGCCTGAGGCTATCAAATGCTTAACAGAGTAGGGTGTTTTCCATTCTATTCAGTCCTTGCACCCAAAGAGCTTCCATTCTAGAAGGGGAAGATGAATGTAAAAAGCAAGGGACAAAGAACTAAAGATTCTTTTTTAACTCTTAGGCCACCAGTCTTGATTACAAAACCCAGGCTCTGCTTCTAAGGAACTTGCATTCTTATATTCTTTTGGATGAATTAACCTACACCCCTGACCACCCTCTGTTGTCGCTGTGAGTTTCAATTTTCTAATTTAAGTTTCTTTTCTCCAATTTATTTTCATATCTGGGAAATAAAATAGATCAATTTTTTCACATTATTATTGTTAGTGATGTGTGGGACGAGCAAGACCCCTGCTACCAATTAACTAATCAGAGACATCATCAGGTACAAAGAGAAAGCATTTATTTAATCCTTGCAGGGAGAGGCCCAGACACATCTGGGAGCCATTCCAACTCCACCAAGTGCTCCTCCTAGAACTTGGCCAGCTTCTGGTTTGTCCAGGGTTTAAAAGCAAAAGACCAGAGCGTTTTCATTGGATAGACTAAAAGGATGTAACTATCCTTGACCAATAGTCACCAATGCTGGCTGCCTCCCACAGGTCATGGCACTTTCTGCCAACTTCCTGTATCCCAGGGTTCAAAGTTCATCCCTTCAGAGATCAAATGACCTCTCCAGGGTCCCACTCTGGGAACAGAAATCATGTGACTCAATACTGAGAAATACTTCATCCAATCAGTCCCATTCAGTCCTCCCTCTTTTTCTTCCGTTTGAAGATTTCTCACCCTAATAACTACATCTTCCACTAGGGCATCTGTGACCTAAGCCTTCAGGCTGGTCCCCCTTCATTACTAATTGTAATCTGCCCTCTATCATCTGGAACCAACACCTCACATCAGTGGAAGCTTTCAGGAACCAGATTAGCTACTCCTAAACTCTAAATCTTGAACTACTCTAATTAAGTATATAAGCAAGCAGGTGACAGGATATTGCTGCTTAAAACCCTGCTTCCACCAACTCCCACTATCTTTCTTGGAAACCCAGTCCTCACAGAACAGATCGGCATCTGGCAGCCATAGAACTACAGCACTGTGGAAGCCTGGGGCCTCAGGTCTATTGTCATATCTTCATATCTTCTTCACCTCAAGCAATCCAGACACAGACTCATTTGGGAAAAAGGGACGAAGGTCTCAGCTTCTGAAGCTGCTAAGGGCTGACAAGGCTGCATGTAGCTGGGCACTACCCGGTGGAGTCTGAACTGAAGAGGGGAGATAAGTGTCTTATAGGCGACGGCAGCAGCAGCATCCAGTGTTGAATGTCAAAATCAGGTCTCAGGTGATTTCAGGTTGACCAAGTGGTTGGAATTTCATGGCTCAGAGTCAGAAGAAGCAATTCTCACAAGTATATTAAAATGCAAGGACTAAATAGGAGTAAAAAACAAAGAATAAACAAAGGTAGATTTAATATAGAGGTTGCTAGGGATAGTCACCCAAAAACCCATCCAGAAGAGGGCTGGAGGGGAGAGGGGAATGAGGCTATTATAAATGCCTCTCATCCAAACAGCTTTCCTAAGGATAGATACCCCCCCCCCCAAAAAAAAAAAAAAATGTTTTTCCCAAATGTTTGCTTTTGTTTCCTCAAAGGATTAGGTGCAATGGGTAGAACACCTGCCCTTCAGTGAATATGATCTCTCTCACAAAAACCCTAGAGCCTTACAATGGAAGGTTTTTACTTAAGGTTTTTTACAGGTGTTAACAAAACCAAAAGCAGTTTGAAATTCCTGCAAGCAGCACATTCGCAGGCCCTTTTTAGAATTTACATGCCTAGGAGCTATATGAGGGATTTTAAGAGTCAGGGAACTAAAGTTGCCGGTCAGGGGCAAACAATCAGCAATATGGGCAGCTGATCTGTAAGCCTGTTTCCCTTCACCTGGAGTGAATCCCCCTTCATTTAAAAAACTACAGACCTCTCTAGGTCCATGGATAGCTATCAGTAATCATGTTCTCTGCATACTTAATGAAGAATTGTTTGGGTGTCAATTGTCCATGCAAAACATGAAAACTCATTTGAAGTCAGTATAGATCTTTGATAAATAAGTCAGGGATCTAGGATTGGGGTTCTAGAGATCCCAAGGACCTAGCTCTTTCTTCCATCTATGTTGATATAAAACAGTATAAAAGACTCTAGGCAGACTAGTTTAACTTTTAGGGACTTAAAAAAAAACAAAAACAAGGCTTGATGAGATTGCTTTCTCTCAATGAACAAAAGGGAAAGTGGAAGTGGCCCCAAATACTTGGGCAAAGGAGGCCTTTAGATAAAGAAATTCTAGCCCCAGGAAGTAAAAGAGTTATATCTATATATCTATATATACTATATCTATATCTATATCTATATCTATATCTATATCTATATAAAATATATTTACATGCCAGAAAGTTCTTCAGGGCTGGGCTGCAAATTAAAATATCTATATACTAGTACTGTGTTTTATATCTTCCACTGACCACTTGCTTGATTACAGACATTTGCTATAAGAGGAAAAATCAGAGACATGATTAACTTAAAGCAGTTTTACTTCAGGTAACTGTCCTAATTGCTTTTTTTTGTTTGTTTGTTTTGTTTTTTGTTTTTGTTTTTTCTTTTTAAGAATTCCACCTTAAACTAGACTCCGGGATAATCAGATGGGTTCTTATTCAAAAGAACACCACTGGGAAATTGAGTCAGAAGGATCTTACCTTCAACAGAGGCCAAGATCATCCTTCTAAGTAGTTCCCAAATAATAACTTCCACCTGTAACAGCTTCTTCTGAGTAGCTTGTGGCATATTCTTTTCAGATGGTGTAGCACTGGTTTGATCATCTAAACAGACAGTCATACCTAAATATCAGCGGCAATTCCAAAAGATTTTATCTCCCACAGTAATTATTATTAATCATAGCTTCAGATGAATCTAGCTCTCAAAGATCACAGTAAGAAATTCATCGTAGAAAGTTCACATATTATCCCCCATGTATTTTTCATGTAGATAATCATATTGTTTGCAACTTCTTAATGTTACCTACCCTTCTCTGTTCTCTCTTCTAATCCTATAAAAATGATCTAAGTCTTCAGCTTGTCATCTTTGGCTAACTGAGGCAAATTATTGACTCATTCTATTGACAGATAATGCCTTGTTGACAAAATGTTACCTTGTTCTGAGAAAATGGGCTTAAATCTACCTTTGTTGAAGTATAATTGCTACACAATACCTTCCAGAGAAACTGAACTAGCTGTACAACAGATATGATACAAATCTTATTCCTACATATTTGCAAAGTTAATCCTCTGTGTCTGGAATGCATAGACCTCTCATCCCTTTGTTTCTTCTCATAATTATTTTCTTACTTAAAAGTTCCATTTTTTTTGTCATTTTCTACCTTGAACTTTCTCTCAAATCTATAGTTTTTAATTGTCTCTCCTTTCTAAATTTTTCTTATATTACACCTTTTTAATTCCTTATGCTTCTTTATTTCATTATATGTAAGGTCAATTAGATTATGGAAAATTTCATTTCTATCTTTGAATCCCCAGCACAATGTATTGCATATAGTTGTTGCTTAGTGAATTTTTGTTGAAGGAAAAAAGGAAAAAGAAAAAGGAAGTGAATATAGCACGTGCTAATTTACATTCAGTCTCTTTAGTTCATTTTCTGAAGGCAGATGGCATTTTCTGTCCAAAGTCTATTGGGATTGCTTTGGATCACTAAACTACTAAGAAGGAATAAGTCTTTCACACATTCTGGCTGTTATTGTGTACAGTGATTCCTGGTTTTGCTTGTTTTGCTCAGCATCAGTTCATATAGTAAATCTTTCCAGACTTTTCTAAAATCAACATATTGAACTGAATTTTTGCTGGATAAGAGCTAACAACTCTATACTCTTCCCCAGAGTAAAGGATGGTTTTATATGTGCTAAGATTATATCAAAGGTATAGGTATTCTAAGTTTTAGTGGGTGGAAGGTACTAAAAAATTGAGAAGAAGTGAAACCTTCAAGTAATTAAAATATCTGAGAAAAACATTCCCATAATTGTCTGCTCTGCAGAAAATGTGAAATTCCTTTGCTAGGGGCACTAGCCTTGAGGCCAGAAGGACCTGAGTTCAAATCTGAAATCAGATTTGGGCAAGTCAATTAACCCAAATTGCCTCAGGGAAAAAAAAAAGAAAAGAAATAACTCCTGCACCTATTGTACTAAAATAAAAATTAAAAAAAAAAAAAATTCCCTTGCTAAAGCTTTATCATAGTGCCTATTTAACATAAATTTATTAGTACTGAGCTCAGGATTTTTTTCTCTGGAATCTCAAAATCCCCATATTTTATCATTTTAATTTACAATACCTGTGACAAGTCCACTTTGAAATTTAAAAATCACATACATGCAATTATGCAATCCTGAAACTACCCTTTTCTCTGTTTCTAAATGCATTCTTTAATTATAGGAAGTCAAAAATAGTTACTATGTTCTAATTACCGGAAGTAGCAAGAGGTAAATTTTGAATGGCTTGTAGAAATAAACATTTTTCCAAGAACCATTTTCCAATGACTGCCTCTACATTGTACCTAATCAAAATGTTTAAGTTGGTTTAAAAATACAAAGCTCTAATCATCCAAGTGCAGGTATAAAATGATGCAGAACAAAATCAACTAGTTTAAGTGCTAGATTTTTCATTTTTCTATATATTATCTGAATAATGATAGGAAGGCATAAAGTTAGGAAGGGGCTAAGCAAAGGTAACAAAATAAATTTGAAAAAGACACCTGTTTCTCTGAAAGTGACCTTTAGAATATTAGGGTAATCAGGCATTAATGCTGGTTCTGCTGGTACATGAATGTATTGGGATATTCATTGGCTGCAAAAAAATGATAATTATGATTTTAAAAAAAAGTGTGGACAAAATCTACATGAACTAATAGAAAATTAAATAGGGTCAGGAAAACAAACAGGCTGACCACAACTGTGTAACTTGAAAGAGCAATGCACTAATACCCAAATCAGAGGAAACTGATGTAAAATCATAAAGGCTTAGACTGACTTGAAAAAAAAAAAAGATTTGGGAAGATGTTCTCAACCTAATCATTTCATAAATTGGAGGTATGTTTTCACATATGTTTTCATATTTTTTGAAATATTAATGTTTTGCTATTTTTTTCTTTTTTTGTCTTTAAAGTAATGTCATATGGAATTCCTTTCAATAGGGAAGTAATACTCAAAGACATTTTGATTCTGTAAAATAAAAGACATTAATGAAAACTCATTTTAAAAATCCTATATCTGCAGTATCATTTAGGGGTTCCTAGGAAATATAAGGATATCCACCAATTGAATTCCCTTAATAATCCAAATGTTATATGCAGTGAAATATATGAAATATATTTTTGGTTGCTTTATCCCTGATTCTATCAGTCAATATTGGTGCTCGCCCTCACCTATCAAAGTAGAAATCTATATATAATTTTTTTAGTCAAGACTAGACATATACTGTAGTAATTTTATATGTTTCTTTTTTGTGTGTGACATCTACCTTGTGCATATATGATTCATCAGAACTTATCAAGAGTAAAGTAAGACAATTTCAGGAGAGATATCTTTAACAATGAACAGTGGCCCATGTAGTTTAAATTTATATTCAACAGGGCCTTTAAAAACCCTGATGAGAAATGTTTATAATCCTAAAGACAAAGACCAATTGACAGTTGTCTAACTTTAGTCTATTAATCAACCAATACACATTTGTTAAGCACCTTTTATGTAACAATGTATTATACACTGCAGATACAAAGAAAAAAATGAAACAGTTCTGATTCAGTGGGTTTATGCTTGAGTTTATTTTGAGGGAAGGCTTTGGCAGTAGATGTGGACAGGAAGAATATGGAGCTGGCATCAAAATAGGCTTTGTATATAAAATGGTTATATGATCTAAATTTTGAAGGAAAATAGGAATTCTAAGAGATAAAGATGAGGAGGCAGTATATATTCCAGATATGGAAAATAGATGGTTCAAAGTTATTTCCACTATTTCCTGATAGAAAAATACAAGAAATATACATGAAAGTTTTCTAGTTAATGTTTATCTATTTTGAAATCCTACAATTTGAAGGAAAATAAATGGTTTATCATCTTCCTCCCACTTGCTATGGTACCCAATGAGCTATCATCTGTAGATAATGGAAGGAGTAAAGTCCCAGCACAAATCTCAGCCTTTAAGGTAATATTTTTGTGACCTTAGATTAGTTACTTAACATCATTGTACATTCTTCTTAGATTTAAAATGTCTTTTAATGTTTTTCTGAGGTTTTAATCTATGTTCCTACATGACCTATATGTCTGATAATGACCAAAACATTAAACTCTGAGATCCTATGGAACTTTTATTCTACTAAACCTTGAAACTCTCTTTTCAGACTTTTGGTTTACAGCTTAAATATATCAGTGCTTAGAGCAGTGAATTTTTATGATTTCCATTGTGCATAGCTTTGTATTATTTTTTTGTTTTTAATATCATATACCAGTAGCATTTGGAGGGCAATGCCCTGTATGCAACAAAAGTTACTATACAAAAAGGAAATATACAAATAAGGCAATGAGGCATTACAAATTAGTCTATGATATTGAAAATGCTGGAGATTTTTTTTTTTAACCAACAATGCAATGTCAATAGTGTGGCAAAGAAAAGTGTGTTAAAACTCCATCTTGTTATTCCTATCTTTAAAGATGCCAACTATAGCCTATCATTCTAAAGTAGCACATTAGAAATGAAATCAAAGCAAGGATCCTTTTGTATAAATTAATGGACTAGATTATGCTCTATGGTTATGACCCACAATGAATCTCTCTAGTAATCCTTCATAGAAGGGTAGTCTCTCATGAAATCAAACTTCATTTCTAAATCACAAAGGAATTTGTGCTGAAAAAAATTACTCAAAACATTTATCAGCTGAAGCTGATTGACAAAGCAAGTAATGTACAAACACACAACCATACACACATATCATATATATATAAATATATATATATATTTACTTTTGTTTTGTTTTAAAGATATTGCTATGAGGAAACAAAATATACAAATTCATGAGTAAAGCAAAAATATTCAATTTTAAAGTAAAAAAAGAAAAATAAAAAAATAAATTTAATATAAAAAAGAAAAAGAATGGTTAAAAAAAACTTACATTTCAAAAAGAAAAAAAAAATAATGTACAGGAACTCAATGGAAGCCTAAATCTACTTTAAAAAAATTATAAAACTAACAGAAAAAAAAATTCCCTCCTTTTCAACATATTAAACCAAAAATTCCTTAAGTTCTTTAAATGATAATTTTAGATGAGAAGATCTTTTGAGTTTATTATTATTTAGTGACAAAAAGAAAATCTATTTCTACAGTTACAGAAAATGTATTTCTACAGACTAGTGAGAAAAATAAACTAATAAGATCTTTATGTTTGTTTTCATGTGTGAGTGATGCTGAGAGTTAAAATATTTGTGTGAGAAAATGATCTTTTCATTTTAATTATAGAAATAAAATATATGGAGATTCCTAAATGTTTTGATTATTTTAGGGAAAAAAAATTAATATGAGTTTTTCTCCTTAGAGATAATGTTAATTAGCATTATCCCCTCCCCCCTATTTTTCTGCATAAAGGTTACCAATTTAAACAGAAATTTAAAGGAAAAAAATAAACCTAATTTCAAATAACTAAAAAAAAAAAATCTCTTTAATTTCAAAGCTTAAAACAATATGATTTATTTGATTTATTTTAAATGGTTAAAGTAAATAGCCAGCTCATCACTCTGGGTTTTGTACAACTTATTTAGGGGCAAGTCCCATTCAGTGTAGAATTCCTAAATGCCATATCATACTGGATCTGAATGTAGGGCCAGATTTTTTATAGCCCAGTGGTGACAGTACATAGTATCTAAGGACAATACACATTCAGAAGAAGCTAATTAACATCAAAAACTAATTACTCCCTCAGTATTTAGCAATGAAGTATCAGCAGCTGTCTTAGATGCCATATGCTAATTAGCATTAATAAACTTCAGAAATAATTGTCTCCATTGTTCTGTGTCATAATACTCCCTCTAATTGTACTTTGGAGAGCTTTGGCTATAAATGGTAGCAAGCATTACATAGTCTTGCTTGAAGTTTAATGAGCAATTTACTGTGACTTGTGGTAATAGAAGAGAATACATACAGGAAAGAAAAAAAAAAGATTAATGACAATTTAAAAATCTGTAATTATTTTTTTTGGCTGGTACCTGTGTCTACAGCAACTCAAGAATTCAAAGATTGGAAATTATTTTTTTGGCTCCATATTATCTGCTGATAGGCATCTGGGAAGTTAAATATATACATATATATATTTAATTTAAATGGTCTGATTCACTATCAGCATGCTATCGGTGCTCTCAAAGGTCAGCCTTATATTTCATGATAAATGATGTATGACACATTTGAGAAATTCCTTGAGGTTTCCATTTTATGAAGAAAAGAAAAAAACTAATTTGTCTCATGGCAGAGGACACAGAAAATACACATGGCATATTTGTGAAAACTTTATGAATGATCTCTAGAATGAAGGATGTTTGTTATATATTATTAAGAAAAACATAATTTCAATTATTTTCTTCATTTATTATTTTTAAGAAATTTAAAGAAAAATATCTTGAAACATATTTGAAATCATTTCTAAAATTATTAGTCACCAAAACTCAGTATTACATGTTATTATGTTCCTTAATTTAGATGGTTGGAGAAAAATCAGAGATACATAATATATAATCAGTAAATGAGTATTATTCATCTGTTATATTTCAGCAACATGTAAAAGATTTTCAGAATTCAAAAAAAGTAAAAAGAGATGGCCTTGGAACTCATGGTTGAGGAAACACTATTAACACTCTTAAAACTGTATTAAGCAAATCAAGAAAACATGTAATTAAGGGTTAAGTTCTATAATACAGGTTGAATATACAATAGAAATTCAGATATTAATAAACTGTTAATATTTTAAGTTTGCAATTGACAGGTATTTACATCAAAAAAATTTTGATACCAAAAATCTCTGTTTTTTGATACCCCAAATCTCTATTATTACTTTATAATTAAGCCAGTGTCAATAATCATTATCCATAGATACATTTATAGTTGAAAGAGCAATGCAGCAATTATTTCTTTATCTATTATTTGAAAATTTTCATCTTCAATAAGTGGGCAGTATCCCACAGTCTCTCCCTTACAATTTATTTTATCTATCATATAGTTTTTAATTAAATTTGTAATATCATTTATAAATTAATTTTCTTCCAATCACTGTCAACCTGATATGTTTTATGTAACAGATTTTCAATTAATAATATAAATGAATATGAAATAAAAATGTCTAGCTTTTAATCACTTTATAAATTTAAATCTTACTTTTTTTACTTCAAACAAGCATATTTTGAATTGTTTTAGAAATTCATTTCCATATAAAAATAACAAGTGTTGTGGTCTAACAGTTGTATTAGGGTAATTATATATTTGTACCAAGTTCTATAGTGATGAAATTTGATTTGATGATGGTATTATTTCCACCATAGTTAGAGAGTCAAAACTTACTCCTTTTCTTACTTCTTTCTAAATAAACACTGGCTCTGTTATCAAAAACTCTGTATTCACATCTGACCTCTTCTGTTTTAGAACCTAAAGTGACTTTAGACCTTAGATTTTAGACCTTGGATTCCTCATTTCAAAATGAATAGATTGGACTAGAGGGATTCTGAGAGGCCTTCCATATTCAGAACAATGGAGTTAGAATCTGAGAGGAAGAACTCTTGCTTCCTGCCTCAGGCATTTACTAGATGTGATATTATGGACAATTCACTTTACCTTTCTCAATATCCGTTTCCTTCACTGTAACTTGGGGATAATAACAATATTACCACCCTGCTAGGATTGTAATGAAGATCAAATAAAGTTATATGTAAGGTTCTTTATAAACCTTAAAGCGTTTTCTCTCTGTCTTTTTTCTCCCCTTTACCACTCTGTGTGTTTGAGTATAAATGTGTACAACACACTTTTATATACAAACATACAGAGAATGATTATGAGTGTGTGTATACATGCATGCATTATATATGTGTGTATATACCTACAGAGCATGATTAATAAAATGTGAATATGTATGTATGTGTATGTGTGTTGAGAAAGAGAGAGAAACAGATGCACAGAGACTTTGTGGTTTGCATATATAATATGTATATGTGGGTACCTATATAAGCATGTGTATGCATATATATGTAAACGCACATATTGACTACTTTGGATCTAATATCATACTGTGATAATTTTGAGAGAATTTGGTGAAATTCCACCATGTTATCAGTTAGATAGAGGTTTATTGTCAATACATCAATGAAAAGATTTTTTTAATGAGTAGGATATTTTTCCCTCATGGCCAACTGAAAAAAGAAACATTCAAATATTTATTTTATCAAATAAATGCTATTATGTTATGCAATCCTGACCTCAAAGAATAAACAGTTCTCTGGTGTTTTGGGCATAGATGTAATTATATTTAGGTAAATTAGTAGTTAGACAATTTTAAGCTATACATTTACCCTGTAAAAAAGGTATTGGGAACAAAGTTACTATTTTTCTAGGAATCAATTATGTAATTTGTTTAAATTAAATATCAAAAAAAAGTTAACATTCATAGGAATTTGCTTTTGCTAGGATATGATAATATATAACTTGCTTAATGAATATAATAAGCATGTACAAAAAGTAAAAAATAAAAATTGCTTTCTGCCTCAAATATTACTTTTTTCATCCATAAAAGCATTTTTTTTCTAGTTAAGTAAAACTTTAGCAGAGGATTGACAAGGTGATTTTTGTAAGTGAATCTTCTTTTACTTCTTAATAAAAACCTCATGCATTTGGGCTTTTGCTTTGAAATTCTACCATAAGTACAAGGAATCTTAGAGAAGATTTTAACTAGAGGCTTTGGAGCCTTTCCTATTTATCAAGGTTTCACAGCATGATTTACTATATTATATCACTAGATGATTTAGATATAGAACTTTACATTTTTATTTTCTTTAACAGGAAACTGATTTTCTCATTTTTAAAATTTGGATTTATACTGCATTATCAATCAAGTTATGTTTTGCTTCATTTTAAGCACAGGAAAACTAGGAAATGAGGTATTCTCTCTTTCCTACACTTGAATTTTTAAGGTAATAAAAATCAAATCTAATTTCCTCTCTATTCTCTCATAGCACAGTAATGTCTCCTATGATTCCAACTTTAGCTAGTTTCTCTATTTCTTCTTCATATTCTCTACATTAATAACAATATATAGCTGGACTATCCAATAAGGACAAAAATAATAACCAAATAGAAGCCAAAATGAATTACATCCCAGACTTTATCCCTGGGGAAGTTTGGCATCCACAATAAGTGATATAAGAATGAGAAAAAGTATAATTTATTTTCATTTAAGCTATTCAAAATTTCAAAAAAGTTAATAGACCGAAATTTCCTATATAAGATTTTTGTGAATTTGCCTGTGTGACCTAGGATTTATCTTTAAAATTTCATTCTTTGTAAATCCATCCAATCCATTTTTCTATCAAAGAAATGATGCATTTCTCATCAAACCTAACATTCAGGGGCTAGAGAATAATTACATTCCTATCACTACAATGTACTATGTACAGTTACATATTTATCTTTTTTAGACCATCTCTCGTCATTTCATGCATTTATTTAATTTTATTCATTTGCTTCTTTTCTTATCATTTTTATAACTCCCTATACTTACAACTCCATTTTAAGAGGAAGTGGTCAGGATGAAGCAGGTTCAATTAGATTAAAAATAAGAATTTCTTATTAGCCTCATTTATTAAAATATATGTAAAAATTTCAATTTCAAGTTAATTTCATATCTAAGCTTCAATATAAATAACAGTCTTTAACTTGGGGTCTGTTAGTTTTAATTTTTTTTATTATTTTATTATAGGTTTCCTTTGTAATCTATGTGTTTTATTTTGTATTTTTCAAAACATTATTCCATGAAGGTGGTCCATAAACTTGCAAAATTGTTAAAGGATCTAAGATACAAAAAAGTTTAAGAATCTCTCTCATGAATCTTACTTACTAAATAATGCTAAAAACATTTATATTTTTATAATAAATATTTGTCTTCTCCTTCTGAATTTATGCTTTTAAAGCATGAGTAATTGAGTTATTGAGGAAACACCACTATCACTAGGCTACACTATTGTGTTTTCAATAAGTGTACTCTGTGCATGAATATCTCAATATAATCCTAGAGTCTGATTGTTCTACTGCTGTACAGTACAGCAGAGAGAGCTGGTATGCCTGGACTAGAACGAAAGGATGAAAAACTCACTTTTCCTGTGAATTATATTTTCAGTCTCTGCTATAAAGGTCATTTCCTTTCTCCTAAATCAGGCCTCTTTAATCTTTCCTAGATTTGGACTCTTTCTTTTCTGGGGTTATAATTATCACCATTTTATATTCTGTACATATGACAAACTTTCCCATATTGCATTTTGCTTCAATGTCCAACACAATCTTAATTACCTCCACAATAGGCCTCTTATAAAATATATATATATATATATGAAGAGAAAGAGAGAGAGAGCGCTTTCTGTAGTTTATCATAGAATATTTTTATAATAATAATTCAAAATCAAAATCAAAATCAAACCATTTTTGTTTATAATTAAAATGAAACTTCATAGTCCATTATATTGGAAAATATTGTTTTAAACAAACAAAACCAAAAAAGAGTCATGTCCTTTCCTCAAGATTTTTAGTTTGCAAGATTAAATCTGAATGACATTTTGGGTATCACTCTGATCAGGAATTGTATTCAGTAACAAGTTCTTATCCTCACAATACTGTACCCCAATAGTGGCTATGATCATGGGTGTCCTGAAATCAGAAACAGAGTATTCATATTCAGTCTTCTTTAAAAATGAACAAAAAACCCAAACCACTCAGGAACTTAACATACATTCTAAATGCATCATTCAAAGGAAGTAGAGCCACTCATTAACTGAAACAAATATTGTGAAGAAATATATCAAGACAAAAGATGGGGAAAATATTAACTCAATTAGGGAAAAAATTTAAAAGATAGGATAAGAATGTATTTATTCAACTTTTTATGAATCTAGTCTTGTCCTCTGCTGAGTAATAAGAAAAATTCTAAATGGGATATTCTATTGATTAGAAAGTTCCCTGCCTTACTCATTATAAGTAAATCTCCTAATACCCCAGGCTTATTTTAAAGAAATTCCATTAAAGTTTATACCATTTTCAATCTTTTTCAAATGCTTTCATTCCTTTTCCTTTACTCGTATTTTTCCTCAAAATTAATCTAACCAACTTAGAATCCTTTCTCCTGATCCATTCTTTGCTAGAGCAATTTAAGTCCTATTTTCATTTTCATTCCATTGAATAATTTCAGCAAGCTAACTTAAAAAACAACAACAACAATAATTCCCTAGTTTTTCTATCCATAGACATTGTATTTCTGTTTTGTAAGTATGCTACTACAAGTGCACATTTCCTCAGTCAAGGGCATCATATACTTACAGCTCATATATTTTTAATGACATTAAAATCCTTAACAGCAAACTTTCATCACCTCAGGGAAAAATTAGCTACCTAATTTGGAAAGAACAGACCACTGTAGGATAGCATATATGTAGATTTCCCTACAGACTAGTACAAATATGCACAAGAAATCTGAGACCATCTTAAATGAAACTCATTAGGTACTGCTAATACCTTTAGAGCAAATAAATTGACCTTGCATATTTTATACTTTATAAATAGAAATTTCCAATGATAATTTTGCAAAGCAGAAATTCAAATGAATGAAGCAGGCAATAGTACTCTCAAAATTTATGGAATCTTAATGGTTAACTCAAATAGTCTTGATGAATTTGAGTAAAGAATGATAGATTAAATGATTTCTAAGGGTCTCTTCTAACCTTGTGACCCTCAAAGAGAAGTAACATATCTTAATGGAAAGAATGTTAGATTTCAAGTCAGGCTAATATGTTGTGCTATGGGAGCCACCTGCCAGTGGCTACTAGAGGTCTAATTTAGACTTGTATGCCCCACGTTTGGGCACCATATGTTGTGTGCTTTCTAGAGCTCCCAAACTGGGGTACCAAAATATACTGTCCAGACTAGCTCTCTGGAGGATCTCAGGACCAGCCTTGGTCTTAGTGGAGGAGTGAAGAAGGCAGGAGACTCACAAGGATGGTCAAAGATGGAGTCTTCATTTCAAGTCCTCTCAGTCCTTAATTACTTTGATATGATTACATCATTACAGCACACTAAGTATGAGCCAACTAGAGAACCATTATATCATCATATTACACTGAGCAAGTGCTAACTCTAAGTACCCTGCTATTGATATGTAAATGCCTGACTTCACTTGCTTCAAGTAGAAAGTGGTCAGGCCCTCCTTGATTTCTCAGGAAGGGTGAGAACCCTTAGGGGAGATGGGGAGCCAGACCAGACATTGTCAGCAGGTTCCCTCTGGTCTGAAGGGTGTACCTTGCTCAGAATTCCCCCACTATCTGTAACCCTCTACACTAATATGATTGTTAGTCCTGCCTTTCATTTTTGCTATCAGTGTGTTCAATCAAGTCATTGAAACCCTCTGAGATTATAAAGTCACTTATCAAATGAGGATCAAAATAATTACAAACTTTTCTCATGTGAGGCACAAGTGAAATACTCTATCTCAATCAACAAGTATTTATTAAGTGCCTACTATGTCCCAGATACTGTGCTCAAGGCTGGGAATTCAAAAAGACACAAAAAGCAGTCCATAGTCTCAAGGAGTTTACATCTAATGAGGGAGACCACATGCAAGAAATAAATACAAAGCAAGCTATATACAATGTAAATAGGAAATAATTGACAGAAGGAAGGCACTATAATTAAGAGAGGATGAGAGAGGCTTCTAGTAAAAGAAGAGATTTTATTTAGGAACAAAGGGGAGGTCAAGAGGTAGGATAGGGGAGGGAGGAGAGCATTCCAGTCATGGGAAGCAGCCAGAGAAAATGTCTAGAGCTGAGATGGAATGATTCATTTGTGGCACGTCAAAGAAGCCATTGTAACTGGATCAAAGAGTCTATATCAGAAAGTAAACATAAGAAAGTTGGAAAGGATGGAGAAACTAAATTGTGAAGGGTATTTAATAACAAACAAATATATATATTTGTATATAAATTGTGTGTATATATATTATATATATATATATATTTTTTTTTTTTACTTGATACTGGAGGTAATAGGGAGACATTAGCATTTATTGAATAAGTAAGTGACATGGTAGAGCTGCACTTTAAGAAAAATTGCTTTAGTAGCTGATTGGAAGATACATTGGAGCAGTAAAAAACTTGAAATAGGCAGACCCACAAGTAATCAATCATAATATTGCAGATATTTGATAATAAGGGCCTGCCTTACTGTTGGGGCAATGTTTAATATATAAAAATGGTAACTGTTATCAATATCAAGCAAGTTGGAATTATATCAGCATATACTTTGTAAAGAAAGGCAGCATAGTATAATGAATAGATAATGTACCTCAGAATCTGGAAAGTCTGTGGACAAGATACATAGCAGTTATATATAAACCTGGGTAAATAATTTAATTTCTTAATCCTCAGAAATCTCTCAGAGACTATATAAATTGCAGAGAAGTTGCTTACTTTCATTAGTAGTGGGAATTTATTTCCCTGGGATTTCTCTATACAAAAGAAATCATAGTTTCAGTACATATTTATACATACTCATACACATATACTTCCATATAAAACTAAACACAAATGAAAACATACAAAGGCATCACACAAACATGTGAGTGTTTATATATGCATATAGACACATAAATTTAGATTAAATATAGGCAAATATTTATATACATATATACACACATATATGTGTATAAATACAGATACACACATTGTAAGGTTTTTTTTTTTTCCCACAAATGGAATAATATCAACAGTTTCTTGGATTAAATAAATTTTTGTTCAAGAAATGAAACAATTCACAAACAAGAATGATCTATGCCTTAGTGTTGATCTGAATGATTTTCAACACTATCATTAAATTTCCTTTGATATCATCTCTAATAGAAATGAACATGTGATAAGAATGATAACTAATAATGGATTAAAAAAAAAGGATTAAGTTGCTAAAGAGAAAAGATTGAACCTCAATTGTTTTAATAAAAGAGAGAAAAACACTTTTAGAGTTCTTATTAGCACTCTGTTGACAACCAATATAATGATCCATATTTTATTTTGGTGACATCTCTTAGAAAACATCCCCCGCAGTCAAAACTGATCTTTCTCTCTTATAGCACTGTGTCCTTCTTATGCATTTATTAGATATTTAAGAGTTATGTCTTATCCTTTTTTTAAATGGCAATAACAGTAAGTAGTAGGTGAAAAATAGTTGACAAACTTTTATTAGATGCAAGCTGTCTACAAGATACTGTAACAAATACTAGAATTTTTTTTCAAAAATTCTTAATTAAAGGAATTTTTATTCTATTACAATTACACAATGCTTCAATATTGACAAATCACTTATATTACTTTTCTCTACTTTGAAACAAGTAGAAGGTAGCATTATTTTTATTTTGCAAATATTAAAATAGAATTTTAGTAATTTTCCCCAGATTATTCAATCTGTAATTATAGGAGCTTGGGTTCAAATTCAAATGGCCTGACATAACTTCTAATCTTGAAGGCCTTTTTCTTTTTTTCTTTTTTTCTTTTTTCCTTTTTTATTAAGGTTTTTTATTTACAAAACATATGCATAGGTAATTTTTCAACATTGACACTTGCAAAACCTTCTGTTCCAAATTTTCCCCTCTTTCCCCCTACCCTTTCCCCTAGATGGCAGGTAGTCCAATATATGCTAAATATGTTAAAATATATGTTAAATCCAATATTTGTACACATATTTATGCAGTTATCTTGCTTCACAAGAAAAATCAGATCAAGAAGGAAGAAAAAAAAACTTGCAAAAGAAAACAAAAATGCAAGCAAACAACAACAGAGATAGTTAGAATACTATATTGTGGTCCACAGTTAGTTCCCACAGTTCTCTCTCTGGGTGTAGTTGGCTTTCTTCATCACTCAAAAAGTAGAACTGGCTTTAATCATTTCATTGTTGAAGAGAGCCATGTATATCAGAATTGATCATCATATAATCTGGTTGTGTTTAAAGATCTGATTCTGTTCATTTCACTTAGCATCAGTTCATGTAAGTCTCTCCAGGCCTCTCTGAACTCATCCTGCTGGTTGTTTCTTACAGAACAATAATATTCCATAACATTCATATACCACAATTTATTCAGCCATTCTTCAGTTAATGGGCATGTATTCAATTTCCAGCTTTAAACCACTACAAAAAGGGCTGCCACAAACATTTTTGCACATGTGGGTCACTTTCCCTTCTTTAAGATCTCTTTGGGAAGGCCTTTTTCTTAAGGAATCAACATTCTGAGAATCTAACACAATCTTCTTCACTCAGTAACTTTTATAAATGATCATGGGGCTAAATGATAATTTTTTAAAAATAATAATAATGCAAGTTTTTTTTTTATTTTCAAAATACATGCAGATAGTTTTTCTCATTCACTTTTGCAAAACTTTGTGTTACAAATTTTTCTCCCTCCCTTCCTCTCCCCTCACTCCCCTAGACACTAAGTAATTCAATATATATTAAACATTTGCAATTTTTTCTACACATACATTTAGATTTATCATGTTGCACAAGAAAAATCACATCAAAAGGGGAAAAAATGAGAAAGAAAAAAAGGAAGCAAACAACAATAAAAAAGGTGAAAATACTATGTAGCAATCTACATTGGATCACAGGAATTAGCCTGAATCACCTCATTGTTGAAGAGCTAAGTTGATCATAATTGATCACCACATAATCTTGCTTTGTATAATGTTTTCTTGGTTCTACTCATTTCACTTAGCATCAGCTCATGTAAGTCTCTCCAGGCTTTTCTGAAATCATCTTACTAATTGTTTCTTATGGAATAATAAAATTCTATAACTTAAATATACCATAACTTAATTACTTATTCTCCAATTGATGGGCATCCACTCAGTTTTTAGTTCCTTGCCATTATATAAAAGAACTGCTACAAACATTTTTGTACATCTGGATCGTTTCCTTTTTTATGATTTCTTTGTGATACAGTCTCAATAGAAATATCGCTGGATCAAAAAGTATGCACAGTTTATTAGCTTTTTGAGCATAGTTCCCAATTGCTCTCTAGAATGGTTGGATCAGTTCACAACTCCACTGAGAAGGTATTAATGTCCCAGTTTTCCCACATTTCTTCTAACATTTATCATTATCTTTTCCTGTCACCTTAGCCAATCTGAGAGGTGTTCTACCTTAATTTGTTAAAAAAAAAAAAAAAAAAAACTTTCTGTAATGTTTGCCTCATGTTTATCCATTTAAAAGGAGAGCATTAATGACTCATTTTAAATTTGCAAATCTGTAGTATAATGAAGAGGAAAATTACTCTGAAATCTAAGGGTGTCAGTTCAATTCTTGTAACCTTGACCTAATTGTTTAAACTCCTTGTGCTTCTGTATTGTTATCTGTACATGAGGAAATTGAAATGACTGTGCTCTGAGATCTCTTGTAGTTCTAAATCTGATTCCACAATTGAAAATCCCAGAAGCACCAAATTTGAAATCTGAAAAGTATGTTTAATCATGATTACAAGACAGAGGTAAGATAACAAACAACAATCTACTTTGTTCTTAGGTACTATTTAAATTTTCCTCAGGTTAGAGGATACTTGATATATCCAAATTTAAAATAATAAAAAAAAACTTGTTTTTTTTAGCATAAAAAATTTATTTTATTTTATTTTATTTTTTCCATTTACTACACGGTTATATGGAATAAATTAAGCCATGGTAAACATTATTCCCAGCATGATTTTACATTGATATAACTATTGAAAATAAAATTGTGCATCTTTATTTGACATTAAAAATTGGCTTTCTCCCCTTACAATAAAATTAAGTAATTAAATCCATACCTTCCGGCTTTTGTATGATTTTATAGGTAGAATAATGAAAACAATAATAGGATGTTGCTTTAAATGAGAGAGAGAGAAAGAAAGAGTTTATCATATGTACTGAATACTACATAAATGCATGCAAGCAGCTAGACAAACTCCTGGCCATTTAACATTCCAACTTGTTTTGAATATGAATCTGAAAAAATTACTTCTTTGTTTTTATTTTATTCTCAGGTCTTAGAAAACTGATTACAAATTTTGTAATATATGCAACAAATATTCATTAAGTTGTTTGTACTTATTTAGATCTATTTATATCTGTGTACACACACACACACACACACACACACACACACACACATATATATATTTATCCATGTGAATTGAATTTAAGTGAGGGAAGATTATGTAAGGTAACCACTCCAAAGCCATCTGAGTCCAGTGACAAGATATAAATCAGGATGATCTGAGATGGCCATGAGTGCAATAGGAGATTTTAGCCTTTTGACCTCAGGTTCTCAAGAGGTCTAAGTTTGATTGAGTCTGCAATCATTCAGTGATTAAGGCTAGGTAGCAATTGAGGTAAATAATCTCATCTTTTAGCTAGTCAAAAAGAAAGAAAGAAATAGGAGGGGAAAGTGAGGTAGGTGATCTTGCACAGACTTCCCTCATTTAAATCTAATTCACTTGCATATTATGGCATCATCTCTCTGATATGTATACATATGTGTGTGTGTGTGTGTATACATACACACACGTGTATATATATGTTTACTTGTGAAAGATGCAAAGCCAAGTGACTTTATGGGAAATAAGAATTTGCATTCATTTTGAACTTTAAATCCTTTCTTTAAAGGCATCCTTATAGTGCATGATTAAAGATTGTCTCCTTTGGTTTCTCACTACATAAATGTATGGCAGAGTTCAATTTAATAATGATTCTTTTGGCCTTCCTCACTTATTATTTTTTCCTGTGATTTCCTCTACCTAGAAAATAATGTGTTCATTATTTGTTCTTCTCATTAACAGAAATAATAGTTTTTCTAGAGGTTAAAATCAGTCCTCAGATTTTAGTCCAGAAAGAATTTTCAGTGGATATTCACGTATTTGTAAAAGGGACAAATACTGCATTGAACTGTCCCTCAAATCATTGCAACATTGACTTTGTGTCCAGTTCATCTTCTAGATCAGTTTCCTTTGTTTCCCTGAAAATCAACTGTTTCTTTTACCAAGTAAGGTACTTTACTGTAATACCAGAGAAATTGAGACAAGACACAGATTAGAGAGTTTTTAATATTTTATTTGAGAGGGAGAAATTGTGCTGGGGGCAAAACAGGATCCATGTTACCCTCAGGGCTGAATAAGTCTCAAAGTATCCAGCAGCAAATGCGAGTTTACCATTAAATATATACACGTGACTCTAAACGATCAGGTAGACCAAAGCAAGGGGGTGGAGTCCGAGCACTGAGGCCAGGAATGTTTCATCAATCTGGTTCTGACAGGTTAGGGGGTAGGACCAAAAATTCTTAAAAATTGGGAGGACTTAGGAGGTGTCCAACTAGAGCCAGAAAGTCTGTAACTTAGACATGGAGGATACTGATTAGATATCTGAGATAGGACATCTGGAGTTTTATAACTTTTGAAATATCAGAATAGCCAGCTACAGCCCTAATGATCTCAGTCTTAATGGAAAGAAAAGGAGGGGGTTGCAACCAGGGGGATTGAAGCAGAACAATTCAAGGAACTGAGACAGAACAATTCAGGAAAACTGAGGCAGGACAATTAGGAAAACTGAAGCAGAACAATTAGGGAACTGTGGCACAACATTACTACCCTCAACATAGTACTTGTTTCTAATGAATGTATATACCTTGGCTTTGCATTATAAGACCATGACCTTATGATATGACCTTCTTTTTCAGAAGAAAGAATTCACATTATTCATATTTCATACAAAAGATAACAGGCTGATCTTTTGATCTTTGATCTTCATATGCTTTCTGTTACTTAATTAGCATGTTTGTGTGTCTATGGGTTTCAGATTTAGGGAAGGATGGAAGATATTTTAAAAGCTTCATAGGAATTAGATTTGAAAGGATCCTGGAAATCATATAGTCCATTCTGTTCAGTTTACAAATGAGGATACTGAAGACCAAAAAGGGAAAATGATTGCCAAAAGAAGATGGCTAGGAAAAACCCAAAACAAATAGCAGAATTCAAATCTATGACCCCTCCCCATAAATCCAGCATTTCTGCTATAATTCATATTATTTTTCTACCATGACATGATTTACTACTTAGTTGCATAATACCTATTTGCTCCTTTCAACTGGATTGTTAACAACTTTCTCCCTTTTATTACTGTTATTTCAGTTATGTCCAATTCTCTGTGATCCCATGTTGGGGTTTTCTTGGTGAAGATACTGAGTAGTTTGCCATTTTCTTCTCTTATTTTAGAGATGAGGCAGAGTTAACTGACTTGTCTATGATGATATAGCTAGTAAATGTCTAAAACAAGATTTTAACTGTTGAAGATGAATTTTCCTGATTCCAAGTCTACTATCCACTATGTCACTTGGTTGCCCTTGCTTTTTCCCTTACTACCATAGATATAAGCAAAGTTATTAACTTGTGAATATTGCTGTTATTTTCTCTTCATAAACTCCTTATATTTAGCCTTTAATTAACTGTTGGCAATTGTTTTTACTTTTTCATCCACTTTTTTGTCAACTGTACACTAGACTGTTGAATTTCATATCAATCAAATCTATCTTAAATCTTGCAATGGATACCTACTTTTCTGAAAATACTTTATATGATTTCTCTTAATGCACATGATATTCTAATCAGACTACTAGCTGTTCCCTTAACTCATCATTCCATTCTCATCTCTATGCTTTTGAACATAAATAAAATGTACTCCTTCTTTAAATCTTTAGCTATTTTCAAGACTCAGGGCCTTTCCTTATTCTCCCTATTTATAATAATCACTCCCTCCTCAAATTATAATTTATTGATTTAAAATTATAAGAGCAAATGAAGGAAGAAAGAAAAGAATTTATCAGGCATCTGCTATGTAGCAAAGGCTATCCTTGATAAGGAACAAATGTTTACAAATATTATTTTCTTTGATCTTTATAAAATCCTGGAAATGAAGTATTATTATCCTTATTTTTGTAGTTTGAGGAATTAAAATGAATTGTCCAAGGTCATGTGAGGTTAATTTTGAACTCAGATCTTTCTGATCTTAAGAATCTGCAAGGGCTAAACAGTGATATGACTGCCCAGAGTTGAGATTTGAACTTCCTATCTTTAACTTTAGAATTAGTACTTTGTGCAAATGTTGTATTATCCTAATATAATAAACAATTCTTAAAGACAATGACTATTTTATTCATGTTCACTCAGGCCTTCTATCTAGTTCCTCACAAAGCACCTCACATATAGTTGGTTGTTTAATGTTTTTGGTTTGGTTAAGTTTGATTTTTGAGGAGACAATGTTACAAGGGAAAGAACACTAATTCTAGAATCATATTTTCTTGTTTTAAATTCTGCCTCTGATGCAAGTACTAATTTTCTGAAGTTGAGCAAGTAATTTAATATGCCTTGGTCTAAGGTCTCTAAAAGGAGGTAGATCATGTGAGTTCTAAAGCCCCTTCCCTCTCTAGTTGTATGATACCTTTCTTCACTAACTTTACAAGTTCACACTTATAATCCTGATTACCAAATGACTTTGTGGTCTGATCCAATGGATCATGCAGGTAAATATGAAACTCCTCCTGAAAGTTATCCCACAATGATCAAGTTTGAGACAATTGAAACCTTTGAATTAACTTATAATCACAGCCTTATGAAGACAATTGAAATATGATTCTTAAGAAGTGACAGTATTCTTATATTTTTATCCTTATATTTTTTAGGTACTCTTCACATTATTCCTCCATAATGTTCAATTTATTTACTTTGTGTGGACCATAGCGGTGTATGTGTAGGAAATGGATGTCATCACAATGTAATTACAAAATTCTGCATTAGGTAGTAGCTATACGTGCCAACTATTTAAGGTCCTCACACCTATCATTAAGGCAGGTTGTTGCTTCCTTATAATTTGCTTCTTTCCTCCAGTATGTTTTCTCTTGGGAAATCTAGGTTTCCAAATGTAGAATACTACTATATAGTTACATTGGAACTCTCTCAGGATATTAACAATAATCTTGTTAAAGGAAATAAAATCCCTCTACTTGAGTTACTGTTGATATTTTTTCTATCTATACGTACGTCCAAGCACAATATAATGCATTCACATAGCACATGATATTATACAATCATTTGCTTACAATGGTGATATTTTTAGATCTAAAATATAGCTGTCAATAGAAACATTAAATCACATACAATTACTGGTGAACCGTTGGTCCCACCCCTCACCCTTTTTCTACATTCTTGTCTTCCCGTGCTTAACTTGTTCCAACTATATCAACTACATGGCCTTCCCATCTAGGTGTGGGCTACAGTAGTGATAGTTTCAGGAGTGCTGCCAGTATGACTGGTTCCCACCTTCTACCACTGTGATCATCTATCTAGACCTCATGAGCCATGAGTCTATAAGACCAGAAGATCATAAATATACTCTGTCTAGAGGTAAAGGGAATGATGATCAGTAGGTCAGTGGACACCACTTATTAATATGAATGACAACTTTTTTTAAGCCAGAAAACTACAAAACTCATTAAACCATCTCTGAGATCACAGAATTCCACTATTTTCCTGGATGATGCAGGCAAAGAAATTTAGCGAGATCCAGGATATCTAAATGTGGTAAAAGACCCCTTTGTTTTTGATTTCTGAAACCAGTAATGGCTCCTTCTCAAGCAAGAGATCATAACAGTGGGCAACTGGCCTTTGTGAGAAGCTTCACTTCTCTGTGTGTAATCGGCATGCAAATTTCTGGCTAATGAAATAAATTCTCTTTTCATAAATAATCACTTAATTGTAGCATTCTCTCAGTTGACAATTTTAAAAAAGTTTAAAAAGAGAAGCTTTTCATTCCCCTTGCTGAATATATAGATAATTAAGTGTCTTATCACAGTTTTTATACATTTTAATAGCTTAAATCTCTGTGTCTCTCTTCTTTCACTGGTGAGTTCCTCCACAGCCTCCATTTTGAGGAATACCCAAGGAAAGATGACTCTTTCTACTTGTTTCCTTTCTGAGTCTCAAGATTCATTCCATCCTGTAATGTCTGGGTTAGCTTTCTGGAGATCCTCCAGAAGGGCCTTGGTCTCAGCAGGATAGACACCAGGAGACTGGACAAGAATAGAGTCCAAAGTCTTTATTGTCTGTGTCTGTCATAGTCTGACCCAGTCTCCTCCAGCAGTCTGCCAGTCTGCCAGTCTGACTTCTGAGTCTGACTTTGTCCCCAGTTTAAATATCCTATTACAATTATATCAATTGTAGAACTATTACATCACCATGCTAAGTATTAAGTATATGTCAACTAGAGAACCATTATCTCATTAATTTCACTGAGTTAACACCTTCTTTCAAGGTACTTCTCCAAAGTTCTGCCTTCTACACCATCCATCACAAGCCCCTCCAAATTTTTAGGAGTTTCTAGTCTTTGAAGGAAGTATTGAATTTGTTTTAAATTTTATTTTATCCCTACCTCTAGAATAGTCCATGGCATACAGTAAATACTTAATAAACACTTGCTGTATTTAACTAAAATAAAAGCCTCTTGAATCTTATTGACTCATCTTTTAATTTAAAAAAATTAACCTTCCCAAATTTTCTCTAAAAGATCAATAATTATTCTGTTTAAATATCAATATCATTTAGCTTTGTTTCTTTTATCCTCTTCATTCATGAAAGTTTCATGCAAAAAAAGCATTAAAAGTCTAAATGCTTCTTCATGGTCTTATAGCTTTTTTCATTCTTTTGTTGTCCTTTTTACACATTTTAAAAATAAACAAAAGATGCTCTTCCATCTCTTTCAAACATCTAATTATTTATAAACAAATGAGACAGCATTCTACCTTGTTCATAAGTAGATTTGCACCTTTTTCTTTACTCCAGAGAGGATTTTATAATACAAAACTATTTAAATTCCATGTGAAATGTACATCTTTTTTGCTTATTATGTTTTTTTGTTAAAAATTAAAACAGCAAGATTTTTTTTATTTAAAACTTTAAAATAAATATTTTCATGTATACAATTTTTTCCATTTTTCATCACTAAACTGTTCCATATGACAGGAATAGTATAAATACATATATAGAGATATAGATAGACAGATACTTGCCTTATGCCTTAACTAAGGAAAAAAAAAATCATTGCCTACAATTTTTGCTAGGATCATCACCTTCTCTAAATAAATAATTTGTTGACATTGCTATTATCATTTTGCTCTTTTAGTATAGTTTGCTGGCCATTGTGCTCAGCTACAAAGGTCTTTTGTTTAAACAAACTTTAAATAAAAAATATCAATTATCTACTTCTCCAAATCCCCAAGAAGATCTGAGTCAGCTGGAGAATAAGCTAATATAAAAAGAAAGTGCTCATATTCACAATAAGCTTGAATTAATGCTTTGCAAGTAAAAAGCAGTCCCTCCTCAACATGGAATAGGCAAGGGGAAAAAACAAACAGAGAGACAGAATGGTGAAGGGGAAGCACTTATTCAGGTAATCAATTTTTACAACACATTTTTTAAGTGTCATTAATCTTCACATCAGAAGAACTATACTCAATAGTAAATGCAAGCATATATAAGAAAGCCAAACATAATTGTGGCTTCAGTTATCTTTTATAGAGAATCAACCACAAAGTTGTTCCATTACATTAGCATATTTAATGAAAAACAGCATCATAAACTATGACTTTCATAAGCTTTTTGTACAACAAGGGATCTTTTAAAAGACACTGGCTAGAGAAATCCACTTTGATTTGTATTTAAAACAAACCAAGGTTACCCCTTTTTAAGCTTTCCTTACTTCCTCATTAAGAATACTTATCTCTATGTTGTGACTGTTTTCTGTGACATTCTGCTGTGAGAACTTTGCCAATTTTTTAAGGGGAAAGAGGAACAAAAAGTCCTCTTTTTTTTTTTTTTTTTTTTTTTTTACTTTTAAATATGCATAATTTTAGTGTCTCTGAGGAAATTGCACCCATTTTATTCAGAGAAAAGACAGTACCAGGAATAACCTTCTTTATCGCCCTTTGGCATGTCTTCATAATTTTCTTTCAATTCAGGCTTTAGGTATATAAATATGTTTGTATGGTAGCAATTTTAGTTATGATATATGTATATTTATGTAAATATATAGATATATATACATATGTGTGTATGTATATATATAAAACAGTGAGTAGCATTTACATAATATTTTGAGTTTTGCAAAGAGCTTTGTAAACATTATTACATTTGATTCTCAGAACAAACCTGTGAGGTGGATGTTGTTATTATCCCCATTTAAAAAATACATGTTCTATGTATAGGATTGCTTGCCACCTGGGGGAGGGGGTGGAGGGAGGGAAGGGAAAAATCAGAACAGAAGTGAGTGCAAGGGATAATATTGTAAAAAATTACCCTGGCATGGGTTCTATCAATAAAAAGTTATTTTAAAAAATACATGTTCATAGGATATACATGCAATTTGTGTGTGTGTATATACACAAACATTTATGTGAGTATGTATATGCTCATATTATGAAGTCATACAGCATATTAGTTAGAAGACCAGTTTAAGAATCGAGAATAATTATATTCAAAATCTGCTGTAACAGTTTTGGACAAGTAACTGAAGTTCTCACTGGTCCACTTCAATCATAAGCTATGGATGACCTGCTGATATGACCATGATATGATATGCATGGAGAGAAGTCTAAACTCCAAGATGAGGAATTCTCTATATTGACAAATTCATCCATGTGGACATGATAAATAGATAGATGGATAGATATCACATATACCTCCATAAATTAACATTATATTTAGCTTTCTCTATATTTTAATCCTATATATGTGTAACAAGAAATAGCTCTAAAGAAAACAGAAGAAAACAAGAAAGTATTTTTTTGATAATTAATATTTTGATTCATGACAAGGATATAGATAGTTACTTTTTGATATTCTATTCTACCCAGTAAATATTTGAGTGCCTTTTATGCAAAACTTTGTGTACTGTTCTAGGATCACAAAGATTACAAAAAAAAAAAAAAGAAAGAAAGAAAGAAAGTCAGTGACCACTTACAGGTTATGTTCTAAGGGAAAAGAAATTGAATATTTGATGAGGGAGTTTTCAAACTTGGATGGACAAAAGGAAGAATGAATTTAAGGAAAGCCTTCGAAAAAAAAGGTTGCATACCTTAGCTAAGCCTTAGGGGAAAGGGACTACAAAGACATTAAAGCTCTTAGACAAATATAACTTAACAGGAATCCTATATTTTAGCTTAAAATAATAATAATTACTTTTTACAGTTTCATTGAATAACAGTATAAAAAACAAATGCCGATATTATAGCCACAAACTGCCAGTGAGCTTCAGGAAAAACTTTTATCACTATGTAAAAGAGGTCCCATTATCCCTACCAGCTGGCTTGTTTTGTATATCCTTAGGTCACAAGGACACACATTTGGGACCAAAGCTGGTGCTTTATAAAATTTATAACTACAATACTCCATCTTACGATTGTAAGACAGATATAGTAAATGAAACTATCAATATATTTTCAATTGTGGAGACCTGGGATCATCAGAGAAGGTAAAGAAATGAGCTGATTACATTTAATATAGGGATATGATTTCAGGCAGGAGTTTGATTTAGATTTGAGAAAGGATAGACAGGTTCATTAGTAATTTTGAATACAAATTTGGAATTAAGATGTAAAGGACAGCCAGGAAAAAGAAAAAATGCAAAACATGTTAATATTTTGACACTGGTGATTATTTCAACAGCCCTCCTGAGGGATGATATTATTTATATTCTTAATTAAAAGCTGCTTCTCTTGGCTGCATGCAAATTCTCATGAGAATTCAAATATTGTACTAAAAAAACATTGAGCAATCAACTTCCATGAGTTTTACATATGACAGGCAAGCCTTACTTCCCTTTATAAAGCTTCTTTTAAATGTCATCAGATAGGATTTATTTAAATAAGTTGCTGAACTCATTGTTGGTATTCTGAGTCTGACTCATTTAGCAAGATGAATACAGCACTGATCTTGAAGTCAGAAGATCTGGAGTCAAATATTATTCCTGATCCTTACTTTATGTTGAACTTTGGACAAGTCACTTCACTTATCTCTGAAATATCCATATAAACATATGCACTAATCATAGTATAAAGATATTATGGAAAAATATGCAAATCTTAAAGTATTATATAAATTTAAGCTTTTTTTTCCAGAATAACTTAACAGAAGCCCAAATACAAATACAATATTTGTTCTTAACTTTTACTTTATATACCATTTATAATTATAGATAATATATCTAATTATAATTGTAGCAATTTCTTCCCATTATTCTCTGCAAATAATGTATGACAAAGTAAAAAAAAAAAATGTACTATGGTTGGAGTCAATGGATTTGGATTTAATCCTGAGTTTTTCAATATTTCACAGGAGTGACCTTGGTTAAGATAACTTACTTCTTTGCATTTCATCATCTATAAAATAAGACAACTGAACTAAGAAACTTCTAAATCTAATTCTATGAGTTGTATATTTTGCTAATGTAACTTTTAAGAGTAAAAAAAATAAATCCAATGCCAAATTGACTTTCTATGTCTTTGAATTGTCATGAAAAAAGCAATTCCCACAATCCTCTGGCCAATAACAACCTATATTCTCTTTTCTCATATGTTTACCCCACCCCTCTTTAGTACACTTCTCTAATATAGTTCTGTAATGTTGTATAATATAGAATTTGGAATTACATCCAACTAAATGGAGAAACCATGATGGAGATAGTTTTATGGAATAATGTAGAATATGAAAAAAACTGAATGGTATATAGATATAGATAAATATCGAACTTGAAAAGAATTTAAAATTCTGATCAATGCATTATCAATCACAAATATAAAGGACTGGTCACAAGTGGTAGCCTTCTTTTATCTATCTCTATCTAGCTATTTATATGTCTTTCTGTCTATCAGCCTTTTGACTTCTAGTCAAAAAAAAGTATTATCCCACCAAGAACAAGTATGTTCTATGAAACAGAAATTAGCCTCTTATAGGAAAAACGTACAGTAACAGATTTAGAGTTGGTAACAACTTAGAAGTCTCAGTTTTAAAGATGAAAAACAAACAGAAGTCCAGAGAGTGACTTGACTATAATCATATTAGTAAAAGTGGAAGCTCTAGATTCAAATTAAGGTCTTCTGATTCCAATTATGATGTAATTTTCACTCTGTCATGGAACCTCCAAGGGAAAAAAAATGAAAACAATTATTAAAAAAAAAAGTAGTATATATAAAATAAAGCACTGTTCTGTTAGTGTGATCCCTATTTCACAGAAAAAGAAAATTGAAGGTCAAACAGGGTAAATGCCTCAGGAATATGACATTAAGCGAATATATGACACTCCCGGCTTAAAAAAAAAAAAAAAAAAAAAAAAAAAAACCTGGGAGGGTCATATATTTGGTTGATGTCATATAAATTTCATGTATAGTTTCTCCTTCAAACAGTATTTTAAGGTGAGAACAGAACTCTTAATCAGAAATATAAGAGCATTTTCCCATAAAAAATATAGACTCAAGCCATCCCTGTCTAGTTCAATATCAACTTACCATGTTCATTCAATGCCTAAAATATATTTTAGCTAGAACTATTGTTGGAATCTTTACAAAGTATAAAATCATTAGAGTTCATAGAGACAATAATTATCTAATTTATCATGATTCAGAATGATTGATCTGATCCTACAAGGAGATGTTATGGGCCAGAACTTGAAACAAGGTCCTAAGTGGAACTGAGAAACAATGCTTGTGTTCACACCTTTACTCATTGGAGTTCACACGTTTGGGAGATTTCAGGATTTAGTATGAGATATCCGAATTCACACCTCCCTTAATCCCCGCCTCCAGAAGGAGGAGTCAACCTTTGGGAGATCATATATAAAGAGGCTCTTAGCTTCGGATTAGTTAGTTACTTCTGGTTAGAGAGAGTTACTTCTGAACATTCCCAGGTGTCATTGAGGAGCACTCTGGTGCAGACACAGAGCACTCTGGGAGAATGAGAGCCAGAAGCCCTCTCTCCGAGGCAAGACAGATTGAACTTGGAGCTGAATTGGAGGCTGAAGAAAGCAGAGGCAGCAGCAAAGGATAAAGCTGCAAGAGCTCTTAGAACCAAGCAGAGAGAGAGGCCTCTAAGAAAAGCTAACCAGGCTTGGAAAGAGATAAGAAATAAACGTTTGAACTTTTATCACCTGGCTGCATTTTGGAGTAATTATTACTTTTAACTGATACTAAGGCTGTCTCCAGAAAACCTCCCCGAGAAACCTGCTCCCAGAGAGAACCATTATTATTTTAAAGAAAAAGAACATCACAAATATAGAGTCTCTCTCAGTTAATTCCTAAATAATGTATTAATAATATTTAGAAAAAATTTTTTATAAAGCAGGCTCCAGAATATCAACATAAGTAAAACATATTCGTTTATTATCTGCTTAAGTGAGAAATTCCCAATGACATTTTTCCTGATAAACAGTTTCTAAATTTTATATATATATATATAATATATCAATGTTTCAAATGCAGCTGTTGTTTTAATTATTCCTAATTTATCAGATTCTTCATTAATGAGACACCTGAATACTATTGAAGAAACGACTTTCTGAAAATAGTTTAATTAATATTATGACAGAGGAAAAATGCACCAACTGACAAGAATTCATTTAATGGCACTATTTTTGCTCAGCTATACATGGTTCATTTTCTACCTGTCAGTACTCTTTAGATTGGACTCCATCATGGTCACATCCCTGGAACTTCATCAAGAAAACATTCTGTGATATTATATTGGCCTTTGTACTCATACTTGATCAATAACCTCAGCATTTCTGCCCTGTTATTGGAGACCAAAGTAAAGAACTCAAAAATTCTTAATTTAAAGAGGATTCCCAGACCAATCAATTTTTCATTTCCCATAGTTCTACTTTTTTGGAGTCAGTGGACTCCATTATGATAATTTTCCTGCTGGGTACCTCCTCCTTTGTCATTTTCCATTTTTCCACTTTCTTTTCCCAATAGATTGTGAACTCTTTGAGGGTAGGGAATTATTATTTTTTTTAATATAATTTGTATCATCAGTACTTACTATAGTGCATTGAATCTAGTGGTTACTATAAATGTTTATTGACTGACTCTAGGTCCAGCACTAACACTTAGCTGCCTTTCCAGTGACCTTAGTAAAGTCACATAGGCTGAAAACTTATACTGGAATTCAGGTTTCTTGATTTCCAACCCAATCCACCTTAATAGAGTTTCTCCATAGGTTTTTATTTCCAGTTTTGTATTAATTGAAATGTTGATGAAAAATAGACTACACTGACTTAATATTGGAATCCACTGGATATGGCATATATTAACAAAGCACCTGCTGTGCTCTAGGGCCTCAAAGAAGGAAAAGCACACTGCTGGGTCAGCATATCTTTACTGTCTGTGTGACTTAACTACCTCTGTTAGCAAATCCTTATAATTATAGTTTGTCCATCATGTTTCTACAGACAGCTTTGACATCTGGTTTTAAGAATAGGTATTCTGTACATTTGGAATCTCAGTAATAATGTACTTCAAGATCCTGTACAGCTATCTTTTCAGCATAATTCAGCTGAAGCTGACCAAATCTACTTATATCTTATTAGTAATAATTTTTTTTAAATTTCCTTGACCAAATTAGTTATGTAACATACAGGAAATGTAGAAAAGTATCTTCTCTCTAAATTATATAAAGAAGCGCCTATAGAAAAGGTTGTAAAAATTACCCATGCATATGCTCTGTCAATAAAAAGCTATAATTAAAAGAAAAAAGAAATGACTAAAATTGAAGTCATATCTCCCTTGGCAATAAGGAAAGAGTATTGGATTTGAAATCAGACAACATGAGTATGAATCATAGCTTAGATCTTTTCAATCTATGAAACTGAATAAACCAGTCCCTTCTCTGTATACCAGTTTCCATATACACACGCACACACCCCCCCACACACAAATATGTATGTATCTATATATGTAATGTATGTATGCATATATGTATATACATATATACATACACATATATATGTATATATATAATAGAATTATAAAATTGCACAATTTGGTTTATAGGGTTGTAATAAATAAATCATTTTGGAAATTTTAAAGGCCCATGTACTTTCACATTAAAGGTCTATATATTTTTTTAAATGTATGAGGATTCCCTCTCCCATGGAGATTTTCACTTATGGAAAATTTTGTATATATAGATCTTCAGACACTTCTCTAGTGATATCTGAAGTTCAGAAAAGTTACAAGATTTGTCCCAAGTCAGGAAGAAACACAGGAAGGATTTAAGAATCTTCCTGACTCCAAGTTACTTCTCAAAGTAAATACACATAATACATACATTACTGTATATATTGTTCTCGGAAATAATGTTTGTTTGTTTTATTTGGTTGGAAATTATCTTTTTGAAATATTAAGATTTATTTCTCTTTGAAATTGTGGAATTAAAAAATGTGAAAAAAGGAGAAGAAATCACAAAGTGGACTCACAAATATACCTACTTTGAAATGAAATAGATGGGGCAAACAGAGAAATGGCTGAAGAAGAAGGTGTTTTGGAATTGAAATAAGAAGATCCATGTCAAACTATGGTTAAGCCACTTGGCAGGCAGGTGATCATGTTTCAGTCAATTGAACTTTCTCAACAATGTTCTCTTCTTTAAGATGTTTGTATCTTTAAATCTATGACTCAAGTTTTTATTTAAAAGGAAAAAAGGAATGTGCAAAGATACTATATACATGTATATAATGAAATATGTGTTCCACACATTATCATTTATATTAGTAATTATATTGTAAAACTGTCTTTTTAATGGAACTCAATTGTAGCTAACCATGAAATGTTTACATATGTATAGGTACATATATGTACCTATACCCATATACATACAAACATACATATTCATATATGTGTAAATATACAACTCACATGTAATATGCATTATTTTGTTTTACTTACATAATTTTAGGTCTATATTTATGCCTAATATATATGTATATACATTACCATGTTATATATAATATTTAATAGAAAAAGAGAATTCACTGTCCCCACTATACCCTGTGCTAATTAAACTATACGTGGAGTTTTACACTAAATTCTAGGCCCCAGAGTGGCAATGTTCATTGATATTTTGTTATTCATCCAGAAGAAAGCCATTAAGAGTCATTAAGTAATTAATCATTAAGAGGTATAAAATCAGATCACATAGCACTGATGAAATAGTTATATTTAAATTGGACAAGCAGAGAATCACAGGACATTGATTTTTTTGAAGGATTTTTCTGAAGACTTTTAGTTCTTAAGGGGAGAGGTAGAAAACACGGCAAAAATAGCAGGGAGGTAAATTTTGGCTCAATATAAGGGAGAAGTTCATAAAATTGAATGAAGTGAATTGTGAGATTGTCAATATCTGTCACTATTTAAGTAGATATAGGATGCTCATTTCCCAAGGATATTGTAAAAGGGGTTAATGCTTCAAGATCTTTTCTTACTATGATTCTCTACATATTCTCAGAAGAAGTCATTAGAAATATCATTTACCAATGGCCATCTAAACAATCTAAAATGTAAATCTCATTAATTAATTAAATAATAGTACTTTAATAATATATGGGAAGGAAAAGGAAGTGTATAAAAACTTTCCAGAGAGCTAACAAGTAGAAATGTTTCCAAAGAAATTATTATGTCAATTGGGAGATGTAGTAAAGAGGCCTATCACTTTAGAAAGACATTATGCATATAAATTAAAGATGTAAAGTATTAGATAGCATCTTCCTTACCTTCATTAATGGAGATAGTTATACTATATACCACATGTATTTTCCTTTAGCCTTAATGTATTCATAAGTTATTTGGGAGGATCTCTGGTAGTAAAAAAAAAAATAGGTAAAGTTTGATTCATATATGAGAATTCAGAAAGAGAAAGAGAAAGGAATTTTTGAACTGAGGACCTCATATCTGTGATCTCTTCAGAGAAATTTGTGGTTGTTCAGTCTGTCCTACTGGTTTGTCAGTTCCTTACCCAGTATTTAATGCAAACGAATTAAGTGACTTGCTTAAATCATGCTGCTAGTGAGTGTCTGAGATTGATTTATACTGGTCTTTCTGACTCCAGGCCCTGCTCTATCTACTGAGCCACCTAGCTGCCTCCAAAGCAAACAGAGGTTAAATGATATTCCCACAGTTAGAAAACTAGTAAGTATCTAAGGCTGCATTTGAATTCAGATCTTTCTGACTCTAGGCCCAGGACTCTAACCACTGAGCCCTCTGTCTGTATATTATGGATTCCAAACCATCCATGATTCAACATGCTGTCTAATTATTGTCCATATGTTACTATCAGTTTTTTTTTCTTTTATTGCTGAGGCAATTGGGGTTAAGTGACTTGCCCAGGGTCACACAGCTAGGAAGTGTTAAGTGTCTGAGGCCAGATTTGTACTCAGGTCCTCCTGACTTCAGGGCTGGTGCTTTACCCACTGTGCCACTAAGCTGCCCCATTACTATCTGTTCTTAAAAGGGATTCCACTCACTAGACCAAACATATTTACCTAAATTCCATGTAGAAAAATGGATGGGACAGACTGTGCCTGTCAGTTGTGTCTTTCTCTTATATAAACAGACACTCTTTTTCTAGTCACACTTCCCTCTAATGGTATCTTTTATTCTACTTCTACTGTGCCACCTGCTCATACTCACCATGTGCCTCTTTTTTATCTTAAATATATAACCTCAGTTATTTCTAACACATCAAGGACTAGACTTGTTATCAAGTCACCAAATTTCAGCACTCTGGGACATAATAATTCTGACAAGTGCTCCCTAGTTCAAATTATATAAATAAAATGCCATTTTTAGTAAGGCAATGAAGCTACATTACTTCCTAGATGACTTATCCAAAGTATAGTTAGGAGAATTGGTTTCAAGCCTATTTCTGGAAAGTTGTCAAGGAGTCTCAATTTCTGTTGACTACTCTCTAATATTACCACATCAACAAAGATGTAGAATTAAATTAGCATATATGATGTTTAAAAAAATCTCACCATCAACAGTGGTGCATTTGCTTGCAACTTAATTGCAACTATAACTACCACAAAAGAACAATACCTTTTTTTTTTCTTGTGAATTTCTTTTTTTGGTAGCATATAAATTTACATCTAATTTGTGACAAATAAACAACTGAAAAGACAAAGAATTCCTACCTTAAAGATAAGAATTCAAAAAACGTCAAGGAATTTTATAATATTTGGGGAACAACTAGACTATAATAAAGGAAATTGGTCTCATCTAATTTTTCTATTTTCCCTAGAAACAACTAATATGGTGTATATGTCTAATAAAAGCTTGTTGTCTAGGAAAAAAATTGGATTACACTGACCTAAGCAATTAGCAAGAGGACAAGTAGAAAAACGATTCAGCAACCTAATGTGTCTGGAATACTTACCTCTATCAGAATTAAGTTGGTTTTTGTGTATTAAAAGACCAATTTAGAACTATCCCCAGTAGCCAGGATCTAATAGTACTCTGAATAATCTTGTCTACTCTTGAACAGAAGCAGTTGGAAAAAATGGAAAACATGGGGAACAGTTCAATGAAAATGAATTAGAGTTATCACACCCCAGAAGGTTGCTGACACACAAAAGAGATTCATACCTTTCCAGGAATATGTATGTAATGCAATGGGTCAGAATATCAAAAGATTCAATTTAGATTTGTTATAATAAAATAATGAAATTTGTGCAAGGGTAAAATGGAACTGCTGTGCGAGGTAGTGAACTCCTTATTGCTGGAGGTCATAGCAAAGGTTGGCTGGCTCCTTCTTGGGAGATGATGTAAAGACGATATCTGTTCAGGTATGAGCTAGATAAATGCCTCTGAAGAACTATCTTCACTGAGATCATAATACTGATATTCTGTCTTTGCTAGAGCTTATGATATAATAGATTAAGATTTGAGATCCTGGTAGGTCACAAGATCCTTACACAAAAAAAATGTCAGCAAATGAATTTTATTTGTTTTTTTTTTTTCCCCCATCCTTTCTGATTATGTAATTCTTGTTCCCTCCTACTTCACTTGGAACTCAGAAAAACTTCAGCTAATTATTATTTAATTATATTTTTCATTCACTTCTTATACTTTAGTTCACCAGAGACCCAGGAA
Source organism: Antechinus flavipes (assembly GCF_016432865.1). Lineage (NCBI taxonomy): Eukaryota > Metazoa > Chordata > Mammalia > Dasyuromorphia > Dasyuridae > Antechinus > Antechinus flavipes. Next base: position 525,551,081 of record NC_067398.1, on the reverse strand, counting down.
AACCCCTTATCAGAAAACTCATGATCCTTCAAGGTAGCATCAGCTTTGAAATTCACTCCTCCTCAGTGCCCTCATATCCTCTGTCTCTAACTAAAGACTGGAGAGCAAAGGGAAAAATAAAATTAAACGAACAAAAAACCTAATCCAAAAGTCTTCATTTCAAGAAGGCTCCTGTACCAGCTATCTCCTACTAGTTTAAACTCCTTGGACTAGGTATTATCATGCCGTTATTTCCAGCACCATCTTTTTCAATCCTACCCATTCCTACCATTTCAGGTTCTTTTTATGTTGTTTCCCCTCAGTATTTTGTAAGCTCTTTATCTGTATTGTCAGTACTTAGCGAAGTGTCTGGCATATAGTAGGTACTTAATGAAAAGTTACTAACTGACTATTGACTCATTTACTTCTTAATTAACTATAAGAAAGTTATCTTGGGTCACTTTGTCATTATTGTTGAGAATTGAAAGGAGACAGGAAAAAATGAGTATCTATTTAGATATGGATACATGCTATTGATGTCATGCCAAAACCAAAGATGATAGAAAAATATCCAGATTAAAGAAAAATACTTGAGATCATTTGATGATGACATTATTTACTAATGAGATTACTTGCCTGGAAGCTTCTATTCCATATCTTAAAGTATATACAAGGTTTGAAAGAATAAAGAAAGACATTTTACATTCTTACAAGTTCAGTTTATATTATAAAATGTTTAACACGGAACCTTTTCCTTTTTACCTTCCTTCAAATAACTTAAACAAGCTAGAAGTTGAATTTAGAAGTTAAATAGCAACCTGTCTGGAGTCTAGGATCCCCACTTCAATCTTTTAGCTAAATGACCATAATGAAATTAATTCTTCTGATCTAAATATGTCTGATTCACTTACCTTCTAGTTTAGGAGTCAGTACATTATGTAGCATTTCAAATTGACTGAAAGATTTTGTGCAAATTGCAAAAATGACCCAAGGTTGAAACATATTAAGAGTAATCAGTCTTTAAAAAAATCAGTCCTTGAGTTTGTTGTTTTGCTATCAGTCAAGAATATGGTAGAAAAATAAGACTATAGTTACTATATATTTAAAAATGAGCTATCAATATATCCTTCTATCAGCACATTGTGCCGAGTATCTTCTAACATACTGACACCATCTCACTTGATATTAATAATTAAGCCATTCCCAAATAAAATGACTTCTTTCCTTATTTTTTTCTGAGAAAACTTTCAAGATTTCATCATATTCATGAGGAATACTTAATTGACAAGATTTGAGAATGTTTGTGCAGCCAAATATAAGTTTTAAATAGTCAAGAAATAATAACCTCAGTTGTCTTGTATTCTTTGTGTCTTAGAAGCAAATGTGTGACTATAAAGCTGTGGTTTGATAATAAATCTCCCCAAACCTGCCTGTTCACTTTTTATTTTATTTATCAATTACCTTTCATCTAATTAATATCAAGCTATATTTACTTTTCTTAAAAAGTTTTATAAAGACAAGAAAGTAGACTTTATGATGACAATTAATATAATAGTATTCATGTATTGCTTTAAGGTTTCCAAAGTGTTTTATAAATGCTTTCTAATTTTATCCTCAAAATAATACTGGATGATATTATTATCTCCATTTTATTGATAAAAAAATAGAGACAGAGATTAATTTACTTGATTATGGTCAACAAAAGCTAATAAAGTCTAAAGATGTATTTGAATTTAAGATTTTCTTGACTCCAGGTCCAGTGGCTTCTCCATTGTACCATCTAATAATTATTGACTCTAATTAGTAGTTATTAACATCTTATTAGTTTTTTTAATATCATTTAGGTGTTGTTTTTGTTCAATTGTTTGAATACCTATTTTTTCCTATTTGTTATTTTCCTCTTTGATAAACTTAGTAAATCAATACTTCACTACACTTTTTTTCTTTTTTATTGTAGTAAGTTTATTTATTTTTAATTCACATTGCCTTATGAATCATTCTGGGAGAGAAAAATCAGAGTAAAAGGGGAAAATCATGGGATAATAATATAGAATTTATCAATGCAAAAAAATTTAAAGGCAATTTGGAATAAGACTTTTTTGAAGAAGAGAAGATAGTCTGGCACACACAAAAAAACTCATATGAGCTGTCTAAGCATGAAATAAAACAACAGGACATTAAGTGATGTAGAAAAAATTTAGTTAGTTAGCAATAGGCCAAGTGACCCAAACTTAAACAATTTCACAAACTAATGAAAAACTAAGAAATGAAACATTGATTTTCACAAGTCAAAGAACACAAGGACATGAATCTAGAATGAGAGAATATGTATGTTTTTTAAATAATTGATTCACCATATGTCAGTGATAGTAAAAGAGAATAAAATATTTACTCCTTAGATTTTAAGAAAATTCAGGGGAAAAAAAGATTCTCCAGAATAAAAGGAAAGCAGAGAGAAGAAGTAAAATGAAAATTCTTAAATTTTTTTAGAGCAATTTAATCTCATTGATTTTACAGTGATAAAGAAGAACCTGTAAAGTGAGAAGAAAAGAGGATAAAATACAGGGACTCAAGTAATAATTGCTCAAGATTCAGAGAGTTAAAAAAAATCTTATAGTTTCATTTCTTTTAGGATATTGATAATGAGAGATAACATATTGAGAGGAAGAATGAAGGAATAAAGAAAAATGAGAGTTGATTATGGTTGGTAATGGAAATGACGTTCAACAAAATGGGTTTATTTCATATAATATAAATAAACTCCTCAGATGAGAATACAGGTAAGAAAAAAAATCTTATGAAGAATGCTGCTAAGATTTTTGAGGAAGTTCAGTAAATAAGATTTTTCAGTAGAATCTTGGTATGACTCTTTTTTTATTTTTTTAATTGAAAAAAATTCCAATTTATTTTCTCATTTTCAATAACAGTGTAGTGAATGAACCTCTGAACCCCAGGCAAATAATGTTCCTTTTTTATTTTTTTGCCTTCAATTTCCTTTTTTATGAAATCAAGGGGTTGAGATATTTTTTAAGGTGAAAATAGAAAATGTTGGAGAGGCTGAGATCATAAAATACTTGAAACTATATTGCAAAAGTCACTAAACTATGAATACTCCTTAAGTCTATGACACTGCTATTTGCCAAGTATCCCTTCCAAAATCAAAGAGAGATAAAGGACTCATATGAACAAATTTTATATATGGCACTTTTTGTAGGAGAAAAAGAAGTGAAAAGAAGTGGGCAATGGCCAAGCAAATTATAGTATATGATAGAAATGGAATATTATTTTGTAAGAAATTATAATGCTGTATAATTTAGAGAAGTCTAGGAACACTATTAATTTATGCAGAGTGAAATAGCAAGAATTAGGAATATACTTTGTGTAATAACAATTTTATGAAGGGAAAGCAACTTTGAAAAGCTATTAAAAAACGGATACAAAGTGTTTAATCATGATTTCCTATGATTGATGATGAAGCATACAATTCACTTCTTAGTAGAAAAGTAAGAAATTAGACATGCAGAATGAGACATGCTTATTAAACAATGCCAACAAATTTGTTGTTTGTGCTTATGTATTTTATATATTATATTTGTATTTTTAACATCTGTATCATTTTGATTTGTAATATGACCCAGGAAGACATCTTTTAAAGAGTTATGATTCTGGGTCAGTTAGGGGGCATAGTGGATAGGACACCATCTCTGGACTCAGGAGTACCTGAGTTCAAATATGACCTTGAACAGTTAATACTTCCTAGCTGTATAACCTGGGCAAGTCACTTTACTCCCAAAGAATTATGATTACTGTCTCCTCTTCAAAGGTAAGTTATAGACAAGAGATGCAAAGGGAGATATAAATTCTCAGATAATCAGTATGCTGATCTGCTTTGCTTAAATGTATATTATTGTAAATAATATACATTATTAGATATTATCATAATATAGTATATTATAAATCATATACATTTAATACACAATAATTTTATATATAATATACCTCTCTTTAGAGGTGGAGGATCGAAGAGTAGGTTAACTGATAGCTACATATTTGAAATCTAAAGACCACCAACTAAATATATTAAAATGTTGAAAAAAAATAAAAGTGCAGAGGTTAACAACAAAAAGAATAATTCTGTTACTGCTATGTTAAATTGGTTGATAATTTTATTATTTTATTCCCATTGTTTTCTAAAAACAACCTGTTATTGTTCTTTTAATTTGTTCTTTAAACTAATTATTATTTAAGAAATCAGTTTTCGTCTTCATAAGCAGATCTATGATTATCTATAACTGATTCTGTGTTAAATCAGTTGAAGTAATAAGATGGGAAGTCGTAATAGAATGTAGGAGAGTCCCAGTTCGTGAAATGTTAATCAGGTTTGGAGATGATGGTCCAAGACTTAAGATAAGACCAATTATGGGAGAGGTTTGTCAATATGATGGAATCTTTGAAATAGTGGTTCAGGAGTGCTTATAAAATATGTCACCAAACACAAAGTGCAGACAGCAACTGAAATAAGGAACACATATATTCCTTTTCCAGCTCTTAGAAACCTGCATATATACGATGTATATTATATATATGAATACACACACACACACACACATACACACATACATATATATATGTATGTGTGTTTTACATATGTGTATATATATATATATATATATATATATATATATATATATATATATATATGGATATGGGTATCATAAATGATTGGTAACAATGTGATAGCTTTGACTTTTTAAAAATGTCATAGTCTTCCCCCGATCCTCACCCACAGTTTTTTATATTATAATACAATACATTAACATTCAAACCAATTGTTGAATTTCTTATCTATCATTTTTGTTTACTTTTTTGTTTTGCCAGAATTTCATTTAAAAATCCTCCTCTGATGTTTTATTGATGTGCAGACATGATACTAGTTTCTCAAAAGGTAAGTCAGTGAAACACAAGATCTGGCATATACTACCAAGCTTGAAAAGCTTCAGATATGTCTGATTCATGTGACTTTGTAGATCAAAAATGTTTAATTTTTTTTGAAAGTCTTATTTATTTGTTGTAATAGATTTGTTGTAAGATTGTACGTGTTTATGCGTACACATATCTTTGCTGTGTATGTGTATAAAGTACATACACACATATAAATGTGTATGTATATGTGTGTGTATATATATATATATATATATATATATATATATATATATATATATATATATATATATCAATAGATGTATACATATTTCCCTTTCCCCTACCCCATTACAATCTAGAGTTCAGAGAAACATCCTCAGACATAAAAGGAAAAATGAAGGAGAAATCTAATGGGTGAGATCTAGTATAATAACGAATCAAATGAGTCACTGGAACCAAAAGGAAGAGCTCTTCACATATGCTACAGCATGCCTACAAATAATTGTCAAACATTTTGTCCCATTGACCAAAACCTTTAGAAAACCTGATTTTTCAGGTGCCTTGCTCTGGAATTATCTATACTTACTATCCTTATTTCATTTTTCTTCCTTTTCCATATTTGTAGTGACTGGGATGAATCTATACTTCCATTCTTCACCTTTTGACTTCCTTAAACATATTCATGTCATTCAAGTGTTAACTAAAAAAATACTCTGATTGTTAATGATTAATCTTATTGAAGTGCAATAATCATTATTGAGTCAGAGTTAATAAAAATTATATATATATAGATATAGATATAGGTCTTCTTAATTAATAAAATTAGTAATTAATATATTTATATAATAATATAATAATAATATTAATTAATAAAAATTATATAGAGAGATATAGGTCTTCTTTGGAAGCTCTGTTCTTTATTTATTAATAAAATGTTTGAAGTATGATTTTTTATTTTACAACTGAGTTTCCTGCATTCTTCCCTAATCTTAACTGCATTTATTTTTTTTGTGTAAAATATTTTTAATTTAATATAACTGAAATTATCCATTTTACTTATCAGTTTATCTTTTATTTTGGTGATATATTCTTCCTTTATCCATATATGTAATAGTTAATATTTCCATTGGGGAGCATGCTCCCCTAATTTGCTTAAATCACCACTTATGACTAAAACTCTTGCCCATTTTGACCTATGTTGCTATATGGTGTTAGTACAGTGTTTGACCTTGTGTTGTCATGTGATTCTACTAAATAGATGTTAGTCTATGACTAGTTTTTATTAACTTGCTTTCCAGTTGTCTCACCAATATTGTAAATCACTGACATCTTGCCCTGAAAACTTGGATCTATTGTATTTAATTAATTTATTTATATTATAACTTCTTATTTACAAAACATATGCATGGTAATTTTTCAACAAAAACCCTTGCAAAACCTTTTGTTCCTTCTTTCCCCCTCCCCAGATGGCAGGTACTCCAATACATGTTAAATATGTTAAAGGATATGTTAAATCCAATATATGTATACATATTTATATAGTTATCTTGTATAGTTACCTTGCTGTACAAGAAAAATTGGATTTGGAAAGAAAGAAAAAAACCTGAGAAGAAAATCAAAAATGCAAGCAAACAATAAAAATGCTATGTTGTGGTCCACACTCATTTCCCATAGTTCTCTCTCTGGGTATAGCTGATTTTCTTTATTATTAAACAAGTGGAACTGGTTTGAATAATCTTATTGTTGAAGAGAGCCATGTCTATCAGAATTGACCATCATATAATCTTGTTGTTGCGTGTATAAGGATCTCCTGATTCTGCTCATTTCTTAGCATAATTCATGTAAGTCTCTCCAAACCTCTCTGAAATCATCCTGTTGGTCATTTGTTACAGAACAATACTATTTCATAACATTGCTATAGCACAACTTATTCAACCATTCTCCAATTGATGGGCATCCTTTCAATTTCCAGTTTCTAGTCACTACAAAAAGGGCTGCCACAAACATTTTTGCACATGTGGGTCTCTTTACCTTTTTAAAGATCTCTTTGAGATATAAGCCCAGTAGTAACACTGCTGGATCAAAGGGTATGCACAGTTTGATAACTTTTTGAGCATAATTCCAAATTGCTTTCCAAAATGGGTTAGATTCATTCACAATTTCACCAACAATGTAACAGTGTCTCAGATTCCCCACATCCCCTCCAACATTTGTCATAATCTTTTCCTGTCATCTTACCTTAGTCAATCTGAGATATGTGTAGTGGTATCTCAGAGTTGTCTAAATTTGCATTTCTCTGATCAATAATAAGTTGGAGCACCTTTTCATATGACTAGAAAGTTTCAATTTCTTCATCTGAAAATTATCTCTTCATATCCTTTGATCATTTATCAATTGGAGAATGGCCTTTATCAGAATCTTTGACTGTAAAACTGTTTTCCTGGGTTATTACTTCCCTTTTAATCTTATCTGCATTAGATTTGTTCATACAAAAAACTTTTAAAGTAATATAATCAAAATTTTCTATTCTGTGATAAATAATGATCTCTAGTTCTTCTTTGGTCACAAATTCCTTCCTCCTCCACACATGTGAGAAGTAAACTATCCTATATGCTTCTAATTTATTTATAATCATGTCTTGATCATGAACCCATTTTGATCTTATCTTGATATATGGTATTAGGTGTGGGTCAGTGCCTAGTTTCTGCCATACTAGTTTCTACTTTTCCCAGCAGTTTTTGTCAAAGAGTGAATTCTTATCCCAAAAGCTGGGGTCTCTGGATTGTTAAACACTGGATTGCTATAGCTATTGATTATTTTGTACTGTGAACTTAACATATTCCACTGATCAACTAGTTATTTCTTAGCCAGTACCCAATGATTTTGATGACCACAGCTTTATAATATAGTTTTAAATCTGGTACAGCTAGGCCACCTTCGTTTGATTTTTTTTTCACCAGTTCCTTTGAAATGCTTGACCTTTTGTTATTTTTTCTAGGTCATTAAAATAGTTTGCTGGGAGTTTGATTGGTATAGCACTAAATAAATGAATTAATTTAGGTAGTATTGTCATCTTTATTATACTCCCTCAACTTATCCAAGAGCGCTTAATATTTTTCCAATTGTTTAGATCTGACTTTATTTGTGTGGGAAGTGTTTTGTAGTTTTGTTCATATAGTTCCTGACTTTCCCTTGGCAGATAGATTCCCAAATATTTTACACTATCGACAGTTATTTTAAATGGAATTTATCTTTATATCTCTTGCTGTTAGATTTTGTTAGTGATGTATAAAAAATGTTTATTATTTATGTGGATTTATTTTGTATCTTGCAACTTTACTAAAGGTGGGGATTATTTCTAATAGCTTTTTAGTAGATTCTCTGTATTTCTCTAAGTATACCATCATATCATCTGCAAAGAGTGATAATTTGTTTTCTTCATTACTACTCTAATTCCTTTAATCTCTTTTTTCATCTCTTATTGCCCAAGCTAGCATTTTTCATACAATATTGAATATTAATGGTGATATTGGACAACCTTGTTTCATTCCTGATCTTTTTGGGAATGGTTCCAGTTTATCCCCATTACATATGCTGCTTACTGATAGTTTTAAATAGATGCTACTGACTATTTTAAGGAAAAGTCAATTTATTCCTATACTCTCTAGTATTTTTAATAAGAATGGGTATTGGATTTTATCAAATGCTTTTTTCTGTAGCTATTGAGATGATCATATGACTTTTGTTAATTTGGTTACTGATATAATCAGTTATGCTAATTAGTCTGCTAATATTCCACCAGCCCCTTATTCCTGATATAAATTCTACTTAGTCATAGTGTATTATATGGGGGATAATTTTCTGTAATGTCTTTGCTAATATTTCATTTAAGATTTTTGCATCAATATTCTTTCTCTGTTTTCATCCTACCTGGTTTAGGTATCAGTACCATGTCTGTGTCATAAAAGAAATTAGGTAGGACTCCTTCATTTCCTCTTCTTTCAAATAGTTTACATAACATTGGAGTTAATTGTTCTTTTCATGTTTGGTAGAATTCACATGTAAATTCCGCTGGTCCTGGAGATTTTTTCTTAGGGAATTGATTAATAGTTTGTTTTATATCTTTTTCTAAAATAGGACTATTTAAGCAATTCACTTCCTCCTCGTTAATCAGGGCAAACTATATTTTTATAGCTATTCATACATTTCATTTAGATTATCAAATTTATTGGCATAAAGTTGAGCAAAGTAACTCCTAACTATTGCTCTAATTTCCTCTTCATTTGTGGAAGATTTTGTTTAATTTTTAAGACTAACAATTTAGTTTTCCTCTTTCCATTTTCTAATCAAATTTCCCAAAGATGTATCTATTTTGTTGTTTTTTTTTAATAAAACCAACTCTTAATTTTATTTATTAAATCAATAGGTTTTTTTTTTTAACTTTCAATTTTATTAATCTCTCCTTTTATCTTTAGAATGTTTAGAATTTGATTGGGGGGGAGGGTTAATTTGCTCTTTTTTTAGCTTTTTTAGTTGCAAGTCCAATTCATTGATCTTCTCTTTCTCTATTTTATGCAAGTAAGCCTCTAGAGATATAAAAATTTCCATTATTATTACTGTGGCTGCATCCAGCAAATTTTTGTATGTTTTAATTTTCTTGGGTGAAATTATTGTGTCTATGATTTGTTGTATCACTCTTTATCTATATCATTCTTTAGGATGAGATTATTTAGTTTCCAATTACTTTTTGGTCTATTTTCCCCTGGCTTTTTATTGAATGTAATCTTTATTACATTGCGAACTGAAAAGAATGCATTTACTATTTCTGTCTTTCTACATTTAATTTTGAGGTCTTTATGTCCTAATATAGGGTCAATATAGGTTCCATGAACTGCCAAGAAGAAAGTGTACTCTTTTCTGTCTCAATTCAATTTTCTCCAAAAATCTACCATATCTAGTTTTTCTAGTGCTTTGTTTACCTCTGCTTTCTTAAATTTTCTTATTTATTTTGTGGTTTGATTTATCTACTTCTGAGAATGCAAGGTTGTGGTCTCCCATTATTATAGTTTATATTATATTAATATATATTATATAATTATATAATTATATAATATAATATATACTATATATTATAGTTTAGCTGTCTATGTCTTCTGACAGCTCTCTTAGCTTCTCCTTTAAGAATTTAGATGTTATACCACTTGGTGCATATATATTTAGTACTGATGGTGCTTTATTATCTATGGTACTTTTAAACAAAATATAGTTTCCTTCCTTATCTCTTTAAATTAATCAATTTTTGCTGTTGCTTGATCTGAGATCAGGATGGCTCCCCCTGCTTTTTTTAAATTTAAAATTTTAAGTTTTGCTGCTGACCATACAGTCTCAATTTATCCTTCATTCTACCACCCTCTTTCCTTCTCATATTCATTTTCCCTATCATTTTCCTGTAGGGTGAAAATATTCATACTAAGGGTGTATGTTATTTCTTTTTTGAGCTAATTCTAGTTAGAATCAAATTCACTTACTACTCTTGTCCTCCTCCTCTATTTTAAAAGTTTTTTCATATCTCTTTTATATTAGATAATTCACATCATTCCAATTCTCCATTTCCCATTTTCCTGGTACATTCCTCAATGACTCATTAATTTAATTATTATTATTTTTTATATAGAATCCCCTCATACTCAACTCACACCTGTGCTTACTGTCTCACACACACACACACACACTTCCTTCTGATAATCATAATAATGAGAAAGCTCTTATTAGTTACAAATTTCATCCTTCCATGTAGGAATGTAAACAGATTAACCTTATCATAATTTCCTTATGCTTTCCATTTCCTAATTATCTTCTTATGCTTTTCCCAAATTCTTCATTTGAAAATCAGATTTTTCTATTCTGTTGCAGTCTTTTTATCATTAATTTCTTTTCTCCTGAAGGATTATTCTCAATTTTTCTGGGTAGGTGATTCTTGGTTGTAATTTTATTTCTATTACTCTCAGAAATATTATTTTTAAGTTCTTCATTCATTAAATGTAGAATCTGCCAAATTTTATCCTGAAAAATTTTATCCTGACTGTGGTTCCACTATACTTTAATTGTTTCTTTCTGAATGCTTGGAAGATTTTTTTTTTTTTTGAACTGGGAGTTCTAGAATTTAGCTATAATATTCCTGGAAGCTTTCATCTTGGAATTTCTTTCTAGAGGTGATTGATGGATTCTTTCAATTTCAATTTTATGTTATGATTTTAGAATATCAAGACAGATATCCTTGATAATTTCTTGAAAGAGGATGGCTAGGATCATTTTTGTTTTTTGATCGTGGCTTTCAGGAAGACAAATAATTTTAAATTTTATCTCTCCTGGATCTATTTTCTAGGTCAGTTGTTTCTCCAATTAGGTGCTTCATGTTTTTAATTTTTCATTCTTTTAGTTTTGTTTTATTGTTTCTTGATTTATCATGAAGTCATTAGTTTCCATTTGCTGAATTCTAATTTTCAAGCAATCATTTTTCTCAGTGAGTTTTTCTATCTCTTTTCCCATTTAACCAATTTTACTTTTTAAGACATTGTTCTCATTTGTTTTCTGTATTTTCTTTTGCATCACTCTCATTTCTCTTCTCAATTTTTGCTCTCTTTCTTGATATTCAAAATCCCTTTTATGCTTGTCTATAGCCTGAAACTAATTTTTTTTTCTTGGAAGTTTTACATATAGGAACCTTGATTTTGTTATATTCTGAGTGCATGTTTTGATGTTCCTTGTCATCATAGTAACTTTCTATGTTCAGAATCTTTTGCTGTTGATTGCTCATTTTCCCAGCCTATTACTTGACTTTAAATTTTTGTTAAAATAGGACTCTGTTTACAGGATGGAAAGTGTAATGTCCCAAACTTCAGGGATTTTGTGCAGCTACTTTCAGAGATACTTTTAGGGACCTGTAAGTTTTCAATTATTTCATAGTATTATGATCCAAGTAAAAGTATGTTTGAGTGACAATAAGAACTCCTTTTTGTCTTGAAACTATGAGGACCCTACTTTAGTGTGCTAAAACAATAGAATCCTACCTCAATATGAGTAAAAAGACTTCCTTTTAAACAGCTGTTTGATCTTCTTATCATTTGTGGGTTGAGACCTCCAGAAACTGCCACTGCTACTGCTATTGCTACCACCCCTACTATAATATGGCTTCCCAAGGCTTTCCCACCCTAGAGGGACAAACCTTTCCTACCTACCTTCCAATTCATCTTTTGTGTTTCTAAGCTAAAAGGTTTGGAAACTGCATGTGCTGCCAGTGATTCAGAAGCTCCCATGCCCACTTCTCTTTTGCTGGGGCTGAGGCTTTGCTGGTATGGACTGCTCAGGGAGTGCACTGGACTCCCACTCTGAGACAACAGATTTTTCCCACTGACCTTCTAAATTGTCTTTGGCTCAATTGTTTCACTCTGTTTTGTGTGTGTATTGATGATCTAAAGTTTGTTTAGAATCATTATTTAAAGGATTTTAGAGGGGTCTGAGGGAAAAGTTCAGATGAGTTTCTGCCTTTACTCTGCCATATTAGCTCAACCTCAAAAATAATTTTAATAACTTTTTTTTCATATTTCACTCTCCCCACTGGAAACCATTTAAGAAAAGGGTTGGCTTAGAATATCTTTTTTTTTGGACTTACATTTAGGGTGCTTCTTTCCTCTGTTTCCATGAAATTCAAAGCACTCCATGAGATTTTTCCATTCCATTAGATTAGCCATTAAATGATTACAGAGGTTATTTCACTTTAACATTATCTCTTAAAGTAAAAGTGTTAAATATGAAATAATGTTGTGATCATTTAATTTTTAATTAACCTGTTAGAGAATTTTGCTATTTAACTTGAGTAGTTATTTTTAATATTCTAAATATATTTTGAGGATTTTAAATTTGCTTGGCTATTCATAGCATACTACCCTAGTTATATTAGTGAAAGTGCTGTTAAAATTAAATTACTTGCTCTACTTGTACTTAGAATATCAATGCTGAACTGAATTCCATTCCAAATCAGTGCTAAGATAGTCTTGTTAGTCTCTCATTTAACCAGCAATAAGCTCTGTACTAATTTTATTTACCCTGTGTAATTTATCCATTCCTTTTCCTGAATCATTTTCTAATGAAGCATACCTGATTTGCTGAAGGATTTCCTATTATTTTTTTAATGTCAAACAGGGGTAATGAACTATCTCAGTTATCTATGTAAATTTTCTTATTATTGTTACATGATCATACAACTTCTTTTTCAAGTTATGTATCTCTTTAAAAAATTTAGTACTTTTTGGTACAAGATTTCATTGGAAAAATATTATTAATACAAATATGCTGCAGCTTATTTGTGGAGGGATATGGAATGTACAAAAGAATTAGCATCTCTGATGTGAAGTTTTGTGGGACCCTTTTCAAGGCTGCTCATCGACCTTTAGTGTCCACCTGATTTATCCAACTCTTATCTCTGGATCTAAAAAGCTGTAGCCTTTCCCAGTGGTCATATCCTAATAAACCATTTTGTCAGATAAGCTAAACTCTGTTGAGGGTAACCAACAAAACTCAAACCTGTTGGTGAGTTTAGGGAAATGTCTATACCAAGAATATAAAAACTTCTCTGATAGAAAGGGTTTATGAAAACAGTTTGTCCAATGGCCATGAAGGTAGCTGAGGCAGGCAGATCACTTAGAGCTTGCCAGTCATCTTGATTTTTGTCCTACTTTTGGACTTTGATGATTGAGAAAGAGAGAGTAAGACTGACATCCACCTCAGTTAAATCGAATTTACTCTAGAGTCAAGTCTGATGTCACTGGCCCTCGTCCAAAACAAAGGACAAATAATAGTATATTTATGCCATCCATTTTTCACCATCTCCATTTGAGTTAATTTTAATTCAGTTCTTGCTGGACCAGGACAATTGATCATCCAAATTCAAATAAGTTTTTCAATGTGTTTTTTTTTTGTTTATATTTATGTCTTCTTTTTTTTTTAAAAAAATAGAGCAAATCATGTCCTAAGCTTGTCATTAGAATGCTCTTTTATGCTCACCCCTCTCAGCCATAGCAAAATTCTCAGAATTGTCTAAGTCCTGCTATGAATCAAACTTGTCACATTATTGCTGCTACCTTTCATTAAGCTATATAGCTCACTGTGTGGTCCTTGGTATAAGTATTGAGATCTGGACATTCTAAAGCAACAATTCCCCTCCCCCCTTGGGTTGGAGGTTCAGCACTTGCTTGCTAGTAATTTCCCTCACTTTGAAATTAAACTTTTGTTTAATTCCTGACTCTGCTATTCCTAGTCTGCTTTGTTTGGTTCTGGCCACATACAGGTTAGAGGATTTAAAAAAAATAATAATTTACAGAAACTGGTGTAGGAAGCAAGATTGGGAGGCCCCTAAATGGTGTAGTGGATGAAGCACCAGGCTTAAAGTCAGGAGGACCTGAGTTCAAATCTGGCCTCAACACCTTTCTTTTACTAGCTGTGTGACTTTGAGCAATTTACTTAACTTGCAATTGCCTCACAGAATAAATTAAAATAAATATTAAATAATAAATAAAATAAATAAAAAACCCCAAGAAACAGGATTAGGCATGAAATCAGAACATTAAATACTCCAGTACTGGTGGAAATGGATTAGGTGCCACTGGATATATATTTCTCTGGAGTCTGACAGTCTCTCATCAGATGAGTTATCTGCCCTTGTTCATTCTTCAGTTTCTGAGCTCCTGCCTAATTGATCTCTCCATTCTTTATGAAAAACTCTGGGATTTTTCAGTGACCTTATTTATCTTGGGTCTCACTGATAAAGATATCCTTTCTGCTTTTCTAATCAATTATTTACATCAACTTTGTTTGGCTCTAGCTCTGCAAGATAGGAGGCTCTTACTCTTCTGTTCTGCAGGCTTATTTGAAACCTATATATTAAAACCTAAGTGAAGAGTCCAAGTAATTTAACCAAAATACTGGATTTGTAAGTCAGCTATGAAGGTAAAACTCCTTCCTAGGACACATCAGGAAGAAAGCATTACACCCCATCTTCAGTAATCCCCAGATCATAAACTAAGAGACTGGTTATCTCCATGTCTCTGTTAAATCAATAAATATAAGCCTAGCTATAGATTGTAATAGTGTGTATTGTTTTATAGTTGTATCTGACTTGTTGTTTTGTCTTTGTATCTTTAGAAAATGTAAAATGACTGTGCCATGTAAAATGTCTTTGTAATTCTGTTATCTTGAAACATATTAAATATAGCCAGTCAGAAAAACAAACAAACAAACAAACAAACAAAAAACAGACTTCCAAGGGCTGTAGCCAGAGAGTTTAGAACACTGAGAAGGATTAATGAGCTTTCTTAGTTGAACCAATTTTCCCAATAAGTAGGACTAACTTCCACTTTAGCCTTTTTGTAGGAAATTGGATTATAACAAAAAAGAAAAAACCTGAAGGACATTCTTTCCCCTCTCATTTCAGTTTTGATTCTGATGGAATTACATAAATAAAAACAGACAATCAAAGTTTGTAAAACTTAAAAGCAATGTACATTAGAATTTGAAGATTTATCATTTTTAAAATTGCAGGGGAGATTTCCCAAGACTTTGTATAATTACGGGAACTCACTCCCTCAGGAAATATTTTAGTTTTAGGATACACTTTGTAGAATTTAAGGAAAAATAAAAATTAAATATTTAAAGTTTTAACAATAAATGGCAAGATTAATTACCTCATTGTTCTGGGGCAATTAAAAAAGGTACTAGTTTGAAACTAGTCAGTGAAGAAAGAAGAAAAATTTAAAAAGGAAATGGTTTCACCTTATAGCCATCTCTTTTAACCATTCCTTGACATTTTTGACTATGAAATGAGAAAGGATCATTTAAACCAAAAAAAAAATCTCTGACTCTGACAGGTCTACCTGTTAACCCCTCTGCTTCCAGATCAGACTCCCAAATACAGGTGATTGAAAAAACACTGCCAGAAAGATGTAGGATAATTTGAATTGCATTCTGCCCCTTTAGTCATGTAGTTTATTGCTAAGAGTCCATTTGGTGAAGGGGTGGCAGAAGCTGCAGTGGGCCCCTCCCCCACACACACACATTGCCAATAGCACCAATGGTTCTATGCCCTTGGGCATTCTGCAATTTGTCCCTATAGGCAAGCCTGGAAGCATTACCCAGATATAATACATCCTTCCCTCCCTGCCTTAGGAGCTACAAATGACTTCAGTCCCAAAGATGCAACAGTCAAAGGTGGATGTATCAGGGCCCAAGGCTTGCATTTACTTTCCCCTACCACCAGGAATTTAAGTTAATGAAAAGGTCCTGGACCAAGCACCTAAGCTCCTGGGATAATCATTCTGCAGTCAGTTCCCTTTGGTACCCCACCATGCCATCCCCCCATCCAAATCTAAGTCAGTGTTTCCACTGCAGGCCCAGTCCTCAGCAAGCCCTTCCCAGATGTTGCAAAGAAAGTTTCTGGTACAGCTGGTAGTGTCAGTGAGGTATTAAGAAGTGTATGGGGGAACCAGCTTCTGTCCTTGGTGAGCTCTTTGCTTCAGTTGTAGAAATGTACTTGCTGTATAATTGTAGGCAACATATTTTATTTTTGTTTGCTCCAGTTTTCTGATCTGTAAAGACAAAAATAATAGTGAAACATCTCTCAAGGTTGTAGGGAGCTTGAAATAATATGAATGTAAAATTCTTAACACAGTGATTGGCATATGCTAAATACTACATTATTTCTTTCACTGAATGCAAATGTTTCATACCTGATAAATCTAAAGTGGTTTTAAAATATCAGTGGTAATAAGATCAATGATGTTTTAAAATGCAATTAACTAACTGAATCGATGTCATCTAAAGTTTTATTTCATGTTTTAAATATATAATATCTGTGTTACTGTATTTCTAATTTTTTTTATGTTGTGAAATTTGAGGATGCCACTTTAACAGAAATGTTGTAGATGAAACTTTTTAATCTGGATGATGTTACACAATTGGGCTTTTTAAAGGATATGCTAAAAACAGATATTTGAAAACATATAATGAAGGTACATTTTGTTATAAAGCTAATAATAATAATACATTTGTTACAATAGCAAATTTTCATTGGAAATTCTTAATTATTATGAAAGCATATATGGTGTTTTAAAGATGTAGCTTAAACATATTAATAATAAGTCAATTATCAGGTATTTGCAATATTTCTGAAGACCCCGGACAAGATTAGTTTTAATGTTTAATAGAAGGATAAATGAAATGTTAAATGTTAGGGAAAGATCAGAAAATATATCCAATCACTAAGCTATGTTTAATGAAATTTTGTTTTTTAAGGTAAAAAAAATTAATACTATAATTTATTATTGTTTGAGTTTTGATTACAGGGATAGTTCATTAATTTTCATGAAGCTAATAGTAGAAAATGGCATGTGGAGGTCTATGCTTGAGAAAAGTTCTGGGGATAACCACAGACATAGTCTAGCTAGGATCTTTCTGATTATTTCCGCAGAGTACTACTTCCTTTTTTTTTTTGAAAAAGAACCTTCCCCACCAGGTTAATCCTTTTTTTTTTTTTTAAAACAATCTATGACTACAAGAATGGTTACCAGATATGAATTATGACTAGAATAAAACAGAACTAAGGAAGTTTTTACCTGCTATTATGATATATGAAATTATTTTAACTGTGCCTCTTTTTACTTTTATAACTAATTTATTATTTAAGAAGCTTTATAAGTACAATACTAAATCTATTAAATAATAGATTGATATTAGAACATACAAAATTATCAACTTAAAAACTTAAGCAGTAGGAGGTGTTATACCTAATTTTCAGCTCATCATTGCCTGCAGTTACCTTAGCAGGGTCAGTCTAAATAATTATGAAGGTCTTATATGGCCCACAGGCTGGATATTCATCACTCTTGACTTCCTAAAAAACTATATATATATCTTGTCACCAGATAAATTTAATAGACCTGAATAAGATGTTTCCACTTTTACATTTACTTACATGGCAAGAAGGAATGAAGAGAAAACTTTTAGGCATAATTCTGCCAGAGAAAAGGAGAAACAACTCAGAAGCAACAACAGTTAATACTGGAAACAGAAAAATTTAAGAGAATCAGTCCAATAGAGTATTCAGAAGTAACAGAAAAGAAATGATCAAAGATTGAGCAATGATCTTGGTATATATATTGCAAATAAGTTCTGGTTGTCCTATAAGATTCCTTTCACAGGTCTAAATTCTAAAATACTATTATTCCCACAGTTCTCAACTGGAATCTATTAATACATACACACTTAACAAAAGGGCTAAATCTCCTGGCCATAATCTTGATAGATAAGTTCACATTTGCCTTGACAGCAATAGGCTGGTTCAAACGAAAAAAATCTGAAATTGAAAGAGTTTGGTTTTTTTTTAATGTTAAACTTTTTTTCCATGTAACTGGAGAAAATAAAATATTAAATAATGAGAAAAAAGAAACAAAAATTTTTAAAAATTGGCAGATTTATATAGAAGCATAAGATGTATTATTGAATGCCTCTTTCATAATTCCACCATACCTCTTTGGATATTCAGAAAATTGTTTGATATTAAGAAAAGTTTGATATGAAAATGCAAAAGTTCATTTGAAAATCTGATTAAATCATCAATAGTAAAATTCATCAAAGAGATTCAAAGGTTTATAACATTTTAAAAATATTTTAAATAATTTCTATCCTAAATAATTGAAAATTTTCCAAAAACTATAATGAATGTTGAGTATCTGTCATTGACACATTGCAGTAACGGCAGTATCTGTTATGTATTTTGACAATTTTTCCTTATGTTTTTACGAACTATTTGGTAACAAATTCTTATTAGCATTCTCTTTGAGAAGATTTTTTTTTTATGTTGCACATAGTCGACAGCCACTTTTTAATATGAGTTACATAATACGCATCAACAAGGAAGTCTAAATTGTTGATACAGAAACTGAGCATAGTGTTTAATCAATTCCCCCTTCATTTTGTTCACTGGATTTTCCTTGATGTCATGATCCAGATAATGTAATTTGTTGAACAATGGTTATTTCCAAATGCTAGGGCTTTGTAGAATTGCTAAATTGGATACTTGATAAAAGTATGTTCCTTGATTAATTCCCTATAAGATGATTTTGATCTAATGATGAGTAAGTAGCAAGTGAATAAGGTAGCAAGAGAATAATATTTTTGAGGGATGATAAATAATTTATTTAGGCTTTACTGCTGCCATTCAAGTCAATTTATTGTTATAGTGGTCATTTTCATCAATAATGTGTATTTATCCCCTTACTTAAATAAAGAATTATAAGATATCCCAAGTTATAAAAGACATTTCAGAATAGAAGTGGCAGTTGTCTCAAGTTAACTTTGTGATATTCTTTCAAAAGTTTCCATAATGCTACTTTTTTTTTCTTTCTGAGTAATTATATGGTCTAAATCATTAGAACCAAAATAGATATGTTCCTAAAACAACAGAATGTTTTATTATAAGAAAATGCCTCATATTTCAGTTCAAGTATATCAGAAATATCCAAATATATTACTTTCTACCTCAATTGACACAATCATGACAAAGGTATTGTATGCATTAATCTAAGATTAACTATGCAAAGTTTGTGTGTGGAGTGGACAGAGACAGAGATAAAAACAGAGACAGTCAGAAAGAGACAGAGAACAAGAGATTGAGAGGTAAATATGCAACCAGAAAGAGTGAATGTTTGAGAAATGAAATGAAAGATAAAAAGAATGAGAAAAAAACAGGGATAGAGAGATAACAATGAGGAGGAAGGGAAAGAAGGGAGCAGAAGGAATTGCAGAGCCTGCCTCAGTGGATAGAGTACTGGCCAAGGAATCAGGAACACAGATTCATATCCTACCTCAAAATATATTTGCTATGTGATCCTGGGGAAATTATTTAAATTTCATTGTTTTAGACAACTCTCTAAGAGTACAAATTGATGAAAATAAAATAATATGCACTACTGAAAAAAGTTCCCTATGTCAACAAAGATAGTGATATAATAAGGAAAATAACTTCCATTATTTTCATTCATAATTTCCTTTGTATTTAAATCTATTAAAAGGCTTTATAAGGTATAAGACATTATGTAGATTCCACTGATATCATCATGAGGTCAAGAAACAAATAAAAATGACCTATATAACATTAGCTAAATGCTCTGCAATGAAATAGAGGACTCTGGCAAGATTTAAATAGCATGAGAAGGCATGGGTAGAATACAGCCTTTATTTTTGGATGCGCCATCAATTCCATTGTTTTATTTAAGAAACTACTGAATTTATTAAAGAGATTATATGTTTTAGGAAAAATGCTGTATATGAAGCCAGAAGCCTTTGGTCTTAATTGCTAACTCTTCATCAATAAAACAGAAGAAGATGAACTAGACCAACTCTATGACAATTTTATGTGTAAAGATTGTTCAGAATCAATACTAATAAAAAAATATATATCAAAACAACTTTGCAGTTTTGCTTCAGTCTTAAAATCTTATGATTCAAAATAAGTTTCTATGGAATTATCCATTGTTTATGAATAAGGCAAATCATTAAGTAAATCCACCATTAAGTGAATAAAATGACCTACCCTTCACAGTTTTATTAATTTAATTGTCTTCATTAAAAGTGCTTAGCACATGAGAGGAGTGCTAAAATGCAATAAATCTTCAAAGGATCAAAGGAATGTTGGCAGAGTTAACAAAAACTTTTGATTTTCCTTAATGAAGTCAATAAGCATCATTCTTGACAAACTAAATTGTGGGAAACCAGAGTATCAACAAAGAAAGCATTTATTAATTGTTTTATGTGTACTGACTTTCTAATGTGGTTATTAGCTGATTTATATCTGTAGTAATGATAAAGGATAGGTAATTAATTACCAGAATTATTCAGGCAAAATTACAAAGTTGGTGAAGTCTTTCTTTGTAATACTTCTCAGGTAGCTTTTCTGTTTCTTTTAAAGCTAACCTCAGCTCAAGATCTTCATGCTCTCTTGCCCACTCCATCTAATAAATTTTACTTTAAGGAAGAATAAAATGACCAAATTATATCTTCTACAACATTCTTTTTAATTTTTAATTGACATCTATTTTTATGTGACATTCATTTCTGGATATATACTTATTCTCCTACTCAGAAAGCATTTTTGTCAAAAAAAATGTAAAAAAATAAAAATAGTTTAGCAAAATCAATTGACTTATAGATGAAATATGCTCATAAATAAAATTCCCCATGCCAATGGGATCAACCATCTCTGAAATTAAAGGTGTTTTTTTTTAAATTAATTCTTCTTTAGTGACAACTTTGGTCATTTAAAGTACCTAATATTTGATTTCTTTCTTTCTTTCTTTCTTTTTGCTCTTCTGATATTGTCATAATTGATGTTTATAGGTTTTATTTTGTTTTGTTTTTGTTTTAACAGATTCTGCTGCAAATTGAATGGGAGCTGAGAAAAAGCCCAGTTTTTTAAATTTGCATTCACCTTATTATTGCTGATTTAAAATAATCATTCAATATTGCTATTAGTATGCAATCCTTTTAAAAATATGTTCCAGTATTGACTAATTTTCACTTATGAAATGGTTTTCTGTCTTATTTATTTGTATCTTTTACAAGTATATTTTTATGTGGATTCAAGGGCCACAATTTTAAAATCCATTCTTAAATGATCCAAACCTATCTTTTATCCATTTTTTTAATATCATAAAAAGTAATTATATTAATATATTGGGCAGAAATATCAGACATATTTGATGCAAAGATTTTCTCAATGAATCATTTCATTTCCTGTCTTATTCAAGTTAAATTTGCCCATGATCAAGTCTATTCTTTTATCTATGGATTGTTCATCTTTGTATATATTGATTATTTCTATTGTTAATTTAGTTAAGAATTCTTTCCCATCAATACTTGGTAAAAGTATATGTATGAAGCTTGTGTCTCTTTTGACATTTTGTTATATATTGGTCTAAACCAAATTTCTGAAAACCTCCTTTGGAATTTTCTAAGTTGTTCTTATTAAATAGGGAATTATTTTCCATGTTATTTATGTTTTAGGATTAATCCCACACTGAATTGCTGGGATCATTTATATCTTATTCTTCTTTATATGGCGAGCTTGACTGATCTTTTCTATTTTTATCTATTTATTATAGATTATTTATTATATCTATTATCTATTATTTATTACATATTATTTATACATTATATATATTATATAATATTACATATTATATATTATTTATTATATCTATTTTAGCAGGTAGGTTTTCGTTGTTATTGGTGCTTTGAAATACAGTACAAGTTCTGCAAGTACTATTCCTTCTTCCTTCTTATTTTTTTTTTCCCTTCATTATTTTTCTTCCTGGATCCTTTGTTTCTCCCAATCATTGTTTTTCTTTTCTTTTTTTTTTTTTTATTTATTTCTAGAAAAGATTTCCTTAGTAATTTGAAACATCATTTCATATATGGGTTTAATTTAGGTAGTGATGTCACTTTTATTATACTGATTTTAATTATTCTTTATTTCTTTAAGATAAAAGTTATAATTGTATCATAAAAGTATTAAGTATGGCTTAGTAGATTGACTCAGAAATAATCTACTTCATGCTATACCCTTTTCCTATTATTTGCTAGTGAATATTGCTATTACTCTATCCAAATGCCATTGATATTTGTTGATTTTTTTCCTACTTCTCAGTGGCTATGGCATCAATATGTTTTGCTGATTTCCTGGGGTTGTTTTGTTTTGTTTTATTTTTTGTCTATTTGAAGTTCTATGCCATCAATAAATAATGATAATTTTGTGTCTCCTGCCTATTTTTATAATTTGAATTACTTTTCTAGATTTACTGAGAGTTGAATTACAACTGTTGTTCAGAATTGTTTAATCTCTCAAGTTTTTATGTCTTTACAATTCTATTATTGATTTTTATATTTTTTGATATTTTACATATCTAGTCTATTTTGTTAATCACCCTTTCCATGCTATTTTAGTCAGATCTAATTAGCTTTAAAGATGAATATCATATAAAATACACTGAGGTTTGGAAATTATATTGCTGCTTTATTTTATTTTGTTTTTTGTTTTCCTTTAGGGATTCTAACCTGTTTTTCTAAATTAATTTTATTAGCTCAGTAAAGTATCCCTAAGTAGTGATATTATTATACCACTAGTTAAATAAATTAATTTAGATATAAGTTTTATATATAATATGTCATTTGTTCCAATGTATATAGGCACACGCAGTAATAAATCCAGTTATTTGTCATATTGTTTCTTTTTATAGGTTTATTATATAATTATGTTTAGATAATTCTTATTTATGTCTTGGTAGACTGACTCTCTGATATTTTAGGCATTTTAAAATTATTTTGATTGGGATTTCCCATTCATAAACCCAATCCTGCCATTTGTTGTTACCATCTGGAAACACAATGACTTCTAAGAAATTGATTTTCTATCCAGATATTTTACTGAAGCTATTGTTCCAGGTTATTGAATATTTGACCATGTTTCCCACCCCATAAATTCCATTGACTCCCTATGGCCCCAAATATATCCTTTAAAATTATGCACAACTTGGCCCCTTTTTGCTTTTCCAGTTTTTTTTTAAGACTTTATTATCCTCTATATATTCTTTAATAGTTTTGATACGTACAATGATGTTTCTCTTACAACCAATTCCATCTCTCAATGCAGGATCTTTTCTTTAATTATCTCTGATGTCTGGAATCTTCTTCCTTTTTTCCTTTTAGAATGCACCCTCTCACCTTTCACATCTTAGATTCCTTCACTTCTTAAAAAATTGAGCTCAAATCCTACATGTGGCTTCTCCCAATTTCCTTTTTTGTGGGATATCCCTCACTATACATACACACGCACACACACACACACACACGTATATGTACATATGTATCTATACATATACATATGTACACATACATATATGCATATATATACATATGTACACACACACACACACACACATATATATATATATAAAATGTGTAGTTTTTACTTATCTCCTTCATTGGAATTTGAGCTCCTTGGGCAATGACTATATTTTTTTTACTTTTAATCCCTAGTACTTAACACAATTTCTGGTATATAATGTTAATTAATTGATCGATTTTTTCTTTCTTTGTATATCTCTGAATTTTTTTTTCTAAGTAAAGTATATGTTTTATTAATAAAAATAATTTTATGTCCTTCTTGCCAATATCTATACTTTTAAAATCCCTCCAATATCATACTGGTATCACTACAATTTTTAAAACTAAATAAAAATACTAGATCAGGGGGGCAAACTTACTTTACTCCCACATTTTATTGTAAAAATGATTAGTGTTTGCTTATTGAAAATTATGATTATACCATGTTCATTTTACTATATCAATACATTTTTAACCTAGGGTTATTAGGCCCATTAGTATAAATATATATCATCAAAGGCTTTAGTTTTGTTAAGTAACATAATAACAAGGTTTTGTCTTTGTTTCATATTATTAAATATGATTATTGTTTTTCTAATGTTGAACCTGCCTTGCATCTAAGACCATAGAAAATATTTTCCACAATTTTGTTCTAGTATTTTTGCTAGAATTTTATTTTGAAATGTATTTTCTATATTGATTAGTGATCTTAAACAATAGTTTTTTTTCCCCCTTTTTCTCTTTTTTGCCCTCTCTATCATTTTGATTTTATCTCACAAAGGGAGTTTTGTAAACTATTTTCTTTTTCAGTTGCTGATTATAATTTGTGAAGAATTTATATTAATTTTCTTTTAAATGTTTGATAGAGATTAGCTATAAATCTCATAAGGCCAAGTTAAAGCACATATTGCATTTTATATTTTTTCAAAGGACTTTTAATACAACATTTTTTTATCTTAAGCATATATTATTTTTAGTTTTACCCACTGGGTGATCATGAACTGACTCATTCTGGTATTCCATTTGAGGGAAGCATTAGATCTGGGCATAATTCTTTTTTCATCAGTTGCTTTTTTTATGCATATCTCCTTTCATATTTACCACCACTAACACTTCACATATAATTTTAGCTCTGAGAATTGTAAATAAATC
Organism: Antechinus flavipes; assembly: GCF_016432865.1. Classification (NCBI taxonomy): domain Eukaryota; kingdom Metazoa; phylum Chordata; class Mammalia; order Dasyuromorphia; family Dasyuridae; genus Antechinus; species Antechinus flavipes. The sequence goes on along the minus strand of NC_067398.1, from coordinate 525,526,037 downwards.
AATACCATGATTGCTCCTGGAAAAACTGTGTTAATCAATTTTGCTGTTGCTATACTCATCATTCAAAGCATTACCTGGAGTAAGCCATCTTTCCATGGCTACTATTCACATATAGGTCATTATCTCTTAAGAATAAGGATTATTTTGCTTTTGTATTTGTATAATCATCATGTTAATATTTGGCATATAGTAAGCATTTAACAGAGGTTTTGAACTTAATCATTAACATGTTTACAAAGGGATCCCAACCAAACTCTGTGTATTGTCACATTTTAAGAAGATAGCACTATGTTGCTTTTTTTCAGGATAACACAAAAATATGTTTTTCGTCACCAACGCTGCTTTAATGGATTTGCTTAAGTCAGGTCAGTCCCCTATTAGGTTAAGTGTTTAAAGGAAATAAGACACTACTAAGTCTTCCAATATGGAACAAATTGAAGTTTATATAATTATGACATAGAAAGTATATTCAACAGTGATACAGTAGTACTTAGCTTGAGTAGATACAGCTCCCTAATTTAATTTTTTATATGACTATTCATAACTTTCTTTTTTTTTATTTTTAAATAACTTTTTATTGACAGAACCCATGCCAGAGTAATTTTTTACAACATTGTCCCTTGCACTCACTTCTGTTCTGATTTTTCCCCTTCCTCTCTCCACCCCCCAGATGGCAAGCAGTCCTTTGCATGTTAAATAGGTTACAGTATATCCTAGATACAATATATGTGTGCAGAACCAAACAACTCTCTTGTTGCACAGGAAGAATTGGATTCAGAAGGTATAAATAACCCGGGAAGAAAAACAAAAATGCAAGCAGTTTATATTCATTTCCCAGTGTTGTTTCTTTGGGTGTAGCTGCTTCTGTCCATTCTTGATCAATTGAAACTGAGTTAGATCTCTTTATCGAAGAGATCCACTTCCATCAGAATACATCCTCAAACAGTATCACTGTTGAGATATATAATAATTTCCTGGTTCTACTCATTTTACTTAGCATCAGTTCATGTAAATCTCACCAGTCCTCTCTGTATTCATCCTGCTGGTCATTTCTTACAGAACAATAATATTCCATAATATTCATATACCACAATTTACCCAGCCATTCTCCAATTGATGGGCATCCATTCATTTTCCAGCTTCTAGCCACTACAAACAGGGCTGCCACAAACATTTTGGCACATACAGGTCCCTTTCCCTTCTTTGGTATCTCTTTGGGGTATAAGCCCAGTAGAAACACTGCTGGATCAAAGCGTATGCACAGTTTGATAACTTTTTGAGCATAGTTCCAAATTGCTCTCCAGAATGGTTGGATATATTCACAATTCCACCAACAATGTATCAGTATCCCCGTTTTCCCACATCCCCTCCAACATTCCACATTATCTTTCCCTGTCATTCTAGCCAATCTGACAGGTGTGTAGTGGTATCTCAGAGTTGTCTTAATTTGCATTTCTCTGATTAATAATGATTTGGAGCATATTTTCATATGTCTATAAATAGTTTTAATTTCTTCGTCTGAGAATTGTCTCTTCATATCCTTTGACCATTTATCAATTGGAGAATGGCTTGATTTCCTATAAATTAGAGTCAATTCTCTATATATTTTAGAAATGAGGCCTTTATCAGAACCTTTGACTGTAAAACTGTTTTCCCAGGTTATTGTTTCCCTTCTAATCTTGTCTGCATTAGTTTTGTTTGTACAAAAACTTTTCAATTTGATATAATCAAAATTTTCTATTTTGTAGTCAATAGTGATCTCTAGTTCTTCTTTGGTCATAAATTCCTTCCTCTTCCACAGGTCTGAGAGGTAAACTATCCTATGCTCTTCCAATTTATTTATAATCGCATTTGTTATGCCTAGGTCATGAACCCATTTTGACCTTATCTTGGTGTAGAGCTCCCTCATCTTAATTGGGGAACGGAAGGGTAAGATGTGGTGGCTCAGAAATTGTTTGAATATCTGCCACGTATGAAAGGCATGAACTTCATTTGTGTGTAGAAATGAACAAGAAGCTGCAATAAAGAAAGCAGAGCCTTAGCCATCTGTCCATTTAGGCTGTAGAAACAAACATCTTTGTCTCCTTCCCGGGGGAGAAATAGAGGGGAAAGAAGAAAACAAAATATTACACACACATACACACACACACACACACACACACACAATCATATTAATAAATGTTGGCTGCTACCCATGCTTTTTAAAGGAATTACTATAAATGGATATTGTCAAAGACTTTTTTCTGTATTTGTGGATATAGCCAGATGTTGTTGTGGTTTTCCTGGTAGATGGTGAGCTTTGCTTAATTGCATAATTGAAAGATCATTGGTCTGGTAATAAGATTTGATTTCTGCTGGTTATTGTCAAGATAGTGGGAAACACCCTGTTTTCCAGAGCTAAAATCCAACAGCAAGTTGTGCCCAGAACTTGGCATAATAAAAATTCTGCGTTCACCCCTGGATGATCTTATCCACAGCAAAATACCAGAATTGTTTCTGATCACAAAGCCCTTCTATGGAGCAAACTTGTCACATTATTGTTGTTGCCTTGTAAATGTCAGGTCTTCAGCTCCCTGCTCAGATATTATTATAAGTATTGACATCTTCCCACACTAAAGCAGGTCTCTCCTACTAGGGGCAGGGTTCCAACATGTGTCTTTATTTACAAACCATTTTCCTCACTTTGATATTAAACTTCTATATGATGTCTGACTCTCCTGTCTCTAGCCTGCTTTGTTCTGCTCCAGTCATCCATAAGTTAGAGACTAGTTCCACTCTAGTTGATACTTAAATTGGTGTCAGAACTGGTATGGACTTAGAACCAGGCCATTTTACTCTCCAGTACCATTGAGAATGAACTAATCTCCACTGCAAATTTATTTTTTTTGCCATCCAACACTCACTCATCTCTATGGGCTCACTCTTTGGTTGAGCTCTTCTTTCTTTATGAGGAAAACTCCTCACGCCCTTACTTAATCTGAGTCCTCCTGAATCACTCTGATAAGGATATTCTTTCTTAATTGCCCATTTCTTGTTAAATGGCCTTTCTGTGTGCCTCTGATTCTCAAGGTACTAAGTTCCTGCTAAGTTTGCAAATAGTGCATCCTCTATTTTCCTCAGAACTAGCTGAAATTAGCATGTAATTGAGCATTTTTTAGAGTTCTTTGTGTCTTGTCATTTTTTTTCTGTATTTCTTTTTTGGTAAATTGTAAAATGTCTGTGCTATGTCTCTGTTATGAGTTACATTCTGCTACCTTGGAATATTTTAAATGGAGTTGTCCAGTAAAACTTTTAAGAGCTGTAGCCTGAGAAATTAGAATACTGGGGAAAATAATAAACTTTCATAGCAGTAGCAATTATCCCAATAAGTAGCATTAACACCCACTTTAGACTTTCCATGGGGGATTAAGTTATTAAAAAAGAGTGAAAAACTGTAAGACATTCTCCCTCCCCATCATTCATCTTCAGCTATGTTGGAATTATAGAAATAAAGTCAGATAATTTAAGTTTGCAGAACTAATTAAAAAATCTTAACAGATTAAGGAGTTTGAAGATTAATCATTTAAGAATGAGAAAACTCCTGAGATTTAAATTCCAGAAAATCACTCCCTTCTGAAATATTTTAGTATGTTTTGGTGTTCCACTCTGTAGATTTTAAGTAAAAATAAGGATTAAATTTTATAAAATTTTGGGAAGTAAATGAAAAAAAGTATTACTAGCCTTATTGGTTTAGAGCAAAGAGAAAATGCAGCTAGTTTGGTAGTAATCTTAAAGTAAAGAAAGAAAAAATAGTTAAATGGTTTACATCTCATATAAATTTCTTGTTAACCCTTTCTTGCCATTTATGATCATGTGTAATGTCCTGGTTGGTTTTCTGGAGATCTTTGGAGCACTTTTGTTTTAGCAGAGTAATCACCAGGAGAATGGAGTCAAGGATAAAGTCCAAATTCTTTATTATTTCCTTCACAGTCTAGTTTCCTTGCCTGGGGCTTCAGCTAGCTTTCTGGAGGTCCTCCAGAATGTGTTTTGGTTTTTGTGAGGGAGACAGGAGGACCACCAGAGGTCTCTGTCTTGAAATCTGGAGCTTGTGCTCCAGCCTCCAGCCCTCTGTCTACTCCCAGTCTGTCTCTGAGCCCTTTCTAAGTCTGTCTCTGGCTCAGATAGGCCTTGGTCTCAGTAGAGAAATGAAGGAGGACAGACCTGCCACCATGGTTATGTGAGATGGAATGAATGAGTCTGGCTGAGTTATATACTCCATTATAATTACATTATCATAGGTGTGAATCTTGTAGAACTATATTAAGTACTAAATACATGTACTGAGCTAGAGAACTATTAATCACTACGCTAAACTAGATAACCATTGTCTTATCAATTCCACTGAATTAGCACCTTGTAAAAATCCTTGTTTCAAGAACAGAGTTCTGGCCCATAGCAATCATGAAAAAAGAAAAGACTATTTAAGCCAGAGATTCCTGCGACATTTACAAGTTATAGACCCTCTCTCTGTTAACTTCTTTCAATCCAGATCAGATTCTCAAATATAGCTATTAAATAACAACAACAACAACAAAAAATTAAAGGTTGAAAGAAAGGAAGAAAGAAAGAATACTAGAAAGTTGTATGGAAACTTGAATCATGTGTTATACCTACCTTTGGAACAAGCCCCAGTGGTTCTGTATCCCTGGATACCCCGCAATCTACTTTTCTTTAGCAAACCTGGGGCTTCATTTAGGTGCAATACATTCTGCTCATCATTCCCCAACAGCTGCAAGTCCCCTCAACTCCAGTAGTCCCTGGCCCTGTAGATACAGTTATCAATGGGTGAGGGTTCAAGCCCCATATCTAGCATCTACTTTGTCCTGCCATTAGAAAGCACTACCAATGGAAAGATCCTGGGCACCAAGCACCCTTGTATATTCTGAATCCAGTGTTCTCTGGTGCATCCTCCCAAAGCCTAGTCAACATCTCCAGTGCAGGCCCAGCCCTCAGTAGGACCTGCCATCTACTGCCTGGTAGAGTCCTGATGTCCCTGGAAGCAGCTGATATAGCAGAAAGATATAGAGGGCAGGGAGACTCTGCCCTTGATGATTTTCTCTGTACTAGTTGCACAAAGTTATTAGCTGTGTAATCTCAGGCAAATTATTCTATCTGTTTGCCCCATTTCCTCATATAATAGTTTTATAACTGCTTAACACAGTGACGCATATAGTAAACACTATATTATTATTATTTTCAATTTAACGTAATTGTTCCATGTCTGGTCACACTAAAGGGGTTTTAAAATATCAAAGGTATTAAAATCAATGATTTTAATATGTGATTATTTCAAAATGAATTGATGTCATTTGAAATTTATTGTTTGTGCTACTATTGTATTTCTAAATTCTTTTTTATTGTGAAATCTGAGATCATTGTAAAAGACTGTTAGACAAAACAACTTTTTAATCTTGATGCTATTAGATTATGAATTGACTTCTCAAAAATGTAATAAAAATAGAAGTTTGAAAATTTTAATATTTAATTCCTTGGACTGTAATTTACTATTGTTTTGAATTTTGATTACAGGATAGTTGTATGAATCGTCATGAAGTCAATAGTAGAAAATGGCATTGCTACAGTCTGGGAACTGCTAAAGATGAATGTCTACACCTAAGAAAAATTTTGGGAATGACCCTGAATGTGGACTAGATGGGACCTTCCTGACTCTATTTCTCCATTGTGCTATTTCCTTTTTTGAAAAGGAAAATTCCCACCTGGTTAATCCTGGGCCTTGTTTTTAATACCCTTGACTACATGATTAGTTGTCAAATATAACTCATGGCTGAAATCAAATGGACTTAAGGGAATTTTCCCCACTTATTATGATAATATGACATTATGCTAATTGTATACCTCTTTTTTTCCTAAGCAAATTTCTATAATAAAGTTTTGTAAGTACAATACTACATTGTTTACTAATACTAAATTATTTAATGGATCAATACTGAAACATGTCTGAGCTACTATAATAGGATGCAAGTATGAATATTTTACATTCTAATTTACATTTGTGGTCAAATTATAATATAGAAGTTATACCCTCCTAAAGGAGCAATGATTGAACAATGTAATAAAACACAGATGTAATGTAAAAGTTTTCTTATTAAATGAATAGTAAATTTTGAGAAAGGTAAGAGGTTAAGACTGTTTTTTCTAAGAATGATATACCTATGTTTGTTTTTTTCAAATTTATCTATCATGAAAATTCAGGCTTTCGGTATGTTCTAATAATAAATTTTCAAAATTTGATTTATTATATATTAAATAAAGATTAAGAAAATTACACAGAAATTGTATCGATGATAAAGAAAATAACTCCCCTCTCCCCTTTCTAAATTTCTGTCTGATAATTTTAAAAGGCAGATGGGACATAAATGAGTTTCCTAAGTAAAAGCACTAAGATCAGATAGATTTACAAGTGGATTCTATAAAATATTTAAAGATCAACTAATTCCAATATTACATAAATTATTTGTGAAAAAAGCAGGTAAATAAGGGATTCTTCCAAACCCCTTTTATGAAACAAATACAATACTGATATCAAAAACCAAGAAGAGTAAAAACAGAGAAAACAAAATTAGGAACCAATATCATTAATGAATATGGACACAAAACTCCTATATAAAATGTCCCCAGAGATTACAACAATATATTATAAAGATTATACATTCTGATCAAGTGGGATTTATACCAGGAGGGCAGTAATGATATAGCAAAAGGAAATTATTAGCATTAATGATTATATCAATAATAATTTTAAATATATATGTATATATATATAGATATAGATACAGAAAAAGTTTTTTGATAAAGAACAACTCATTTCTATCAAATGGTATAATATAGGTATAAATGGGTTTTACCTTAAATTAATAGAAAGTATTTATCTCAAACCATCAGCAAGCATTATTTGTAATGGGAATAAACTAGAAGTCTTCCTAATAAGATCAGATGTGAAATAAGGATGCCTCCTGTCACTAATATTATACAATATTGTATTGGATATTGAAGCAATAGCAATAAGAGAAGTAAATGAGAAATAATAATAAATAAGTGTTTTGCAGCCTCTATGATACATCAGCATTCCTACATTTCATAGACAAAACCCTGCAAGAAGAGATAGTAAGAATACCCCATTTAAAATAATTTTAGATAATATAAAATACCTGACAGTGCATTTGCCAGAATAAATCCTGAAACTATATCAAATTTAAATAATTGGAGAAATATTTTTTCATGAGTAGATAAATCCAAAGTCACTAATGTCAAAGAGATTAATAAAAAAATAAAGGAAAGAGGCTTAACAGTATCAGATCTTAAACTACAGTAGTTTTCAAAACTATCTGGTGTTGACTAAGAAATAAAAAAAAAAGTAGCTCACAATTTCTTTTGAGATTCTTATTTCAGGTTCAGGATAGAAACAGCAATTGGTATATAAACTGAAACTCTCTGAAGTTTCAAAAGTGGAGAACCAAATTTAAATGGTATTACTAGTAGAATTATTTAGGAACCTCTAGTTCCTTGACAATCCTGAAAATAAATTACCTTGTCCAAGAAAAAAAATATCTAGTGACCAGATAACCACATAAGATGTATGCTGATTAAATAAACACTGAGAATAGATCATTAAAATACAAGGAGATATGGTATCAGTTAATATTGATGATATCCACTATATTTCTTTGGTCTTTTGTTTCAAGATGCCAGTGTATAAATTTTCTTGGTTATGAGGTAAATGTACCTTCTCAAAAGTATTCCATTGGAAGCCATCTAAGAAGCCTAATCTGTACCAGATAGTGTAATTATACAATTATAAGAATTGTGCAAAAAAAAAAAATTATTGTTTAAACAGCCCTGTATGTCTGGGAAATTGGATCATTTTTGATGTGTTGTTTAGAGACTCTTTAACTAAGGAACCTGGCCAGAAACTCAGATTCAAAAACTGATGCAAGGAGTTTTTTCTAAGGGCCCCTACCAAGGCCTTCTGACTACTCCCTAACTGCCAAATTTGACTGTGGACTCCTGGATCATCTGAAGAAAGTCTCTTCTCCTGATTGGATGACAGAACCTTCCAGATACCGAAAACTTCATCTAGTGTGGACTCAGAAGCTGCAGGCATCCAGATGAGACAGCAGTCCCAAGATTCCATAAGAGGGTTAATTATACAGTTCTCGTTTTGTTTTATTTTTTTCCTCTTCCTCTTTGTTATGCACACAGTCAACAAGACCCTGATTCAAATGTGTATTGCCATGTTTTTCCTTTATACTTTTAGCTCCCCTCTCTCTTCTGCTTGCAAGAAAACAATGAATAGCAATGAAATCTATTATAAAAGTGGTCAGGGGTCCAAGACTCCCAAAATGATGAAGTCTTCAGAGAGAGTAAAGAAGCATTTATTATGTTCCTGCAGGAAGTGGGCACTTCCTTGGCAGTGGAGGAGTTCATTGGTACAGAAGTGAGAGTGTGCTTTTATTGACAAAAACATTTCCATATACCACCCAGTCTCCTCCCAGTTGTTCTTGATTGGTTAATATTCTGCTGACTCACGGCACCTCTCTCTCTGCCTTCATTCTCTCCTAGATATGTTCCCCTTCCCTTTTCATGCAATCCATGTTCAAAAATGACAGAAAACTCCTCCTATTACAGGAGGTTGTTAGTTAATTTGCAATTAGTTTATTAAGCATGCTCATTCTCCATTTGCTTTTGCCAAGTCATTGACTGTGATTAGTTTGAGAAAGATTGGGGTCTGTGGTAAACCTGTGGCTAAAAAGGATACATGGACCCATTTTTGATTGTTTTAATCCATTTGTTTAACAACTTTGTTAATTACTTTCAGAATCCTAGTTCTCTGGAAAACAATTGCTTTGTTATATCATCTTGAGGTCCATCTATTACAATTATCTTCTTTTCTTCTTTCAATATGAATTTGGTTTCCACATTTTATTCTTCTTGGTTTCAGATTTCCTCAACATCATCTCACTTTCCTTATCATAAAATGAATTTTAATTTTCCTTAGATATCACCCTCATATTCCCCAAACCTTGTACTTATGCCCCAAATAATATCACCTTACTTATTGATGTTTCAATCAATCTTTGTTAACAATCTCCTTACATAGGGTACCAACTACTGTGAGTATCTCAGCTGCCCTTATGAGGGAGTTTCAAATGGACAGTACTATTTCTTTCCATTTCCCAAACCATGACTCCAGCCACCTGGAAATTGCACTCTTTATTCCTGAATTCTCAGCTAATTATTTGACTAACTCAGCTAAATCCTGAAGTGCTTTAGAAATGATTCCATCAGGAGCAGTATTGTTTGGAATGAAAATGTAGCATACTCCTTCTGGGAGCATTTTGCATACATCACCTTGTTTTGCAAGAATCATATCTAATGCAATCTATTTTCCCAAGTCATTCTGCTGGTTGTATCCAATTGCCTGGCTATGTCCTTGACTGTATCTCTTATGTAGTTAATGAATCTTAGTAGATATAGTGGATCCATCCACATTCTTTTTGATAGTTGACCACCAAAAGAGGGAGGATTCAAATCCTGCTGCTATTGATTCTTTGCTTTGAAGTCATCAGACACCCCATATCAAACTCCAATAGTGGCCAAATAGATTCTATCATCAAATGAATCATGAGGATTTTCAACTTTCCTTTTCCTTCTCTTATTCCTTTAACCACCCTCACCCTATCAAGGAGCCTGATACACTAGGGTGAATGGGACAACTAATTGGACCAGTGCACAAATACTTGCTCAGCCAGGAGGGAGGGTAGATGGCAGTGTTTTTTCCTCCACAAAACCACCATAAATCTTTCATGAAATAGTCATTCTCTAGAAGTTGTTACTGCTGGGTAGAGTGGGCCATTCTGTCTATGTCCTGAAATCTTCCCCCCTATTTTGAAAGGCAGGCAGATGATTGTAAATCCCAGAGATAATGGCAGGAATACCCTTAGAGATACCTCTCTTGACTGGTGGAAACAGGAGGTAAAGTGAAGAAGTACAATTTTTCACAGTGCTATTGAGAACAGCCACTCCATGCACTTAAACTCTGCCCCATGACCATCCAGCCCTATGGCAAATGATCTTACATGTACTGCTGGTCTCCCTGAAGTATAAGCATAACAATTGCTCTTATTCAGGCTTCTAATAATGTATTTGACCCATTCCATTCTGGTATTAGTATCCTTGTATCCTGTCTTTTTCTACTGTCTTCTGTAATTCTTTCATTTCTATGACCTTAACTCTTTTGACATCGTTTATAGGAGTGTCTTTTACATCTATCATATCTCCAGTTGGTGGTTTACTGGTTCCCGGGGAATCTGTGATCTGGGCTGGGGGCTCATCAAGCACCAGATGGTTCCTTCTCACTATCATCCATTCCCATTCCAAAGGTCCCATTCACTCTTCCACCTATCCTTTTGATTGTGAGATATATAGATATATATGATATTGCACTCTAGGTTCCCACCCCTAGGGTGTAATGGGCTGAGGCTTGAGTTGATGCACTGAGGTCCCAAGCACATGAGGCTAGATAGTAATTGGACCATACTCTATTAATATATAAGCTTGGAGAAATAATGGCCCCCGCCCACTCTTTGTGCAAGTCCTAATGTGTTGTATAGGAAATGACGATTTTGGTGGGTGGAGGCAGGGGAGTGGAAAAGGAAGGGGAAGGAGAGACTGGGAGCATTTTTGCGATTGCGATTGCTTTTCAGCTCAGGTCTCTCTCTGCTAGCTGGCTTCCAGTCGCAGCTGCCCATATTGCTATCGCAATCTTTTTTTACCTCTTCACTTCAATAAAGATTGAAGATTTTTCCCTTAACCTGAATTCCTGACTCTGGCTGATTTTAAATACGCGGTCATTACACTAGGGCCTGCCAAACACTCCCTAAAGATTATTATCTTATCTTCTAATTTCTGTTAAGGGCCCTTCTTGATAGTCTGAGTCAAACTCCTATACTGGGTCCATCACACATCATCTCAAGCTAGACAAGGTACCTGAGAGGGAAGGGAAAGAGGAAAATAGGAAATAGGGAAAGAGGGAAATACTTTCCATCTGGAGGTTCCACTGGGTTCTTGTCTACACAAAGGTATTTATGCTCACTTCCAGCCTTTGGTTATCAAGGACCCCACATTCAAATATCTGACACCTTCTACTAGGATCTTTTGTGGATTCCTTGTTTTTGTTGAATTAATCCATATCTTAAACTTACTTGGAAAGCTTTCTCCCAGAGTGTACTAAATATGATAAACCCTATCCTTTGCCCTTAACTCAGCATTTTCCTCCCTTAATGTAATATTCAAAATCCTCCCTCATTCCTAACTGCCCTGGTCTCTCTCATCTGCCTTGCTTCTGCCTGAGAAAATACTGGAAATATCATGAACAAAGGAAGTTCAGGTGTCATCACCAACATTCTAATCTCCTTTTGATTTTCATTTCTTTTGCCACCTCATCTGCTAAGCAATTTCCCATGGCCTCAGGGAAAGATACCCTCTGATGTCCCCTAATATGTACTACTGCTATTTCAATTGGTCCTAATAGATTTTCCAAAACTTGTTTAACTAATTCCTCATGTGCTAATCCTTTCTCCTTACCATCTGATTAGTCTTCATTTTCCCCAAATTTTTCCAAAAGTATGCACTATCCCTAAGTGTATTTTGAATCAGTATAAATTGTCCCTTATCTATCTTTTAATTTCTTCAGAGACTGATTTAATGCATCAGTTCACACATTTGTGTGCTGACCAGTCTTTCAGAAGGGTTTCTGCTTGAAGAGTTAATCTATTCTTCCCATATGAAAGCAAAAATCTCTTTGCTACCTACATCCAACCTACATGCCTAGAAATCATCTTTTAGATCTATTACACTAATGCACTTGTGTTCTGAAGTACTTTATTTAGGAGTATATGAACATTGAGTATCACAGGGTGCCTACCTTGCACTATTTTATTTATGGTTTCAAATCCTGTACTACTCAATATGATCTGTCTGACTTCTTTACAAGCAATATCGAAGTATTATACTGACAGGGTTCTTATAATCCATATTTAATCAATTTCTCTATTTCTGGCCAAAATCCTAGTCTTCCTTCCATAGGGATTACTGTCTAATACAAACTACCTCTTCTTGAACTTTTAGCTTAATTACGATGAGTGGGATACTCGATTTTCCCCATTCTTTTCTCTAGCCCAAATCTCAGGGTCAATGTCAAATTCCTTTTCAACACTCAAGTGGAGTATTTTAACCACTGTTTTTTGTTTGTTTGTTTGTTTGTTTAATCTTTCACTCCCAATTTCAGGTCCAGTACCACTATCAGATGCCTATCTGCCAAAGTGCAATCTGTTTCCAGTATGAACAATAACTTCATCCTAATAATATTCCCACTGTGTCTTTTCCATTTTTCTAATCACTATTTCTTTAGTAAATGCTACTTTAAATTTCTCTTTGCCTCTGAAACTTTTACTTGTTCTTTTAATGATCCAGTTCCTTTGGGGAGAACACAGAGTTATAACCTCTCAGCCCTAGTAGCTACCCAAAAGGCTACTTTTCATCTCCTGCTTCCCCAGTCTTTAAATTTACTAGAAGTTGCTAATTGAATCTGAGGAAAAGGAACCTGAGGCCACCCTAGCCTTTTTCATTCAATGATAATTAGGGGCAGCACTCCTTCCTTATTTGCCTTGGAGCACTTTCTTTTAAACATCTTTTCCTTTCCACCAAGAATGTTCTCCATTCATCCTGGGCCACTAGCTTTATCTCTTGGTCTCCATCCACTTTCCCTTCTTGGTTGTGGAGTTTGGGAGGGCTCAAACCTTCTATGGGATTCGGGACTAGTTTTGCTCATCACATGTCTAACAATCTGCAGCATCACCTTATTTTCTGCTTTTGCTTCTCATCTTCCCTTCTTACATATATTTTCTGTGCTTCTTTGAGCAATTCATCCAATGATGTCTCTTTCCTTCTATCTAATTTCTGTAACTTCTTATTACTATCTAGCCATGATTTGGTCACTAAATTTACTTTCAACATATCTTGTATAATAGAGTCCTAAAAATTTCTCATCTTTTCCCTCATTCTCTCTAATAACTGTGGGGGCTACTTAATTTTTTCCCCAATCTACCTCAAATCCTTTATATTGATGTTCTGGAACTTTCAGACTGAGCCCTTAATACCTTCCATTCTTTGTCCCCTCAATTCTTGCATATATCTCCTGTGAACATTTTTGTTATTGTTCCACTCAGAGTTTTCATTGGGGAATTTCCTATTGGTGCCTATTTCCAAGTTTCTATGGCTGCTCTCCTAATCATTCCTTTTTCCTCTCCAGATAACAGGAAATTTAGAATAGACATTAGTTCAGGCCAGGTACAGATCTAGGAACTGATCTATCTGTTCAGGCAATCCTACCAGATCCTTGATTAAAGAGTTCATTTCTTACTTAAAATATCTAACCTTACTAGCACTGAGCAGGGCTTTTACAAACCCAATATTCTCCACTCTCTCCAGGAATTTCTCTCTAGGAAATACTAGTTCCTAAGTGGATTAGAAGGGGAAAATTCCCTAAATCCCTTTTACATTGTTCCAATTTCTTTTTTAGTCTCCTAAAGGCTCCTCCTCTCTTCCTTTCTTCTCCTTGTACTACTGGGAGAGTCAATGGAGAAACATAAGAAGGGAATAAAACTGAAAGAGCATCCCATGACTTTTCCTCCTTCCCCCTCGTTCTGTTTCATACTAACTAAAAATTTTGCCAGGTGTATTTTCCCAGCAATGCTTGCCTCCAGACAAACTGCAGCATACTCTGACTTTGACTCTTTCCTTGTTGTTTCCTTCCTATCATTCATAAAGGCATTAAGTGTCTAACACACCCAATTTTTTTTCTCTGACCCCAAATTCATCCACCAGAGCAACTGCTTCAGTATAGGCCCCTTGGATCCTTCAAAATAACAATATTTAACCATTTTCTTCTTAAATTTACCTTTAGTTCATGAACTTCCTTCCCAATTGATTAGTATCCTTCCCAGTGGACTATCAAGGAGATCTTTGGCAGTCCCGTCTCTTTTGTCTTTGAGCTTTTATTCCTCATTCTAGGCTAATCAAGAAGTCCTACCTCTCTCAAACTAGGATTTGCCCCCGACCAACAAGGCAATACTTAGCCATAGTTTTCTTACCTTGATCAAGAGCTCAGCTTGTGTTGATTGTCCTGATATTCCTTACCCCCACTTTCAATGCAAACTGAAACTTCTGGGCTCCTCCTTACAAGGAACAGCTCAAAGGAGGGAGAAGTGAGGACCATTCAGAATTGAGCAGGAGCACCCTTCCACCACCTCCTCAACCCCAAGCTGACCTGCTAGGCTTTCATATTCCAGATGAGCCCCCAGAGTTCTATGAATACAGTCAGGGGTCTGAGACTCCCCAAAATGATGAAAAGTCTCCAGAGTGTGTGAAGAAATGTGCATGCTCTTGTGGTGGAGATAGCAAAAATGTGCTTTTTTTTTTGTTTTAAACAAAATCCCTATCATGTACCATCCAGTCTCCTATCAATCCTTCCCAATTGGTTAATATTCTGCTGACTCACAGAACCCCCCTCTCCTCTTTCTATATAACCTCCTCAATATGTTCCCCCTCTCTTCTCATGCATTCCATGTTCAAAGATAGAGGAAAATTGTTCCTCTAAGGTACACTGGTTAATCAAAAATGAGTCTTTTAAGCATGTTCATTCCCCATTTGTCTTTGCCAGGTCACTGACCCTGACTAGTTTGAACCAGATCTAGATCTGCGGTAAAAGGGTGGTTAAAAAGGCTACATGGACATATTTATGATTGGTTGAATCCATCTTTGTAGCAATTTTATTAAATACTTTCAGAATTCTTGTTATCTGTGGAAAACAAGCTACTTTGTTATTCCATCCTTGAATCTATCTATCACAGTACCTGAGACCTGCTTCCTCAATAGATCTCCCCAAGGAACTAACCCTTTGAGCAACATCCCATGCTGGTCTCTCTGGTCTCTTGTAGTATCTTGATTTATACCTTCCTCTTTTACTGGTCGTCTGGATAGGGAATATTTCAGACCTCTCCTCTCCTTTTGGGCAAAAGAAAGAAGTATCAAGACATTGGGATACATCGTGTTTTCCAGAATTAAGACCCAGCAAGCAAGCTGTGTTTTGAGCTTGGTATAACAACAATCCTTTGCACTTACCCTCTGGATGATTTCAGCCACAATAAAACCCCAAAAGTTTTCTAGTTATTATGTCCTGCTTTCAAACTTGTCACATTGTTGCTATTACCCTACATTGTTTGGGCTGCAATTCACTACCCAGTCATTGGGGTAAGTGTTGAGATCACCCTCACAATAAAGCAAATCCCTACCACTAGGGACAGAGTTCTAAATTATGTTGTTCTTGCTTGTAAAGCTGTTTTCCTCACTTCAAATTAAACTTCTTTTTGATTTCTGACTCTCCTATTTCTAACCTTCTTTGTTCAGCTCTGACCACCTAAAAGTTAATTAGGCTCATTAACAGTATTTAGATGATTTTGAGAGGATTACTTGAAGTCTTTCAGACAAAGGAATATTTTTTAACAAAATAGGGATAATCATAAAATAACAGGTAAAAATCTAAGGTATCATTTTTATAATTATCTGTCAACTTTTAAAATTTTGGTTAAATATTAGTATATCTCTTTATGCTTTGTTGGTAATGGAATTGTTTACTTTGGTATTACAAGGTAACATCATAGAAAACAAAATAATAAATATGTTAGCTCTGAAGTCAAGAAAAACTGGGATCAAACTCAAATAGCATAAACACTAATTATTTTATTCCTAAAAAGTCATTACTTCTCAGTACCTTAAGTCATTATCTAAAAACTTAAGTTGTAGAGAAAGTAGTGATCCATTTTGTTAGAATATTTTTCCTCTAGGAATTTCCTATACCAATAAATTCATAGATCTGTTCTTATACCTATTTATCTAGGTGATACACAATGGTGATATTAATTACTTAAAGAACCATTAAGAAAAAAAAAGTTCACTTCTGGATCTACAGTGTGACTTTACGTATAGATAAGGATGAGTAGAATAGTGAAAGGATAGCAAAATGTATCATAGGAAAGAAAGTCATAGGAATAGGAAAAAGAAGACTTAGGTAAGGCATGATATCTATCTTCTAACACTGATATCACATGGAAAATTACTAGTTTTGTGTTTGTTGATTTCCAGTGGGCAAAACTAGTTGAAAAGGAAGAAAGCTGAATAAAAGCAGACTAAACTTTGCAACAGTAAAAGCTGTCTAAAGGTGGGAAAGAAGTCTCAAAGAGATAGTGAGCCCTCTGTCATCAATTTCTAATAAAAATACTAGAGGGCATAGGAATAAATGAAGTTTTCATTAGAATGATAAGTAGCATCTATCTAAAACCAACAGGAAACATTATATGCAATAAGGATAAACTAGAAGCATTCCCAATAAGATCAGGGTTGAAGCAAGGTTGCTTCATCACCATGTGCTTATCACCACTATTTACTCTTTTTCTAGAAATGTTAGCTTCAGCAATAAGAAAAAAAAAGAAATTGAAGGAATTAGAGTAGGTAATGAGGAAACAAAACTATCATTTTTTTTGTAGATGATATGATGGCGTATTTAGAGAATACTAGAGAATAAACTAAAAAAAAACCTACTAGAAACATTTAACAACTTTAACAAAATTGCAGGATATAAAATAAGCACACATAAAAAAGGGGAGACTAAGAAATTGTTCTGGATATTATTGAGAGGATTTCTGTTTAGACATTGAGTAGTCTTAAGAACTTATGAATTTCCTTCCAAATCTGTTCTTTTTCACTTCTGCATAGAGAGCAAAAAGATTCCTATTTTATTATCACCAGGACTCACAGGAAGGTCAATTTTTCACAGTCCTTCCCTGTTGGAATCCTTACTAACTGCTAACTAATTAGAGTTGATCTAATCTTACAAGAAGATGTTTTGGGCAGAACCTGAAACAAGGTACTAAGTAGAACTAATTAATACAAGGTTTGTGTTCACACCTTTACTCATTGGAGTTCAAGGAGTTCACACCTCCCATAGTGCTCTCTGGCCCAAAGAGCTTTAAGGTGTGGACTCCTTTGAGTAAAGGTGGGAACACAAGCCTTGTCTTGATTAGTTCTACTTAGTACCTTGTTTCAGGTTCTGGCCAAAACAACTTCTTGTAAGATTAGATCAACTCTAATTACTTAGCAGTTAGTAAGGATTCCAACATCTCCCCCTTTCTTTTGTTTTAAAACATAGGGGGTTTCTGAGGGGGTACACATAAATCCATCAATATGGGCCAGAACTTTGTAACAGATATACATGGTATACATAAATCCATCAATATGGGAGGCATTATACATAATTTACATGAGCACATAGCAATATAACACAGGCTAGTAGTAATGTAACAAATAACAAGAATCAATCTGAAAATTTACACATGTCCATAAGTCCTAGAAACAGTCCAATAGGATTCCATTGTCCATTAGTTCATGTGCCAGGAATCTAATAATTCTTGTGAGCACAATCAGCAACAGAACCACCCGATATTTCTTGGGTCTTCTCCTTTGTTTCAAGGGTCTGCTCCATCTTTCTGCGATGGACAAGATGAATGCGGCTCGTAGGCACCCATCTGATTCCTTCTCCACCTGTAGAGATGCAAGCAAATCCTCTCCCCCAAGCAGTTAGCCTATCTGGTCCCTTCCATTCACCACTTTCTGGGTCTCTCCACATCACCTGGCGATTATCTAAGGATAGTGGAGCTGCTCGCACTGGACACTGCTCTTCTGGTGGGTTATAAAACCTGTCTGCTGGAGCCAGTGCATCTTTATCAAAGATTAAAAAATTAATGGTATAGAGAACTAAATTTAGAAGTTCTCTAGGGTTACCCGTGGCTCCCCCTTTCTTTTGTTTTTGGAGGAGTGTCTTAATGTCTCTGTTTCTTCTTTCTACTATTGCTTGACCTTGAGGATTGAAGGGTATGCCAGTAGTGTGTAAAATCTTATACTGTGCACAAAAGTGTTCAAAATGTTTGGAGGTATATGCCGGTCCATTATCTGTTTTTATTTCTTGTGGCACACCCATAATTGCGAATGCTTGAATGAGGAATTCAGTGACCACTCGGGCTGTCTCTTTTGCTGCTGGTATGGCAAAAGTGAATCCTGAAAAGGTGTCTACCACAACGTGGATAAAAGACAGATGACCGAAAGATTTATAATGAGTCACATCCATTTGCCAGATTTCATTGGGTCTCAAACCACGAGGGTTCTTCCCTGGAGGCAGTGTAGGAGCGTGGAAGGGAAGGCAAGCTGTACAGCTTTTCACTATGCTCCTAGCTTCTTCTTTTGTAATCCCAAACTGTAAACGCAAAGCTCGAGCAGCCTGATGGTATTTAGAATGGGATTCCTGGGCCTCCTGAAATAAAGGCGTACTGGCCAACATAGTTAAAAGGCTATCTGTCTTTGAATTTCCATCAAAAATAGGACCTGGAAGTCCACTATGTGAATGGACATGCAGGATATAAATCTTTCCTGGATGCTTTCTCACTTGCTCTTGAAGTTCCTTAAAGAGCTGATATATATTAGAAGCTGCAAATTTTATTTGGGCTGTGGCAATTCTTTGTACCACACCTACTGAATAGGCTGAATCAGATATTATATTTATGTCGCCTGGGTAATAAGTGAGAGCTAGCATGATCGCATATAATTCCTTCTGCTGAGTGGACTGAAAAGGAGTTCTGACTACTCTTTTTACGGTTAGATCATGAGAGTATACAGCACAAATATTTTGTTTGGCTGCGTCTGTAAAGATGGTTGGTCCTTCAAGAGGAACCTTAGAAACCTTCTCCTCAAAAATCCATTGCCAATTATGCAGTAGTCTGGTTATCTTTAATGGAGATCCATGTGCAAAATTTGGAGCCATGGCCAATAAAATCTGCCACTCTGGGATGTTTTCACAGCATACATTAATTTGTGCATTTGTATAGAAGGTATATATCTTGTCAGGTCTTGTCCCAGATAATTGTACTGCTCGCTTAATGGCCTTTAATAGAATTCTAGCCACAAGTACTGGGTAAGGCGTAAGGCTTTGTTCTGGTTGTGCTGGGAGGTTCACCCACTCTATCACACTGTCTCCTTGATGAAGGACTGCTGTGGGTGCTTCTTTCGTAGCAAAAACCGATATTTCCAAGGGTTTTTGAGTTACTCTCTCAACTACATTGGATAAAGCCAGTTCAACTTCTCTCAAGGTCTCTTGAGCTTCTTTTGTAAGCCGGCGTGGTGAATTTAAAGCAGTGTCTCCCCTTAAAATGTCATATAGGGGTTGCAATTGATTGGTAGTTAAACCTAATACTGGACGCATCCATTGGATATCTCCTATTAATTTTTGGAAATCATTTAAAGTGTTCAACCTCTCTGTTCTTAAAGACAGTTTTTGTAGTGTAAGTGCCTTAGGATATATTTCATATCCTAAATATTGAAAAGGAGCATGTCTTTGAATTTTTTCTGTAGCGATATGAAGTTTGTAGTATCTTAGTGTTTCTATGGTTTTTTGTAGACATGCTTCTAGAATTTGTTCCTCCGGTGCACATCCCAATATATCATCCATATAATGTAATAGCATAACTTTTGGAAATGCTTTTCTTATTGGAGCAAGAGCAGCAGCAACATACATTTGACACATAGTGGGGCTGTTCTTCATACCCTGTGGCAAAACCGTCCATTCATATCTTTTATAAGGCTCAGCTAAATTGACACTGGGCACCGAAAAGGCAAATCTCTTCATATCCTCCTTATCCAGAGGAATGGAATAGAAACAATCCTTGATGTCTATAACCCAAAGAGGCCATTCTCTAGGAAGCTGAGTAGGAGATGGAAGTCCAGGCTGAAGAGTTCCCATAGTTTCCATCTGTTCGTTTACTTTTCTTAAATCAGTGAGCATCCTCCATTTTCCCGATTTCTTTTTTACAACGAACACTGGTGAATTCCAAGGACTTAGAGAAGGTTGTAAATGCCCTTGTTCAAGCTGCTCCTGTATTATATCTAATAAGGCCTGAATTTTATCGCTACTTAAGGGCCACTGTTCTATCCACACTGGTGTATCAGTTTTCCATTGGATAGGAATAGGTGAAAGTGTTGGCAGGCCTTCAACAGCAGCCCTGCTTAAAAAACTGAAGTACTCATTTTTAACCCCAATTGTTGTAACCCTTCAAAAAAATAGTAATAATAATAATAATAATAATAATAACTCTCCCACTCAGTAGGGATCTAATTAAATATTTAAATAGTTTGATAAATTAGAACTATACAAATGCAAGTGTCACTTTAAAATTATTAACTGCTTGACATCATTTTATACCATGGCTAAGCAAGTAGCATATTTCTTGATGTTCTATTTTAAGGGACATTTCTTACCTTCATTTCTAACAAACCAGTGACTGAATTAAATTCTAAGTTCTAATATATATCTGAGAGGCATAGCTCTTTGGCTGTTAAAATAATGAACCTTTTAACAGAGAAGGCCCTTTTTGCTGACCCAGTTTTATTGCATCACTTGCTGATAATTTAAGAAAGCCACTGTAATAGTTCAGCTTTGGGCAGATAGTCAGTGACTGAAACTGATGAGCAAAAATGATTAATTTCATTTTCAAAATAATTATGCATAGCTAACTTTTAATAATCTATGCTAGGATGGACAATTGATAGCAATGGATGATTTCAAAACATCAATTTCATTGTTGCAAATCCTTTTTGATAGCAACAATAAAATATTATTATAATCGCCTTCATTTACGTAGTACCCACCTTGAAGTTTATAGATTTTTATGTGTGTTATTTCAGATAAAGATCATATCAACGCTAAGAGATATATACTATTATAATGTCCACTTTACAGATGGGAATACTGAGGCACAAAGAGACAAAGTGATGTGTCAAAGATCACTCTCTAAGGAGATATTTTAACTTAGATCTTCCTGAAGTCAAGTACAATTTTATTGTTGTTTGCATTGGGCTAACTAGCTACCAATAGACTAATAAGCTAACATTAAAATTCAATTCTTTCCTCTAAATGCTGAAAAGCTATTTTCTTAGGTAACACTAAGAAATTCATGGCAATTGGTCTCCATACTCCCTGAAAGCTATATATGCATGTCTGCAGGAACATCAGAAGTTAATATGGGCTGTTGGTTGAAAAAAAAAAAAAGATGAGTTCAGAGAAAAGAACTCTTTTCTTGTAGAAATAAAATCTTGTCTATTTTTATTAATTATTAAAGGTATGAGCTAAAATTAGGAAAAATCAAAATTTTACTTATATACTATTTACTGTGTAATTGCAATTTTTATTTTTAGTTTGTGAAATGCAACCATAAAAACACAGTTTTTAAGTATTTGGGGCTTATGTGTTTAATTTTATACTTTTGAGAAATTGCCTCAGAAATTGTCTGAATAAGCAAGCAAAATGTATTCTTGTGCCAATTTCATTTGTGAGTTAAAACAGGGGATAGAGAATGAGAATTCAAAAATAATAAAGGGAAACATTAGTGAGAAATTAAAATAATCAGATAATTTATTTTTGTAAGAAGTACCAGTTTTGAAACCATTTATGAATGAGTATGATTTATCTGCATCCTTGTTTGTTGGAATTTGTATAGTTTCCAAAACTGTTAATTTATAATTTAGAAGTTGGAGAAATTAGCTACCCTTTATTATCTTTTCTCAACAAAGAATTTCTAATAATAAAAATTTTACATGTAGTTTTTCTATACTTTATTCTGATGGTCAGTCAATAAATCAAAATCAAGAGCTTGTACTTTTTTTGAACATGGCTCTAATGACTTTGGCAGTTATTATGTGTTTGTTTTCACCTAACTCTGATTTTTATTTCACGATGAGGGAAAAGCACATGTATGCTCTCACTTTATTTCTTTTTGACCCTTATGTGGGCAGGCCATCTGCCATATGCAGAAATAATACTCCTTGTAGAATTTCTTTTCTCAAGGTCAAATGACAACTCATTCATGATGTCTTTTGTTTTTTAGGAAAACTAGAAGTGATCTTTCTTTTGTCAAATCTTTTTCCTCTTCTATTTTATCTTTCATTAGTATTTCTGATTGTATGAAATGTTTTATAGTTATTTATGTTCATATCTTATATTCGGAATCCCCATGAGAAAAGAATTGCATCAGGTTTGGGATGATTTTTTGTGTTTTTTTTAAACTTAATTGTTTGTTTGTTTTTACATGTAAAGTTTTCAGCATTTATCTTCATAACATTTGGTGCTCCAAATTTTTCTTCCACCTTCCCTTTTCTCTTCCCAAGAAAGCAAGCAATCTGTTATAGATTATGCATGCACAGTAATGTTAAACCTATTTTCATATTAGTCATATTGTGAAAGAAAAAGGAAAAACAATAAGAAAGAAAACAAAAACCCCCAAAATGAAAAAGTATGGTTTTTATAAGTATTCAGACTCCATATCTGGCTTTCTGTCAATCAACCTTTTCTATCATGACTCTTGAAATTGTGGTGGATCATTGCCTTTCTGAGAAGAGCTAAATCTGTCATATCAAAATCACACAGTTTTGGTGTTATTGATTACAATGTTCTTCTGGTTCTGCTCACTTCATTCAACATCAGTTCAGGGAAATATTTCCAGGTTTTTTTCTGAAAACTGCCTGTTATTATTTCTTTCAGACAATAGTGTTCCATTGCATTCATATGTTACAGTTTGTCCATCTATTCTCAAAATGATGGGGATTCCCTCAATTTCCAATTCTTTGTCACAACAAAAAAGAAGTGCTATTTTTGTACATGTTGACTCTTTCTTTTTTTATGATTTCTTTGGTATACAGACCTAGTAATGATATTTCTGGATCAAAGAAAATGTCCAGTTTGAGAGTACTTTGGGCATAGTTTCAAATTGCTTTTCAAAATGGTTGTATCAGTTCACAATGCCAACAACAATGTATTAATGTTCTGTGCCAGTAAACTGTATGGTGAATTGTACCAGTTTTATCATTGATCCCCAGTACTCTGTGAATTATAACAATTCCTCATTGTTATATGGACATGGAAACTAAAACTGATGGAATATAAGCAAATTTTCAATGTCAGAAAAGCAGAAATAGGAATCAAACAGCTCATCTGACTTCAACACTTGGATAAATCCTTATTGAATGATATTAATTATTAATATACTCAAAAATCTCCACATGACACTAAAAATTAAATGTAACAACCCTATATTATGCCAAAACATTAATTTCAAAATATGTGTGTAGAGTAAGTAAAAATACAAACCTAAAATTAAAAGGTCAATATAATTACTATTTTATTGATTTGATGATTTTATCAACATAGTTAATTTTTAGCAAGGAATCTAATAATCCATTATATGGACTTAATCATCTTCAGTTTTTGCCTATGTCTTCCCATAAATCCTAGAGAAAATTTTCACACTTAAACAGTCTGCTGGGGGGGAGGGGAAAAAAGAGGGGGCAGTTTTATTAGTCATAATAACATGTTAAAACTATATAGTAATTATTTCAAATAATGTTTGCATAATATGATTTCATATAGCCTGTCTGCTTTTCTATCAAAGTTGTGATTCAGGGAAGCCATATGCCCTTACCCTCATTAGGAAGATTTTGTATGTGAGGGCCAAAAATATTTGGTAATTTACACAAAGTGGGGCAATTTACAAAATTCATCTATGACTACAACTCAGGCAACTTTCTCAAAACTATCCTTTTCACTTTGTCAAGATAGTATTTTCAAAGCCAAACAGTGTTGACTGCAGCTTGACACCACCAGATCTTTAAAAAATGTTCATGTGATTATTTATAAGAGCTAAACATCATACACAAAGAAATATTCCAAAGGTAATACATTTCCTTCCAAATGTCAGATACAGAGTACAGCTATTGTTCCAGATCTATCTATATGTAGATAGATAAATAAATTGCAAGATCTATCTAGTAAAGTATCTCGTATCTAGTAAAGTACTTTACTAAAAAAAAAATCCTTCTATGTTAACATTTAAGATGCATAAAATTTTCTTTTAATCCTTGCAACAATTGTGTAGGGTAGACACTACAGCAATCTTCAGTCTCGTCTTATTTGTAACTGACTTATTGTGATTCAACCAAAGATGTGAAGAGAGTACAAAGTAACATGAAGTAGAGAGATCTGTTGATGGACAATCATCTTATCTTTCCCTTAACTCTAAAAATATCTTCAAAGACATAAGGGGAAACTAGCTAAAATGCAAATGAGATTTGGAAACACAGAAATAAGGTGAAGAAAGTACAAGAGTAGGAAGAGGACACTGTCATAGTCACATAGGAAGCTGGGAATTGTTCCAGAGACTTATGAGTCAGGGAAGTGAGAGTGATCCAAAACTGGACTCTGCACAGACTAAATGTTGCATGGCTTATACATTTTGGGTTATGGCAACAGTTATTGAGCATTATTTTCCTATCTTTTCTTTCTCTCCAGAGAGAGGCGATAATGTAGAGAGCCACTATTCACTTCAAATGCCTCCTGTTCCACTTTTGCATTAGGTGCATTTCTCTTTGTCTTAAAACTTTGATTCTTAAACCAGCAAAAGAAATAAGCTTGCTATTCAACAGAAATACTAAACTGAATTGTATTATAGTTAAGATTCACAAAGTAGAGAGAAAAGAAGCAAGGCATTCCTTATTCTAGAGGGATGAAATGTTTGGTTCACATTGAGGTTGGGACTTGGGAAATAATTTAGAATAGCTGAACAAATTGGGGGAGCAGCATTGGGCTACTATATACTTGAAAATTTAGGATTCACACACACTCAGCAGAGGTTCAATGAGCTTTGCTCTTCAAATAAAATCTTAAACATTTTCTCAGATTTTTTTTTTTTTTTTGGAACTTAGGCGTCACTCTTCTGCCTCAAACATCAAGTCTGAAACATATTCATGTTAATTTGTATCTCATTCCTATAGAACAATATTCTCTCTATCTACAAAATTCGCAATGAATCTTAAAATGCTAAACTGTGTTCATGGGAATCCATCAGAGCATTTATTTTCCTGAAAGCTGTGTCATGAAATGTTGGATTTTATGTTATGACATAAAATAAAATTTATGAATACTTAATTTAATACACATTTTACTTATTTAATTTACCTACTATAGTAATTATCATATTTATCAAATAGATAAAATTTATCTATTGCACATACATGACTATCTCAAAGCATGGCAGACTTTGTGCTTTCAAGGAAGCCAGTGAAAATTGTTGCTCTCATTGAAGGAAAGTTGAGCATTTACAGTCATTTAAGAACTATTGCATTAAAGGGGCTAGTTATTTGAGGAAAATATATATCTTGAAGTCATTCTTACTGGGGGATTCAGTACAAAATGAATTTAAATCAAATAAGACAATCATTGGAAGTGCAGATGGGGAAGATTGAATTTGGGCAGCATTGTGGGGAGACAGCATAATGAAGCAAGAAAATAAAAGAAGTGCAGGATGAAGTATTAGATAAAATAATGTACTGAGTTTAGATAACAAGACAGCAAGGTTCCAATCCAGATTCTGCCATTTACTACCTCTATGACCTTGGTAAAAATAGTTTAACCTCTTTGAGTTAAACTTCCTTCTTCCATCTTCATGTGTAAAATATGGATTCTTTCAAAATTCTAAAATAATAAAATGTGTGCCAAGAAAGTTTATTCTTCATAAATTTTAAGTTTAATATTTAATAATTTCTTCTCTAGATCCCTTATTAGAAACTTCACTTTCACATGGCCTGTTAAAGGCTATAACCATTCTGCACTATTTGTAATTGTAATAGAT
The DNA here is from genome assembly GCF_016432865.1 of Antechinus flavipes. Lineage (NCBI taxonomy): Eukaryota > Metazoa > Chordata > Mammalia > Dasyuromorphia > Dasyuridae > Antechinus > Antechinus flavipes. Next base: position 525,500,139 of record NC_067398.1, on the reverse strand, counting down.
TCTGTGACTATAATCTGTGGACTATTCAAGTTCATCCAAGTTCAGAGACTTATACCCAATTATTGCCCAACTGGTATTTTGTTTGTTTTTAAACCACAGTGAATTAGAAAGAATATGTACTAAGAAACACATCTTTTCTCTGTCAATACAGAGAACAATTATTGGGATGAAAACAGTGTTCTTTTGAACCCTGAATTTGAAATGCCAAAGCATAGAATAGCAGACTATTGAACCCTATCTGTCATAACAGAACTGAAGTGGACTTTGGAATTCATCTAATCAATTTTATTCATGCTATTTATAGCTGAAGTAATGCTTGGAGGTTACACACACATACACCCACATGCACACACACATACAAACACGCATCACACATACACACACACATACTTCATTGACTTTACTCCCATAAAAGGTTAGCATTAAGCATTGGTCCTATCTGCCCTTTGTCCCCAGTGTGATTCTCTTTTGGAAAAATTGGTTTTTTGAGGTATTTCTAAAGAGCTTCCCAAAAGTAATGAATTTTTCCAAAGAAAAACAAAACTTTAGACTGCAGTTTAAAAACTGATCAAAAGTTATGTAACAATCTTTGTAAAAAGTGGATTGTAGAAAGCCCAGTTTGTAAGATACAGCTGAATTTTCATTCCAATTTTTAAGCTATCCTTGTATCAACTCTGTGGTCAAAGTTTTCAGAAGATGAATGTATCTGACTTTTACATGCCTGGATAGTTAGGATGTTTTTGTTAAATGATTCATTAAATTCTGTAAATCCAGAATGAGGAGCTAGTTAGGGGAGGGACAGTATTCCATACATGCTTGTTAAGCTCTTTCTTTCTATAATGAGCAGAGTTTAAAAACTTTTGACTCTATTGCTAATAGGAATAAAATATTTTTCTAAGGTTTGTAGGGTACAGATTTCTATCTCTTGAACATTTTTGTTGTACACGATAATAAAGCTACAATTAATAGAGCACATACTATTTGCCAAACACTATATTAAAGCATTTAACAAATATTATTTTATATGATCTTTGCAACTCTGTAAGATGTGCTATTATTATCCCCAATTTATAGATGAGGAAACTAGGAAATCAAGGCAAAAAGAGAATTAGGGTTGCCCAAAATCCACAAAGTAAGTGTATTAGCTGTGTATGAACTCAAGTTTTCCTTACTAAATACCTGGTTATTTTTCTACTATATCACCCACACAGATCTAACTGGTGAAAATGGAATCTAATAAAATATAATCTTGTTGAGAGAATAAACAACTTTTTGACTTTATATTACATAGCTTGATCTTTTATCCCTCTAATACTTTCACTTCCTTACTCAACTTACTATAGCTACCAATCTATTTTTAAGTTGTCTGAAACCCATTGATTATGGCCTATGAAAAGTCATCACCTCTATTCTAGTTTCCATTCTTCTCTTTATAATCTTCATGGGATAGACCCTCATTTCAGCATAATACTACACTATTCTGTTCTTTTGAATTTCTTACCTAATTTTTCCTTTTTACTTTCCTTGCTTCAACTACAAGGCACCTCAAAAATTTTGGTTCTCTATGCTCCTATTTCCAAAATGCAAAATTATGTTAGGTGAAGTTAAAAAGAAGTTCTGCTGACTGTATCCAATGCATATTTCTGTAATTGAGGCTAAACTGGACACTCCCCACTGCTGCTTAATCTTTTAATTTATCCTTGGTTGATTCCCAATCACAACTTCCAGCAACTTTTCCAAATAGACTCTTCATTGCTCTAACTTCCTTAATAATAAGAGCTTTTACACATATATACATATAAAGAATTTGTTTATCTTATGGTATATAGTATAAGCATATATATAACTATAACATGTATAATATGTATAACATAAAATATATAATACAAAATGCTTTGCTTACCTTATATTCATATAGATCATTATTTATATATATCACTAAGGCATACATTGTTATATAGATATGACTATGAGGTATGCAAAGCATTTTTTGTGTTATATATATTTTGTATAAATATATATAATTTTATATATTTATATATTTTGATCTTCACAAGATAGGTTCTATATTTATTTCCAATTTACAGGTAAGGAAACTGAGTCTATGAAAATTCAGATGAATTGCTGAAGGACATATACCTATTAGATGACATTATGGTATTTGCTGTTTCTAAGTACAGCATTTTATTCACTTTGTCACCTAGCTTCCAGGAACCTTAAAATCTCAGTACCTCTATCCTAGGCTAAGAAAAGACATGTGAGGATAGAAGAGATAATTTGTCCTCAAATTACCCTGAGTTGACTTTCTCAATTTTCATCATTTGCTATGCCATGTTTTTATGAAGTCAAAGAAGAAAGTACACATTTGGAGTTGGAGTAGGGCAACAAAGCATAAAAAAGGGCTTTATGAGATTCTGTCTTAAAGAGGAAATATAGTACTTTGGGGGGGAAAGTGTGCCAATTTTGAGTCAGAGAATGTGAATTCAAGTACTTACCTGATATTCTCTGCCCAAGTGACATTTGACAAGTTACTTAAATTCTCTGAAATTCAGATTGAGATATATTGAGAAAAGTAAGGAGGGAGAAACTTGTCTCCTAACATGGATATGATATTCAATATTCCTCTACATATTATCTCTGTACCTTTGTCTCCACTGAATTCTGTTCTCTCTCCATGACATTACAATCTTCCCCAGTACTAAAACTCAAAAGCATTATGTCTTTTCCCTCACTTTATATAAATAACTAGTATTGGGTTCTGTTTATTTTGTTTCTATGATGTCCTTTAATTTGTCCCTTTTTCAACATTCCATACTTTTGCTATTTTAGACCAGGTGTTCTTCATTTCAAATTTGTACTATTTTTAATAATAATCTCCTTAGTGATGTTTTCAAAGTCTTTTATTCCCCATCCTCCAGAATTATCAAATTATTCTCTCTAAAGTTCAGGCTTATTCATGTCATTTCCTTAATCAAAATCTCTCAGTGGTTCCTTATTGCTTTTGTAATAGAAAAAGTTCATTATTATGGTCTTTAAGAGTCTCCATAATCTCTTACAAATCTATCTTTTCAGGATCATTTGGTGTTATTCTCACTGGTTCTTCAGTTCTTCAGACAAACTGAAATACTAACTCTTCCTCAACATCTTTCTTGACTCTCCCACCTAATTTCTCCCTGAAATTTAGATCATATAACATCTTTATTGATGCTGAAATCCTTTTAATCCTTCTGTCTCTTAAAGACCATCTTAAATGTTCCTTTCTTCATGAAGATTTTCCTGAGCCTGATACACAAAGATGAAAGTACAGAGGATCTTAGGTTTATAATTAGAAATCACTTTAAAAGTTCTCTAGGTGAGACTTATATGTTAAAGATGAAGAAATGAACTCAGCTAGATTAAAATGCCATGCAAAAAGTCTTAGTTTTTTTTTTTTTAAGATTGTTGTTGTTGTTGTTGTTGTTTCCCAAGTATGTACCCAGATATCAATAAACTTTCCTGATGAAATGGGTGGATGAAGTAGCAGAGGCAGGACTCAAATTCAGGTCCCGTGATTTACAAGGTCATATATTTACATAAAAGTTATGTTGGAAGACATATAGTTCAGCGTTATCCATTTAAAGATGAGGAAACTGAGGCCTAGAGAGTTTACTTGTTTAGTCCAAGGTAATAGAGAGAGTGAATGCCTGAAGTAGATTTTTAAAATCAAGTCTCCCAGACTTGCTCTATCTCACTTATTTTTTAAAGGAAGAATGTAATTCCACCATAGATCATTTGATTTTAGATCTGGAAGCAGCTTGAGAGTGCAATCATTCTAAAATATTGGCATTTTTGCCATATCACCAGAATGACTTCCATTCTTTAAAAAAAATTATGTAAACTAAAACATTATAAAGTTAATTTTCAATAAATATATATTTACTCTGTCACAAAGAAATTTTGTTAACACATGATAAATGCAAAAAGAGTTCAAATTAACAAAATATCAAATATGAGCTAATAATGGGGAATTAAATAGTGAAGTTAAATTTGGTTTCAGATAATAAAATGGTGAGTAAATTTCAAATGTTGAACCTTCTGTACTTTCTTTTTTATGTTAAACATGTGCAATTCTTCTATACATATCTCCACAATTATCATGCTACACAAGAAAAATCAGATCAAAAAGGGAAAAAATGAGAAAGAAAACAAAATGCAAGCAAACAACAACAAAAAAGTGAAAATACTATGTTGTGATCCATCTACACTCAGTCCCCACAATCTTCTCTCTGTCTCTAGATCACAATACCATTGGAGCTGACCTGAATCACCTTGCTATTGAAAAGAGTGTTTTCACTCTTTTTGCACGTATGTTTCCACAGTGGACAACATGGCCTTACACATTGTTGTGCTTAGTATATGTTTGCTGGTAGAATAAACGAAGAATGTCTTTCACTATGTCAGATGTTGGCTGGAGTACTAATTCATTCACACATTTCCTACGGAATCTAAAATCTGGGTTTACAATTATTAAAATAAAATCTTTTAAAGAATAATATATAAGAATTCTGACTACCCTTTTTCTACATTCTACATTCCCAACCAGGGAAAGGTAATAGTACCATAATTCCTAGTGAGAAAAGATAAGCTAATAATTTAATATCTTTTCTTGCACTCAATTCCAATCCAAGGTAGACTGATGATTTTTGACTGATTAATTTAACCTTGCTCTTAGCAATAGACAAAATACACCGAGGAGCTCTCTACTCTTACTCTGCTATGAATAATTAACTGTACCCCACTGTAAAGCTTTATATCTTTGTTATAAAGACATAAAGAGCCACTAGAAAAGAAATTTTAGTAGATGGATCAAAGAAAATTTCTTGCCATTAGTGGGGGAGGGGGGAGGGAACTCAAAGTATATTTCCTAATGATGTTGAATCAAAGCACGATCTTTAAATATAAAGGCAAGTATTAAAGACCAATTAGGTAAGTGGATTTCATGATAACAAAAACTGCTTTGTTTTGTCAAAAATACCTAAATGATACTAAATGATATGAGAGATACTTGTGGAATGTTTTGTTTTTTATAAAATGTTTGACATGTATTATCTCATTGAATTCTTACAATTGTCCTGTATGTCAGGTAATATACAAATATTACATTTCTCATTTTACAAGTAAGAAAATTGAGAAACAATTTAATCTCATAGGTGTGAGGTGCTCATAGTTGCTTAAATTTGCATTTTTTCTAATCAATAGTGATTTAGAGTATTGTTTTTCATATGCCTTTATTTCTTTTTCTTTTTTTTTTCAGCAACCATTCAAAAATATTTATTTATATTTCTCTGTTGAAAAGGAATCACAAGTGGAAAAAGTTTAAGAAACCCTGGTTTAGATTACATTTGGAAAGATTATGACACCCTCAATAGAAATAGAAAAATCTGGAGGTGAGATAGATGGAGTGAAGAGTGAGAGATATCTGTTTTCAATCTAGTAAATTTGAAATGCTATTAGGACATTCAGAAGTGTTTAACTAATGGTTGATAATATGAAACCAGAATGTAAGAGAACTAGGATTAAGTAAAACCCTATAACAAAAATCTCATATCATTTCCTTTTAGACATTATTATAGTACTTTCGATAGAATGGTAATATAAACTTGGGAACATGTGCTTAAAGTGATTATTGAACTCACAAGAATAGATAAAATAACAAAGCAACAGAGAGTGGTGAGAGAGAGAAGAGGAGCAGTTCTTTTTTCTAATATTCTTTATAAATAAATATACAATTCAATATATTTATACTATGCCACTTACTATGTACAAGACCACAAGGATAGAGGGGTGAAATAAGATATTATCCTGCCCTCAAGGAATTTATAGTCTATAGGGAAATTAGACAAATTCAGGTAGCTATAACAAAAATTTTAATATGGTAAGTGTGTAGCAAAGGTCCAAACAAAGGGTTTGAATTCATTGAGGGAAGAGATCACTGAATACTTTTAATAATAGTAATAATAATTAATGAAGATAATATTAACGATACAATAGCTAGCATTTATATTGTGCTTTAAAGTTTTCAAGATGCTTTACATGTGATTTCTTCTTTACTTTTCACAACCACCTTATGAGGATGCTTTAGGTCAGAGAAGACTTCAGAGAAACTAGAATAAGAGCTGGACTTTATGGAAGTGAGATACTTTTATTTGAACATATGATCTTCCCCAGTAGAATGTAAGCTCCTTGAGGGCATTTTTTTTGTTTGTTTGTTTTGTTTTGTTTTGTTGTTGTTTTTGCTTTTGTGTTTGTATCCACAACTCTTAAAACAGAAATTGACTCACAGTATGTTAAAGCTGCTTGATTGATAAAAAGATGTCAATAGGAAGAGATGGTGAGTAAGAAAAAGCAGGGTACTATTTCAAACATGAAGGACAGTGTGTGCAAAGACAGGAAAAGAAAGAATGAGATCAGGGAATGGCATGAAGTGAGCTTGATATGCCTTTATTTCTTTAATTTCTTCATTTAAAAATTATCTTTTCATATCCTTTGACCATTTATTAATTGTGGAATTAATTGTATTCTAATAAATTAGAATCATTACTATATTTTAGAAATGAGGACTTTGTCAAAAACAATGATTAAAAAATTACTCCCAACTTTCAGCCTTTTTTCTAAGGTTAGTTAGATTGGCTTTGTTTGTATAAGAGCTTTTTATTTTTTATTTATTTTATTCTATTTTAGAATTAGAAACAATTTTTTAAATTTTTAAAATAATTATAATGCTTTATTGACAGAACCCATGCCTGGGTAATTTTTTATAACATTATCCCTTGCACTCACTTCTGTTCTGATTTTTCCCCTCCCTCCCTCTACCCTCCTCTGGCAAGCAGTCCTATACATGTTAAATATGTCACAGTATATCCTAGATACAATATATGTATGCAGAACTGAATAGTTCTCTTGTTGCATGGGAAGAATTGGATTCAGAAGGTAAAAATAACGCGGGAGAAAAAACCAAAATGCTAACAATTTACATTAGTTTCCCAGTGTTCTTTCATTGGGTGTAACTGCTTCTGTCCATCCTTGATCAATTGAAACTGAGTTAGATCTTCTTTTTGTCAAAGAAATCCACTTCCATCAGGGTACATCCTCATAGAGTATTGTTGTTGAAGTGTATAATGATCTCCTGGTTCTGCTCATTTCACTTAGCATCAGTTTATGTAAGTCTCTCCAAGCCTCTCTGTATTCATCCTACTGGTCATTTCTTACAGAACAATATTATTCCATAACATTCATATACCACAGTTTACCCGACCATTCTCCAATTGATGGGCATCCATTCATTTTCCAGTTTCTTGCTAAGAACAAAGTTAACTTAGTCAAAAATCTCATATCATTTCCTTTTAGACATTATTATAGTACTTTCGATAGAATGGTAATATAAACTTGGGAACATGTGCTTAAAGTGATTATTGAACTCACAAGAATAGATAAAATAACAAAGCAACAGAGAGTGGTGAGAGAGAGAAGAGGAGCAGTTCTTTTTTCTAATATTCTTTATAAATAAATATACAATTCAATATATTTATACTATGCCACTTACTATGTACAAGACCACAAGGATAGAGGGGTGAAATAAGATATTATCCTGCCCTCAAGGAATTTATAGTCTATAGGGAAATTAGACAAATTCAGGTAGCTATAACAAAAATTTTAATATGGTAAGTGTGTAGCAAAGGTCCAAACAAAGGGTTTGAATTCATTGAGGGAAGAGATCACTGAATACTTTTAATAATAGTAATAATAATTAATGAAGATAATATTAACGATACAATAGCTAGCATTTATATTGTGCTTTAAAGTTTTCAAGATGCTTTACATGTGATTTCTTCTTTACTTTTCACAACCACCTTATGAGGATGCTTTAGGTCAGAGAAGACTTCAGAGAAACTAGAATAAGAGCTGGACTTTATGGAAGTGAGATACTTTTATTTGAACATATGATCTTCCCCAGTAGAATGTAAGCTCCTTGAGGGCATTTTTTTTGTTTGTTTGTTTTGTTTTGTTTTGTTGTTGTTTTTGCTTTTGTGTTTGTATCCACAACTCTTAAAACAGAAATTGACTCACAGTATGTTAAAGCTGCTTGATTGATAAAAAGATGTCAATAGGAAGAGATGGTGAGTAAGAAAAAGCAGGGTACTATTTCAAACATGAAGGACAGTGTGTGCAAAGACAGGAAAAGAAAGAATGAGATCAGGGAATGGCATGAAGTGAGCTTGATATGCCTTTATTTCTTTAATTTCTTCATTTAAAAATTATCTTTTCATATCCTTTGACCATTTATTAATTGTGGAATTAATTGTATTCTAATAAATTAGAATCATTACTATATTTTAGAAATGAGGACTTGTCAAAAACAATGATTAAAAAATTACTCCCAACTTTCAGCCTTTTTTCTAAGGTTAGTTAGATTGGCTTTGTTTGTATAAGAGCTTTTTATTTTTTATTTATTTTATTCTATTTTAGAATTAGAAACAATTTTTAAAATTTTTTTACTAATTATAATGCTTTATTGACAGAACCCATGCCTGGGTAATTTTTTATAACATTATCCCTTGCACTCACTTCTGTTCTGATTTTTCCCCTCCCTCCCTCTACCCTCCTCTGGCAAGCAGTCCTATACATGTTAAATATGTCACAGTATATCCTAGATACAATATATGTATGCAGAACTGAATAGTTCTCTTGTTGCATGGGAAGAATTGGATTCAGAAGGTAAAAATAACGCGGGAGAAAAAACCAAAATGCTAACAATTTACATTAGTTTCCCAGTGTTCTTTCTTTGGGTGTAACTGCTTCTGTCCATCCTTGATCAATTGAAACTGAGTTAGATCTTCTTTTTATCAAAGAAATCCACTTCCATCAGGGTACATCCTCATAGAGTATTGTTGTTGAAGTGTATAATGATCTCCTGGTTCTGCTCATTTCACTTAGCATCAGTTTATGTAAGTCTCTCCAAGCCTCTCTGTATTCATCCTACTGGTCATTTCTTACAGAACAATATTATTCCATAACATTCATATACCACAGTTTACCCGACCATTCTCCAATTGATGGGCATCCATTCATTTTCCAGTTTCTTGCTAAGAACAAAGTTAACTTAGTCAAAAATCATCAGTGTACCTTGGATTGGAATTGAGTGCAAGAAAAGATATTAAACTATCATTTACTCTCCTAATTTTTGTAAGGTATTACCCTTGATGCCTAAGTCATATATCTATCTTGAATTTATCTTGATACATGGTGCAAGACGTTAGTCAATGCCTAACTCCCACCATATTATTTTCTAGTTTTCTGGGTGGTTTTTGTAAAAATAGTGAATTTTTATCTGAGAAAGTAGAGTCTTTGAATCAAATTGCATCAAATAGTCATTGACTACTATGTCTACTAGATCTAATCAGTTCCATGGATCTGTTGCTCCATTTCTTAACAAGTACCAAATAGTTTTGATGATTGATTTTTTAAAATATACTTTTAGATCTGGTACACATTTTTTCTCATTAATTCCTTGACCTTCTTGATCTTTTGTTCTTCCAGATGAATTTTGTTATTATTTTTTCTAGTCCTATAAAATAATTTTTGGTAGTTTGATTAACATGGTGCCGAATAAGCAAACAAATGGGTAGAATCATCATTTTTATTATATTAACTTGACCTATCTATGAACAATTAATATATTTCCAATTATTTAGATATGACTTTATTTGTGGAAAAAGTGTTTTGTAACAGTATTTATATAGTTCTTTTGTATACTCTTAAATATTGTATACTACCTACGTTTATTTTATTTTACTTTTCTCAATAGTATTTTATTTTTCCAATTGCATGTAAAGATAGTTTCAATATTTGTTTTTGTAAGATTTTGAGTTCTACATTTTTCTTCCTTGATCCCTTACCTTCTCCCTTCCCAAAAGAGCAAGCAAGCAAGATTTTTTTAATCAAAATTTTAAAAAGGTTTATCTTTTTATCATAAAACCAGATCTTTATTTTATTTATTAGTTCTGAGTTTACTTACTTTCAATTATATTAATCTCCTCTGATTTTCAAAATTTCTAATTTGGTATTTAACTGATGATTTTTAATTTGTTCTATTTCTAGCATTTCTAGTTGCATGCTCAATTCATTGATTTCCTCTTTCTCTAGTTTATTCATGTAAGCATTTAGAGATACATTTCACCTAGGAACTATTCTGGTTGCATATGATATGTTTTGGTATATTGTCTCATTATTGTCATTCTCTTTGATGAAATTATTGATTGTTACTAGATTATCTTTGCCCCACTTATTCTTTTAGTGTTCAGTTTCCAATTAGTATTTATTTCTCGAGGCATTTATTACATGTAAATTTTAAAATTACATCATTATGTGAAAAGGATACATTTCTGCCTTTCTTCATTTGAATGTGAGGCTTTAATACCTTAATGGATTGTAAGTTTTTGTGTAAGTGCCATACACTGCTGAATAAATGTAGATGTATTTTCCTCTTTTATCTGGATTTTTTATCTAATTATATATCTATCTATTTTATTGAAGCTATTTAATTTTCAAAGCATTAGCATGGACAATTTTTCAGCATTAACACTTATAAAACCTTGTGTTTCCAATTTTTCTTCAGTCTGCCTTCCCTTCTTTTTCTTCCCCTTTCTTTTCTTCCCTTTTTCTCCTTCTACTTTCTATTGTAAGATAAATTTCTTTTCCTAAACTAGTGTATGTGTTATCCCCTCTATGATGAGTTTTAAGTTTCAAACAGTGCTAATTCCGCTCCATTTTTTCCCTCTACTGTAATAGGTTTTTTTTTTGCTTTGTATGTGAAAGAGTTTTGATCTCATTTGTCTTTCTCTTTCCTCTTCTCCCAGATCAATCCTTTTTTCCATCCCTTATTTTTTTGTGTATCATTACATCAAAGTCAAGTTATATGCATGTCTATGTATACTATTTCTAAATGCCCTACTAAAATATAATTCTTAATTGTAACTAGTATCATATTCCCTATATGGATTAAACAGTTTAACTATTTAATTACATGCTTGTTTTTCTCTAGTTTTTCTTTGTTTTTCTCTAGACTTTTTAGGAGAAATGATTGAAAGTTCCTTCTTTCATTAAAGATCCATCTTTTTCCAAAAACATTATGCTCAATTTGCTGGGTAGTTGATTTTTGGTTCTCTTCCAGGCTTTCCTGTCCTTTAAGGTATAAAATGCTAATCCTGTGTAATCCTGATTGTGTCTCCTTGATATTTGTATTGTTTCTTTCTGGTTGCTTGCAGCATTTTCTCCTTGATTTGATATTTCTAGAATTTGGCCACAATTTTTTTTTTTTTTATTTTGGCATCCTGTTCAGGAGTTTATCAATGGACTCTTCCTAAGACTATTTTACCCTCTCCTTCTAGGATGAGGAAAGTTTTGCTGGATAATTTCATAAAAGTTTGCTATCTAGACTCATTTTTTTTTGATCATGACTTTCAGGTAATGCAATAATTCTTAAATTATCTCTTTTGGATATATTTTCTAGATTAGCTGTTTTTCCAATGATGTATTTTACACATTTTCTTTTCATTTTTTCATTTATAAAATTTTGTTTTATTGATTTTTGATGTCTCATAAAGTTATTAGCTTTTATTTGCCCAATTCTAATTTTTAAGGAATTATTTTCTTCAGTCAGCTTTTGTATCTCATTTTTCATTTTGCTAATTCTACTTTTTAATGAGTTGTTTTTTTTTTCCCTTTGTATATCTTTTTCACCTTTGACCAATTGTACTTTTTAAGGAATTGTTTTCTTTGATCATTTTTTGTGCTTCTTTTTCCAAGTTTATAGCTCTAACTTGTTCTCATTTCCTTCCTTAACTTTTTTCTACCTCTTATATTTCACTTTTAAAATGCTTTTTAAAAAATATCTTTCAAAAATTCATTTTGGGCTTGAAACAAATTCATATCCCCCTTTGAAGTTTTACATGAAGACATTTTGTCCTCTTCTGAATTTTGTTTTGATATTCCTTTTTAGTATAGTAGCTTTCTGTGATCAAAGTTCTTTTTTGTTTCCTGCTTTTTTTTAAACCTATGTTGTACCATTTAAAGTTACACTCTGCTCCAGGCATACAAAGAAAACTGACCCAAGATTCTTGTTCCAGACACCACAGACCTAATCCTTGGCTTTGACTGCTGGGGCCTCAGGTACTTGCAATCTTGATCACTACACTATAATAGACAGACCTATTCAAGTTGTTCTCAAGTAATTGTTGTTCAAATTGTTGTTGGGTTTGCAGAGACTGAAATTTGCCTTCTAAACTGACTCTGGAAACTTCACCTACTGTGCTACTGTCCTGATGGTCTATGCTTGAGTGGTTTCAGATGCTGTTCCATGCTGTGGTTAAGAACCTCCTGCTGGCTTGCCTGGACAATATCTGTGCTGGGTTGTGCTTCTGTTTTATTCAGTTCAGACAGACCTTTCTTAAAATATTTCTGAGTTATCTTAAACTAGAAAATAGTATCACTTCATCTTTTTTGTAGGCTCTGTCACTCCAGAATCTGTTTAGAAGCTTTATTTTATTATTGCTTTTAAGAGAAATTGGAGAGAACTTGGGCAACTTCATGGCTTCTCTCTGCTGACTTAGCTCTACTTCTCCAATTACACTTTTATCCATTCTCCAACCTGTTTTTGAAGATTTTATGCTTTTACGATGGAGGGGAAGAGCAAAAATTATAGAAAACTTAGATTTCAAATCAAATAGATGAGAGATATATAAACTAGGTACAAATAAGGCCTAATTATCTTATTAACATGAATCTAAAGTATAAAATAAGTGTTAGCAAGCAATAAAAAGAGGAATATATGCTTTTGAGCCAATGGCGGGGAAAAAACCAAATAATATCACACAGAAAATGGCATATGTTGAACTGAAGAGTCAGGTCTTGAAGGATTAGGATAAAAACAGCAAGATAATTAAGAAGATTGAATTCTAATAAAAGGTCAGCTTAGTAGCATAACAGTATAATCACAAATGTTAGAATTAATCCCCTAAGGATAGAGAAGAAGATTCTGTCTAGCCTCTTTCTTACTTGAATTTTGGAAAACTTGAATAATGGGTCAATTTAGACTACCTATTTGTCTCTTTGTAGCATTCCTGTATTTGCAGTGGTTAATGGAAATATTCTTATCACATTATTGTGAGAAAACTAGTCTTAGTTTCAGTTTTATTATTCAATAAAGTCCTCAATATAAAGTTATACTTAAAAGAGGAGTTTTATGATATCTCCACAAAGAAAGAAAGTTATTTCCAATAATCCAGAGCTATGAGTTTTTCTTTTTGTCATATATTTCTGAACCTAAGCTTATTTTTTTTTCCTCTTGGATTCTGTGTAATTGGGAAAAAAAATATGCCCCCAACTTGTGTTAGTTTTGTACCAAATATTCAGCAAATGCACATTTCTAAAACCTTTTTAAGTCCTTTTGCCCAGTAATTAATAGAAAACACACAGAAATATTCTATTGGCAATAGAACTAGAAAAGCAACTCCAACCCCCCAGGGTTTTCCTTAAATTAACCACTCTTTTAAGATTCAACCTAACAATGGGAAGTGGGACTTGAGACAGAGAGAAAACAGTCTTTGCTATGTATGCCTTCATGATCAACCACTTGAAAATGGATTTTATTTTTTTTAACTAATTTCTCTATGAACCTTCTCTTCCTCTTAGTCTTCTTTATTTTTTCTAGTCAACATTCATATCTGTATTGATTCAAATATATTTCTATGTTGAAATTTGTGTGTGTGTGTCTCTGTGTGTGTGTGTGTGTAAGTGTATTTTTACTACCTAGATTAACTTCATATGAGAGTGAGGTTCTTCACTTCATCTGTAGTCTGGTCTTAAATATTTGTCTCTGTTTTTAAAAGCAGCTGTGACACAGTGAAATCCAAACTAGATTTGGATTTCAATACCTGAATTCAAATCTTTTCTCCAATATTTAGTAGGTAAGTCACTTAACTTCTTTTAAAATCAAGTTTTCTTGTTTGTAAAATGAATATAATGATAGCACTGAGGCCACAGGAGTGATGTAAGGTTCAAATAAGATAAAATAGTAAGATAATAAAACATTCTATAAATGTTAAAGTAGTATATAACCATGAGTTATTATTTGAATATCATTCTTCTTCCATACCTTGATTATGTGAAAGAGTAAGTTTTAACCCTTCCTAATTCATCCTTCCCTAATGTATTTCTCTTACTTCCATTTTTTTTTCTTTTTTTAAAATTAAGATCATCAAAATATAATAAAATTATTCCCAAGGCCTCTGACATATTTATTTCCTCCATAAACTCTAGAGGCCTTAGCAATCTAAAGGAGGATTTGTTTCTTTTGGCACAATTATTCATATCAAAACATAAAAAAACTCATCATTGTGTAAACTTTATATTTATCCAATTATGGATATTAACAGTTTCTTTGTTCTTATTGTCTGAAATGCTTCATTTAAAAATTTATACTCAGTTCTGTAGTGGTCATCAGAAATACTTGAAAGCTATTTCATTAAAGGATCATTTTCCCTTATATTTTTGTGCTCAGCCTTGCTGGATAAGTTATTTTTAGTTGAAATGCTTTAACTTTTTCCTTTTTTAAAATAAAATTTCAAGCTTAGCACTCCTTTATAGAACAAGGTGAAAGGTCTCATTTGATTCTGATTTTGCTCCTTAAAATGTGAACTATTTATTTCTGTCTCTGCAGTATTTTGTCTTTAATCTGTAAACTCTAGATTTTGACTATGATATTGTTGGGAATTTTAATTTTAGGATTTTTTCAGAAGGTGATTAGTAGATTCTCTTATTTATTTGTCATTTATTTGTTAATTTATTCTACCTTGTACACTAGTTCCTATCAATCTGGTCAGTTTCATTCATAATTTCTTGAAAAGAAGCATATAGTTTTGGGGTTTGTTTGTTATTTAGTTTTAATAATAAAGGTTTTCAGGTAATGTGATGAATCTTTGGTTATCTCTCGACCTATTTTTCAGAGAAATTATTTTTGATAACAGCAAAATATTTCCACATATTTTTATTGTCTTTCAATTTTATTTCCATAGTTCTTTTTGTTTTATGCAGACATTTGCCTGTCTCATTTATCCTGTTATTAAAGCTGTCTGTTATTTGAGTAAAATTTTGTACTTCCTAAGTGAAGCTCTTTATTCTTCTTCCAATTCTTTCATCTATAGCAGGGGTCATCACACTATCACCTAATGGTCAAATCCAGCATTTTTTTTTGATGACCCAAAGCTAAAGAAAAATTTCAAATAAATATTTTTAAATAAACAAAATTTTATTTAATATGCTACTGAACTTGGAGTTTGCATATATCTGCTCTAGAATACTGGTCTCAAACAAATAGAAATAATATCATCAAACTATACAAAAGATTATCTGCAAACCTCACTTAAACTTAGACCAGCACACATTAACATTACATATGTTCTACAATACTTTTATTTATTTTTAAATATTTCCCAATTAATTTTATTTTATTCAAATTATTCAATAATAATAATTTTATTCTTGTTCAGGTACCATTCAAGAGTGTAGAAGAGAATCAAATTTGACCTATCTGCCCTAGGATAGTGATTTTCTGTCTTATTCTTTATTCTAAGGATTTCTTTTCATTTATATGATAATTTCTCAAAGTTTTGCTTCATTTTCTTCTAGGAGGCTTTGAGACTTTTCCTGTAGATGTGAAGTTTCTTGTTTTATTTTGTTTTACTTTTTTTTTTTTAAAATTAAGATCATCAAAATATAATAAAATCGTTCCCAAGGCCTCTGACATATTTATTTCCTCCATAAACTCTAGAGGCCTTAGCAATCTAAAGGAGGATTTGTTTCTTTTGGCACAATTATTCATATCAAAACATAAAAAAACTCATCATTGTGTAAACTTTATATTTATCCAATTATGGATATTAACAGTTTCTTTGTTCTTATTGTCTGAAATGCTTCATTTAAAAATTTATACTCAGTTCTGTAGTGGTCATCAGAAATACTTGAAAGCTATTTCATTAAAGGTTCATTTTCCCTTATATTTTTGTGCTCAGCCTTGCTGGATAAGTTATTTTTAGTTGAAATGCTTTAACTTTTTCCTTTTTTTAAAATAAAATTTCAAGCTTAGCACTCCTTTATAGAACAAGGTGAAAGGTCTCATTTGATTCTGATTTTGCTCCTTAAAATGTGAACTATTTATTTCTGTCTCTGCAGTATTTTGTCTTTAATCTGTAAACTCTAGATTTTGACTATGATATTGTTGGGAATTTTAATTTTAGGATTTTTTCAGAAGGTGATTAGTAGATTCTCTTATTTATTTGTCATTTATTTGTTAATTTATTCTACCTTGTACACTAGTTCCTATCAATCTGGTCAGTTTCATTCATAATTTCTTGAAAAGAAGCATATAGTTTTGGGGTTTGTTTGTTATTTAGTTTTAATAATAAAGGTTTTCAGGTAATGTGATGAATCTTTGGTTATCTCTCGACCTATTTTTCAGAGAAATTATTTTTGATAACAGCAAAATATTTCCACATATTTTTATTGTCTTTCAATTTTACTTCCATAGTTCTTTTTGTTTTATGCAGACATTTGCCTGTCTCATTTATCCTGTTATTAAAGCTGTCTGTTACTTGAGTAAAATTTTGTACTTCCTAAGTGAAGCTCTTTATTCTTCTTCCAATTCTTTCATCTATAGCAGGGGTCATCACACTATCACCTAATGGTCAAATCCAGCATTTTTTTTTGATGACCCAAAGCTAAAGAAAAATTTCAAATAAATATTTTTAAATAAACAAAATTTTATTTAATATGCTACTGAACTTGGAGTTTGCATATATCTGCTCTAGAATACTGGTCTCAAACAAATAGAAATAATATCATCAAACTATACAAAAGATTATCTGCAAACCTCACTTAAACTTAGACCAGCACACATTAACATTACATATGTTCTACAATACTTTTATTTATTTTTAAATATTTCCCAATTAATTTTATTTTATTCAAATTATTCAATAATAATAATTTTATTCTTGTTCAGGTACCATTCAAGAGTGTAGAAGAGAATCAAATTTGACCTGTCTGCTCTAGGATAGTGATTTTCTTTCTTATTCTTTATTCTAAGGATTTCTTTTCATTTATATGATAATTTCTCAAAGTTTTGCTTCATTTTCTTCTAGGAGGCTTTGAGACTTTTCCTGTAGATGTGAAGTTTCTTGTTTTATTTTGTTTTACTTTTTTTTTTTATTCTGTCAGGCATTTCTTCTGAGTATTTCTGCCACTATACAATTTATTATTGGTGTTCACCAGTTTTTGCAAATTTACTTCCTTAATTTTGACTTTGTATAGTTTGGACTATTAAAAGTGATAAGGCTTTACTTTTTATTTTATTTGTTATTATTGTTATTTTTACTGATCTGTATTACTTGGAGTTTCAGATATGGGTATTTGAATTTTGAATAATGAGTTCATCAAGGGCTACAAGAGAAGGTCCATCCTGTGCATTTTGTGCAGGTGCTCTACATGGGAAATCAGATTCAGAAAGTAGTAGTTTAAGGTACTCTGATCAGGACAATCCATGATAATTGGTCTCCTAAACTGAGCATGCCTCAATCATTTTACATAGGATTCTGCTAATGGTGGAAAGACTAATAACTCAGTGCTTCAAGCTGCATGAAGATTGGAGTGCTTTGTACACGTGCTTTGCAAAGAGAGGGTATTCTTGTTCCTATAGAGAAACATATGGTCAAATATTCTTTGCAGGAACAGAGCAAGAGAAACAGAGAGAGAGACAGAGAGATAGAGAAACAGAAAAAAAATAATGATTGGAAGCAGCAAATATGTAGGCAAATTTGGTGCCTTAATATATTCTTGATTTTTATATTGTCTCCCTAGAGAAATTTGGTAATTTTCTCTTTGCTAAGATCAGTGCAAGGATATGCTGAAACCTGCTTTTAGAAAGTCTAAAGCTGATTATTACATTTTGTAGAATTTTTTTTCTCTTTCATGTTAATAACTCATTATTGCATTAGGACCAAGGTTGTTTTCCCCTTTCTACTTTATCAGATTTACTAGTATAGGAAATCTCTGTGAAAGATATGCCTAGCCAAGAGAACTGTAAATTGATCAAAAACAGTAAAAAAATTCTAAGCATGGACTAATTAATTCTAAGTTTGTGTTTCCTCAGACAGATCTGGGAAAACATGAATCCTTCCTTTGTAAGACAGATAATATGAAAAAATTTAAGTCTCTTTGACAAAGATTTGGGTTATAAAAGCTATATATCCCAACACTCTCAATATATATATATATGTATATAAAACCCTATCATCTTCTGGAAACCTTTCCAGCCCCTATTAATTAATGTCTTCATTCTCTTATTTACTTACTATATATCTTGTGTGTGTACATATGAAAAATTATTGTGTGGGTTGAAGGAAATCAGAATGAATATCTCTAACTGATTCTTCCCCCATCCTTCTCCAAGGGAAATTTTATTTCCTTTGAGGAGGTGAAGAAGGAGGTTGGGGCTTATATTATAAAATGATTAAATTACCCAAAAACTATATATTTATAACTTTTTAAATGAAGCATAAGAACTTTCATTTGGTAAATCCAAAATATTACAAATCAGAATTTGAGATATTTTTCTGTTGTCTAAATTTTTTAAAGTATAGAGAAAATGTTAACGATATGAATGTTTTTATTAAAACTTTTAATTTTCAAAACATATGCATGGATAATTTTTCAATATTGAATTTCTTGTAGTGTGAAGTTTCTTGTTTTATTTTGTTTTACTTTGCAAAACCTTGTTTTCCAAATTTTCCCCTTCTTCCCCCCACTTCCTCGCCCAGATGGCAGGTAATCCAATGTATGTTAAACATGTTAAAATATGTTTTAAATCCAATATATGTGTACATATCTATACAATTATCTTACTACATAAGAAAAATCATATCAAATATAAAAAAATGAGAAAGAAAACAAAATGTAAGCAAACAACAACAAAAAGAGGGAAATTTTATATTATGATCCCCACACAGTTCCCACAGTCCTCTCTCTGGATGAAGGTGGCTCTTTTCATCACAAAATCATTGGAATTAGCCTCAATCAAACAATGTGGATTAAATTTAGAAATGTGTCCTGAATACCTTTTTGGGGAATCATTTGTTAAGAATTTATCAGAACATTCCTTGATCAGAGCCATTCATTTGACTGTGTAATATTTCTTTTTTCTCCCATGTAAAAGATTTATTTATTTATATGTTCTTTAGTATAAGTTTTAACACTCTAATTTTTGTTTACTCTCTACTTGGAAAAATTTGTCCTTCATTATTTGTAAAGATCTTTTTTTTGTATAATTAGCATTCAGTTGGAAAAGGCTAAACAAATGATTATACACTGGAAGTATGAGTATATTTTAAGAGTTAGTGACCAGAAAATGACTTTCTAAAGATGGAAAATATGATGCCCTTTGCCTAGCTATTTTGGAGAACAGACAGATAAAATTTTAGTGCAACATTCCCTCTCAGAGAAGACATAGTGGTTATTCTTGTTACCACTTCATATTTTCTTTCTAAGAAAATAGGGTGCTAGCATTAATATCAATTGAAACATGCCTTTAAGTTGCCTTTCAATTGTCCACAAAATGGAACTGGCTTGTGGATGGCCAGAGCCAAACAAAACAGGATAGAGACAGAGGAGTCTGGACTAAAAAATAGTTTAATTTCAAAGTGAGGAAAATGGCTTGCAAGCAAGGACACCTGTACTGGAGCCCTATCTCTAGGGGAAGGGACCTGCTTGAGTGTGGGGAAGATCTCAATACTTATCCCAATGACTGAGCAGTGAGCTATAGGCCTGGCAATAAGGAATAATAGCAACAATGTGACAAGTTAGATTCATAGCAAGACTACAATATTAGAAACAATTCTGGAATTTTATTATATTCTGGATGAATCCAGAGAGGGAATACAAAGGATTGTTGTTACACTAAACTCTGAACACAGCCTGATTGCTGTGCTTTAAATCTAGAAAACAGGATGTCTCCTAATATTTTGATACTACATTTAGACATCTTATCTGAATAAAAAAATCTTAATGGAAAGCACATACTCCTTACACTTATTATTTGTCCTTTTGTATTTTGAAGAAGACAAGTGGTCAGAGTTGCATAGTCATAAAGTCATTGGAGTCCAGTGGCAGGACAAAACTCAAGATGACTAAAATGCAATAAATGACCTCGGTGTCTTCAAAGTCTGAACAAGCTTGAAGCCATCCATAATGCCTGCTTCAGCCACCTTCATGGTCATTGGAACAAATTGTTCTCATCTTATATTCCACTAGGGGAAGTCTTCACATACTTGAGAGTGAACATCCCCCTGATGTTTGAAGCTTGTTAGTTACCTTCAACCTGGTTTAGCCTATGTGCTGAAGAAGTTGATGAGAGTGTGGTCATTATGCACTAAAGTTTCTTGGAACCACATGTGAGAGTTGAGAGGTGGACATGAAAGGTGAATGAGCAGCCCTGAAAAGGGCTCAGAAGTCCATATATCAAAGGTGAACATTTTTCCTGAATATTCCATACATTCCTATATACATACAATAGTATGTGAATGCAATGAGTGATAAAGTCCTACTTCTCTTAGTTATCCATACCTGAAGAAAATGTGACTATTTTAACTACTCTGAGTATTCTTTAAATAAGACATTATTAATCTCCTGGTGCCAATGATCTGGAGTGAAGGCCAGGTGGTTCAGAGGATCCAAAGGACATTCATAAGACTCAATCTGCACCTGAAAAAAAAAGTTTCATCACAGAAGCAGCCTAGAATATGTGTGTTGGAGTGTACTATTAACCATGAAAATAATTACAGGAAGATCTAAATACTAGCACCATTTTCCACCACATAATAAACCCTAGTAAATCCAACTGAAATATTAATGCTATACACGTCTTTTCAGGTCTTTTCAACATTGTTCTTGAACATTATCCATCATGCTAAGACTTCCCTGGGAAAACATTTTCCCATTGCTTTTTGCTGCTAGTATCTGAATTCCAAATTCAGTAGGAGCTTTTACAAACATATGATTTTATGAATCCTTTTGAAAGTATTTCCAAGTCTTTGGGGGAAAAAAGGGGGATGGAATTTGGAGAAGAGGGAACAATCTAGCTAAATGTAAAACTATCAGTGAGTGGGACAAAAAAACTTAAAGAGTTAGGATTAGATAATTGATAGATACCAAGGAATGGCAATAGAGTTAATGAGAAATCAGTTTGGAGCACACATAACAGGAGCCAGATAAGATTAGCTAGAAATAAAGAAACAGGAATCATAGAATTCATGAATGAGAAAGATGTTACTCAAAGTGAGACACCATAGATAGGACAATCTGAAGATCAAGGAAAATTGTTAGGTATCCTCTAAGGATGTTAACAGGAAAGAAAAACAAATTGTCCATGTAAAAGAGTCTAGGTATTCAAATGCAATAAAATTTTTAGATAATTATTCTTCTGTAGTGATGTCTGGGCTAGCTTTCTGTCCTCCAGGAGGACTTTGGTCTCAGCATGATAGTCACCAGGAGCATAGTCGGGAATAGAGTCTAAAGTCTTTATCATCGTCTTCACAGTCTGTGTCTGCCACAGTCTATCTCCTTCACAGTCTCTCTCCTTCCCAGTCTGTCCACTCTGACTGACTGACTATGTCCCCAGTTCTCTCAGCCCTTAAATACCCCATTACAATTACATCATTACAGCATACTGAATATATGGCAACTAGAGTGATTACATCATTTTATCAAACTAGAGTGATTATATCATTATATCATATTAGATATATGTGAACTAGAGAACCATTATCTCATCCATCATACTGAGTTAACACCTTGTTGTAAGTATCCTTGTTTCAAGTATACTTCTCCAGACTTCTGGCCCTCTACATTGTAGGATTTATATATTTTTTTTTACTTTCTGGATTTTAAAATCACAAGTTTTGTCTCCTCCTTCCCCTTTGCTTTTCAGTCTTCTTTTATGTATTGTCTTTTTCTATCAAGAATTTGAGCTCCTCAATTAAAATATGAGGTTCTGGAGGATACACACTGTCTTTTGCCTTTCTTTTTATCTCCATATCATAATATAATGCAAACACACCATTAAATGTGTTTAGATTCGGACTTCTTTCCTCCCTTCCTCTTTTTCTTCTTTCATTTCTTCCTTCCTTTGTTCCTTTCTTCCTCCCTACTTTCCTAAGTGCCTGACTACCATTCTCTCTCCCTTCCTTCTTTCCTGTTTGTTCAAAGCACTTTGCTGGACTTAAGGGAAATACACATAATTAAGATCCATTTATTTAAGGTCCTTATTATCAATGAAGATAGATAAGATTTGAACAAATGAACAATTTTTTAAGAGGAGGAACACATTTGAAGTACAGACAAACTATGTTGAGATTTCAGAGCAATGAAAGCTATCATCGGTCCAGGAAGATGAGAAGTCTTCTTGAGGAATATGGAACTTGAAAAGCACAAAGCTACTATTGTGTGAATTAGGGCAGAAAAACTGGCCAGTTTTGCTAAAGCAGGTATATTATGGGGCATGGTGGTAGTAAGAACTGTAAATAGAAAGGTAGGATAAAAATTAATGAAGACCATGATTGTCAGGCTGTAGAATTTAGATGCTCTGTGTAAATTAGGGGCCCTTAATCTGGAGTTCACAAACCTCCAAGTGATCTTTAGACAGATTTCATGAATCCTATGAACCAAAAAGAGAAGAGAAAGGAGTTAGATCTTTATTTTCACAATACCTTAATTGAAATTTGGCATTTCCTTTAATTATAAAAGGAAAGTAGTAACATTTACCAAATGCATGTGTGTGTGTCTGGGGTGGGGAGGAGGGGGCGCAATTTGAAGAAAGTTCATCAATGGCTTCTGGTAGTCAAATCCTAAGGAAAGAAAAGAAAGATAAAAAATTGAAATAAGTATATGCTTCATATTGTTTTCAAAAGACAGTATTAAGAATTGATCAAATCATCATGAAAGCATTCCTTTTTGATTATAAAAAAGGAAAAGGAGCCACATGTACAAAAATGTTTTTAGCAGTCCTTTTTGTAATGGCAAGGAACTGGAAATTGAGTGAATGCCCATCTGTTGGAGAATGGCTGAATAAGTTGTGGTATATGAATGTAATGAAACCTTATTGTTCTTTCAGAAATGATTAGCAGTCTGATTTCAGAAAACCCTGGGAAATCTTATATGAACTGATGCTAAATAAAATGAGTAGAATTTTTATTATTTATTTTTAGTTCTTGTTGTTATTGTCTGGTATTTTAAAATGAAATTTGTGTCTCCATCCTATCAAAGTAACAAAATAATTTTTAAAACCAACTTATAACCATGAGCATGAATAATTTTTATTAGCACTGGAAAAGACAAAAAATTCCTATAGGTCACTGAAAAGTTCCTCTTGCCTTTCATGTTTACTAAAAATGAGGCCACAGTTCTTTTTACTTGTTGGTAGCTCATTGATTAACTATTATTTTCAGGTTATAGATAGTCAAATATGAGTTTTAGAGTTTCAGTTGCTAGTCGTCCTGGATTGACATTTTTTTTACAGGACTTCTTGCTTTTTTTATATATATTTTATGCAAGCTTACTCAGCTACTTTTGATTGGCAGTTAGCAGATACTTGTCAAATCATATTTTTTAAATAGAAACTTCTCTTGTTAGACTTTGTGTGACACCATCCAGAAAAATTGAAATGCAATTAACAACAAAGAGTTATAAAATTAATCTAATTTCCTATCCCTTCTCTCTTTATCTTTGATATGCTGTTTGTTTCTCTACCCATAATGGTCTCAGACTAAAAGATGGCAACAATGCAAAGGGCCTACTAAAAAAAATTCTAAGGGGAAGAAGTAAAAGTTGGAATGTCCTAAAAGAAAAGGCTTTTTTCTTCTGAAGGAAAATATGAATAATGGGAAATTATGCAAACAGTATTCATTGACACCTCATTAAAGTTTTAATAAGAAGATAACACTTTATATTTGCAACTTTGCCAGAATATGGAATATTTTTTCCTCTTAAGCTTACAAACACTGAGAGATATTGGGTTTTGTGAAATTTCTATTAAGAATGTCAGATAACTCAGCAATGATTTTCAAGCATCATCGCTTCTGCTAATAGCCTGAACTCTGACCCAGTCTGAGAAAGGCCTTAATCATTTACACATCATTTAATGAAAACCTATCTCTTATGAAATGCAATTATTTTCTTAGAAACAATAGAATGTTTTCATTATGAAATTTTGTGTAGTCTGTTCATCATGAAATAGTCCCCAACACCAGATGTTTTCTAGATGTGGTTTTGAATGCAAGTCATTCAATACAGAGGCATAGCTCTGTTTGTGTTTAAAAACAAAACCAAACAATATAAAATCTACTATTCTAAATCTGTAGCTTGATTTTAAAAAATTATAGTATTCCTGAAGCAAATTTTCCTTTTCTTTGAAAAAATATGAATGCTACAAAAACAATCGTCAAAGTCCAAAAGAAAAAAAAATACAATAGGTGCTACACTGAATAAAAGGTGTATTATTAATTTTTGGCACAGAAAGCTAAAGCCAACCTGTAATCTATTCAGCTCAATACACAATCAGTTTGATTCAATTTTAAAAAATGGCATTTCTTAAGTATTCACTATGTGTTAGGCACTGTGCTAGATTCTCAAGTTAGGAAGACAAACATAAAAGTGTATCTCCTCTCAAAGAAGGTGATATAATAGTACTTAGAAAGATGATGGTACCTTCAGCCAAAATTGGAAAGATTTTTATAAAGGAACATGGAGAAGCACAAAAAACTGAAGAAATGAAGGGAGCTCTCATTGGAGATAACACAAGTTGATCTCTTGAGGTTCCAAGAGGTAGAAGCCATTACAGGTATGTGGAAAAGCCTATGCATAACAGTGACTATGAGGCATCAAATGTCATGAGAACAAGTAAGTCTATTTGATTGAAATATAGAAAGCTTTAGAAGAAATAATGAAAAGCACCCTGGAAAAATGGGAAGGCAGATAAGATACTGAAGAGTGCTTGTTATTTTTATGTTGTGCTAGAGATAAATTTGAGTAGATAAGTAACATATTCTGACTTAGTGGATGCCTTAAGCACTTAACAGCTGTTTTCCAAGACAAATTCACTATCTTTTATCATATCAGCATAAATAAGAAGAAAATTGAAATGCTTAATTTGAGTTCTATAGTTCCTTTTATTTCTAGTTTTCCTCTTTTAATTTTTCTCACCTCCAAACTTCATTAAAAGGATTAAAAACTAAAAATACTGTTATCCATTATAAAGAACATTGTACTGAAAGTAATGAAACACTGGTTTAATATCTTGCACTGCTGCAATTGGTGTGGCCTTAAATAATTCCATTAAACTTTCTGGGTCTTCATTTGCAAACTAAATTATAAAAAGTCAGTCAGTAGGCATTATTCAGGACATACGATATGCTAGGCATTTTTCCAAAAGCTGGGAATACAAAGAAAATAAAAAATAAGGTTCTTTCCCTTAAAGAGCTGAAATTCTAATTGGGAAGAAAACATAAAAATACTATGTTCATACATTAAAGATGACAATGAGGAAGAGGAGAACAAGGAGAAGTAGGAGAATGATGACAATGGCAATAACTAGGTTGTGTGGGTTTTTTTTTTTTTTAAGTTTGTAAAACACATTATAAATAGTATCTTTTTTCCTCTTACAACAACTATGAGAGGCAAATGAAATTATTATCCTTATTTACAGAAGAATAAACTGAGGCTGAGAGAAATGATATATCAGCATTACCCAGCTAATTAATATCTGAGGTTGGTTTTAAAATTAGGTCTTTCTAAATACCAAAATCTTTGAGCATATTTCTGTAATTATTCTACTTAATAATTCTTGGTATGTCATTTCAATCCTTGCTGTTGCTCTCTTTAATATGAGAGTAAAAACATATTATCCAGAAGGCATAAAATGTATCATGTAAAGATTGGCAAGTACCTTAAAATAAATCTTATTATTTTGGAGGAGATCCCTTCAATCTTTTTAATTTCTATTGAGCAACTCTATCCTTCTATGATGTTTATATATTTAGAGTAAATCTTGATTCTTCATTTTCTTTCTACTCTCCAATCTAGAGCAGTTCTTATATTTTACCAACTCTATCTTCACCTAAATATTAGCATTAATTCTTCTCTCCACTAATTATTTGTTTATAATATAATCAAATTTATTTTACATTATTGTAGTAATTTTCTTATTAGTCATCCTGTCTCCAGTATCTTTGATATGTAATCTAATCTTCCAAAATCATTCTTAAAGCACCCTTATATCCAGATTATCTTTAACTCAAATATCATTTTTTCTTCCATATTTCCTCAAAGATAAGATACTTATTTCTTAGAATGACATTTATTTTATTTTATTTTTAAAGCTTTGTTATTTTCAAAACATATACATGGATAATTTTTCAATTTTTCAACATTGACCCTTGCATAGGCTTGTTTTTCAGATTTTCCTCTCCTTCCCCCCACTCCCTCCCCTAGATGGCAAGCAATCCAATATCTATTATACATGTTAAAATATATTGATAAATCCAATATGTGTAAACATATTTATACAATTCTCTTGCTGCACAAGAAAAATCAGATCAAAAAGGAAATAAAGTGAGTAGGAAAGAAAATGCAAGCAAACAATATCAAATAGAGTGAGAATGTTATGTTGTGATACACATTCAGTTCCCACAGTTCTCTCTCTGGGTGTAGATGGCTGTCTTCATCACAAGATCATTTGTATTGGCATCAAACATCTCATTTTTAGAAAGTCTCATTATCAGAATTGATCGTCCTATAATATGTTGCCATGTCCAATGATCTCCTCATTCTGGTCATTTTACTTCATATCAGTTTATGTAAGTCTCTCCAGGCCTCTTTAAAATAATCTCTTGATCATTTCTTAAAGAAAAATAATATTGCATAACATTCATATGTCATAATTTATTCAGCCATTCTCTAAGTGATGGGCATCCACTCAGTTTCTAGTTTCTTGCCACTATAAGGAGGACTGCCATAAACATTTTTGCATATAAGGGTCCCTTTCCCTCATTTAAGATCTCTTTGGGATACAAGCACAGTAGAAACACTGCTGGATCAAAGGGTATGCATAGTTTGGTAACTTTTTGAACATAGTTCCAAATTGCTCTCCAGAATGGCTGGATCCATTCCCAACTCCACCAAAATTGTCTCCCAGTTTTCCCACATCTCATCCAACATTTTTCCTTATCTTTTCCTGTCATCTTAGCCAATCTGAGAGGCATGTAGTGGTATCCCAAAGTTGTCTTAATTTGCATTTCTCTGATCAATAGTGATTCAGAGCATCTTTTCATATGATTAGAAATAGTAATAATTTCTTCATCTGAAAATTGTCTGTTCATATTCTTTAGCTATTTATCAATTGGAGAATGACTTGAATTCTTATAAATTTGAGTCAATTCTCTATATATTTTAGAAATGAGGCCTTTATCAGAACCCTTAAATGTAAAAATGTTTTCCCAATTTATTGCTTCCCTTTTAATCTTTCCTGCATTAGTTTGATTTGTACAAAAACTTTTTAACTTAATATGATCAAAATTATCTATTTGTTGTTCAATTATGAGTTCCAGTTCTTCTTTGGACACAAATTCCTTACTTCTCCATAGATTTGAGAGATAAACTACCCTATGTTCTTTTAATTTGCTTATAGTATCATTCTTAATGTCCAAATCATGAACCCATTTTGACCTTATTGTGTTATGTGGTGTTAGATGTAGGTCAAAATCTAGTTTCTTCCATACTAGTTTCCAATTTTCCCAGCAGTTTTTCTCAGATAATGACTTTTTATTCCAAAAGCTGAGGCCTTTGGATTTGTTAGACTGACATTTAAAAGCACTACTTAGTTCCCATATACCTTCCTAATTTTACTTCACAGAACCCTTAAATGAAATTTGTAGATGGTTTCGGAAGCTAAAAAGTCCAACTTACTATTTCATAAATGAAGTTATCAAGGCACAGAATGACTAAATGTCTTATCCAGAGTTATGTAAGTAGTATTTCAGGTGAGGTTTGCATAAAGACCTCCTTGTTTCCAAATCCAGCATTTTCCTATATGTATTTATCTCAGGAAATTATATTTACCATCTATTTACTGTACAAAACAATTCATCCATTATTTCCATACTTGAGTTTGAATGAGTCTCATGTCTATAATCCTTTGTTCTCTCAAACCACCTTTATATTCTTGAAAGCAATACTTATCACCCCATAGCCTCCTATTTTTCCCCTAAACAAGTAGCAATGCATTTCCTTGTTTCATTTCGTTTGAAAATACCCATCTCAATTATCCAACATTGGGCTTCATTTTATTATTCTTTATTGACATTATTTTATTGGTTATGTGTTTTTCACAATCACCATTCTTATAAATGTGGGATATGTAAAGGTAGAGGCTGAGAAAAGGAGGCAGTATGCAATCCATACTTATATTTGGTTTCAGTTAAAAATTATGCTTTGATCCATAAATGAATAAGGCAATAAATATAAAAATTAAATTAAGCTTAAAAGGAAACTGAATCTTCTCAAAATATGCATATCTTGTTCTTTAACATTTTGTACTACATCCAAACTGACAGGTAAAATGTTATTTTACTTTTATCCTGAGGATAGTTTATTTTGAGAAAAATAGACCTAACAAAAATGAATGCTAATTTTCCTTTATGAAGATATTTGTATTTTTATGACATCATTTCCTCTATACCATGAAATGCTATAATTGTTGAAAAGTAGTGTTTAACTCTTATGCTAAAGTGATAATAAGGATAGAACAATATTCAGTGAGTTATCAGATATTCAATGCCAAATTGACACAAAAGACCTTTGTAAACCTCGAAAGAGTCATTTTTGTTTTAGTTTACAATCTAGTATACATACTTACTACTAATACAAATATAAAAACCCTCCCAATAATAGGATAATAACACTGATGAAAAATAATGATAATATTTAAAGCATTAATGTGGAACTTTATGATTTGCAAAGCATTTTGTATATCTTAATCAATCCTTACAAAAACCTTGTGAGGCAGGTGCTATTAATAGTCACTATTTTACAGATGAGGATGGTGTGAAAGAAAAATCTTAAATGATTTGTCCAATACTCTAGATATTAATTGGCAAGGATAGGATTTGACTGGCTTGAAGACAAGAGCTCTATCCATTATGCCTGCTCTAATAAATATTTCTATTATATAAATGAATCTTAAATGATATTAAAATTACTGAGACAGATGAGTAAATAAATATTTGGAGGAAAATGGGAGAAATATATTTCAAGAGGAACTGAATGAAATGACATATAATAAGTTTTTAATAAGATTAAAAAATTGTCCCTCAATGCCATATGATGATGGAGGAAGTCAAAAGCCCTGGAAAAAGGGAGGAGAAAAGCATGAGCTAGAAAATCAGTAAAAACAATCTCTTTAAATAGCCTAAATGGGATGCCTCAACAAATCAACAAAAGCTGTCAAAACATGCTGTAAATAAAATGTTATTGCCTTGAAAAGTGAGCCAGTGTGTGCATTAAAGAGGAACTATTTGTGTCTTCACTCTCTCTCTATTGGAAGTCTGATATGATCATTTGGTAAGCTTCAGATTTTCTAAGAATATTAACATTCTAATCAGCTCATGTTTTCACAGTAGAGAAGCTAAACTACCTAAATCCTTTGTGCTCAGTCATTAGTTTTCTGATATTATTAGATGAAACATTAGATATACTGGTTGGGTAATTGGTACTTGTGATAAACTGTTTTAGATCAGATTTTCTCTACTCTACTCATTCTCTACTTCAGATCCCAGAATAATGCAACCAGATAAAGCACAACCATAAGAACATGAAAGGTCAATTCTCAAATAATGCATTAAGATTCTACTCAGTTTGGAAAATTATAGATTTGTAAGTTTATAAGTAGAAGGGACATTTAGGGTAATCTAATCCAATCCCTCTCCCATATCTCAAATGCAATTAAAGTCCAGAAAAATTAAAATTTTAGAAAAAAAGTGAAAAAAGTATAGAATTTGATAATACAAGACCTCTGCCACTTTAGTCTAGTGAAAAATTTGCTACAACCCATTATCCTATTCATAATAATATTGCCTTACACAATGTTTCTCAATTGGAAATTCCCATCTATTATTTCATTTCCTCTTCCAAATAACTATGAAATGGAAAGGAGAGAGATATAAGGAGGAAAGCAAAGAGCTTGACTCTTAAGAAGATGAATTAATTTACTTGATGAGATAAGGAGGAGGTCATAGAATGAACCTGTAGAGTGTCTCTTTAACTGAACTCCTTGGTGTAGAGGGCTGAACTCCAGAAAAGTGTGCTTGAATCAGACAACCGAGCACTTAAGGCTAATTACCTGTTCCATGTGAGACAATGGCTCTATATACATAATTAAATGAGATGGTGATGTGATGGTTCTCCTCACCACTGGTGAGCTGAATGTTTGATGTTGAGATAATTGTTGGCAAGGATTGGAGGGCAGGGAGAGAGAAACCAGAGTCACTTGGAAGCAAGAGAAGACCCAAAAAACACTGGATGGTTCCATCGCTGATTGTGCTCACCACTGAAAGAGCATGGCAGTTATGGCAATTGACTCATGGATATCAAAAATTGTTGCTGAGACTAATGCAGGATTTCAAAATCCTCAGGAATCATTGGAATCCCTGAGACATGATAAGATTGTTGTAGGACTTGAAAACCCTCAGGAATCATTGGATTCCCTGAGACATGATAAGACTATTGCAGGACTTCAAAATCTACAGGAATCATTGGATTCCCTAACACATAATAATACTATTGTAGGACTTCAAAAACTTGCAGGGATCATTGGATTCCCTGATACATAAAGTAATGGACAATAGTTTGATTTTGGATTATCTCTTGGTTGCTGAAGGAGGTGTATATGTGATTGTTATTTATATAGCCTCTTTCTAGGACTTCTGGAAATCTTTTACAATATCATGTTGATTAATATTCATATTGTTTGTTATATCAGCACTTGCATGTACAGTTCATGTTTGTTACAACACATTGAGCCTGCAAGAGCTATGGGGAGAGTCATCACTGCTAGCCTGTGCTTTATTGCTATGGACTTGTGTAATACCTCCCATACTGATGGGTTTGTGTATACCTGTTTCTACTAAGACCCTTCAGCACAGAAACCCACTAACAATATCTGGCTTGACTCCCCACTGGTGTTTTTCATCTTTATTCCTGAGAAGTCAGGGAGGGCCCAACTACCTGTATTCTAAAACAAAAGGAAGCAGGAGATGTAGAGGGCTAAAACTCCAAAAAAGGGATGCTTGAATCAGACAACCAAGCTCTTAAGGCTAATTACCTATTCAATGTAAGACAATGGCTCTATATACATATTTAGATGAGATAGTGTTGTGATGCTTGTCCTCACCATTGGTGCTTGCTGAATGTTTGGTGGTGAGATAATTGTAGGCAAGCATTGGAGGGTGGAGGGAAAGAAGTGAGAGGCACTTGGCTGCAGGACAAGGAGGAAAGAGGCTGCAGACTCTGGACTCCAGAATCCAGGATACATTTTTGGCAAGTCAAATTGCAGCTTGCCTGCCTCCTTCACTTCTCCCCCTAAACACCAAGGACTCTGATTTATCCTGACTCTGGCTGACCCTGAGGCCCTCCAGGGAGCTAGCCTATGCTTTACATTGTTGGAATCCTTACTAACTGCTAACTAATTAGAGTTGATCTAATCTTACAAGAAGATGTTTTGGCCAGAACCTGAAACAAGGTACTAAGTAGAACTAATTAATACAAGGCTTGTATTCACACCTTTACTCATTGGAGTCCACAAGTATGCTAGCTTCACAAAGTACACTTTCTAACTTCAAGGGAGTCCACACCTCCCTTAAAGCTCATTGGGCCAGAGAGCACTATGGGAGAAAACCCATAATCCCATTCTCTCAGAAGAGTCAGATAAAAGGCCAGCGATGAGGGCTCTATGTCAGAATACATTTTTTCCTCTTGGCTGGCTGGTGGCAGATGAAGAGCTTACAGAGGAAGAAGCTACGAGACGAGGTTTCAGCGGACAACCAGATTCATCTTCATCTCACACCACTGTAGTTGGTGGCTGGGCTCCCCAGAAGGAGTCAAGAGAGACATTCCATCTCTGTGTTGGTTGGAGGCTGAAGAAAGCAGAGGCAGAGGCTGAAGGACAGAACCTTTGGATTTGGAGACATCCGAAGGGCTCTAAGTCTCTAAGCCCTGTGTTTTGAGAAGAACAAGAACTCCAACATTTGAACTCATAACATTGCATCTTGGAAAAAACAGTTATAATCAGTTCCTTCATTTCTTTTTTTAGATCCTCTTCTTTAAATTTCAAATAACATTAAACCTCATCACTCAAATGAAACAATCTTAACAAATTAAGTTATGACAAATCCAATGGCAATTCTTGAGCCTCATCATTCTTGAAGTAAACAAAGTATTTAAGATGATTAAGCCTCTTTCCCCATTAGCACTCTCTTTTATTGATTTTTACTTCCCATGTTTATAGTGGGTACTGTTTTCTCTTAAGACCCTTTAACTTGATTATCTCATCAATTTTCATAGATTTTGGTCTTATCCTTATGCATGTGACTCCAATATCTATAAACCCATTTTAGGCTATTTTGTGAGTGCCAATGCCATATTTTAAAACACATATATATCATTTTGAACCAATTGTTCCTGAGTTATCTCAAGCTCAATTTTTTAATCAATTATCCTCAAACTCACCAATTTTCCTAACTTTGTCATTACTATCTACAGTGAAGTCTTTCAGTTACCCAGATTCAAAACCATAAACTTGACTTCTCCCTAAATTTCCAATTGATTGTCAAGTCCTGCCTTTTCATCTCTACATCTTTTAGATACAATCTCTCTCTTTTTTTTATTCATATAGTCACCATTCTAAATTTCACTGTTATTAGCTCTTGTCTGAACTATTGCAACTCCTAATTGGTCACTGACTAATGTTCCTTTATAGATCAATTCAACCTTCACAGAACCATGAAAGTGATTTTTCTTAAAGTACGGATCTGCCCTTACTCAATAATCTCCTATGTCCCTCTATAACCTTTTGAATTAAATATGAAAACCATTTTCCATTAAAAACTCCTCAAAATTGTTCCCCTTCATATTTTTCTAGTCCTTTAACATACTATTCCCTTCCATTCATTCTACATTGCAACTTTACTGCCACACAGCTTGCTGTAGTAGGTAAAGAATACTTGGTCTGTAATCAAGAGGAAAAGTTCAAATTAAGCCTCAGACACTTACTAGCTATGTGGCCCTGGGTAATTTATATGACCTTTGTGTTGTCTTAGTTTATTTATTTATAAAATGGGCTTGTTCATAGTATTTACTTCCCAAGGTTGTTGTGAAAATAAAATAAGCTAATTTTTATAAAGTACTTTGGTACCCTAAAAATACTGCTTGAATGTTAGTGATGATAATGATGGCAGTAATGCACTATCATCCATTTTTTTTGCACTTGTGCTGAATGCCTACCTGTTGGAATCCTTACTAACTGCTAAGTAATTAGAGTTGATCTAATCTTACAAGAAGATGTTTTGGGCAGAACCTGAAACAAGGTACTAAGTAGAACTACCCATAATCCCTCTCTCTGGAAGGAGCATAAATAGGCCAATGGGCCAGTCGGAGAGTGCTCGGGAGAGGAAGACGCTACAAGTCGAGATTTCACAGGAATGACATGAAGACTGGAGCTGGCTGGAGGCTGAAGAAAAGCAGAGGCAGAGGCTGAAGGACCAGACCTTTGGATTTAAAGACATTTGGAGAGAGCTCTTGGAACCAAGCAGTGAGATAGGCCTCTAAGCTAACCGGGCTATATTGAAAATAATAAAAGATCTGAACTTTCATCACCTGGCTGCGTTTTGAGAAGAAAAAGCTCACAACATTTTGGCGCCCAACGTGGGGCAAACAGACCCCTCAGTGGATTTCAGTGGAAAATCTCCGATCCTGATTCAAGTGGAAAAGCCCTGATCCTGATTCAAGTGGAAAAGCCTCTGATCCTGATCCAGTGGAAAAGACTTCAACCCAGAAATTAGGGTGAGTGCAACAAAGAAATTTTGTTAGAAGAGTTAAAGTAGAATTTCAGCTAAGATGGGACAGATATTTAGAATATGGGGGCTAGACAAAAATGCTCCTTTAGAAGAAATCATTAGATGCTGTGCCACAGTGGGCACAAATGCTTATTACAAGGTCCTTCTTGGCAGAGGAATTCTAGAGAAACTCGTCGATGTTTTCAGTGCAGAAAAATTGGACATTTGAGAGCTCATTGTAGATATGGAGATAGAGTGAGAAGACAGGGTGAGAGAAAACCCAAAACCCCATGTCCAAAATGTAACCGAGGCTTTCATTGGGCCTCTAAATGTATATTGACCCAGAAGAATGAGAGACAGGGCCCAGCTCCAAAGTATCAATCAAAGGACAGGTGGGGCATGATAGCAGCTGAGGTTGCACCCAGAGAGACTTTAGAAATTCAGAACTCTGATGTCATCAACCAACAGAAAAGCAATCAGGATTACAGTTGGGAAGAATACAGGCCTTTTAAGACAACAAGGCAATATCCAGTGCAAACAGCTCCAATGTAATTACCAGGTGATGAGGAGAAATCCCAAATTTGGTAAATAGAAGGGAATTAGATTAACTGCTAGGGGAAGAGGATCTGCTTATATTTCCACAGATGGAGAAAGAATCAAATGGCTGACAAGGAGACTGTTAAAAAGACTTTTAAAATCTTCAGGAATCATTGGATTTCCTAACACAAGATGAAACTGTTTCAGTTCCTGAAAAACCAGCAAGAATCATTGGGTTCCCTGAGATGAAAAATTGTTGATGAGACCTTTTGCAGTACTTCAGAGCCTACAGGAATTATTAGATTCCTGGCACATGAACTAATGGACAATGGAATCCTATTGGACTGTTTCTAGGACTTATGGACATGTGTAAATTTTCAGGTTGATTCATGTTGTTACATTACTACTAGCCTGTGTTATATTGCTATGTGCTTATGTAAATTATGTATAATGCCTCCCATATTGATGGATTTATGTATACCATGTATATCATATTGATGGATTTATGTGTACCCCTTCAGAAACCCACTAATCTGATTAGATTTCCTATTTCCTTTGGTGTTTTCATCTAACAAAAGAAAGGGGGAGATGTTGGAATCCTTACTAACTGCTAAGTAATTAGAGTTGATCTAATCTTACAAGAAGATGTTTTGGGCAGAACCTGAAACAAGGTACTAAGTAGAACTACCCATAATCCCTCTCTCTGGAAGGAGCATAAATAGGCCAATGGGCCAGTCGGAGAGTGCTCGGGAGAGGAAGACGCTACAAGTCGAGATTTGACCGGAATGACATGAAGACTGGAGCTGGCTGGAGGCTGAAGAAAAGCAGAGGCAGAGGCTGAAGGACCAGACCTTTGGATTTAAAGACATTTGGAGAGAGCTCTTGGAACCAAGCAGTGAGATAGGCCTCTAAGCTAACCGGGCTATATTGAAAATAATAAAAGATCTGAACTTTTATCACCTGGCTGCGTTTTGAGAAGAAAAAGATCACCAACACCTACCCCTCTAACTAGAATGCTCTCCCTACTTACTTTATATTCTTCTAATCTCATAGTTTCTTAATACTTGATTCAAGCAACCTCCTTCTCCATGACACCTTTACTGATTTCTCATATGTCAGGCTAAAATTATTCTTTTTCTAGTTGAATTTCTAACTGAAAAAACAGTTTTGAAGGTCATAAGGATCTTTCATATGGCAAAGTACCTGGTACTGATTCTATTCCAGCTGAGATTTATGGGATAGGGGCCCACTACACACACTAAAGCAAACTGAAATGTTCTGCATTATATGGCAAAAGGAAGTTAACCCCAAGAGTTCAAGGATGCTTTACTACCCATTTCTATAAAAGAAAGGAAGTAGAGTGTCCTGTGACAATGACGGGGAGGTTCTCTCTCTTAGTCATTGTGGGCAAGATTCTTACCAGAATCCTCCTGATTAAGGAGGCTTTCCGATTAAGCTGAATAAGAGAACACTGTATATAGCAACAACATGATTATGTGATGATCAACACTGATTCTTTTCAATAATGAGGTTATTCAAAGCAATTCCAATAGACTTAAAATGATTGCTGAACTTTCACCTGAAAGATTGTTATTTATCTAGTAACCAGTATGGCTTTAGAAGAGACCAAAGAATGGTCAATATGATGTTTGCTGCCCAACCACTCCAGTAGAAATGTCAGGAAAAGGACAGAAGACCATATATAACATATATTGATATGACCAAGGGTTTTGATACTGCCATACCATTCATTCATGGTCCAACTGGTTAGCAAATGAAAATCTTTTTAATGTTGTAGATAAGTTCACTTTATGGGACAGTGTATTTTCCAGGATTGTACACATAAGTAATGTACACATTGCTGCAGCAAGGTCAGTGCTTGTGATGTTCCAAAAGAAAGAGTGGGAGAGAACAGGTATCGGTCTGCCTACCAAACTGAAGTTCTATAAAGCTGGTTTTTGAATACCGTTATTGTTTGTCTGTGAAAAATGACAATTTATAGAATCATGTCAAGAAATTGAATTGCTCCCATTTGAAATGTCTTAGGAAGAATCTGAGGATTATAAGACAAGATAAGGTATCAAATATGAAAGTTCTTTCTTGAGCTTAACTGCCAAACATTTAAACCCTACTGAAGTGAGTGCAACTCCATCTTCTGACTCCATTGTTTGAAAGCCAAACACATATTTTCCTAAAATATTTTTTGGCAGGGAACTCAAACAAGGAAAGCACTTATACAAAGGTCAGAAGAATCAGTTCAAGAACAATCTCTACATCTATCTGAAGAACTTTGGAGTTGACTGTGAAGGATAACACTGGCATAGGACCATACAGCATAGTATGCCCACATTATAAAAATTGCTATTATCTATAAGCAAAGCTAAATTGAAATAGCTCAAAAGAAATGTGAGATGCAAAAAATTAGAGATATCTCTACTCCAAATAGACCATTTGTGCCTGACCTGTGAATATTTTACTATATAATATTTGAGTCTTCCAAGCCAGTTGATCACCCAGGTGATCATATTGTACCTTGACCTCAACATGATGATATCATGTAGGTCTGCAAGTATGAAAGACAACAATCAACTAATAATAAAAACAAGGCTATGAGTATAGAAATATCAGATACTAAGGCCAAAATTGAAATCAAATATCAGGAAAAATATTAAGGGAAAGATGGGATTTGATTTGAATCTTGAAAGAAGCTAGGTTAGGTCAGATTTTGAGAAAAGAAGAAACAATATTCCAATCAAAGCTAACAGATAAGTAGAAATACTCCAAATTGGGTCAGTGAGAAACAGTCCAACTTTTATTGGGTTGAGATATTACTTTTTTACTTCAGATACTCAAAACACATATTGAATATAGCCACACACATACGTACAGATTATAGGGTATGTGGAAAAGAGGAAAGAATAAAAAGACTAAAAAGCAGGAGAATGGATTTAAATGATATGAAATTTTTTACACTATCCCAGAAGTAATAATAACATTAGAGCTTCTTACATAGAACATAACTTTTGCAAGAAAATCACTTTGTCAACAGAGTTTGGTTTAGAGTTCCAGGCCAGAGGGAAGAACTGAAGAAGGATCTTGGCCAAAGGCACTATAACACATATCCTAACCACATATCCCAAGGCCAGAAGTGATCATACCAGCAATCTTCTGGTGATTAGGCAAAATGATTAGGCAAAAGAGAAAGATCCCAACCAGAGACAATCAGCCAATAAGAAAAAGAGATCCAGAAACTTAAGGAAGAAAATGACTCCTTGGATACTAGAATTGAACAACGGGAAGCCAGCAAAGTTATGAAACCAAGAAATAATAAACAAAATATAATTTTAAATAATAGAAGAAAATGTAAGATATCTCATAAGAAAAAAAAAACAGATCTGGAGAACAAATTAAAATGGGAAAACATGAGCATAATTGTACTAAGTAAAAGTATAACCAAAATAATCTTGATATAATGGTACAAGAAATAATTAAAGAAAATTATCCTGAAGTGTGAGGAAAAGAGAAGAGAAATGAAATAGAAAAAAGATTCACCCATTTATCACCTAAAAAAGATCCTACAAGGAAATTCTACAAAAATGTATTCTTAAATTCTTAAAGTTTCAGCAAGAAGAAAATTCTTTTAAGTTACAAGAAAAATAATTCAAATATGATGGAGCTATAATTAGAATCACAGAAGACTTAACAGTACCTTCATTAAAAGACCACAAGTCTTCCAAGATCATGTATCAAAGAAGAAAAAACCTATAGTTGTGGACAAAAAAATCATGCCAAACAAAATCAAAGGAAATCCTGAAAGAAAAAAAGGATATTTAATGAATTATCAGACTTTCAAGATTTTGATGCAAAAGACCTGAAATTTACAGAAAATTTGGGATTCAAGGTCCAAGAGAAATATCAGGTAAATATTATATTAAAGATCAATTTCAAGGGACTCAATAAAGATAAATTGTTTAGACTTTATACAGGGAAATGTAAATCATATATCTAAGCTTTTTGTCAGTAAAGGGATATTTGAAAGAAAGATTTGAGTAGAGCTGAATATGATTCTAAAAAGCAAATCCACATAGGAAAAGGTATATAAAAAAGAATAATTAGATTATAAGAATGAGGTGCAAGGACAAGAAATGACACAGAAGAATTAGAGGGGGATGAGGAGGACTGATAACTTTGGAATGATTCTCATATTTGTAATGGCTTTAAGAGGTAACAATACAAATATATTTAGAAGAATAAAAAAAAGTTTTCTAGTTTTATTAAAGAAATAAGAGGAGGATAGAAGAACATAAGTAGGGGTATAGAAGGAAGTATTGTGGGAATGGGCTAAAGAGGGAGAGAAAAGGTGGGAGGAAAGACTAGGGAGAAATGATAAGGAAGAGATCCTTGGGAGTGGGGGTGGTTCACATATTAGCAAGACAAGATTGCAGGTAGAAGTACAGCAGAAGAATCAGCTGGGATAGGAAAAAAAAGATATACACAAACATGGCCACGACAGAATTTATCAGAAAAAATTTCGGTAGTAATTATTCATCTTAGACAAAATTAAAGTTAAACTAATTTTAATAAAAGGAGAAACACAGGGAAACTATACTATATGTCAACTATATTAATTAATACTGTTTTAGACTATTTACAACAACTAGATAATATAATATTGAAGTGTTGATGTGGTGTAGGAAATGATGAGTTGAAGTATTTAGAAAAATATGGAAAGGCTTGGATGTGAGAAGGATAATGTTAAACATCTTCAGAGAATCAAAGTATAGTAAAACTTTACATAGATATATTTTTGTATGACTATAGATATATAATATATGTATTGTTATATGCATATGTATATATAAGTAAATACACATATACATATATGAATATATAACTATATACTTGCTTAATTGTGGCTTGCTTGGGGGAATTGTGAGTAGGTGGAGGAAGGGGGTGGGAGAACAAAAGAATACCTATAAGGAAGCAAAGATTATTCTTGAAATGGAAATTTATAGCTTCATATTTTGACTTCTCTTATGTACTGTGTGCACATGAAATTTTTTTCTTTTTTAATTTTGAAGTTTTAAGTAAATACATAAAAAAATAAAAATTTATATGTGCTAAGTTTGAAGTTCTTATGTGATATGCAGTTTAAGATACTCAACAAGTAGTGGATGTAGGACTGAGTTCAGGAGAGAAATTAGGGCTAGAAATGTTGATTTGGAAACCACTGGCATAGAAATAGCCAGTGAATACCTGGTTTAGGTAGTCTTATAGTTGTTTTGAGGACCTTCCTTGTTTCCTTTGCAAAGATACCAGTGGAACAAACAGATTGTATATTTACCTTCCTTACTCTTACCATTTCAGATTATGGTCTTTTCATTCATACATTTAACAGATATCATCAATCTGTCCTTTTTTCCTTTGAAGTTGTTGATTATATAATAAACCCCATTTTACTCATTTGTCTCTTTATGATAATCTGATTTTTAAAAAATTGATAGTTATGGTTTCCCATTATTTGAAAACATAGAACAAAAAGTAGACTACTCATATTTTAAAGATAGCTCTTTCTATGGGGCATAAAAGATTCCTTAAAAATTACTTTTTAGCTTTCCCATGAAAATTCAGTCCACTTTCCACCTCACATTAAATTCTGTACACATAACAATTCAAGTCAGAATACACTTCCCCAAACTTATACTTGTGGAGTTGATTTTGAGTACCAACATACATGACTAAATTTAAATTTAAAAGTCTGTTCATTTATACTGTCTGCTTAAGAAACTGTACATCAGTGTTAGAATAGAGGGAAAATGAGGCATGAAATCATGGTTAGCTAATTTCCTTTGAATAAATGGTGAAAACATTTTGTTGAATTTTTGGAAACATTTCCTCTAAGTTGGATATACATAGTACAAACCAGTTCTCACTAACTTATCTGTGAAGATGATAAAACCCCATTTGTTTACTGTTTAGCAGAAACAAAAAGTCATTTGTGTTGGCCATGTGAATCTCTCTATGTTATGTGATTTGAAAAATCTAGAAAGGCTTTCTACTCTAAAATAACTTCTGCATTAAACTGTCATGACACAACACATTCATACACACAAATACATATATACACATATGCATACAGATACATTTATGTAGATATACATGTGCATATACAAAATGTGTACATATATATGTATGCATATATAACCTAGACCTATATAACTAGGAATCAGAAGAATACAGATGAACTCATCACCTTGAAAAGAGCTAAGCCTGATTCAAAATAACAGTTTGACAAATGGAAAGGACCACAGAAAGAGCCATCTATGTTCACTCACACAACAGATTCCCTACGACAGATTCCTGAAAAGTTGTTGGTTTTGGTTTTGCTGTTGCTGTTCTTTTTCCAGCCTTTGTAATCTATCTCTCTTGAGGCTACCCATTGCTCCAAGGCAATATAAAATAAGTAAAATCCTTTCTCTACATGTCAGCCCTACAAAACTTTGAAAATAGCAAACATGCCACTTTTGATTATGTATTTTTTGGGCTAAAAATGCCCAATTCTTTTAAAAGAATCTCACATGTCATGAACTTAATGCATTTCAACAACATCATTAAGCCTCTTCTGAATATTCTTTCTATTTGAAAT
The DNA here is from genome assembly GCF_016432865.1 of Antechinus flavipes. Lineage (NCBI taxonomy): Eukaryota > Metazoa > Chordata > Mammalia > Dasyuromorphia > Dasyuridae > Antechinus > Antechinus flavipes. The sequence continues at coordinate 525,458,715 of NC_067398.1, read as the reverse complement.
GCTATATCTAGAATTTGCATGAGGTCCAACAAATCAAAGTAAAGTAAAGTATATTATCTACACATCATTAACCTTTATGCTTTTCTCTTCTTCAATATACATTGCTCAATACAGAGTTTAAGAATAACTTAAATCTACAGATCTTTTTATTTTCCTATAATAATTCAAGTCAAAACACACTTACCCCAATTTAAACTTGTGGAACTGATTTTGAGTACCAACATATAAGACTTTAAATTTATCTTTACTGAATTACATTCTATTAGGTTTAGCATAATGATCTAGTCTGTCGATGCCATCTTGGATCCTGACTTTCATCCAACTCTTTTTGTCATTATTCTCAGTTCTGTGTCAATACCAGTTTTGTAAGTATCCTCTAAGCATGAGCTTCTTAAATTGTGGAGGGTTGTGAAATTATGATTAATTTTGATAATTATTTGATTGTTATAGCCATATCTGTAAATTTGGGATCATGTAAAAATTTCCCAGGCAAAAATGGGTTGCAAGCAGAAAATGTTCAAAAAGTGCTACTCTGAGTCCCTTCATTTTAAATCATTTCAGTTCAACAAATATTTTTAAAAGCCTAGACCTAAGGATACAAGTATAAGTTGCTGTCCCTTTAAGCTAATGCCTTTTCATGTGGAGAAATTTACTGTGAAAGATCAGGAAAAAGAATAAGTTCTGAGTAAAATAAAATTGTTAATATGCATTTAAATGAAAAATTTCAGAAGGATATTTGGGACAAAAGTATTTGTGGCATAAATATGAAGATTTGAATTACCTTCTGAAGGAGGTAGAGTGATACCATTTTTGTTTGTGAATGTTTTGATGGTCAAAAACACAGTAAATAATTTTTCCTTGTTGAAAACGTTATTATTTAAGCATCAAAAATAATTTCGAAGACAAAGACTATAGAAAAAGACCATATGAAAGACTAATAAATATCTACAGTTGCCAAGTCACTGTGGTCACTCAATTTATTTTCATTTAACTTTTTAAAGACATAACATTGCAAAATACACAAAACCATATACATGATTTGTCACTGATGGGTGATAAGACTATTTGATTAGTTTTTACTATATAAGCAAAAGGTGATTCATTGAGTGGCACCAATTTGACTCAGTAAGAACATAATGAAGAACCTAGTCAAGATAGCTGAGTATCAGGTATTGTCTGAGTTCTTCCTCAAAAATGTCCGTGTACTTTTAAATAATGACTCTAAACAAATTTTAGAAGCAGCAGAACCCACAAAAACATGAAGTGAAACAATTTTTCCAGCCCAAGACAACCTAGAAGTTTGACAAGAAACGTCTGTTGCACCAAGGTGAGAGAGGAGCATGGTCTAGCAGGCTTGTCAAGTGCAGCCAAGTCCCCAGTAAACCAAGAGTGAGCCTTGGGCAACTGAATCAGTAGCTGTTTCTACACCTCTCAGTCCACAGACTCCAAAGACAGTTAGAACGTACCAGGAAAAGTCTATCACATCTGGGTGACAATGAAGTACAGTAAAGCCCAGACCTTACCAGAACAGCCCAGGCCTCAAGTAACCAGGTGCACATTTTGGGAGCCACTGAATCAGCAACTATAGTCGTTGCTTTCAGAGAGCTCAGTCCAAAGAAAGTGAGGGGTCAAATAATTGGTCAGAAGATTACAGGAATGTCTTTGACAACATTGAGGCAGGACTCTGTTGCTTTGCACATTACTTGGATTCAAGTCATATCAACTGATTGACATCCATTAAGTTTCCAGTTTTTTGCCTCTATGAAAAAGCTGCCACAAATATTTTTGCACATGTGGATCTCTTTCTCTCGCTTAAGATCTCTTTGGGATATAAGCCCAATAGAACCACTGCTGGGTGAAAGGGTATGCACAGTTTGGTAATTTTTTGAACATAGTTCCGAATTGCTCTCCAGAATGGCTGGATCCATTCACAACTCCACCAATAATATATCAATGTCCCAGTTTTCCTGCATCCCTTCCAACAGTCCTCATTATTTTTTCCTGTTGTCTTAGCCAATCTGAGAGGTGTGTAGTGGTATCTCAGAGTTGTCTCAATTTGCATTTCTCTGATCAATAGTGATTTAGATCACCTTTCCATATGATTAGAAATAGTTTTAATTTCTTCATCTGAAAATTGTTTGTACATATATTTTGACAATTTATCAATTGGAGAATATCATGAATTCTTAAAAATTTGAGTAAATTCTCTATTTATTTTAGAAATGAGGCCTTTATCACAACCCTTAAATATAAAAATGATTTCCCAATTTATTGCTTCCCTTCTGATCTTGTCTGCATTAGTTTTGTTTGAACAAAAACTTTTTAACTTTATATAATCACAATTATCTATCTAGTATTCAATTATGAGTTCCATGTCTTCTTTGGAAACAAATTCCTTCCTTCCCCACAGATCTGAGAGGTAAACTATCCTATGTTCTAATTTGCTTATAATATCACTCTTTATGTCTAAATCATGAACCCATTTAGATCTTAGCTAGGTCAAGCCCTAATTTCTTCCACACTAGTTTCCAATTTTCCCAGTAGTTTTTATCAAACAGTAACTTCTTATCCCAAAAGCTGGAGTCTTTGGGTTTGTTAAGATGAGATTTCTATAGTTATTGCCTATTTTGTCCTGTGATCCCAACCTATTCCACTTATTGACTACTCTATTTCTTACCAAATGTTTCTGATGAACACTGCTTTATAATATAATTTTAAGTCTGGCACAGCTAGGCCACCTTCATTTGCATTTGTTTTTCATTAATACCCTTGAAATTCTTTACCTTTTGTTCTTCAGATGAATTTTATTACTATTTTTTCCAGATTTGTAAAATAATTTCTTGGGAGTTTGATTGGAAAGGCACTAAATAAGTAGATTAATTTAGGTAGTATTGTCATTTTTATTATATTCACTCGGCCTATCCATGAGCACTTGATATTTTTCCAATTGATTAAGTCTGACTTTATTTGTGTGAAAAGTTTTTTGTAATTATATTTGTATAGTTCCTGACTTTGTTTTGACAGATGGATTCCCAAATATTTTATACTATTGACAGTTATTTTAAATATAATTTATCTTTGTATCTCTTGCTGCTGGTCTTTATTGGTAATATGTATAAATGCTGATGATTTTGTGCATTTATTTTATATCCTGCAACTTTGCTGAAATTGTGAATTGTTTCTCGTTGTTTTTTAGTTGATTCTCTAGAATTCTCTAAGTATACCATCAAATCATCTGCAAAGAATGATAATTTAGTTTCCTCATTACCTACTCAAATTTCATTAATCTCTTTTTATTCTCTTATTGCCAAAGCTATAAATACAACATTGCATAACTATTACATATTGTGTATTGTATAAATTACATAAAATACTTATATAAAATATAAATTATACAAAATATTGTATAATTACAATAAAGCTAAATACAATATTAAATAGTAATGGTGATAGTGGGCACTCTTGTTTCACTCCTGATGTTATTGGGAATAGTTCTAGTTTATCACCATTACATATGATGCTTGCTGATGATTTAGAAATAGATGCCATTGACTATTTTAAGGAAAAGTTTATTCCTATACTCTCTAGTGATTTTAATAGGAATGAGTGTGGGATTTTATCAAATACTTTTTCCTACACCTATTGAGATAATCATATTTTTTGTTCATTTGGTTATTGATAGAGTTGACTATGCTGATAGTTTTCTTAATATTGAGCCAGCCCTACATTTTTGGTATAAATCTTACTTGGTCATAGTATATTCTGGGAATGACTTTCTGTAATCTTGTTGTTAACATTTTATTCAAGATTTTTGCATCAATATTCATTAGAGAAATTGATCTATAATTTTATTTTTCTATTTTCACCCTGCCTGGTTTGGCTATGAGCACCATATCTGTGTCATAAAAGGAATTTGATAGGACTCCTTCTTTCCCTATTGTTCCACATAATTTATATAGTATTGAAATTGATTGTTCTTTAAATGTTTGGTATAACTCACATGTAAATTCATCTGGCCCTGGGGATTTTTTCTTAGGAATTGATTAAAAGCTTGTTATATATTTTTTTCTAAAATGGGACTATTTAAATGATTTATTTCCTCTTCTGTTAACCTGGGCAATCTATATTTTTGCAGATATTCCTCCATTTCATTTAGATTAACAAATTTATTGGCACATAGTAGGGCAAAATAACTCCTAATTATTGCTCTAATTTCCTCTTCATTGGTGGAAAGTTGTGCCTTCTCATTTTTGAGACTAACAATTTAATTTTATACTTTCCTTTTTCTAATAAAATTAACTAAAGGTTTATCTATTTTGAAATTTGTTCCCCATAAAAACATCCTTTATATATATATATATATATATATATATATTTATTAATTAAATAGTTTTCTTATTTTCAATTTATTAATCTCCTCTTTTGTTTTCAGAATTTCAAATTTGGGATTTAATTGAGGGTTTTCAATTTGTTCTTTTTCTAGGTTTTACTTTTAATTTTTTAGTTGTTAGCCTAACTCATTGTTCTTCTCTTTATGTTATGCAAATGAGCATCTAGAGATAGAAAATTTCCCCTTATAAACACTTTGATTCTATACCACATTTTTTTTAAAAATTAGGGTGTTACTTTAATAACACTATTAAGGAAAATATTTAATTACAAATAAAAAAAGAAGGAAAAGATTTCTGCAAGAAAAGATCTTGGCTGTTGCATATGGAGGGATAAAGTAGTGAGCAGCAAAGAGATTACTGGTTTTCATTTATTAAAAGAGTGAAAAATTTAAGAAGGTATGGGTAATGTTATAATTAAAATGTAATAGAACAAATTATCTAATGCCACATTATTGGGCTCTTTATTGAGCTTTTGGTTATCAAAAACTCATCCTAGCCCTGTTTGTAGTGGCTAGAAACTGGAAAATGAATGAATGCCCATCAATTGGAGAATGGTTGAGTAAATTGTGGTATATGAATGTTATGGAATATTATTGTTCTGTAAGAAATGACCAGCAGGATTAATACAGAGAGGCTTGGAGACATGAGCTGATGCTAAGTGAAATGAGCAGAACCAGGAGATCATTATATACCTCAACAACGATACTGTAAGAGGATGTATTCTGATGGAAGTGGATTTCTTCTACAAAGAGATCTAACTCAGTTTCAATTGATCAAGGATGGACAGAAGCAGCTACATCCAAAGAAAGGACACTGGGAAATGAATATAAACTGCTTGCATTTTTGTTTTTCTACCCAGGTTATTTATACCTTCTGAATCCAATTCTTCCTGTGCAACAAGAGAACTGTTCAGTTTTCCACACATATATTGTATCTAGGATATACTGTAACCTATTTAACATGTATAGGACTGCTTGCCATCTGGGGGAGGGGGTGGAAGGAGGGAGGGGAAAAATCGGAACAAAAGAGAGTGCAAGGGATAATGTTGTAAAAAATTACCCTGGCATGGGTTCTGTCAATAAAAAGTTATTTAAAAAAAGAAGATGAACAAAATGCATAATGCCTGAATATATATAACTATATTTCATAATAAACTGCACAAATAAATTAAAGTACTAAAAAAACTCATCCCAAATAAAAAAAGCACAATATTCAAAGGTGATAAGATCTTTAAAAGCACCCATATGTCAAAATGGATGCTATATACTAAGTTAAGCCATTTCAGTGAAAAGAAAATATTTTAAAATACTTTTAGTTGTCTGGTGTATATACAAATTTTGGTATGATATCTCATTATTGTCATTCTCTTAGATGAAATTATTGATTGTGTTTATGGTTTGCTATTTTATCCATTCATTCTTTAGGATTAAATTATTTAATTTCTAATTAATTTTTGGTTTACTTTCTCCTGGCTTTATATTGCATGTGATTTTTAATGCATTATGATATGAAAAAAAAAAAGCATTTACTATTTCTGCTTTTCTGCATTTGATTTTGAGGTTTTATGCCCTAATATATGGCCAATTTTTGTATAAGTTCTATGAACCTCTGAGAAAAAAGTAAACTCCTTTCTGTCTCCATTCAAATTATTTCAAAGATCTATCATACCTAACTTTTCTACCATTTTGTTTACTCCTTAACTTCTTTCTTATTTATTTTGTGGTTTGATTTATCTAGTTCTGAGAGAGCAAGTTTGAGATCCCCCATTAGTTTGGGTTTGCTCTCTACTTCTTCTTGCATATCTCTTAACTTCTTCTCTAGGATTTTGGATGATATGCCATTTGGTGCATATATGTTTATATTGATATTGCATCATCATCTATGATACACTTTAGTAAAATACAGTTTCCTTCCTTTTCTCTTTTAATTAGATCTATCTTTGCTTTTATTTGATCTGAGATCAGCATGTCAACCTCTGCTTTTTGTTTTTTACTTCACCTGAAGCATAATAGATTAACATACACACTCAATTATGTACAGAAATCTATTTTATCCTACAGGAAAATAGGAAGGAAAGGGGATAGGGGAAAAGACAAGAACAACAAGATGGAGAGCAGATGGGTGGGAGAAGGTTGTCAGTAGCAAAACACTTTTGAGGACAGAAAGGGTGTCTGTCTTTCACCTGAGGGTGAAAGGACAGAGAAAATAGAATAAATTAGAGAAATACACTCAGAAATAGTAATTGTGAAAAAACATTGAAATAGGTTTCTCTGACGATGATCTCATTTCTCAAAAATTTATGAATAATATAAATTGTCAGATTTATATAAATAAATCTTATTCCTCAACTGATAAATATTCAAAAGGTATGTACAGTTTTCAGATGAAGTAATCAAAGCTATCCATATTCATACCAAAAAAATGCTTTAACTCACTATTGATTGGAGAAATGAAAATTAAACAATTTTGCAGTACTACCTCATACGAATTAAATTGGCTAATAGGACAGAAAGAAAAAATAATAAATGTTGGAGGGGATGTGGGAGAAAAATGAGACATTAATACACTGTTAGTAGGGTTATGAACTGATTCAACCATTTTGTACAGCAAGTGGAAACTATTATTAAAGGACTATTAAAAATGCATATACTTTGACTTAACAATACCACTACTAGGTCTATATTCCAAAAGAGATATCAAATAATAAGTAAAAGGACCTATATGTACAAAAATATTTATAGCAGCTCTTCTCTGGTAATTAAGAATTGGAAATTGAGGGGATGACCATCAATTGGGGAATGATTGAACAAATTGTGGCATGGATTTAATGATGGAATATTATTGTACTATAAAAAATGATGTATAGAATGCTCTCAGAAAAAATATGGAAAGACTTCTATGAACCGATGCAAAGGGAAATGTAATGAGTAATATTTAAAATGACCAATTATGAATTACTTAGCTATTCTCAGAAATACAATGCTCCAAGACAACTCTGAAGGAGTCATGATGAAAAATGCCCTCCATCCACAGAGAAGGATCTGATGGTGTCTGATTATAGCATAATTAAAACCAACAACAACAAAAAAGGCTCTTTCTTTTTCTTTCTTTCTTTCCTTTTTTTTTTTTTTTTTTTTTTTTTTTTTGGTCTATGTTTTCTTTCACAACATGAGTACCATAGAAGTGTTTTATATCACCACACATGTATAATCTTTATCAAATCACTTGCTTTCTCAATTAGAGGAGTTGGGAGGGAGAAATAATAAACATGTAACTTAAGAGTTTTAAAAAGCTAAAATGCTTTTATGTGCAACTGTGCAAGAATAAAATACTGAATAAATAAAAATAAATCATTTCAATAAAAGAAAACATGATTAAGAGATTGGAGAAGCATAGCTAGGAGGCCAGAAATATTCAAAAGACAGGGGAAATGAAGTAAGAAAGTCAGATATGTGAAGAAATGTCAGTCAGTCAGTCAGTCAGCTGACTGAAGGCTTCAACGACAAGAATTCTTTTTGGCTCATTGTTCTTCAGTGTCAACTAAATACCCAAAGAGATGAAGTCTCCTCATTCTTCTCTGTTCTCTAGATTTTGAAAGCAAAAAGGTAGCTTGCTGGCAAAATGGGTTCAATACTGGGCCTGGAATTAGGACTTTTAAGTCTGTATTTAAATCTGGCCTCAGATACTTTCTAACTTTCTCATCCTGGCAAGACACTTAATTTCTATCTGTCTCAGTATCTGTAAAATGGGAAGAAGAGTAGCACTTGTATTTGGATTATTATAAGGAACAAAGGAGATAATCATTGCAAATCACTTAGTATAGTGCCAGGCATAAAGGAAATACTACATAAACACATACATACAAGTAGACAGGTGTGTGTGTGTGTGTGTGTGTGTGTGTGAAAAAGGACAGAGACCTTGCTTTTCTTTATAAGAAGAGATACTGAGATATAATTGAATATTGTAAAATACCAGTGAGGAAATAGCTTTTTAGAATTCTCTATATTAATCAGAGAGCAGACCAATTTGATGAGCAGTTCTTTGGCTTGAAAATAATTGCTAGACTACCCAACAGGCAACACTTTTCCATCCCCTAAGATGACTGCAATTTTAAAAAAGCTATCATAGGGGCTGCTAGATGGTGCAGTGGATAGAATACCAATCCTGAAGTCAGGGAGACCTGAGTTTAAATCTGACACTTAACACTTCCTAGCTTGTTGTGATATGGGAGCACCCTGCCAATGGCTACAGGAGATCTAACTCAGACCTCTCACTCTCCTTGTTCTACAATAAGTGAGAGGATGATGATGATACAAGGAGAGTGAGAAGCAGTTGTGTTGTCTGACCTCTCTCCTCTTCCCTCTTGCCTCCAATTTATTTCATTCCTAGTCCACAAGAAACATCTACATTAGTAAAGGCTGCTTCCTTCAGGGATTTTATGATTCACATCTATGGAGGATTTCAGAGAATTGACCTGTCCCTTCACTTAGGCATGGTCCTTAACTATTTCTCGTTTTTTGTTTTATGAGAATACAACTAATTTTTCCCCAACAGCACTGTCAGCAAGTTTGTGCATTAGCTGTTATCTGAGTCCACATGCTAAGGTATGAGTCTGTATGCTAGGGAGTGCAAATAGCACTGTGGCAGGTGTTGAATCTTGTGAGATACCATGGAGGCAAACTTTCAAACAGAGAAGAGGATTGTAGTCAGAACAGGCATTTAAATCTCTCATCAGTCTCCTGGCTGGGCCCTTTGATTTGTTGGGTTATTTAATTACCAACTAAAAAAGTCTTACCAGGTTTCTTCTCCCTTTCTTTTCCCACGGGCTACCAAAGGAACTTTCTTGGGAGAATCCTACTCACGAACAGTTCTCAAACACTGCTGCTTATGTTTCTTGTGTTTCTTATGACCCACATTTGGGTGCCATAAGTTGTGCTATGGGAGTCACCTGCCAATGGCTGCTGGAAGTCTAACTCAGACCTGTAGAATGGATCTTCTTCATGTGAGAGAATGATAATGATTCAAGGAGACTGAGAAGCAGTTGCTGTTCTCTGACCTTTCTACTGAGAGGCAAATGCATTGTCTGACCGCTTTCCTCTTCCCTCTTGCCTCAAATTTATTTCATTCCTAGTCCACAAGGAACATTTGCATTAGTAAAGGCTGCTTAACAACTGCTTCAGGGATTTTATGATTTACAGCTGTGAAAGTTTTCAGAGAATTGACTTGCCTCCTCACTTAGGCATGGCCCTCAACACTAGCTGTATGACTCTGGGCAACTCACTTAACCACAATTGCCTCAGCAAAAAGAAAAAAAAAATAAAACTATATCTTCTCTTTTAGATGATCAAAAGAGAGGAAACTTTTCCACCTAAAGAGATATGAGGATCAAAATGGAAGCTGCTTGTGACATACAGAACTTTCTGAAAAGACTAATGGCATCAAAGTCTGGAGTCCAGAGTTGTGAAGTAATTTCTGCCTTCATGTGATTCTCTGCCAGATTTCTTTGGGTTTTCACACTCCCTCAGAAGTAGTGAGTGCATTGATAGGAGAGAGTTAGTCATTTAAGTTTTTTGTGTAGCTTGTAGTGTAGTCAATATTCCTGCATTTGCTTTAATGTATGAATACCTCCAATATTAGTATTTCTTCTGCCTTTTTACTAAACAAATGTCTATTTTGAATATCTAGAAGTATTATTATTATGAGTAGCCAATTTGCATAAATTGAAGCCCATAAATGGAGGATAACAAACTATGATAATGAATCAGGGAATGCATCATTATGACAGTTAGCTGCATTGAAGGACTAGAGGGTAGATAATAAAGACAATATTTCCTACTAGATGATTTTTTTTTTCCTGAGACTGACTAAATACTACCTTAGCATATCCATTACCTTGGTTTTATTATTATGTAAGTGTAGTAAAATCCATTTGACTGAAAGTCATAATTCAACTGAAAGATCTCTAGATATAATCTTTAATGAATACAGATGAAATACTAAGAACATTAGCAACAACAGAAATAGTTCCTTCCAATGGCTTCATCTTGACAATCATTTCCAATTTTATAATTATTATTCTTTCTGTGTTGAGAATTTTTTTTGCTTTTATTTGAGGTTACCTAATTATTAATCAGAAGTCTCTTTGAATCTTATGATTTTATTTCCACAAAATAACACTCAAGTTAAACTATATTCAAGTTAAAGATGTAAGTTCAGAACTGTCATGTCTTGCTTTGACTTCACTAAATCTGCCCTTTAGAATCATATGAAAGTGACCAAACTTATCAGACTCAGACATAATATTTAAAAGAACATCATTCATTGATCTGCTTATTATTTCCTTATTGCAATTGTTGATCTGTGCAAATTTCTAAAAAGACCAGAAAGCAGATATCTAATGATGTGGTGCCATGCATTTTTCCTTTTAAAAATTAATAGGATTTTATTCAAAACATTTCTTAAAATTAAAAAAAAAGATAACAATTTATCACTTCATTACTTTACAGATAGCTTCAGACCATAGATACAAATATCCTCATTTTCACTTAAATGTCTTAAAAGTTTTGTGGCTAATTGAAATATGTAGTATAATGACTTTAAGTAACTTTATAAATTACCTGTAAGATTGATTTTTTTATGGGAAATAAAGCATTAGATATCAGTATATTAAGTAAATAAAGGAATTCAGAGGAAATATTTACCTTATTGATCTCTGAATAGTATCTTCAATAGTACCTTCAAAGACCTAAATGAAACCATAAAGAACAAGTTTCTGAAAATACCATTCCATCTTCAATTAAAATTTTCCTTCTCTAATAAAAGAAGGTACAACAAACAACTTGGGGAGTCATTTCCATTGGTTTTTATCAATGATCGTACACATTTGAACTTCATCATGCCTTCCTTCCCTTGGAAAAATAAACAACAGGGAATCTCTGTATCCTTCAATAGTGAATTTTACTGATTTTCTGATAAAGAAGTTAGTTTTCTATAGTCATATGAAAGAAAATGCTCTAAATCACCATTGATTATGGAAACGCAGATTAAAACCACAAAGATCAGGGAGACACAGTTCTATTATATCAAAATTTTATATTCCCTAGTAGATTCATAAGCATTAACTACTTATGTTATTATAGAAGACTGAATCTCAGTGTTTTGTTGTTGCTGTTGTTTTTGTGTGTATGCGTGTGGGTTTCTGTGTGTGTTGTTGTTGTTGTTGTTGTTGTTGTTTTTAAAAGCAATCAGAGTTATGTAACTTGTGCAAGGTCACACAGCTAATAAGATTCATGTCTCTTAAGTCAAATTTGAACTCAGATCCTCTTGACTCAGAGTTGCTCTATTAGAAGTACTCTATCCACTGCTCCACCTCAGTGCTTTAAAAGTAGCTCTTAATTATATTCTGACTAAGGCTTGTTTTCCTTAAAACAGTATAATCTAATAAGTTATACAAGGTTTAACTAAAAGTAGTTAGATATGAATCTTTACCCTTAGGAGTTTGCCTCATGTGTAGAGATAGAGAGAAAATAATTTTTAGAAACTAAACCTCAAAGGGAGAGTAAATTATTTTATCATGCATAAGTGAGTGAATTTTAGGAGCATAAAAGTGGGGGAAAGTAGGTTGGGAAAATTATAGAATAGACTTCTGTAGCTTTGAAAGTTCTATAACTTTAAGTGGAAATGGGAATGTAAAAAACCTTGTAGCTCCTCAAGGTAACTGTCTCTAAAGAAAAGATATGAGTTCAAATTTGATCTTAGACATTTATGAGCTGTATGATTCTACCTAATTTATTTAACCTCTATTTGACCTAATTTTTTCAATTTTAAAATAAAAATAAAATAATAATTGGCCTGGATATATACCTCTATGGATTTTGTTTTTTGTGTTAAATATTTACAAAGCACGTAGCACAGTACCTAGCACATTTAAGCTGTTATACAAAAGCTAGTTATTATTATTAGCTTCTCTACAGTCAAGACTAGAAAATACCCATAAGGAAGGATGAAAGGGGAGAAAAAAGCAAGGGGAGAGAGAAGAAAAGAAACATGTAAAGAAACAAGCTTTTCTTAAAAGCATACTAAGATAAAAGCTTTACAAATATTATCTCATTTACTCATCACAAAACTCTGGACCTAGAAAGTGCTGTTATTATGTTTTTTGTTTGTTTGTTTGTTTGTTTTTTCCTAGATTTCTTTCTTAAGTGTAAAGAGCTGAAACTCTTAAAAGGTGTGCTTGAATAAGACAGCAGAGCACTTAAGACTACCTATTGGACAATAACTCTATTAGCATATGTTTGGAATTTCTCTTCTCAGAGATGCTTGAGGTTAAGAGAATGTAGGTAAGGATTAGGGGTGGAGTGAGAGAGGTGAGAGAACTTCACTTGACCTCAGGATGAAGAGGAGAAAAATGGGAAGATTCATGGATATTCTGGACTCTAGAATCAAGGAAGGCTTCTTGGCAAAACTCCTGGCAGTTTTGTCCATCTCCTTCACTTCTCCCCCTAAAGACCAAAGACTTTTGCTTATCCTGACTCTGGCTGATTCTGAGGTCTCCAGGGAGCTAGCTTGGACTTCACACTTAAGGATCAGGACTTAAAACCAATCTAATTCTAATTGACCAAGCCTCTTTTCAGTCACTATTTGTGTCCTGATTGATTCAGATTAAATATAAATAGCAGTCATTTTTGCTTTGGACAGAAACTTTGAAGGCCCTTCCCTCCCAGATTCATTCATTCATTCATTTATCCATGCATTCATTCATTTAGATTTTATTGGACTAAGTGATAGAGGAGATTCTTTGCTTCAGTGGCTGCCTAGCATTACTCAATGAAGGGATGCTGCTTCAGTCAAATTGAGACAAGTTGAAGACCTTAGCTTAAAAAGACCAAGTTTTTCTATGTCATTCAGGGCCATCTCCAACCATTTTGATCTATATCTTATCACCACTGTACACAGATGGCTCTGGAGGGGAAAGTGAGGCAGGTGATGGTGCACAACCCTCCCTTACTTAAATCCAATTCACTTCATGTCACAGTATCACTTCCTTGATGTCAGAGTCCTCTTCAAAAACAGAGGGAAAAACAATAATAACAACCAAGGAAACTGAATTAAACAGAATATAAGTGACTTTGCCAAGTTCACAGAGGTGGCTAGTATGCAAGGTTGGATTTGAACATATTTTCCTGATTCCAATATCAATTTTATATTTATCTACCTATAACTGTCTCTTGTAGGCTTTTAATACTTATTTATGTGATAAAGAATTTTTTGAGCAGGTGGTATAAATTTAGAAAAAAACGATCAAAAGTGGAAGTTAGAAAAAAGGAACAAGAGGAATATATGAGGCGTGGTCTACAGTGAAGGTGTGAAAACAGCATAAAAGCAGAGACAAGAGTGATTATTAATGCATAGAGAGAAATTTTAAAATTATTTTCAGAGTGTGATGGAACTAATTCATACCTCTAAAAGTCCAAATAATTAAATAAAATATTTCTGAAGAGTTCTATAAGTATAATTAGAGTTCAGTATTTCTAAAATACATTATAAATTTTAACAAAATACATTGATACCTTCCCCTATTGATTGAAAAGAAACTAGAAAAATTCAGGGTACCAATTGGATTCCAAAATGTCAAAGTCTGAGTACATATTTCTCAGGTGCATATTTTTAATGATTAGATATTATTAATATTTTTGAGGGTATAATCATATTAGTCAGGGTCATTTGAAGTTATCTGAGAAAGGGATTTCTTTTTGAATGATTTCTGCAAAATGGCTTTTAGATAGAAGGCCAGGAAATTGTTTCATAACTAGGCTAATATTAGACATTATTCTTTAAAGTTACATATAAAGCTAAAAATACAAGCTAATGAAAAACTCCACTATACTATGGAGTCTTTCCAAACAGGTCACATTAAGAACAATCACAATTATATGGTAGTTGTACTTTTTTATGTAAAAACTATGGAAATTAGAAGAGTGTTTAAGTGAACAAAAAGTAATTTGCTAACATTAAATAGGAAGACTATATTATTATCTCAACTGTTCTCTCAGATGGAGTCAAAAGCACTGCTAACTTCAACCTTTCTAGAAATTCTAAAGGATTATGAAACCTTTTTATGATCACAGAAGTGGTGAAAAACTGGGAGGGGAAGGTGACATAGATGTTGGAGGGGGAAACAACAGCATCATTTTCATTTATTGTAATTAATTTCTTAACAAAATGTGTATAGGGAATTTTCCACATTTGGAATAAAATGTTTCATTCCAAAATGCTATTCATATTCTTTGAAACTATTATTTCTTAAATCAAAAGTAAATTGATGATATTTACAGCTTAAAAATATCTGTGATGGTAGTTTTGGGTAATATGTATTTAAGCTTGGCAAAAACTCTGAGAGCAAAATCATATCATTAAAAAAAAATAAAAATCGTATCAAAATCTACAATAAATTCCAGCTCTTCTCTAAAGCATTTACTGATTTCTTCCACCAGAAAGTGCTACAACAATTTCTATTTTATCTCCATAGAATCTAACCAAATCTACAGATTTATATGTATTTTATTTATTATATTCAATTGTGAACTCTTTGAGGGTAGCAACCATATTACTCAGTCTGAATTTATTCATTATTCATTCAGAACCTAGTATGGTGCTCTGGGCAATGGATACATATTTTTTGGAATTTTAAAAATAATGAAAACTAAAATTTATGATTTATGTACTTCATGATTTGCAAAATGATATCTTACTTGACAGTCAAATGAGGTGGTTCAATACAAATATACAGAATTGAAATTCTTTTTTAAATCATGAATTAATTAAAATATTGGTTATCATTAGGAGAAAATATAAGTATTACAAACTTTTCTCTGGTGTTATGGCAGCTTATGAAAAATTGCAGACCCTAAAGAAGTGAAAAGGAGGAATAGGTTTTATATGCCTTTAAAAATAAATGAAATGTGCAAAATTTGGTCCCTTGAGCAACTGAAGTTATAAGAATAAGAGATTTCATTTCTAAATCTTGTGGCTGGCTCAGTATCACAAACAGGCATATCTGTCAAACAGAAATGGAGATTCTCTTTCATAGTTGCCTAAATAGAATTTATGAATCCTGCTGTAGAATGACTGGATGTGGAATCAGATTATCAAAGGAAGATATGGAATCTCTATGTGTGCATTAAGATATAAATCATCTGTTTTAGTGGATTTAGGCATAAAGCAAGCTGGAGAAGGTAAGATGGTATCTACAAAATCTTTCTTAGTTCTGTAATTCTTTCTCTCTCTTAACAGAGATTGTTAGATGATGAAAATGAACTTCCCTAGAGCAAAGATCTATCTCATTTTTATTCTATTACATGCCAGGAAAGTAGGTGTGATAATATAATTTTAAAAGAAGGAGGAAAATGACATTTTAAATCAAGGGGAAAAAAAGAAGTTTTGCTTACATCCTACTCAGTTATCTTCCTGCCAAGTTAGAATGATAGGAAGAGGGTGAGAACTAGAAATACTTAGATTTTACAGCAATAAAATTATCTTTCCATCTAAAGGAAGGCCTCGTGGCCTTATAGTACTATGAGAACATTGTAGTAAATGGAATTTCATGTACTCTTGCAAAGACTAATTTGCTTTTAAATAACCCACATATTGAAAAGCCTTGGGAAATGTAAACTCATTTGTCGTTAACACTGTGATAATGTAGATAGGCTAATTATCTAAGAAGATCATAAGCTTTCTGAGAATATGAAAGCTGTTATACTTATTATTACTACAGCAGCTGGCATAGTACTGACCAGGTAGTAGGTGCTCCCAAATACTTGAAAGAAATGATTGACTTAAATAAAAAGCATATTTTAACAAGACTTCCTGGAAATTTAAGAATAAATCAATGGTCTGATAAAAATCAGATCTCAGCTTCCTTGATACCAGAATTATTTTTAATGGCAATTATTAAATTAATCATCTTTTTTTTTCAAGAGCATCTTAAAAATATTCTGTTCAGTTATTAAGATGATATCAGTCTCAAATCTATTATTTGTTCAGTATTATTCATTGATATAGACATGATTCAGTTCACTTTTCAGCTTTGCCATGTCAAGGTCTGAAGTCTTGATGTTCCAAGATTCATAACAGCTATATATTTGTTCTCGTAGATGGAGGAAGGCACTAAGGAGATGAAATAGATTTTTTTTTTAAAAACTGGAGATTCTGACTTTCTAGAAATTAACATTTATAGACTCTTCTCACTTTCAGCACTGAAGATGCCTAACTAAAATTCAGTCCAAAAAAAAAGGCAGGAGATAGTATTTTCTTTTTGGGGGTTCTCAGTGAACCCCATAGTAATGACTGAATATCATACTCTCATTAAATCTAGACTTGAGATTGTCATAAAAGTGAGTAAATAAGTTTGAGATGCTTTAAAATTGTTTTGTTTTTATTTTTACTTTGCATTGTCCTTACTGGAAGAGACTTATAGTAATAGGTTGTTTATTGAATTGTTTTGTTTTGGTTTTATTTTTCTAGATGGGAGTTAACAGTTTCTTTAGACAAGAGCAGGACCTTCAGAAACGCTACCACCTTCAGCCTATTGCATCTGAAATTTAGTACAATGAACATTTCAAATAGTAAAAGACAAAAATACTGAGAAGTCTTTTTTTTTTCTGTTAAAAGAAATATGTTCTAATTCTAATTCTTTTCTTAAGTACCAATGTGACCTTCATTAAGTCACTGAAGAGTTTATGTCTCCAATTTTCCATAAATGAAATAAGGAAATTGAATTAAGTTGGGAATTCTTAATATGGATTCTGTGATTTTTTTTTAAATTTATCATTATATTTTAAAATAATTTGTTTTCTTTTCAATTTTACATATTTTATTTTACATTTCCAAAATTTTTACTCTGAGAAAGAACTTATAGGCTTTACCATACTGCCAAATGATTCCATGAAACAATAAATTTAATGAATCTCCACAAAAGGTGATCTCTAAGGACATTATCAGTTACAAATTTATGAAAGTTTTAAGATAACTGATGTGGCATGTTCTGGGATGACTTTATGACTTTCTACTTTCTTTTTTCTTTCCCATTTGAATTGCTGGGGGGCATAAAAGTATGTGCCCTCTTGATGTATGCATGATATTAAATAGGACTGGTAGCACAGGGAAATTGGAAGAATAAAAGGAAAACAAGATACTACAAGAGGGAGTCAGCCACAGAAAGAAAAGAAGATTCAGGAGATTTTTGTCCAATTTTGCACTGAGGATATGGACATGAAAGATTGAAGGATTTAAGAGTCATTCCAGCCTGGCCTGAGATACAAATCTCTTTAGTGAGAAGTAGGGAGAAGCAGGAGAGAGATTGCTCTGTGTGTGTGTGTGTGTGTGTGTGTGTGTGTGTGTGTGTGTGTCTGTCTGTCTGTCTGTCTTTCTCTGTCTATGTCTGTCTCTCTCCATCCTCCAAGTGGGAAGTAGTAATCAAGAAACTGAAAGTCAAGAACAGAGTATGTGTATAATACAGGGATAACATTAAATTTCATATTCTGAATTCTGTATTACTTTTGGAAATTTACATGCATTTTAGGAATTAATGGCTACTCATTCAAGTCTAAATTCTATTTTTGTTTTTTATTTAATGAAACTTTCTTCAATAATGTCAAAAATCTGTTTGCTTGTAAATTAAAAGTTGATTTGAGTATGCTGAATTGACATGCAAACACTCCCTGATTTACTAGTTGGGGGTTATAAAGCAAGGCAACTTGTAAAGTTAGTCATTATCCATAAGGTCATGAGATCTTTGCTAGGAGTGCTACTCTGGTGCATTAAACATTTAACTATAGCTAAAAATCTGTATTTTTCCTCTCCTTATTTTCTCCTTTACATAAAAAAGAAAAAGTTCCTATCCATTCTAATGCACCTAAAATATTCAGAAGCTGATTAATACAGTTGCAGTGGCCATTTTTTTGTTGGGTAGCCTATTAAAGGAAACCCTACATCAAATGAAGCTGCAAACTTTGAAAGACTTACATAACAGAGAGTTCTCTCTTGGATGGTAGCCATAGATGAGAGATTGAACAGTCAGTCCTCTGCAGTGAAAATTCCTGTACAGTGCAATTAAGTTCCATAAATTAGATATGCAAGCATTATAAAGCCAATCATGAAAAATATATTTTAATGAAACATATTATGTATGCACAGTCATTGTGAGTATTAGCAAGACAATTTTCATGTATACCTTGTATTCTTGATTAAAAAAAAAAAAAACTTTTTTTCTCTAGATTAAATGTGGAACTTTCCCATCCCCACTTAAGTTTTCTGTCTTCATTAATTTTAACAGGGCTTGTGACCTTTGAATTTAAGTGTTTATGGAACCAGAATGATGAAGTAGACATATGGGAAGTCTATTGCAATATACCAGGCACATGGTAATAAGAACATGTACTAAGATATTCATAGTGATAGTAAATAAGAGCTTATAGATTTGAGACAATAAATCAAAAACAAATGATGAAAATATTGATATGAAAAGTAAAGGAGGAGGAGAGAGGCTATACTCAAAGATGACTTAAATATGGGAGACTGGTTCAGTTGTGATACTACTGGTAGAAAAAGCAAAGTCAAAAGAAAGGGTATTTATATGAGAAAAGGGCAGGGTTATCCATAGTAATTATTTCATCATTCTCTGATAATCCATCTGCCAGTTTATATTAGATGTTCTTCAAGTTATAGTTCCACAGAATTATCTCAGGCAATTAAAGATTAAGAGACTTTCTCAGAGTTATATAATTAATATATATTGAGAATAGAACTTGAATTCAGGTCTTTCTGACTCCAATTTTGATTCTATTTGCACTATTACTGCTTAGAAGATAGAAATGGGAAAAGGAGCTATAAACTCAAGTGTGGAAATTTTGTGCCAGTGAGAACACACACACACACACACACGGACAAGATAGACAGAGACAGAAATAGATAGACAAAGAGAGAGACAGACAAATAACAGTAAGAGGATGAGAGGAGAAGGGAGAGGAGAGGAGAGAAGAGAAGGGAGTGACGAGGAGGAGAAGGGAAGGGGGAAGAGGGAAAGGGAGGGAAAGGAGAAAGAAAGGAGACAAGGAGGAAGGGAAGAGAAAGGATTGTAGGAGTGCAGAGATGGGAAGCAGAGATCTGAAAAGAGAGGAAAGAAAGTGAGGGGAAGAGAAGAGAGGAAGAAAGGGAAGGACAAGGAAGGGGAGGGAAAGGAAAGAGAGGAAGAGAGGGAAAACAGGGAAAGGGAGGGGACAGGGCAGAAAGATAGATGAGGGAAGGGGAAGAGAAGGGATGAAAAGAAGGAGGGGAGGAAAGAAATGCATCTTTTAGAATGATGGAGACATAAGAACTGAAGAAACTAAAAGCTGGATGGCACTTCAAGACTATTTTCTTTTTGAACAAAACTATATATCAACATGTAATTCCTCTTTAGCATCATTCACTAGTGATTATACCTTCATTTTAGTGCTTTAACTATTCTATTTGAAGGTATCTACCATGTCTCAAAGAAGCCATTTCACTTCTGAAGTGTGCTAAATATGAAGTTCCTTATAAGTAATAAGTATAAGCTTAGTAAAGGATTGAGGTCAATCACATCTTATAGGAATAAAAGTTAATTAATAAGTAGTCCATTTAATCCAATAATATACACATAATGTGAAATATTAAGAAGATCCTAGTATACCAGATGTAACACTGCCTCTCCATTCCCTCTGACAAATTATGAGAGGGAATCAGTAAAATTTCTTTGCCACAAAGACTCTTCTGATGAATAGATTTTATACAATCTTCCTGTTTAAAAAAGAAGGAATTGATTTTCTTAATTCATAGTGATTAGATCTTCTTCAATATAAGTCTTTAATAAAAGACTAGGTGATCATTTTTTTTTTTTGGAAATACTGTAGAGCAGGTCTTATTAGGTGTATTCTCATATACTTACTTGTGTGAACCTGAACATGTTACTCAACTTCTATTTTTCTCATTTTCCTCATATATAAAATAAGGTTAATAATAGCACCTATTTTTCAGAGTTGTAAGAATCAATTGAGCTAATAATTATAAAAGGCTTGGCACATTAACTGGTGCCACAATTAAGTACTACATATCAGTAGTCATTTTCATCATCATTACTAACATCATCTTTATAATTATTATTATTAGTGTCATTGGACAGTCTGGTTAAGTTTATGGATCCTTGTAAGAATAATAGTTTTAAAATCCATAGAATAAAATATGCAATATTATAAGGAACAAACAATTATATGGAAACAAAGTTATCACTTTAAAAAAAATCAATGAAACTCAACTGAAGCACTTCTCTATAGAGAGATATGAATCAGATGATAACAGTTTTTGAACTTTTTCCTATGAAATTTTGTGAATTTCAGCTTTGTAGATAAAAGAAACAGAAATGGAAGGAAAATTCTATACACAGATTGCACACACTTCAAAAATTACATTTTATTGAGTAATGGTATTAGAAAAAAGGTTTGTATTAGAAATAGCAAACAAATAATATATTTTTCAGTTCTCCTGGCCCTCTGTATTAGAAAGAATAGGAAAAGAAAAGGTCATCCATGAAATGATTTCTATGGTGGCACTATCTTCAGAAGAGGGGTGTGTGTGTGTGTGTGTGTGTGTGTGATGTGAAAAGAGAATTCATTCCAAAATAATATTAAAAGTTCTGAGAAGATTTTGGCAGTCTTTATTCCTTGCAATGTAAAGGAGAGAAGAAAAGCCATATGGTTTATGGATGCAAAAGTCTATGTCTTTCTAGAGAAAGAACCATGTGGAGAAAGAAGATGGAAGTTTCTGGGAATGAAGATCATAAGGAGTACAAGCTAATTACTTGGGCAAAAAATATATGCTATTGACTAAATATTTATTGGAGGAGGTACTAGGGGGAAAGGGTTGTTCTTTTTTCTTAAAGGGTTTATTGAGGAATTCTGCTGTTGTTGGATTTTTTGTTTATTTGTTTCTTTACATTTCAAACACCTAGAGATTTCTTACTCTGTAAGATGTATCTTGAACAAAGTTAGAAATATTAAGTACAAATTAAAATGTAATGATACCAGAAAACAGAGACATGCAAAATTTCACATCTATAACACACTTTCCTCCTCCATTCTCTAATTTAATTTTTAAAACAATAACAGAAAATTATTTTCTCTGCTTCCTACCTCCTATCCCTTTGTAGAAAGTGAGAAAAAAAGACAGTCATTGCAATAAATACATATATTAAAGCAAAATACATCAATATGGATTCTTAACTGTACTAAGAAGTTTTAGAATAATTGCAGGAGCTACACAAATGTAAACAATCCCATAATACACCATATAAGGTGTTATGGTACCAAAGGAGAAAGAACAGAGAAATAGTGCTATAGAACAAAACCTGAGAATCATTGGACTTCCAGAAAAACATGATGAAAAAAAGAGCCTGGACACTATTTTCCAGGAAATTATCAAAGAGAACTGCCCAGAAGTCATAGGAACAGAAGAAAAAATAAACATTGAAAGGATTCATCGATCACCCACTATTCATTCTTTTCACCCAGTGAAAGGATTCACTGAAAGGAATCCTAAAATCAAACCACCAAGGAATATAGTGGCCAAATGCCAGAACCCTCAGATAAAGGAAAAAATATTGCAAGCAGCTAGAAAAACACAATTCAAGTATCGAGGAGCCACTATGAGTATCACCCAGGATCTGGCAGCATCCACATTAAAGGATCGAAGGGCCTGGAATATGATATTCCGAAAGGCTAAGGAACTTGGTATGCAACCAAAAATAACTTACCCAGCGAGAATGAGCATCTTTTTCCAGGGAAGAAGATGGATATTCAATGAAGTAAGCGAATTTCATCTATTTTTGATGAAAAAGCCAGAACTTAACAAAAAATTTGATCTACAAGTACAGAACTCAAGAGAAATCTAAAAAGGTAAAGATTAATCTTGGGAACTATATTTTGGCTATAAAGATGTATAAAGAATACATGTATACCTTGTTCTAGAAACTAGATGTGGAAAGGACATTGTACCAGAAAAAGGGGAAAGTGGGGGTACTACATTTCATGAAGAGGCAAAGGAAACCTATTATATCTGAGAGAAAGAATGGAGAGGGATGAATATAGTGAGTATTTTACTGCTTTCAGAATTGGCATTAAGAGAAAAATTTTAGACATATTCAATCTATGGTGAAACTTCTCCCACCTCATTGAAAAGTGAGAAGGGAAAAGTGAAAAGGGAAGGAATAAACTAAGTGGAAGGGAATACAGTAACTGGGATTGAAAGGGGTAAGTTAGGGGGAGCAACTCAAAGGGAGGGGGAGGGATACTAAAAAAGGGAGGGCTGTGAGAAGCAAGTGGTGCTCACAAGCTTAATACTGGGAAGGGGGGGAAGGGAGTAAGAAGGGAGAAAAGCATAAACCGGGGTTAACAAGATGGCAAGTAATACAGAATTGGTCATTTTAACCATAAATGTGAACGGGGTAAACTCCTCTATAAAGAGGAAGCGGTTAGCAGAATGGATTAAAAGCCAGAATCCTACAATATGTTGTTTACAGGAAACACACCTGAAGCAGGGTGATACATGCAGGTTAAAGGTAAAAGGTTGAAGCAAAATCTACTATGCTTCAGGTGAAGTCAAAAAAGCAGGGGTAGCCATCCTGATCTCAGATGAAGCTAAAGCAAAAATTGATCTAATCAAAAGAGATAAGCAAGGGCACTATATCTTGCTAAAGGGTAGAATGAATAATGAAGCAGTATCTATATTAAACATATATGCACCAAGTAGTGTAGCATCTAAATTCTTAAAAGAGAAATTAAGAGAGCTGCAAGAAGAAATAGACAGCAAAACTATAATAGTGGGAGATCTCAACTTTGTACTCTCAGAATTAGATAAATCAAACCACAAAATAAATAAGAAAGAAGTCAAAGAGATAAATAGAATACTAGAAAAATTAGATATGATAGATCTCTGGAGAAAATGTAATGGGGACAGAAGGGAGTACACCTTCTTTTCAGCAGTTCATGGAACTTATACAAAAATTGACCCTATATTAGGACATAAAAACCTCAAACTCAAATGTAGTAAGGCAGAAATAGTGAATGCATCCTTTTCAGACCACGATGCATTGAAAATTACATTCAATAAAAATCCACGGGAAAGTAGACCAAAAGATAATTGGAAACTAAATAATCCCATACTAAAGAATGATTGGATGAAACAGCAAATTATAGACATAATTAATAACTTCATCCAAGAAAACGATAATAATGAGACATCATACCAAAATGTATGGGATGCAGCCAAAGCAGTAATAAGGGGAAATCTCATATCTCTAGAGGCCTATTTGTATAAAATAGAGAAAGAGAAGGTGAGTGAATTGGGCTTGCAACTAAAAATGCTAGAAAAGGAACAAATTAAAAACCCCCAATCAAACACTAAACTTGAAATTCAAAAAATAAAAGGAGAGATCAATAAAATTGAAAGTAAAAAAACTATTAAATTAATTAATAAAACTAAGAGTTGGTTCTATGAAAAAACCAACAAAATAGACAAATCCTTAGTAAATCTGATTAAAAAAAGGAAAGAGGAAAATCAAATTGTTAGTCTTAAAAATGAAAAGGGAGAACTCACCACTAACGAAGAGGAAATTAGAACAATAATTAGGAGTTACTTTGCCCAACTTTACGCCAATAAATTCGACAACTTAAATGAAATAGAAGAATACCTCCAAAAATATAGCTTGCCTAAATTAACAGAGGAAGAAGTAAATATCCTAAACACTCCTATCTCAGAAAAAGAAATAGAACAAACTATCAATCAACTCCCTAAGAAAAAATCCCCAGGACCAAATGGATTTACATCTGAATTCTATCAAACATTTAAAGATCAATTAACTCCAATGCTAAATAAACTATTTGAAAAAGTAGGGATTGAAGGAGTCCTACCAAACTCCTTTTATGACACAGATATGGTACTGATACCTAAACCAGGTAGGCTGAAAACAGAGAAAGAAAATTATAGACCAATCTCCCTAATGAATATTGATGCTAAAATCTTAAATAAAATATTAGCAAAAAGATTACAGACAATCATCCCCAGGATAATATACTATGACCAAGTAGGATTTATACCAGGAATGCAGGGCTGGTTCAATATTAGGAAAACTATTAACATAATTGACTATATCAACAACCAACCAAACAAAAACCATATGATCATCTCAATAGATGCAGAAAAAGCATTTGATAAAATCCAACATCCATTCCTAATAAAAACACTTGAGAGCATAGGAATAAAAGGACTTTTCCTTAAAATAGTTAGGAGCATATATTTAAAACCTTCAGTAAGTATCATATGCAATGGGGAAAAATTGGAACCTTTCCCAGTAAGATCTGGAGTGAAGCAAGGTTGCCCACTATCACCATTATTATTCAATATTGTATTAGAAACACTAGCCTCTGCAATAAGAGTCGAGAAAGAGATTAAAGGAATTAGAGTAGGCAATGAGGAAACCAAACTATCACTCTTTGCAGATGATATGATGGTATACCTAGAAAACCCCAGAGATTCTACTAAAAAGCTATTAGATAATTCATAATTTTAGCAAAGTATCAGTATACAAAATAAATCCCCATAAATCCTCAGCATTCTTATACACCACCAACAAAATCCAAGAGCAAGAGATACAAAGAGAAATTCCATTCAAAATAACTGTTGATAGCATAAAATATTTGGGAATCTACCTACCAAAGGAAAGTCAGGAATTATTTGAGCAAAATTACAAAAAAGTTTTCACACAAATAAAGTCAGACTTAAATAATTGGAAAAATATTAAGTGCTCTTGGATAGGCCGAGCGAATATAATAAAGATGACAATGCTCCCTAAACTAATCTATTTATTTAGTGCTATACCAATCAGACTTCCAAGAAAATATTTTAATGATCTAGAAAAAATAACAACAAAATTCATATGGAACAATAAAAAGTCGAGAATCTCAAGGGAATTAATGAAAAAAAAAATCAAATGAAGGTGGTCTAGCTGTACCTGATCTAAAATTATATTATAAAGCAACAGTCACCAAAACCATTTGGTATTGGCTAAGAAATAGATTAGTTGATCAGTGGAAAAGGTTAGGTTCACAAGACAGAATAGTCAACTATAGCAATCTAGTGTTTGACAAACCCAAAGATTCTAAATTTTGGGATAAGATTTCATTATTTGATAAAAAAAAACTGCTGGGATAACTGGAAATTAGTATGGCAGAAATTAGGCAAGGACCCACATTTAATAGCACATACCAAGATAAGATCAAAATGGGTCCATGACCTAGGCATAAAGAACGAGATTATAAATAAATTAGAGGAATATAAGATAGTTTATCTCTCAGACTTGTGGAGGAGAAAGAAATTTGTGACCAAAGATGAACTAGAGACCATTACTGATCACAAAATAGAAAATTTTGATTATATCAAATTAAAAAGCCTTTGTACAAACAGAACGAATGCAAACAAGATTAGTAGGGAAGCAACAAACTGGCAAAACATCTTTACAATTAAAGGTTCTGACAAAGGCCTCATTTCCAAAATATATAGAGAACTGACTCAAATTTATAAAAAAATCAAGCCATTCTCCAATTGATAAATGGTCAAAGGATATGAACAGACAATTTTCAGATGAAGAAATTGAAACTATTACCACTCACATGAAAGAGTGTTCCAAATCACTATTGATCAGAGAAATGCAAATTAAAACAACTCTGAGATATCACTACACACCTGTCAGATTGGCTAAGATGACAGGAAAAAATAATGATGAATGTTGGAGGGGATGCGGGAAAACGGGGACACTGATGCATTGTTGGTGGAGTTGTGAATGAATCCAGCCATTCTGGAGAGCAATCTGGAATTATGCCCAAAAAGTTATCAAATTGTGCATACCCTTTGACCCAGCAGTGTTTCTATTGGGCTTATACCCCAAAGAGATACTAAAAAAGGGAAAGGGACCTGTATGTGCCAAAATGTTTGTAGCAGCCCTGTTTGTAGTGGCTAGAAACTGGAAAATGAATGGATGCCCATCAATTGGAGAATGGCTGGGTAAATTGTGGTATATGAATGTTATGGAATATTATTGCTCTGTAAGGAATGACCAGCAGGATGAATACAGAGAGGCTTGGAGAGACCTACATGGACTGATGCTAAGTGAGATGAGCAGAACCAGGAGATCATTATACACTTCGACAACGATATTGTATGAGGATGTATTCTGATGGAAGTGGATTTCTATGACAAAGAGATGTAACTGAGTTTCAATGGATAAATGATGGACAGAAACAGCTACACCCAAAGAAGGAACACTGGGAAATGAATGTGAACTATTTGCATTTTTGATTTTCTTCCCGAGTTATTTTTACCTTCTGAATCCAATTCTCCCTGTGCAGCGGGAGAACTGTTCAGTTCTGCAAATATGTATTCTATCTAGGATATACTGCAACATATTTAACATATATAGGACTGCTTGCCATCTTGGGGGGGGTGGAGGGAGGGAGGAAAAAAAACAGAACATAAGCGAGTGCAAGGGATAATTTTGTAAAAAAATTATCCTGGCATGGATTCTGTCAATACAAAGTTATTATTAAATAAAATTTAAATTAATAAAAAAAAGAACATCCAAATTGTACATGGGTTATCCCTTACTCCTATCACCTGACATATATATATATAAAATTTGCCATTCCTTTGCCATGCCTGTCTTTCCTCAAATCCTTTTTTCCCCACTCTTCCTTGTCTATAGCTTATGGCAGCCTATTCATTCCCACCATGTACCTCATTAGCTCTGAGTAATAATCATTTGCATCTAACATCAATAGCAGAATATGGGTTTTAAATAAATGGATCTTTGTTTCAAAAAAAAAAAAAAAGAAGTATATATTGATCTCCTGGCCCTGCTCATTTCACTTAGCATCAGTTCATGTAAGTCTCTCCAGGTCTTTCTGAAATTCTCCTGCTGGTCATTTCTTACAGAACAATAATATTCCATAACATTCATATACCACAATTTATTCAGCCATTCCCCAATTGATGGGCATCCATTCATTTTCCAGTTTCTAGCTACTACAAACAGGGCTGCCACAAACATTTTGGCACATACAGGTCCCTTTCCCTTTTTTAGTATCTCTTTGGGGTATAAGCCCAGTAGAAACACTGCTGGATCAAAGGATATGCACAGTTTGATAACTTTTTGAGCATAGTTCCAAATTGCTCTCCAAAATGGCTGGATGTGTTCACAATTCCACCAAACAATGTATCAATGTTCCTGTTTTTCCACATCTCTCCAACATTCCCCATTATCTTTCCTGTCATTCTAGCCAATCTGACAGGTGTGTGGTATCTCAGAGTTGCCTTAATTTGCATTTCTCTGATTAATAATGACTTGGAGCACTTTTTCATATGGCTAGAAATGTATCTATATCATTTTAAAAGATATAGAAGAACCTCCTCATTCCATTAAGCAGGTGGGGTGGACTTCTGTAGATGATTTATGGAAAGTCATGTGAAATACAGTCACAGAGCTTGATCTCTATGCAAGGTCAGAGTCTTTGTGTTCCTTTTTGTTAGGGACTGTAACTGTTACTACTTTAGTGCTTAATAAATACTTGTTAGATCATCTTGGTTATTCCCATTATTATAGGTTCAATCTTAAAATCATATTTTACTCTTCACCTTATCCTACATATCCAATATGTTTACAAATTCTCTTGTTACATTCCCCTGTAAAATCTCTCAATCCAGTTTCTTTTTTTCACTTCAGTCTGAATTACTTGAGCTCACATCTTCAGTTATTTTCTCATTAATTTTTATAACATCCTTGTTTCTGACTTCATTCTTTCCTTACATATAGGAATGTATGTGTTTTTATAATGTTTATAATGCATCCCTACTATCTTGTTCATCTATTCAGAAATTTTCCAGCATTACCTTCCAAATCCTATCAATCAAATCACTCTGTTCTGAACTACGTGTATAGCTTCATCTAACATTCCCCCTTCACATATGGGATATTTACTTTTAGCCGAACAAAATTACAAATATTCTACCAACCCTCAAGTACATCTGGTACATTATCCCTTTTCTCATCTTTTTCTCTGGAATGATTTGTAGGAGTTTTTTTTTTTTTTGTTTGTTTGTTTGTTTGTTTTTTGTTTTGGTTTGTTTGTTGCTGAGGCAATTGGGGTTAAGTGACTTGCCCAGGGTCACACAACTAAGAAATGTTAAGTGTCAGAAGTCAAATTTGAATTAACTTTCTCCCAACTTCAAAGCTGGTGCTATATTCACTGCACCATCTAGATGCCCTTTTGGAGTGATTTGACTCAGACATACTCAGTTCCTATATAACATGGGTCTCATCAAGTTTACTTCTAATTGTATCGTCATTGTCAATTAAGCCTGTCTCACCTACCAGTGAACCGGGTATGGAAGGTTACTTCTTCTTTGTGTTAACAATGCTGATGTTGTTTCAAAACCAGATTCCATAATCATCAGATTCTTGGTGACTACTTTTCTGACCTTTAAAAAAACTCTCAGGAAACACTTTAATGAAATGGAATTAATGCACAGGCAAAGAGCCAAGGATCATTTCAAGGATCAGCCTTGGCTGGATTGAAGGCCCATGGCCTCTTCCCTTGTAGTACTGTCTCTCATTAGATGGTGTTAGTTGAGGAGAAAAAAATAACTAAATAGTCAAGGATCTGGTCTCTAGTGCTTTTTGAAGCTCCTAATTCCATCTATGTAATCATTTAGAAAGACTTCTACTTGTTTCCCAGTTCTCTGAGTCGAGCTAATTACAAAATATCTCTGTATACTCAAGTTTCTCTAAGGCAGTTCTGTTACACATCAACACAACTCTCCTGAAAGAAGGTTCCTCAGTCTTTTCCAACAGATATGGTAAGACCTTTTCAGAGTTCATCTATGCCCCATAGTACCATCCTGTATCATTTCCCCATTTTTTCTGGCTTCTAATATTTGTATTTTGTTTACTTCTTTACCTATGTCAAGCAGGATGCTATCACAATCTCTCGATGACTCATGTTTAAATTCCGTCCTCCCGAGTGATTTGGAACTATGTTCCAAAAGTCATCAAACTGTGCATACCCTTTTATCTAGCAGTGTTTCTACTGGGCTTATATCCCAAAGAGATTTTAAAGAAGGGGAAGGGACCTATATGTGCAAGAATATTTGTGGCAGCCTTCTTTGTAGTGGCCAGAAACTGGAAACTGAGTAGATGCCCATCAATTGGAGAATGGCTGAATAAATGGTGTATATGAATGTTATGGAATATTGTTGTTCTATAAGAAATGACCAACAGGATGATTTCAGAAAGGCCTGGAGAGACTTACATGAACTGATGCTGAGTGAAATGAGCAGGACCAGGAGATCATTATACACTTCAACAACAATACTATATGATGACCAATTCTGATAGACCTGACCTTCTTCAACAATGAGATGAACCAAATCAGGTCCAATAGAGCAGTAATGAATTGAACCAGCTATACGCAGTGAAAGAACTCTGCGAAATGCGTATGAACCACTACATAGAATTCCCAATCCCTCTATTTTTGTCCACTTGCATTTTTGATTTCCTTCACAGGTTAATTGTACACTATTTTAAAGTCTGATTCTTTTTGTACAGCAAAATAACTACATGGACATGTATACATATATTGTATTTAATATATACTTTAACATATTTAACATGTATTGGTCAACCTGCCATCTGGGAGTGGGGGAGGGAAGGGAAAAATTGTAACAAAAGGTTTTGCAATTGTCAATGATAAAAAATTGCCCATGCATATATCTTGTAAATAAAAAGCTATAATAAAAAGAAATTCCCTTCTCTCCTTAAGATCCAACTAACTGCCATCTCTTACAATGAAGCCTTCCTTCCCTGTCACATTTCTCCCTATATTTTCCCAAATGTTATATTTATTATTGAAAACTTAAAATTTTCATATAATTTTGTTTGAAATGTTCTCTTGATTTACTTCCTCTTTCCATTGTATCAATTATTCATGTATTTAACTTTTGTTTCAATAGATTATGTGTCACTGAAGTAGGATATGTAACTGGGATTCCAATTCCTAGCACAATGACAAACATGATGGTTATGAGTAAATATTTGGTGAATAAAGAAAGAATTGCTCATTTATATAGGATATGATATAATTCACATATAGAACTAAAATATCAATGAGGAGGAATTCACATTTACTTATTGCTTTCAGATTCACAAATTGTTTCACTTTTCCAAAACTATGATTTAGGAGGCACAAGTACTATTTTTTCCATTTTACAGATAGAAAAACTGTACATATATTTAACTCTATCATTTACATTTCTAGAACTATTACAGTGGTGTCCTTTTTTCATATAGAATTATATCACACAGTTACATTGACTTAACAAAGTCATATAGCACATGAGATAGTATAATGTATTGAAGTTAAGCTTTGATGCTAAAACTTTCCTTCTGATATCTCCTGTCTATTTAATATCACTTAACCTTTTAAAATTTGAGACAATATTCAAAGACCCCAAGATCCAAAAGAATTGCTGCAATGAATTGATAACGTTTTCTCCCTGGAAACTCATTAGGCTGATAAAATCAGAGGTTTAGACTATATTCTCATTAATTACCTATGAATGCTAATAGCAAACAAATGGACATACTCCTCAGATAACAATCGTAATTGAGAGGAGGGGAAGTAATAGCAATAGCTGTCTAATGTTTATATCCAATCAAAACTATTGAAAGCATCATTAACCACACATAGATTATATGTTGAAAACATTAAAAAAAAAGTCAGCAGTTTGACATCAATTTCATTTGAAGTTTCATAAAAATAAAAATGCACTTAAGGATTTTTTGATGAATTTCTTTCATAAAATAATTTTTATGTGTCCAAATTATTTTATCTTTGGACAGATGTTTCAAAGTACACTGTTTTAGAATTTATTTTATATTCATACAAAAAGCTGAGCAATGTGAATTTATTGTCCATATGCCTAATCAAAAGAACATCTACAAAATTTTATGTTGAGATCAACATAAAATTATACCACTATACATACACTTCTCCACATTTATATATACATTACATACATTTTTCCTCTACATTTATTTTGTGTTTTATTACTGAATTAGATTTGCATTAATACAAAGAAGTCATGGGTGTAGACTATTTTGAAAAGTAAATATTCAAGATTTTCTCTAAAATTTTGATATAATTCATTCTGTATGTTTTGCAACATCAAATTCACTGATAGACTCTATAGGTATTGGAAGAAAGAACCACCAATTTAGGGAAGGCTGAGAGCAAAAAATTGAAGTAAGGAGGAAGAATGTTTACAGTGATCTAGAAAAGGAGATGAAGGCATTTACTTTTATTCCACGTATTGGTGATAAGCATTCAGGAAACCAATATAAAGAGAAATATTGACCTTGTCAGCATTTTGGAGAATCTTATCCTAGTATGTATATAACTCTCCATTTATATGTGAATTTATTTATCCATTTATTTCCCATATGTATTCTCCATACAACTTCTGTAAGGAAATTCATTTTTTAGTGTCATTTTACAAATGAAGGTCTATATACCTAGGGAGGCAAGAATACTGAATGCTTTGAGAACAGTATGATCCCTTAATACATCAGAACAATAGTTTAGTCTTCATTGTTTGTCCTATGATTTCCCAATAAACAATTTATCTATTAGGCTCTTTAAAAATATAATGAGTCCTTTCTCCTTAAGACATATCTGATGCAAATAAATGATGAATTTCCCCCACTACAGAATAGTAATATTTTTAAAACCATAACTGGTTAGAGTTAAGTAGAATATAGTTTTACATATACTGCATTTTGAAAATTATTGACTTTGTTTTTTTCAGACTTATATTTATAACAATTGACTAGATAGTAAATAGAAATCTTAAATGTCAGCATCGTTCAGAGAAAAGAGTGAGGGCTTTGGAATCAAAAAGGCTCAAAGCCTTATCCTTCTATTTAACACCAGTTGTGATATTGGGCAAATCATTCTATTTATGGGCTTTCTTTATAAAATTAAAAGCTCTGAATAGATGACCTCCCAATTTTCTTAGAGCATTGAACTACTTGAAATAAAACACTTTAACCTTAAAAGTGACACAGAATTCTAGACTGAAAAAAACATACATAGGCTATCTCTATCTTTATTCAGTCATGTGAACTTGAGAAAGCACCTATACAACTGAGTAGACCAAATTGCTAAAATCACTTTGAGCTTTCAATGGATATGTGACCTCACTAATGTAATATTCCCTCCAAAGATTCTGACTGTAATCCATCCACAACATGGCATGCTCTATGACACTTGCATATATAAATATCCTAATAATTTTTTTGCAAGATTTCTATTCAAGATTCCGTGACCTGCAAATAGAATTCTCACAATTAAATTGATGAAACGGAGCTTAACAGCTATGCATTGATTAACCATGCTATTATAACATAATCAAAAAAAAATTTAAGTATACATCTCTCATGGTATCCTTAATAACCATGGTCATTCATTTGGTCTTTCAGAAACATTTATTTAATATCTACTATAACCAAACACTGTGCCATATTTGTAGGTGCTGATGATCCATCATATTCCTTTTTGCTGACCATTTGGTAAGAGGTAGATTTAATTTCTCAGAGACTGTGATATTCTATGACTTATTATAGATTAAAAATGAAACAAAGTATATTTTTATTAAAGAAATTGATATTTCATTTAGAAAAATGCTTGGTTTTAAAAGTATTACTATTCTCTAATGCAACAGTCAATTATTTTACTGATTCAATTTTGGGAAGATTCATCATTTATTTACATCATGCATATCTCATATATACAATACAGGTTTACTTGTGTCATGTATACTCATGTATGATAATTTTTCTATCAATTTTTAAAACCAAATCATGTTAGTGGTAATGATTTGGTTTGATAGCTATTTTATAGTAAATATTTTAAGTAAAATATGAGGATATGCATAGTTCTGGGCCTTGAGGCAATCATCACAATTACATTTACATACAGAAGAATGATAAGATCTCAACATCTATATTGATACCATTCCCATTTGAATTCCATGAAAACCTCTCTTCATGATGGTGGCAAAACTGTTAATATATAAATGTAGCCCTGTTTTAGAACCATAGTTATTAATAATCAGAGGCTCATCAAACAAGTTTTCTTTACCATATCTTATAAGAAATTATTATTTTTTCCTTCTACGAATGAGATTTACATTGCCTTATGAAAATTATATTATTATACCAAAATCAATACCATGTTATATAGTAAACAACACTAAGCAAAATGAGATTTTTATTTTCTGCATCTTTGAATCAAATTCTCATCATCATCATAAAAACAGCTATTTGGAAATTATTTTGCAAAATGTTTTAAACAAATTAAAATAAATCTAATAGCCCTGTGAGGTAGTACAATTATCAAATTTTTACAAATGATAAAACTGTGTTTAAGGGAGTTTGGGGCTCTGCCATGGTCTCCAGCTAGTATCAGAAGCAGCATAAAATAGGCATTCCTAACTCTGAGTTCAGTGCTTTTTTTGTTCTAGTTTTGAATATGATTTGAAAAAGTTTTCAATTTTCCAGTATATACACAGTCCATATGTGATTTATTCTGTATTGAACATGTCTTATAGGGAATGAAAAACAGCATCTGATATAATAATTATTATTATTCTGGTTAGACTTCTTAGCAACAATGAAATCTTATATTTTCCCAAACTTTAATATTTCTTCTTTTTTTCCCCTGAGCTTATCCCTAAAAATCATATATATATATATATGTGTGTGTGTGTGTGTGTGTGTGTGTGTGTGTGTGTGTATACATACATATGTGTGTATATATATATATATATAAAATCCCCTAAAATTCATATTTTCTGAATAGATACTTAAAAATTGTGTTACCTCCAAGGAAGACCTATATAACCTTTAAATCAATTTAAAAACTAGAAAGTGCTTTTTAAGTGCTAGGAAAAGTGCTATAAAGAGATGAAAAACTGTCTCTGGGACTTTCAAGTAGCTTAAATTAAATGAAAGAGCAAACACACATACATGCGCACACACACACACATATATATGCACATACATAAAGCAAGTAATAAAAAGGTACATAGGAATTAATTAAAAGACTTTAATAGATATTAGAGAAAGCTTTCTGGCAGGATTTTAGTGGGGACTTAAAGGAAGTCAAGAAAGTCAGTTTTTTATAGTAGAGGAAATGAATCTGGGAATGGGAAAGAAAGATGGCATGAATGACAGGATACCACATTAAGTTACAAAAAAATAATTGAGAGACTCGTAGGGGTCCTCAAACTAAGGCCCATGGGCCAGATGCGGCAGCTGAGGATGTTTATCCCCCTCACCCAGGGCTATGAAGTTTCTTTATTTAAAGGCCCACAAAACAAAGTTTTTGTTTTTACTATAGTCTGTCCCTCCAACAGTCTGAGGGACAGTGAACTGGCCCCCTATTTAAAAAGTTTGAGGACCCCTGCTAGGCCATCTTTTTTTTCATGAGGCAAAAGGAACAATTTTGTAATATTATCTCTTAATTTATTTTTAATTTTGCTTTGCATCTTTCAGAATGCTTTCGCAGATTCACCCTCATTATTCAAAGGATTTTATTTAATCTTATTAATGTGGTTATTTTCTCTTTCTATGCAGAGCACAACCAATCAATGCAGATACATCCTCTGAGATTCTTGCTAATATTCTTCCACAGATCCTCCACAGAAAATTACCTTCTTCAGACTATATTGTTCTACATTTATGGGTCCTATTCAACTGATTCCTACTAAGTTTTGCTTCACTGCACTTAAAATCAAATGTAACTTTACTCAGAGACTATATTTTTTATAAGTTGTACAACCTTACAAAATCATCAGGAGAGTATTTTCATTGAAAAATATAGACTTCTTTAAAAAATAATTTTTAAAATTCTGATATGGATTATCATGTTTTGGAGACTGCAGTTTCAATTTGACCTCTGCCTCCCCCTGAATATGTGATCTTGGATAAATCATTTAATACCTCTGAAACTAAGGTCACATCTATTAAAAAGAAAATAATCTATGCTGTTTTAGAAATAAATTTAAGAAAGTTTGGGTTCACAGACCCTTTCCCCTGCATGATTTATACAACATAATTTATGTGCTTGAGGGTAAAAGGTAAGAATCAAGGGGGAAAAGTATAGTAGGATCAATTCCTTCAAATATAATTTTACAGAAATTCACTAGCTATTTTAAGAAATCTCAAAGGGGAAAGTTTTATGTAATAGGTACTGCTTGAATTGAGACTCTAAGTTTTAATGATGCAATTGACAGAACATTCTCAGTATGCATAATTCTATCTCCCTTTGGTATATTTGAGGATTTTTCCACTTTTAAATTCCTCACAGTTGGCTTTTCCCTCTTTGGAATGTTCCCAAGTAAGACATATTTTTAGGCAGCAGAGAAAGAAGTATATATGTATAATGTAAGTAATTAAAGTGTGCAGGACAGACAATGGAATATTTCTGGAAAGTGGCATTTTTAATAAAGCCATTCATTTTGATAATTTAAATGTTGAATAAATAGTGCAGATTTGTATGAATGCCTGAAGATATTGCTAAAAAAAAGTTCTGAGAATAGACGCCAATCTTTTATTTCTTTTTCAAAGAAAACTTTTACTAAACCATCAAATTCGGATCTAATATTTATATACAGACTTAGAAAAACAATTTTTAAAAAAAGCAATATTTTGAGCTTTAAAAAAAAAAGCATTTCACATATTTTCTCTATATTCCAGAAAGTCATGGAAGTTCTCATTACATTGAACTTTTCATTAGCTAGTCAGTTCTCGATTATTTTTTTAAATATTCAACATGTTTGAATTTTCCTTGGATAAGAAGATGTCTCTCTGGAATGAGTTAAAATTCATTTGTTGGGTTTTTTGTTGTTGTTGGTTTTATGTTTTGCTTTTTTAAAAAAAAAAAATTCCCTTTGAAATAGAGCATCAAAATAGATTCAGTAAAGGATAACTATTTGAAAGGGATCCTAAATAGTAGTAGGGAAAATAGATAGATTGTGAGACTTGGAATCAGAAGAGCTAAATTTGAATCTTGTCTCACATATTTCCCATTTGTGTGATGATGGCCAAAACACTTAACATCAAATAATGTTAGCCTCAACGTGATCCCAAGATCATCTCCAACACCAGGATAAAGCTATACACATTATTTACTTTATTATTTTTTAGTGGGGAAAGAACTGTATAAAGGAGCTATTATTAATATTCTAGGTTCCCTCTTAAGAAAGAATATCAAAGAGAGATAAAGAAAAATTGGGCAAAAACTGAGAGATTTCCAAGAGAAAGGCAACAGCCTGCAAAAGTGTGATCTTCAAATGACTGAAGAAAATGATTTCTTAAAAAATACAATTGACAAAAAAAAAATACAATTGGCCAAATTGGGGAAGGGGAAAGTCCACTAATGAAAACAACTCCTAACAAAGTTGAATTCATGAAATGGAAAAAGTAGAAATGCTAACTAAATTAAAAACATTCCGTAACAACTAGAATTAAGCAAATGGAAGCTAATGATAATATGAGACATGAAGAATCAGTCAAGCAAAATGAAAAGGATGAAAAAATAAATAAAATGTAAAATATTTAATTGAAAAAACAAATGCCATGGAAAATAGATCTAGAAGAAATAACAAGAATTATTGGACTACCTGGGAGTTATGACTAAAAAAAAGAACCTAAGCAACATGTTTCAAGAAATTGTCAAGGAAAACTGCCCTAATATCCTAGAACCAGAGGATAAAAATATATTGGGAGAATTTATTGATCACCTCCTAAAAGAAATCCCAAAATGAAAACCCAATGAAAATACCCAAATTTCAGAATTATCAAATCAAGGAGAAAATACTGCAGATAGCCAGAAAAAAATCAAATATCAAGGTGATGGCCCAATCAGAAATACCAAGGATTTAGCAACTTCTATAGTAAACTATTGGGAAGGGTAGAATATGATATTCCAGAAAGTAAAGCAATATGGACTATAACAAAGAAACAACTAATCAGCAGAAATTAGCCTAATGTTTCAGTGGAGAAGATTCAATAAAATAGGGGACTTTCAATCACTTTTGATGAAAAAACTAGAACTAAACAGAAAATTCAGTCTTCAAAAAAAAGTTTCAAGAGAAACATTAAAAAGGTAAAGAACAAAGACAAAAAATTAATACAAGGTTAAACTGCTTACATTCCTATATGGAAAAATTATACTTGTAACTCTTGAGAACTCTATCTTTATTAGAGTGGTTAAAAGGAGTGATGATATATCATGATATTAAATAGAAAGTAAAGGAAGGTAAAGAATTGTACTGGAAGAAGAAGAAAGGGAGGGCACAATGGAGTAAACTATACCACATGAAGAGGCACAAAAGACCTATTTACAACAGAGAAAAAGAAAAAATGAGGATCAGCACTGTTTGAACCTTAATCTCATCAGATTTGGATCAAAAAGGAACAACATAGACACCCAGTTGGATATATAATTTTATCTTACGCTATAGAAAAAACATAAAGAAAATGGAAGCAAAAGAGAGAGAGTGGGATAAAAGGAAGGATAGAAACAGTACAAGCAAGAGGAAACAAAAGGGAGGTAAATTATAGAAAGGTAGACAGATTTAAGAAGGAAGTGTTCAAAAGCAAAACATTGGTGAAGAGGAACAGGGTTAAACAAAAGAAAAAGTATAGGGAAATACTAAGTTGATAATCAAAACTATGAATATGAATGGGACAAACTATCTCATAAAAGGAAAGCAGATAGTAGAGAAGATTAAAAACCAGAATGCTATAAGATTCACAATTGAAACACTTGAAAAAGAAACATATTTGAAGCAGAGAGATCAAAGAATGGAGCAGCTGAAAAAAACAAAAGCAGGAATAACAATCCTGATGTCAGACAAAGCAAAAGCAAAAAGAGATACAATTTAAAAAGATAAGAAAGAAAAGTACATCTTGCTAAAAGGCACCATAGAAAATGAAGTAATATCTACAATAAATAAATTACACCAAATGATATGACATGCAAGTTCCTAGTTAAGTGAGTTACAGAAATAGTCAACAAATTTATACTAATGAGGGATCTCAAACTCTCCTATTGTTAGATAAATCTAACTATAAAATAAAAGCAAAGGAGCTGATATGATAGATCTCTGCAGAAAACTAAATGGAACAGAAAAGGAATATACATTTCTCAGAACTGCATGGTTACATAAAATTAATATTTCTGCCTGTATGCATATGATTGTGAGGTTTTTTTATGTTCTGATACATCACAATCATATCCAGGCAGGCAGAATTATTAAATGCATCCTTTGCAGATCCTGATGTAGTAAAAATTACATTTTATAAAGGACCATGGCAATATAGACTAAAAACTAATTGGAAAGTAAACAATCTAATCCTTAAAAAAATGAGTGAATCAAAACAAAAAAATATCAAAACCCTCAATTTCATCAAAGAGAACAACAATGATGAGACAACTCAACAAAACTTAGAGGATTCAGGCAAAGCTATTCCTAAAGAAAATTTTATATCTCTAAATGTTCACATGAATAAAAGAGAGAAAGAGAAGATCAATGAATTGGGCCTGCAATTGAAAAACTAGAAAAAAGAATAAATTTTAAAACCCCAATTAAATACCAAACTAGAAATTCTGAAAATCAAAGCAAGGTGTTTTTTTTTAATAGAAAAAAAAGAATTAATAAATAAAACAAATATCTGATTTTATGAGAAGAATTTTAAAATAAATTAATCCATGGTTTATTTGATTAGAAAAAGGACATCAAATTACTATTATCAAAAATGAAAAAGGTGAATTCATGACCAAGAATGAAGAAATTAAAGCAGTTCATAGGACCTATCTTACCCAATTGTCTATCAATAAATCTGATGATCTAAGTGAAATCCTTGATTGTTTACAAAAATATAAGTTATCCATTTTAACAAAAGACAAAATAAAATACTTAAACCAATTTTAGAAAAAGAAATTGAAAAAGTCTTAAATGAACTTCCTAAGAAAAATCTCTAGGGCAGAAGAATTTATAAATGAATTCTGTCAAACATTTAAAGATGATGTGATCCGCTTTCTATATAAACTATTTGGGAAAGCAGGTGAAGAAAGAGTCCTAGCAAAAGTATTTTATGACACAAATATGATGCTGATACTTAAACCAGAAAGAACCAAAACAGGAAAAGAAAACTATAGACTAATCTCCCAAGCATATATTGTTGTACAAAATAAAAAACCCACAATATTAGCAAAACAATAGAAATTTATTACAAAGATAATACTTATCACAAAATTGCATTTATACCCAGAATGAAGAAATGACTCAATATTAATAAAATATCAGTATAATGTACTATATCAATAAAAAAAACTAATAGAAATCATAAGATTATCTCAATAGATGCAGAAAGTTTTTTGTCAAAATCCAGTTTCATCTCCTATTAAAAACAATCAAGAGAATAGAAATAAATTGAATTTTCCTTTAAAAAATCAGCATCCATCTAAAACCATGAGCAAACATTATATATAATGGATTCCCAATGAAATCAGGATGAAACAAGGATGCCCATTATCATCACTATTATTCAATATTGAACTAGAAATGTTGGCTTTAGCAATAAGATAAAGCAAAGAAATTGAAGAAATTAAAGTAGAATTAAAGATATAAAATTATCATTCTTTGCAGATGATATGATCTTATGCTTAGAGAAACCTAAAAAATCAACCAAAAAACTACTTGACACAATTAAGAAATTTAACAAAGTTGCAGAACATAAAATAAATCCACATAAATCATCATCATTTCTATATGTTACCAATAAAACCAAACAGCAGATAGAAAGAGAAATTCCATTTAAAGTAACTGGACAATACAAAATATTTGAAAGTCTACCTGTCTGAAGAAACGCAGAAAATTTATGAATATATATCAAATACTTTTCACAAAAATAAAGCCAGATCTAGATATTTTTTTGGGGGGGGCAGTAAATTGCTCAAGGTTTGGCCAAGTGAAGACAATAAAAATGATAATTCTACCTAAATTAATTTACTTATTCAGTACCATGCAAATCAAACTACCAAAGTTATTTTATAGAGGTAAAACGATAACAAAATTAATCTGGAAGAACAAAGGGTCAAGTGTCAAAGGAAGTAATGAAAAAAAGTGCAAAAGAAGGTGGATTAGTCACACCATATAGAAAAGTTATCATAAAGTGACAATCATTCAAACTATTTGGTACTGGATATGAAATATCCAGGGAATTAATAAATCAGTGCAATAGCTTAGGTAATACGATTTAATAGTCAATGATTATGTGACAAAAACTTGTTGGAAAACTGGACAATAGTATGGCAGAAAGTAGGCATTGACCAACATTTCATATCATATACCAAGATAATGACATAATGGATAATATCCTAAGAAAATTAGGAGAACAAGAAATAGTTTACCTGCCATTTCTGTGGATCAGGAAAAAACATTTGGCCAAATAAGAGATAAATAATACAAAATAGATAATTTAGTTACATTAAATTAAAAAGTTTTAGCACAAAGTCAATTCAACCAAAATTAGAAGGGAACCATAAATCTGAGAAACAACTTTTATAGTCAGTATTTTTTATAAAAGCCTCATTTTTAAAATACATAGAAAACCGAGTTAAATTTGTAAGAATATAGGTCATTTTCAAATTAATAAATGGTCAAAATATAGTAACAAGAAATTTTCAGATGAAAGTAAAGCCATCTATTATCATTTGAAAAAAAATCCCCAAATAAACATTGATTAAAAAAATTCAAATTAAAACAATTCTGAGGTATGATTTTGCAATTATCACATTGGCTAATATGACAGAAAAAGAAAATTATAAATGTTGGAGATGATATGGGAATATGAATCACCAATGCATTATTGGTAGAATTATGATCTAATCTAACCATTATGGAGAGCTATCTGGATCTATACCCAAATAACAATCCTAATGAGCATACTCTTTAATATATACCACTTTGGTACAGACCACTACTAGGTCTGTACCCTAAAGAGATCATTTAAAAAGGTAAAAGGATCAATATATGTAATATTCTCTCTAAAATGTAATCTTCTCTGGGAGTAAGTTTCTTGGGGGGCTTCTGGGAGCAACTTTCCTTTCATTTCAGTAATCACACTAAATGCATCCAGGTGTTAAAGTCCAAATCCTTTATTGTCTCCTTCACTTGGGGCTCTGCTAGTTTTTCTGAAAGCCTTCCAGATCTTGGTTTCAGTGGAGAAGCGAAGGAAGACAGCCTGCCACCACTTCTCTGGTTTTCCCTAGTTCTGATTCTGGAGCTTCTAGTGTGCTTGTCCTTTTGGCCCTGAGAGCTTCTTGCTTATATGCCCCACACTGAGTATACACCAATCACTGTATCACTAGGAAATCATTATTTGTTGTAGGATTAAATCAATGCTAAACTAGATTTAACCATTCTCTTCAGTTCCACTTAGTACCTTGTTTCAAGTTCTGGCCCATAACAGATATGTACAAAGATATTTAAAGCAGCTCTCTTTATGGTGACAAAGAATTGGAAGTTGATGGGTTGTACATCAACCAATGAAGGCTGAACAAATTGTGATATGTGAAAGTAATAGAATATTATGTTTTATAAGAAATGATGAGTAGGTGAATTTTTGAAAAAAAATACCCTGGAAAGACTTCTATTAACTGATTCTGAGAGAATTGAGCAGATCCAGACATGATACACAGTAACAGCAAAATCGTGTAATGATTAACTCTGATAGACTTATCTCTTCTCAGCAATATAATAATCTAAGTTAACTATAAAAGACTAATAGTGGAAAATGCCATCAATATCCAGAGAGTCTGAATATAGCTTGTCACTTTAATTGTTTTTTCTTACTTTCTCATGATTTTCCCCTTTTGTTCTAATTCATTTTTTTTCACAACATAATTAATGTGGAAATTTGTTTAATATGATTTTAATCTGTATAATCTGTATTTTATTTCTTGCTGTCTTGGCAGAGGGAGGGACTCCAGGCCAGACTGGAAATCAAAATCTAATAAGAGGAAAGTTTTAAAATATTGAATAAAACATTGAACACTGAAAAAAAATAAAGTAAAAAAAAATGCTTACTGACTGACATTACAGTCTGTTGAGTTTGTAAAAGCATTCACTTTGGCAGAGGAAAACTATAGTTTAAAGACTTTTTTCCATAAAGGTTTCTCCCTAGAATACATTAAAGTCATTCAGTATCTCTGGACAGATAATATAAATTATGTTGCTTTATGACTGTGATTACTGATGTTGCGACTATTAAGGAAAATGTTTTCCTTGGTCAAAATGTAATGGAATTATAGATATATTTATTATGATAATCTGAAGATACTCCTGTTTGCAAACAACAATGAATACTTACGATAACAAACTCCAGAAACATTTCAAAATCCCCTGGATGAAAGGCATAATTATACAAAAGATTTGGGCCCATTTGTCTTGTGGATAAAACCAAATGGATTCAAACTATCTATTTTCCAGGTTATATGCAACATAGGTATCTATAGAACTCTGGGTTGGTGTCTTCAAGTATTCCTGAAATACCATTGTACAGTCTAAGCTATTGATCTACATATATTTATAAGGACAGACTCTAAAACTGAAGTTAAAATTTAGCACAAAAAAAAATGAAAGATTAAAATGCTTTTCAAAAATTGTATAATCCTCTTATTCACTCTATGGCTCTTACTGAAACAAAAGAGTATATCAATTTAACCTCAATAGTTTTCCAGTGATGTTTTATGGATTGTAGTCATGTAATACACAATCTTGGAAGACTTGAAGTTGAATGTCACTTGAAGGACATTGGAGAGGTGAATAGGGGAAAGACCATGTTACAATAAATCAAAAATGAGAAATTACTTGGAAGGAATAATATAAAGGGTGACATCAGGAAAATATATGTTCAGGAAAAAAAATTATCCTAATTATCAAGCAAGATTGAGAGTTAACTGGCAGAAAACTTGAATATCCCAGCCATACCCATGTGACACCAAGAGAATACAATAAAGGTCAGTGGCATTTTGGAAACCTTTAATAACATGGACAGGTACAAATGAATTGGAATATCCATAATTAGAATGTATACCCATACCAGATATGCACTGTAGGATTGCATTATGTTAGTGATTTGGATTTGGGTGAGGATTTATTTTTATCATTGTTAAATTCATCTCAATGCAGAGCTTAATTAACGTGTGTGTGTGTGTGTGTGTGTGTGTGTGTGTGTGTGTGTGTGTGTGTAGAATAATAGTAGTAGTAGTAACAGAAGTAGCAGCAGCAGCAGCAGCATTAGTAGCAGCGGTGCAGTGGCAGCAGCAGCAATAGTATTACTTGAGAGATTACTCCCAATTTGACAAGAATTGCTGGGAAACCTGGAAAGATTTTTAGCAAAATAAACTGATTTAGGCTAGCACCTTATACCATTTTCAATACTGAAATCAAAATGACCTCTTTTTAACAATCATAACATAAACAGAAGAGAACAAGATCAGGCAAATGATATGCTATGGTTGTTGAGAATTCTTAAGCAAATTACTACAACAGATGAAATAAGTCTTTCCATTTAATGATGTGTAAGAGATTTTCTGTCATAAAATATATTTTCCATATGTAAAATTGTCAAAAAACAAGAAGGGAAGCAGTTGATTGAGAATATTTCCTTGAATGATTAATTCTGAAATTCACCTGATATTCAGTACATATGAAAAACTAACATAAGTTTATATTACTAATTTCATTCCTTAAAGATTCATTTTCTTTTAAAAAATTATTATACCTTTTTATTTACAAGACA
Source organism: Antechinus flavipes (assembly GCF_016432865.1). Taxonomy (NCBI): domain Eukaryota; kingdom Metazoa; phylum Chordata; class Mammalia; order Dasyuromorphia; family Dasyuridae; genus Antechinus; species Antechinus flavipes. The sequence continues at coordinate 525,414,273 of NC_067398.1, read as the reverse complement.
TATGCATGGGTAATTTTTCATCACTGACCCTCGCAAAACCTTCTGTTTCAACTTTTCCCCTCCTTCCCCCAACTGCCTCCCCTAGATGGAAGGTAGACCAATACATGTTAAATGTTAAAGTATATGTTAAATACAATATATGTATACATATCCATACAGCTATTTTGCTGCACAAGAAGAAATCAGACTTAGAAATAAAATAAAAAGAACCTGAGAAGGAAATAAAAAATGCAAGCAGAGAAAAACAGAAGGAGTGGAAATGCTATATTGTGGATCTCACTCATTTCCCATAGTTCTTTCAATGAATGTAGCTGGTTCTCTTCATTATTGAATCAATGGAACTGATTTAGTTTATCTCGTTGTTGAAGAGAGCCATGTCCATCAGAAGTGACCATCCTATAGTCTTATTGTTGAAGTATAGAATGATCTCCTGGCTCTGCTCATGTGACTCAGAATATTCACGTAAGTCTCTCCAGGTCTTTCTGAAATCATCCTGCTAGTCATTTCTTGCAGAACAACATTATTCCATAATATTCATATACCACAACTTCTGCAGTCATTCTCCAATTGATGGGCATCCATTCAATTTCCAGTTTCTAGCCACTACAAAAAGGGCTGCCACAAACATTTCTATTTGGAATATAAGCCCGGTAGTAAAACTGCTGGATCAAAGAGTATGTACAGTTTAATAACTTTTTGAGCATAATTGCAAATTGCTGTCCAGAATGGTTAGATGTATTCACAATTCCACCAACAATGTATTAGTGTCTCAGTTTTCCCACATCCCCTCCAACATTCAGCATTGTCTTTTCTTGTCATCCTAGCCAATCTCAGAGGTGTGTAGTGGTATATCAGAGTTGCCTAAATTTGCATTTCTCTGATTAAAAATGATTTAGAGCATCTTTTCATATAGCTAGTGTTGGAATCCTTACTAACTGCTAAGCAATTAGAGTTGATCTAATCTTACAAGAAGATGTTTTGGGCAGAACCTGAAACAAGGTACTAAGTAGAACTACCCATAATCCCTCTCTCTGGAAGGAGCATAAATAGGCCAATGGGCCAGTCGGAGAGTTCTTCAGAGTGAAGAAGCTACAAGTCGAGATTTTGCCGGAATGACATGAAGAGTAGAGCTGGCTGGAGGCTGAAGAAAGCAGAGGCAGAGGCTGAAGGACCAGACCTTTGGATTTAAAGACATTCGGAGAGAGCTCTTGGAACCAAGCAGAGAGATAGGCCTCTAAGCTAACCGGGCTATATTGGAGATAAAAGATCTGAACTTTTATCACCTGGCTGCGTTTTGAGAAGAAAAAGATCACCACATTTTGGCGCCCAACGTGGGGCAAACAAAATCCTGATTCCAGGGAAGGCACCCAGAGAGAACTTTTATAATATTTTATAGAAGAACAAGAACCCCACATTTGAACTCCAACAAGCTAGAAATACCATATATACTCAAGTATAAGCCGCCCCGAATATAAGCCAAGGCCCCTAATTTTAACCCCAAAATCTGGGAAAACTTATTATATCAGTAGGTTTAGGTAGCACACCGGTGCCCTCAGAGGAGGAGAGCGGGTGCCCGTATACGTATGTGGAGTGGTTGCCAGCATTAGTATACAGTCCGGTTACCGACTGTGATCACCGTAGCAACGGCCGCCCTGTAGTATCACAGTTGGCACTTGTGCTGTATATTACACAGCAGGGGGGCATTCAAAGGGATATTTACAAGTGTTTTATCTAGTGACTCGATTATAAGCGGAGGAGGGGATTTTCTGTCCAATTTTTGGGCAGAAAAACTCGGCTTATACTCGAGTATATATGGTAGTTTCCATTTCTTCATCAAAAAATTGTCTGTTTATATCCTTTGACCATTTATCATTTGGAGAATGGCTTGATTTTTTACAAATTAGAGTCAATTCTCTATATATTTTGGAAATGAGGCTTTTATCAGAACCTTTGACTGTAAAAATATTTTCCCAGTTTATTGTTTCCCTTTTAATCTTGTCTGCATTAGTTTTGTTTAATTTGATATAATCAAACTTTTTTATTTTGTGATCAATAATGACCTCTAGTTCTTCTTTGGTCACAAATTCCTTCCTCTATCACAGGTCTGAGAGGTTAACTATGTTCTTCTGATTTATTTATAATTTCATTCTCGATGCCTAGATCATTAACCCATTTTGACTTTATCTTGGTGTACGGTGTTAAGTGTGGGTCAATGCTTAGTTTCTGCCATACTAATTTTCAATTTTCCTAGCAGTTTTTGTCAAACACTGAATTCTTATCCCAAAAGCTTGGGTCTTTGGGTTTGTCAAACACCAGATTATCACTATTTTGTCTTTTGACCATTTTGTCCTGTGAACTTAACCTATTCCATTGATCAACTAGTCTATTTCTTAGCCAATACCAAATGATTTTGGTGACCACTGCTTTATAATATAATTTTTGGTCTGTTACAAGTAGACCATATTTCATTTAATTTTATTTTTCATCAGTTCCCTTAAAAGTCTGGGCCTTTTGTTCTTCCAGATAAATATTGTTGTTATATTTTCTAGATCATTAAAATATTTTTTTGGGAGTCTGATTGGTATATCACTAAATAAATAGATTAGTTTAGATAGTAGTATCATCTTTATTATATCCGCTTGACCTATCTAAGAGCACTTAATATTTTTTTCCAATTGGTTAGACCTTACTTTATTTGTGTGGAAAGTGTTTTGTAGTTTTGCTCATATAGTACCTGACTTTCCCTTGGCAATAGATTCCTAAATATTTTATATTATAGGCAGTTACTTTAAATGGAATTTCTCTTTGTATCTCTAAGTGTTGGATTTTCTTAGTGATATATAAGACTGCTAATAATTTATATGGGTTTATTTTGAATCCTACAGCTTTTCTGGGTGTACATTATTTCTAATAGCTTTTTAGTAGAGTTTCTGGGGTTCACTAAGTATAACATCATATGTGCAAAGAGTGATAATTTAGTTTCCTCATTATCTACTCTAATTCCTTTAATCTCTTTCTCAACTCTTATTGCAGAAGCTAGCATTTCTAATACAATATTGAATACTAATGGTGATAGTGGGCAACCTTGTTTCACTCCTAATCTTATTGGGAATGCATTTCATATAATACTTACTGATGGTTTGAAATAGATGATACTGACTATTTTAAGGAAAAGTCCATTTATTCCAATACTTTTAAGTGTTTTTATTAGGAAAGGATGTTGGATTTTATCAAATGCTTTTCCTGCATCTATTAAGATGATCATATGGTTTTTGTTAATTTGGTTATTGATATAGTCATTTATGCTCATAGTTTTTTCCTAATATTGAACCAGCCCTGCATTCCTGTATAAATTCGACTTGGTCATGGTGTATTATCCTACGGATGATTTTTTATAATCTGTTTGCTAATATTTTATTTAAGATTTTTGCATCAACATTCATTAGGGCTATTGGCTATAATTTTATTTCAACCTATCTGGTTTAGGTGTCAGTACCATGTCTGTGTCACAAAAGGAATTTGGTAGGACTCCTTCAATCCCTATTTTTTAAAATAGTTTATATAGCATTGGAGTTAATTGTTCTTTAAATGTTTGGTAAAATTCACAGGTAAATGCATCTGGTTCTAGGGATTTTTTCTTAGGGAGTTGATTAATAGCTTGTTCTATTTCTTTTTTCTAAAATGGCACTGTTTAACCAATTTACTTCTTCCTCTTTTAATCTGGGCAGACTATATTTTTGAATGTATTCTTCCATTTCATTTAAGTTATAGAATTTATTGGTATAAAATTGTGCAAAGTAACTCCTAATTATTGTTTTAATTTCAACTTCATTAGTGATGAGTTCTCCCTTTTCATTTTTAAGACTAACAGTTTGATTTTCCTCTTTCCCTTTTTAAATCAAATTTACTAAGGATTTATCTATTTTGTTGGTTTTTCACAAAACCACATTTTAGTTTTATTTATTAATTCAATAGTTATTTTTTTTTACTTTCAATTTTACTAATCTCGACTTTTATTTTTAGAATTTCAAGTTTAGTGTTTGACTGGGTGAGTTTCTAATTTGTTCCTTTTCTAGTTATTTTGTTGCAAGCCTAATTCACTGACCTTATCTTTCTTGATTTTATGCAAGTAAGCCTTTAAAGATATAAAATTTTCCCTTATTACCACTTTGGCTGCATCCCACACATTTTGGTATGATATCTCATTATTCTCATGTTCTTGGGTGAAATTATTAATTATGTCTATGATTTGCTGTTTCACTCAATCATTCTTTAGGATGAGATTATTTTGTTTCCAATTATTTTTTGGTCTATTTTCCCCTGGCTTTTTATTGAATGTAATTTTCATTACATTGTGGTCTGAAAAGGATGCATTTGCTATTTTTGTCTTGCTGCATTTGAATTTCAGGTTTTTATGTCCCAATATATGGTCAATTTTTATATAGATTACATGAACTGCTGAGAAGAAAGTATACTCCTTTTTATCTTCATTTAATTTTCTCCAAAGATCTCTCTTACCTAACATTTTTAGTATTCTATTTACCTCTTAGACTTCTATTGTATTTATTTTGTAGTTTGATTTATCTAATTCTGAGAGTGCAAGGTTGAGATCTCCCATTATTATACTTTTTCTGTCTATTTCTTCTTGCAGCTCTCTTAATTGCTCTTTGATGCTATCCCACTTGGTGCATATATATTTAATATTCATATTGCTTCATTATCTATGCTACCCTTTAGCAAGATATAGTGCCCTTCCTTATCTCTTTTAATTAGATCAATTTTTGCTTTTGCTTAATCTGAAATCAGGATGGTTACCCCTGATTTTTTGACTTCACCTGAAGCATAGTAGATTCTGCTCCAGCCTTTTAAACCTTTACTTTGTATATATCAACCTGCTTCAAGTGTGTTTCCTGTAAACAGTATATAGGATTCTGGCTTTTAATGCATTCTGCTAACTGCTTCCTCTTTATGGGGGAGTTTGCCCCATTCACATTTATGATTAAAATTACTAATTCTGTATTTGTTGACATCATGCTAACCCCTGTTTATGCTTTTCTCCTTTCCTTTCTCCTTTCCCCTCTCTGCAATATTAAACTTGTGAGCACCACTTGCCTCTCACAGCCCTGCTTTTTTTAGGATCCCTCCCTCTACCTTAGAGTTCCTCCCCTTTTCTTATCCTTTTCCCTCACAGTTTTTAGATTCCCTTCCATTTAGCTTACTCCTTCCCTTTTCACTTTTCCCCTCCCACTTTTCAATGAAGTGGGAGAAGTTTTTCTGTAAACTGAATATGTCTAATATTTTTCTCGTTAAGCCAATTCTAATGAGAGTAAGATACACACTATGTTCAGCCCCCTTCCCTTCTTTCCCTCAGCTATATTATATTTTTTTGCCTCTTTGTGAGATGTAGTACCCCCAATTTACCCTTTTTCTGGTACAATTTCCTTTCCACCTTTAGGTTCTTTTTTTATATTATAACTATAACATCAAATTATACATGTGTTCTTTATGTATATTCATAAAAGAAATATAATTCCCAAGATTTCTTTTTACCCTTTTATCCTTTTCTTGAGTCCTATCTTTGGAAACATACTTTTTGTTTAGTTTCAATTTTTTCATCAGAAATAGATGAAATTCACCTATTTCATTGAATGTCCATCTTCTTCCCTGGACAAAAATACTCATTTTGGCTGGGTAAGTTATTCTTGGTTGCATATCAAGTTCCTTAGCCTTTTGGAATATCAGATTCCAGGCCCTTTGATCCTTTAAAGTAGATGCTCCTAGATCCTGAGTAATCCTTATTGTGGCTCCTCTATATTTGAATTTTTTTTTCCTAACTGCTTATAGTACATTTTCCTTGGTAATTTATCCAGAATATTTCTTGGAGTTTTGATTTTGGGGTCTCTTTCAGCAGGTGATCTATAAATTCTCCCATTATCTATTTTACCCTCTGTTTCTAAATATCTGGGCAATTCTCTTTGATGATTTCCTGAAAAAGAGTGTCTAGGCTCTTTTTTTCATCATAATGTTCAGGAAGTCTAATAATTCTCAGATTATTTCTTCTAGACTTATTTTCCAGGTCTGTTGTTTTCTCAAGAAGGTATTTAATGTTTTTTTTTTTCTATTGTTTCATTTTTTTGTTTTGTTTTGTTTTGCTTGACTTATTCTTTGTGTCTCCTCAAATCATTCAGTTCAGTTCTGATTTTTAATGAATTATTTTCTTCATTTACTTTTTTTATTTCATTTTGTAATGGTCCAATTGAGCTTTTAAGCAAGTTGTTTTGTTCTCTGGAATTTTTTTTTCCAGTTTGCTAATTTTATTTTTTAGAGCTATTTTATTTTTCCATTTCACTAATTTTGTTTTCCTTAGAATTGTTTACCTTTTTACTGGGATAACTAGAAATTAGTATGACAGAAATTAGGCATGGACCCACACTTAACACCATATACCAAGATAAGATCAAAATGGGTCCATGACTTAGGCATAAAGAACGAGATTATAAATAAATTAGAGGAACATAGGATAGTTTATCTCTCAGACTTGTGGAGGAGAAAGAAATTTGTGACCAAAGATGAACTAGAGACCATTACTGATCACAAAATAGAAAATTTTGATTATATCAAATTAAAAAGCCTTTGTACAAACAAAACTAATGCAAACAAGATTAGAAGGGAAGCAACAAACTGGGAAAACATCTTTACAGTTAAAGGTTCTGATAAAGGCCTCATTTCCAAAATACATAGAGAACTGACTCTAATTTATAAGAAATCAAGCCATTCTCCAATTGATAAATGGTCAAAGGTTATGAACAGACAATTTTCAGATGATGAAATTGAAACTATTACCACTTATATGAAAGAGTGTTCCAAATAATTAGAGATGCCTCTACACACCTGTCAGATTGGCTAAGATGACAGGAAAAAATAATGATGAATGTTGGAGAGGATGCGGGAAAACTGGGGCACTGATGCATTGTTGGTGGAGTTGTGAACGAATCCAACCATTCTGGAGAACAATCTGGAATTATGCCCAAAAAGTTATCAAATTGTGCACACCCTTTGATCCAGCAGTGCTACTACTGGGCTTATACCCCAAAGAGATACTAAAGAAGAGAAAGGGACCTGTATGTGCCAAAATGTTTGTGGCAGCCCTGTTTGTATAAAAACTGGAAATTGAATGGATGCCCATCAATTGGAGAATAGCTGGGTAAATTGTGGTATATGAATGTTATGGAATATTATTGTTCTGTAAGATATGACCAGCAGGATGAATACAGAGAGGCTTGGAGAGACTTACATGAACTGATGCTAAGTGAAATGAGCAGGACCAGGAGATCATTATACACTTCGACAATGATATTGTATGAGGATGTATTCTGATGGAAGTGGATTTCTTTGACAAAGAGACCTAACTCAGTCTCAATTGATAAATGATGGACAGAAGCAGCTACACCCAAAGAAAGAATACTGGGAAATGAATGTGAACTGTTTGCATTTTTGTTTTTCTTCCCAGGTTATTTTTTACCTTCTGAATCCAATTCTCCCTGTGCAACAAGAGAACTGTTCGGTTCTGCAAACATATATTTTATCTAGGATATCCTGCAACATATCAAACATGTATAGGACTGCTTGCCATCTGGGGGAGGGGGTGGAGGAAAGGAGGGGAAAAATCGGAACAGAAACAAGTGCAAGGGATAATGTTGTAAAAAAATTACCCTGGCATGGATTCTGTCAATATAAAGTTATTATTAAATAAAATAAAATAAAATATTAAAAAAATAATTGTTTAACTTTTACAATTCACTAATTCTGTTTTTCAGGAATTTGATTTCTTTATCTTCTCTATCTTTAAATAAGTGGGATGACTTATCCAGATCCTCTTGCCAAGCTTCTCTTTCCTTTCCCCATTTTTCTTCTTGCTCTCTTGTAAGAGCCTTTTAAAATTTCTTCTATGAGAGTCTTGTATGATGGGGATCAGATCTTACCCCACTTTGGGGATTCATCTGGAGACACTCTGTTTTTAGTCTCCTCAAGGTTGGAAATCGGTTTTCTTTCTGTATAGAAGCTATCTATAGTTAGGGCTTGATTTGCTTTTTTACTCATTTTTTAAAAAATTACCTTGGGGTCTGCTTTCAGGGCAAGTTTCCTCTATAGTACAGGAACAGATGGACAGTAGCTATCCTGCAAATGGGCTGCAAAGAGCGGCCATGCTGCAGAAGTGTGAGTGCCCTGGTCAGAGCCCCGCACTATGGAAGTATGACTACCCTGGGCAGAGCCCCATCCTGTGGAATGTGGCTGCTTATCTGCACTGTGGTCATGCTGAGTCACTCCCTGTGCTGGGTGGGTGTGGCCAGGTCCTATGAAACTCTGGTGTTTTAGAATACCTTTGACATTTGTGTAACTTCTCTGCTGATCTACTGCTTTGCAACCAAAGCAGAGCAGCCAACCTGTGGTAGAGTCCTCCAGGCAAATTCTCCACCCACAGAGACTGCACCCTCCCCAGTCCACTTAGCGTGCACTAACCTCCATGTTCTACTGGCCTCGTCCTGCCCAATTAAGACATACCTTTTCTGGTGATCTTCTAGATTATCTTCTCCTGGTAATTTGTTGCACTCCCATTATTCGTGGATTCTACCAGTGAATCACTATTTCAGAAGCTGAGTTTGGTAATCAGTAGTGAAGGTAGAAGGGAGCTCAGACTGAAGCATATGTCCTCTCTGCCATTTTGGCTCCTCCCTAAAGATTCTTTTTCAAAAGAAAAATCATAAATTATTAACCTCCAAGTAAAATATTGTTATTTAATGATAGAAATCATTAAAGATAAGAGAAATTCAATTCAAAATAATTTTGAGGTTCCTTGTTACAACCAGGAAGTTTTGAGATTTGTCCTCATAATCTGAAAGTTGGCAAAAATAACAAAAAATAAGAAGAAATTGGATAAGTTGGGGCAAGAGGAGAACACTAATACTTTGTTTTCAGAACTGTAAATTGATCCAACTATATCAGAAAATAATCAGTTTTTATTCAAAAATCACTAAAATGTTGCTGCCTCTTAATAATAATATTCTCATTATAGATAAATATACTTCAAGAATATCAAAGATAGAAATAAATATTTTGTACACACTAAAATATTTATAACAATACTTTTTACACTTGAAAATAATTGGAAATTAGGTTATGTCTGTATATTGGGGAACAGCTAAACAAATTCTGCTATATGAATGTAATGGAATATCACTTCACCATGAGAAATGATGGACTGATGAATATAAAGAAGTAGGAGAAGACTTAAATACATTGATGAAGTAGCAGAATGAGGAAGACAATATATATAGTGATCACAACAATATGAATTAGAAGAACAACAGCAAAAATCAAAACTGAATGTTCAGTAATTATGCCAAAGTTTGGTACCTCCAAAAGATTTATGAAAATGCAAATGTGGGAAAATATAAATGAACAGAACTTTACTGATGTATTGGTTATTTTTGCTGAATTTATTTTTTCCCTTTATTTTTACTTTTTGTTTTCTTTGTTTTCAGGGATACAAGAGGAAGAAAGGGACTTACTGGAGAATGGAAAATAACAATAATTTTTAAAATCTAAGATTCTTGAGAATAGGTATTATTACATTTTGGTTTTGTATTATATATCAAACAATTTGACATGTTACATATAATATAATAGATATATAACAAGTATTATAAACCCCGTTTCACTCCATTTTCCAAGTTGTTTTATGCTATTTATATTTTTTGTCTCCATTCTACACTTAGGTGTCAGCATTGTCATAGGTTATATCTACTGTGCCTCCTCCAAATATATATGATAGGTAAAAGTATTACTTTCTTATTACTCTAATACTCTCTGTGATATAGGTACAACTTTTTTTCTATGCCCTCAAAAGTAAAGAATCTTGCTTCACTTTAACACCTAGCTATTGTTGTGGTGATTACTCTACTGAAACAAAAACTGCTCAAGGATCTCCAGAAAACCAACCAGAACACTACAACTCCCTTCCTTCTTTCCTTTCTTCCTCCCTTCCTGCCTTCTTTCCTGCCTTTCTTCTCTTTGGTTCTTTTCAAAATGGAGAGGGTAAGAAAAGAAAATACAGAAACAAAGAAAGAGACAGAAAGAGAAAACAAGAAAAAAGAATACGGAAAAGAATGTAAGACCTTGGTAAGAAAGAGAGCAGGCAAACAATAAAGGAGGAAAAGCAGAAAGGAAGAAAGGAGGGAAGGAGGGAAGGAGGGAAGGAAGAAAAGAAAAAAGAAAGAAAGAAAGAAGGAAAGAAGGAATAAATAAGAGAAATTTATTGGTTTTTTTGGTAATACAGATAAAAACAAAAGAACAAAGAAAGCATTATAAACAAGCAGCAGAACTTTAATTGTTACTGGAACTGATATTGTATAAAGAAAAATAAGCTACCTATAGTAGAGATCTGCAATTACATGCACAATCTTTTTTTTTTCTTTTCCACTGTGTATGTGATATCTAAGTTCATATGTTTCAAAAGTTATGTATCTCAGGGAATTATAATTTATTGCCTCAAGATCACATTATTTTCTCTAGGTCTATAACATACATAGATTTACATAGATCATGGGTTTATTATTCTCAGTCCTATTTGCTCATGTTCTGTGAATATGCATTCTTATACCATTTATATACATCATTTTGAGCTGAGTTGTCTGATAGAATAAAACTTTAGTGAAGTTTTATTCCCTACAGGGAGTTCATATTCTTATTCATCTTTTCTTATATCAGTAATCTTTCTCACATCATATCACAGATTGCCATCTAGTCCTAGTGGATGATTATGGATTTTAGTGTGCAGGTTCATGAAAAAACTAGCACAAAAATCTGTTTTTTTTAATAATATTTTATTTTTTCCCAATTACATGTAATAATTTTAACATTTGCTTTTCTTCTTTTTCAACTTATTTTTTCTAAATTCTCTCCCTCATGTTCCTTCCTTTTCTGTGAGATGATAAGCAATTAATATAGGTTATACATGTAACTCATACAAAGTAAATTTCCATATTAGTCAAGTTGTAAAAGAAAATGCAAACTAAGAAAAAAAGGAAAATATTATGCTTTAATCTGTATTTAGATATTTTATTGCTTAATTTTTAATACACATTGCTTGGGGGTGGAGCCAATATGGCAGAGAGGACACCTATTTTCTTCTGACCTCCTCCCATAACCCTCAGACTAATTAGCAAATCCAGTCTCTGAATTAGTTCTGGACTGGCAGAACCCACAAATATTAGGAGTGTAACAAATTACCAGCAGAAGATAATTTCAAAGCTCTTCAGAAAAGGTCTGTTTCAATAGGGCATGGAGAGAGGTAGGCCATGCAAAAGCAGGCCGAGCCCAGATGTCAAGCACAGGCAGCACCCAAGCCTGGGGAGGTGTGGGCTCTGTGCACCAGAGAACCTAAGGGGAGGTGGCTACTCTATGCTGGATGCAATCCAGTAGATCAGCAGAGAAATTATAAAACATCCAACATAAACACAAAAGGTAAAAATTGAACCCCCAAAGCCAGAACCACAAGACCAGGCCATGCCCACCCAGCTGCTGAAGTCACTCAATGCAGCTGCTGCCACTTGTAGAGGAAGCTTGGACAATCTCCCTTGCCCTAAAAGCAGATCTCAACTTATTAAAAAAAATAAAACTTGATATAATTAAAATTTTTTATTTTGTGATCAATAGTGTTCTCTAGTTCTTCTGTGGTCACAAATTCCTTCCTCCTCCACAGGTATGAGAGGTAAACTATCCTATGTTCTCCTAATTTATTTATAATCTCATTCTTTATATCCAGATCATAAACCCATTTGACCTTTTCTTGGTATATGGTGTTAAGTGTGGGTCAATGCCTAGTTGCTGCCATACTAGTTTCCAATTTTCCCAGCAATTTTTGTCAGTTTTTGTTTCACTCAGCATCAGTTCATGTAAAACTTTCCAGGCCTTTTAAAAATCAAATTGTTCATTTTTTATGCAACAATAATATTCTATTAATTTCATATCCCACAACTTATGTAGTCATTTTCTAATTGATGGGCATCCATTCATTTTCCAGTTCTTTACTACTACAAAAACAGGTGCTTTAAACATTTTTGCACATGTGAGTTCTTTCCCCTTCTTTATGAGTTCCTTGGGATACAGACCCAATAATGACACTGCTGGGTCAAAAGCTATACAGAGCTTTACAATTTGATGGGAGAGAACATTAAAATAAATATATTATAAGCAATCAGGATAAATAGGAAGCAATTAGCAAAAGAAAAACACTAAATTTAAGATGGATTGAGAAAGGCTTTCTATAGAAGATAGGATTTAAGTTGAGACTTAGAGCATGCCAGGAAAGTCAGTAATAGGAGTGAAGGAAGAAGAATGTTCTAAGTATGGGGAAAAGCCAAAAAAAATTTCTGGAGCTGAGAGATGGATTGTCTTATTTGTATTAAGCAGGATGTATGACTGTTTTCAAACATTGATCAGCAGTCACTGTTTGAGACAATGATTTTCTTCTCCCAGAATAGCAAAGAATCCTTCTAGCATAGTCAATTCATTGGAACACCTTGTCATGTATCACCTTAGTTCTATGGACCTTGAAACCTCATGTTGGAGGATTTAACAATAGGGAAAATGGTTCTGCTATTTTCATCAATGATCATCTATTTATCATCACATAATACATCCTTGGCAAGAGTCAACATATATCAGTAATTACGCAGTACAACAGGGAGGGGTAATAGTGAGAGCATTGTGAGGAAAAGGCTGAGATCCAAATTGTAATTTAAGCAAGTACAAATCAAAATTCCAGACCCTATAAATATAAGTGTTTTGTTGGTTTTCTTAAAAGGCTAAAATGAGTTGAGACAATGTAATTTCAGGAAAAAAAGGATCAGGATGAAAGGTCTTTCAAGAAAAAGAGAAAAGATACAGGAAGGATGGAGTAGCTTATATGTTCTATAATGCCTCGTTTCTACTCAGAGCTTTTATCATAGATGCTTGTAATGATGGTTGGCATAATCAACTTATTTACAGACAGGGTCTGGTGAACTTCCTATTACTTTTAACAACCATGGTCTCAGGTGAAAACTTCATTGAGTAACACAGTTTACAGACATTACCCCTCTAAGACATATTATAGTTCAAAAAGTTCTTGAGAAAAGAAGTTGGACCATCTGATCTTTAAGAGCAGAAATCCTTACTTCAGTCTCTTAACTATTGTTAGAACCTATGAGTGCTAACTGATTTTTTCAAATGCAACCACATTCATACATAGACACAACAAACTTGATTTGTTGTTTGAAAGTACTAGTATATGCAGTAATCAATTTAACTAAAATTGATCATATTTGGTGGGGCTGATTATGAAAGTTGGGTATCTGTATTTTTTTAGTTACTTCCGGATTAATTTTTACTATGGGAATATGAAATCTTGTGCAGATATCTTGATGAAGTGGGGGGGGGCAATCTATAATTTTCACAATAGCAAAATAAAGCAGTTAAAAGTCAAGCCATAATATTCTGAAGAAATAAAATCTCATCAGGGCCTTTCTGCCATTAAAAGTTCTCTAACTCCATCACTAGCAAATGGTAGGAACTCCTTCACATTAAATAAACAACTTTGTTTCCTAAATTTGAATTTACAGACTTCTAAAACAAAGAGGTAGAAATTTGTTACAAAAAGGCTGGTCTTATTCAGTTGATTAAAATATTATACCTCCTCCATTTTCAGGGAGCACAAGAAAGCCTCAATATGTTTATTTAAGATAAGCAATTTATAAAGAGATTTCATAGGCACATCCTGAGGGCTTCCTATTGCTCTCATGTCTAGCAGATCTTTTACTTTTTCCTATCCCTTTTTGTCTCTCCGATTCTGACCTAATGCTCTGCTATGCTTCTCCCTGGGAGCTTCTATTCCTCCCTTTCATCTATTTGACATCCTTACTTTACTAAACTCACTGTTAACTATTGTTACAACCTCTGACTTTTTTTCATTTTCCCTATGGCTTAACATGTTCCTTTATTTCTCACCAAAGGTCTTTAACCTGAGCCCCTAAAGTAACTTTCCAGTAAAAACTTCTATATATGACCACACCTATCTTTGCTTTTGTGATTTGACCCCAGCAATCACAAGGGTCAGATTCAGCCAATTTGAATTCAGTCTGCATAAATATTCAAGTGCCCTAAGGAGGAGGGATGGAAGAAAAAAAAGTAAGCAGAAAAATAATAGTTAATGGCTAACTTGCACAAATAAGGCCAAGAAGAGGCCAATTATAAGCTCACAGAGCATCTTCAATATACTTTAACAAATAGAATTTATAAATAATTTGCAAATTAAAGGGAGACCAATAGGAATGAGTGTTGTGATATTTCTAGGTCAATTCAGAGAAATGTTCCAAATTATTTTCTATTAGTCGTTGTCTCAGTGGCATTTAATGTGCAACATAAAGAAAGTTGTGGCAAAATTATATTCAACATCTATGTTTATGTCTTTGGATAATGCTTGTTGGGAATCTTTGATTAAAAAAAGTAATCAAGAAGCCATTAATGCAGCTTGCTGGTAGACATTTTCAAAGGAACCTCACTATGGGGTTAATTTAATTGGGTCTCATTTATTTCATAACGGCAAATTACATACTCAAATCAACATATTATAAAAAATGCACAGTCAGATTCACAAAGTAGGAATGTGTCCAACATTTTCAAAAGTAATTTATTTATAAATAATTAAATTATATCTATGTTTCCCTAACTACACAAACACAATGTACTTTATAAGTCAGAATATTTATTTTTTTAATCATAGAGTTTATTTCCAGTTGTCAAATTAAATGATCTGATTTAGGCTTCCAGACATTGGTATAGATATTCAAGGATTCCCTTCTGTAGACTCTCTACGTAAGAGTTGTTTTTTTTTTTAAATGTATAGAAACATTAATAGTTATTTCACATGACACAATCATATTAATATAGACATAATGGGACAGGGCTAGTTTGGTGGAGAAGTAAGAAAATTTTGGATCTGAATAATTTGGGATTGTAGCTAGGACTTCTGGAAGATAAAGCACACTTAAGTAGAGAGGGGATCAAGTTCAGAGAAGTCAGCTAAAGCAGAAAACAGCAAGCAGCAGGAGAAAAATAATGAATCTACACAGCAACACTAAGTGACAATGAAACTATTTACAAAGTGCTTCTCGTATATTTTCTCAATTCATGCTCACAAAAACCTTGTAAGGCAATACAACCTGACAAGTAAGTGCAGATATTTTCTCCTTTTATAGAGTAAGAAACTTAGATTAAATACTTTAAGTGACCCACCTGAAGCCAAAGACTCAAACTCAGAATAAACAAGAAGATTCTAGGAAGGAAAGCTAAATAGTTTTGGAGTTCTGAGTGGAGTATGGGAGTATGGAGTATCTATACCTTTTCTATAGTATACAAGCTATCCACATTTCCACTTACGTTGTGTATCCTAACTTTATAGACATCTAGTCCCTAAGCATCAAAGGAACATGAATTTAGCACTTGAAGGGATTTCAGAAATATATCTAGTTCAACCCACTTATTTTATAGATGAGAAAAAATTGAAGCTCAGAGAGATTCAAGCATGTGCCCAAGCTGGCATAATTGACATGTCAGAGTCGAGCTTAATTTCAGATCCTCAGACTCTCAATTAAGTTCTTTTCTCTCTACATTGAGCTTTCTCTTTATAAGTCTATGATAACTATTTAGAAATGAGAAACTGATTTCTCCAGAACATTTTCCCAATGTTGAAGCAATAACAAATTTTGAAAAGCAAATAGAAACTGTTTGCTAAAATGAATATTATAAAACCAAAGGGACCTTTGGAGACAACAACAGTTTGAAGATGTAAACTTCAGAGAAGGAGTTGTTTTATTCTTTCTCCTTGTATCTCCATTGCCTAGCATAGTACCTGGCTTTGGTAGATACTTAATAAATGCTTGGGGTTTTTTAAAATGAGAAATCAAAATATTTTCCTCATAAATTTCAGTCATATTATAAACAGTAATTTCTTTCTTTAGCTAAAGAGATCATAATGCAAATATTAGATATATTCACAACATTTTTTTTTATTTTCATACCCTTCTGTTATGAAAAGAAATAGCCTTATGTAGGTATTGAGGGGAGAAAAAAGAGATATTCTTATAATATTCTAAATAGTAATTTTCCTGCTAAAATTTTTGTTTGCTTATTATCCTTTTCAAATACAAAACACATATTTAAAAGATATCAAAGTAATTCACTTAACATATTTTTTATGTCTTGAATAGAATTGGAAATAGACTTTATATTTCTATATTCTAGTCTTGAGTCACATTCAGTGATATCTGAAGTTTGAATATTTGCAATTTTTCAATCAATTTGGTCATACCCAACCTTAATGACTTTAATTGGAGTGCTTTTGGCAAAATTCTTTTTTTTCCCCTCCATATTATTTTATGGGTGAGGAAGTTGGAGTAAATATGAGAATGTGGCTTGTCTAGCATCACATAACTAGTAGGTGTCTGAGGCTGAATTTGAGGTCTTCCTGACCAGCTGTGGAGTGTTCCATGTACTTGTCCTATGCTCACTTAGTCTGAATTTACTTATTTTTATGTAGACTTCTGGGTTTTTTATTTTCTGTTCTTTGTGCCTTTTTGTAATATTAAGAGGTCATGAATTTTATTTCTATCTTTTCTTAAATACTGTCTTTTGTGATTCATTTGGGTTCTGCTGATGATGATCTTATTTCATTCTTGCAGTAGGATCGGTGATATGCAACTGCCTTAAATAGCCAAAAACAATGCTTCTCTCATCTTCTCCTTTTTTTCAGATTAATGTATTTTATTCATGGTCATAAAACTCCAGGAACACTTACATATAGATAAATACACATGCTCATGTATATGTCTGTGTGTGCATATGTATCTGTGTCTATTTATTTTCTTGCTATTTACTAGTTCAATCATATCCAAGTCTTTGTACCCCATGGACCATACTATGCATAGTGTTTTCTTGGCAAAAATATTGGAACCAGTCATTGTCATTTCCTTTTCCAGTGCTTTAGAGCAAACAGAAACTAAGTGATTTGCCCCGTATCATACAGCTACTAAGTGTCTGAGGGTATATATGAATTCAGATCTTCCTGACTCTGGCTCCAGTATTCTTTCCATTGTACCACTTAGCTGAATGTGTGTATATGTATAAACACATACATGTGCAGATGTATGCATATATAGTGTGTGTATGTATATATTTATATATACATGAATTATATATGCATATGTGTGTATACACACAGTGGTATCTTAGCATTAGTCTGCTTCAAAATACTTTGAATTCAGTACTCAACTCATTTCTACAAGAAAAAAATGTTTTAGCACTTGTCTCTTGCTCAGCACTCATCATACTTGGTTTTTGTGTTAGTTGAGTAGTAGAGATATGAGGTTGGTCAGGTCTATTGCTTAGTCTCCACTGATGATATTACCCTTGGTCATGGACTCTCCAATGAAGGTGGCAGTGCAAAGGAATATCAGGTTGGAGCCCATGAAACTGAGATTGGGCCCAGTAGTGTGAGATGATGTGGCTGCAATGTATAATTTCCCAGCTCCCAAAAGAGTAATACTGGAATTAGGAGCACAGAGTGGCAGTGTACTTGGCAGAAGGAGAAGCAACAGGAGCAAAAGCAGCAGCAGTGTTATGAGCAGCAGAAGAGGGATCGCAGGTGGAGATGGCAGTGGAGAATGCAGGATTCCTGGCAACCTTAAGTCCTGGGTAGTGGAGGATACAGGACCTTAACTTTTGCCTCAATATCTTTCTTTCAATGGTTTCACACCTTTCCTTTTTAAAGTAAACTTTTAATGTTCCATTGTTGTTGTTGTTTTTATACCCTTTATCATCTTTACCACACAACACCACCACCTGACACAGGTTAGCATTCCTCTCTTCTTCTTCATATTTATTTTTCCTGTTTTGGTCACCTTGGAACATTTTTCCATTGTTTTCAAAAAAGACTCATTCTTTCTCTCAAGATGAAGTAGAGAAATTTTTCTATGTGATTACATACTATTCCTAAGTAGTAAAAACTTATATTTTATGTACTTGTAGCTATAGCTTGATTCTGGAAAAATTATAATTATGATACAGTCTTCATGTCAGTCACTTTATTGTTCTGAATTCTTAAAACTAATAATCTTAGTTGGCATCTTTTATGGCCAAGTACTTCTGTGAATTGCCTATTTGACATTATTTGAAACATTGAAACTTAAAAACCTTTTTATATATACACAGGCACACACTAATACACACAGACATGTGTGTGGTAATTTATTAACAATATTAGAGAAAGAGAGAAAGAGGGAGAGAAAAAGAGAGGGAGAGAAAAAAGAAAGGGAGAGAGAGAGAAAGAGAGAAATGGGAAGGAGGTATAGAGAGAAAGAGGGAAAGAGAGATGTGAGTAAAGCGGAAAGGACAGAGATGGGGACTACAGGAATAACTGGGTAAGGTGTAGATTGGTGGATTTTCACACTAGTCTTGATATCTATCCTCAGAAAATAACAATACATAGTGTTGACTGATGTGTATGTGCACGCATGCATGCACACGCGCGTGTGTGTGTGTGTGTGTGTGTGAGAGAGAGAGTTAGAGAGAGAGAGAGAAAGAGAGAGAGAGAGAGAGAGAGAGAGAGAGAGAGAGAGAGAGACATTAGCTGCCAATAGAATCCCAGGCTAATCTACAAAATGGGTAAAATGTGTATATATTATTTGTGATAATTGTAATTCCTTCTTTTTGTGTTGTACTTTAAACTTTGTAAAGTAATTTAGCTATATTATCTCCTCTGAGTCTTGCAACAGCCCTTTGAGCAAGGTGTCATGGGTATCATCATCTTTTACAGATGAGAAAATTGAGGCTTATAAGGTCTTGCCCAAGGTCACACAGCTAATATTAGTCAGAGGAGAAATTTGTATTAAGCCATCCCTTCTTCAGATTCCTTTTTGAAGGAAAATCTTTTTACTCTCACTTCCTGTTGTTTATAATGATTCTCCAGAAGTCCTTGTTCTTGAATAGCTTGTTGCCTCTTTTTTTAATCTTAAACCTTTACTTCAAGTGTTATTTTAATGTGCTTTCTCTTTTCCATTCCTCTTCAAAATTTCAATTCCCAAGTGTTCACTTGACTCAACTAGCTTTATATGTGATAATTTTATAATTAAATCACACTAAGGTGTGAATGGCACAAACGCTGTCAAATATAGTTGCTTTTCAAAAGATCTTATTAACACAAATGAATTTATGACTTGTGAAATCTAGGAAATCTGTGGATATGTGGAATCTACTTTTTGAGAAGATTCCTCAATTGTTCTTTGTCTGCTCTAGGCCATCTCCTTCTTATGTAATCTTCAAAGAAACAAAAAATTCAGATATGCATTCACCATCCTTGCCACATATATCCAAACCTCCTCATTTTAATAAGTAACTTGGATTGGATGATCTATAGATCAAACAATGATTGTTACAGGAAAAGTTGTTTTTTGGCTATGGTAAGTGAACTTTGTTCAACTCTCCAAACTAAAATCTATGATAGCAAAAGTTCTGTAAGTTAATGGCTCAAATACGATCAACCCATGGTCTCTTCAGAACCTTGAGCAGAGAATCTTGACTATGTATTGTTTTGTATCATATTGTATTTTTGTATTGTTCTCAAATTATTGCATATTTAATTTTGTATGAGAAAAGCAATTTGGAAATTTGAAATAAAATGATTAAAATATCCATATTCTTTGACCCAGAAATTCTATTGATAGTCATAGAATAACAATAAAAGGAAAGGTCTATACATATAATAACATATTTAGTGGTAAAAAAAATAACTGAAAAAAGTAGTTAACTATTGATTACAGAAGAGTTAACAAAATTGTGTTATTGTATAATTGCTCTAGGAAAGATAACTGTGTCATCTATCTCCTTTTTAACTCTATAGGAAAAGTCATTCACTGTTCAAGGTATATGGAATATGTCCAGTGAAAAAATTGTTTTTATATATTAAATATAAAGAAACACATTAATGACAATAGTAATAATAACTATGATTTATATAAAGCTTTAAGGTTTACAAAGGGCTTTACAAGTATTATCTCATTTAATCTTAAAATCAAGCCTGGAAGCTAGGTTCTATTATTATGTCTTTCACATATTAGCCATTGAGGATGAATTAAATCAAAACCACAATTATCAATGTTACTGTAAAAACTCCCAAATCCTCCTCTTAAAGATCCCCTCACAAATAGTATAAAACCTGTTTGAAACTAATTACATTTCTAAATTATTGAATCACATCTAATTTGAGCAATGAAAAGATTCTGTAGCTAAACCTGAACTGATAGAATTTTGAACTCACTTAAAATCATTGTTTTTCAGCATTCACAAAACTGGCTCTGGTACTCTGAAAAAAAAAGTACAAGAAATAAGGAAAGGATGTTACAGTATCCTAGAGATAATCAATGTTCTACTGTATTCCTTTATCCTATATTTTGGCCTTTTGACTTTTCTCATTAATTAGGAATTTATTGAATAACAACAGATAGAAGAAAATCTTTTCCCTTGCAACTAGAGAGTAGGAAACTTCCTTTAGCCATCGGTAAAACATTCTCTCAGAATATGTCTTCAAATGGTACAATATAGCATTTACAATAAATGGCTTACTAATTTATGCATTTCTAGAATACTGTTAAATTTTTAAAATGGCAATATTATCTAAATCAAGTTTTGAATTATTTTATGTAGCTTTATTGGCACTGCATTTGCATAGGAAAAAGTCTCAAGTCCAAAAGTAGAAATATTAGGGGGAAAGCCTTTATTAAAACTGTCCACTTTCTTTTATCTACAAACATTAGAAAAGGAAGAAAATATTTTTAGATTCTTTTCAGCTGACATTTAGATGAGAAATGAAATGGTATTTTCTAAGATAAACATAAGCCAAAAGAGAAAATTTAAAGAAATTTTAAAGTGAAGTTGGATGGAAGAGAAAAGAGTATCACAATCTTGAACTATACATATATATGTATACACACACACACACACACACACACACACACATATATGTATGTATATATACCTAAACACTAAAGTTAATATTCCAAGGACAACAGTCCCTAAATGATAAGTTTTAAGAACAATATTTGATTCTAATTCAGAATTCAACTAAATTCTAAAATTAAAGAACACAAAACAATTATGAAAAGTAAATTAAAGCTCTATATAAGAAATCTTGAGCACTAAAAGCTTATAAGGACTGAAAATCATTTAAAAAGTTAAGTGTCAGACCTTAAGGTCATTTAGGCAAATGTCCAGGAGACTGCTGGTCTCTGGCCCCAACCACAACCATACTTTTGCTTTCTCAAAATTTTGGCTTGTTCCAAGCCTTACTAGCACTTCCAAAGGTCATAGACACTGTTACCACCAAAGAATACCCCTTATTACTGGGGGGAAGTTGGGTGTGGTGAATGAGAATTGAGAAATGAATGAATGTAGATGAAAAAAGGGTGAGTGAAGATATCCTTTAAGAAACTATATTTCTTGCTCTGGCAACATCAAAATTTACCTGAAAAATTATCCAATACTTTTTAAGCTCCTTCTGCCATTTATTCACTGAGGCTGGCAACTGAAAACAAATTTGTATAAGTTACTATAAATTTAATTTGCATATATGAAATTTCTTTTAGGCAAAATTATAATCACACTGAAAATTATTTTGATTCTTTTCCTCAAGACCCCAAAGAGTCAAGTCTGAGATAATTTTAGATGAGGACATGATTTTTTATGATTAGAATGATAATTAAATTGTGATTGAATAGAAGGCCAAATTAATAAATTAAAATTAAACATACATATTGTTTATTTCAGGTTATTCTGAAGCATGTAAAATTCTGAAAAATGTAAAATAACATAGACACAAAAACTTTGGCAAAATCAATTATATTATTAATTTCAATTAATAATTGAATTATTATTCAATCAATTTTACTTTTTCTGTATTTTAAAGCACATCCCTTAATCATCTGTATATTTCTAAATTTTCCTGAAGAGTAAATTGGAGAAAAATATAACATAGGTTTAATGGGTAACTCAGTATCTCAGTGGAATATTTAGTATGTTACAATCAAGATTAGAAGGGAAGCAGAAATCTGGAAAAGATTTTTTTTACAGCCAGCATTTCTGATAAAGGACTCATTTCTAAAAAAAAGAAAAGAAATATGTAGAAAACTGAGTCAAATTTATAAGAATACAAGCCATTCCCCAATTAATGGTCAAAGAAAATATAAACAGGAAATTTTCAGATCAAGGAATTAAAGCTTTCTATGAAAAGAGGATTCAAATCATTATAGATTAGTGAAATACAAATTAAAACAACACTGAGATATTACCTTACAAATATCATATTGACTAAGATGACAGAAAAGGAAAATGATAAAATTTGGAGAGGATGTGGGAAAATTAGGATATTGATGGATTATTGGTGGAGTTGTGAACTGATCCAACCTTTCTGGAAAGCAGTTTGGAACTATGTCCAATGTGTAACCAAACTATGTGTGTATATATATATATATATATATATATATATATATATATATATATATATATATATATATATATATATATATATATATATATATATATATATATTTATCCAGCAATACCACCACTAGGTCTTAATCTTAAAGAGATCGTTAAAAAGGGAGGGAAGATCTATAAGTGCAAAAGTACTTATAGCAGTCCTTTTTGTGGTGGCAAAGAATTGGAAATTGAAGGGATGTCCATCAATTGGAGAATGGTGGAGCAAGTTGTGGTATATTAAAATAATGGGATATTATTGTTTTATAAGAAATGATGAGCAGAGATAATTCAGAAAAATATGGAAAGCGTTATATGAATTAATGTTAAATAAAGTGAGTAGAATCAGGAGAACATTGTGTATGACAACAACAACATTATGCAATAATCAACTTTACTAGATTTAGCTTTTCTCATCGAAAGGCTTATGATGGAAAATTCTATCCACATTCAAAGAAAGAACTATGGAGTCTGAATGCAGATTGGAACATAATATTTTCAATTTATTTTGGGTTTTTTTTCCTCATGGTTTTCCTTTTTTGTTTTGATTCTTTCACAATATGACTAATGTAGGAATATGCTTAATATAATTATACGTGTATAACCTATGTTAGATTGTTGCATCTTGTAGAGGGGGAAAAGAAGGGAAGAGGAGAGAAAAAATTGGAACTCAAAATATTATAAAAATGAAAAAGTTGGCAGATAGATGAAAAATATCTTTACATATTATTGAAAAAAATCCTATTTACAAAAAATGATATTGCATTAGGAATGATTTGAAAACATAATTGAAAAACAAGCAATGGGAAGTCATCTTGAAATACTCAATATAAATACAATTTCACTCCTTGTTGTTATCATCCAAAAAAGTAATGATTCAAGTGAAATTGTTGCTCACTGTGATTACCCACTACAGTAATGTTTCATATATTTTTAATGTTTTACATATGAAGACCTTGCATTCTATGAACTGGAATCACATCAATTATTTACAGGCTTTTAGGACACAAGTTAGACAACCAAAGAACAAAAAAGTGCTCAATTCCTGACATTGCTAATACATAACTAGAAGAAGTGATGGAAAGATTATTTGCATATAGACATATATGCAAAGTATATGAAAAATAAAGACTATGAAGAGAGGTATAAAGAGAAACTGGATGGACTTAGATTGGTATGTCCAATCAATCATTAAATCAATCAGCCAATAAGCATTCATAAAATTTATAGTATGAGCCAGAAGCCATGCTAATTATTGGCAATCCAAAAGCAAGAATGAATCTCTGCCCTCAATGAAACACTTAGATACATTCATATATAGAGAGATAGAGAGATAGATACACCACACACACACACACTCACACACATACACAATACATAAAGGGCAATTCAATATAAAATATGCAAAATAAGACAATAAGCATTAATTATTTACTATGTTGAAATACAAAACATGAAATATTTCTATATAATAAAGTAATTGGAATCTATAGTTTTACAAATATATTTAATGAATTGCAAAATAACTAAATGGGATTATATTTCAAATCAAAAATATTATTAAGATGTATTATGCAACTTTGCATAATTATTCAATATAATACAAGCAACTTACACAATTTGTGCATTAAAATCTAACACATCAACTTTCAATTTGTTTTGATTTCATTTATTTAAAAACAAAGATGAGGAAAAGAAAAAAAAAAGGATAAGGTGGCTCATATCTAACTCGCTATCTATCTATCTCTATCTTTCTACATAGTTAAAACATGGAAATGAGGCAAGGAGAAGATAAAGATTTTTCATTTAATAGAATGTAAGGGGAAAATATTACCATTCTAAGAATTATGTGATCCTCTCTTCTTTGCATTCAGCTCTAGTCTTGCTCATTTTTATCTTCAAGCCAACTTTGTCCTGAGGGTTTTGTCACAAATTGATGAGGACACACTGGCGTCAATGTTCTAGATAATTTTACAGGTTCCTTTTTTTGAAGTCCAAGTTATAAGTAGTTAAGCAACAGGGGAAAAGGAAATAGATGGAAAAGACAGTTAATTTTTATGACTGACTTCATGTTTTAATAATGTAATGTCCATGATATATGAAGGTGGGATAGGTTTTAGAAATACTACAAATAGCATACCAATGCAGTCTAGATGGGACCAAATAAAGTATATACATGTGAGAAGTCTAGGACTTTTGTCTTTGATACATTGAGTTTACAATGCCATTGGGCCAACTAGTAGGAAATGTCCTGTGAGGATTAAAATGATCAACAAAATAGTAATATTCACTGGTGGTCAGCACAAAGGTAAGAGGGAATATGAAATAATGAAGATCAAAATTAGTTAGAATGATAAATTGAGTATCAATTAGGAAAATCTGTTTATTTTATATATTTGCTTATTATCCATATAAATAAAAATAGATCTCCCTAGGCATTTTACTTTTTTCTTGGATGACAATTGGTAAATATTGACATAACTAAAACATAGGACATTTTTATTTAAAAAGTTTACTGTCAAAATAAGACATCTAAATGGTTCTATGTAATTAAACTTTTTTTTCACTTTGAAAACTGAAAGGAATATAATTTAATTTCATATTAGGAATTGTGAATAAAATTTGCATTTCTAAGCAATATCAATCAATGAAAAATGTATCTGTCACACTGATGTGTATGCATATATATATATATATATTAATATATATATATATATATACACATATATATATATGTGTGTGTGTGTATGTGTGTATTAGATTTTTAAGTAAATATTTTTAAAAATCTTTCCTTAGTATAGTTGATTAGAAAAGTATGTCATTTTTCTCATAATAAAAAAGTTTTGTCATACCTTTATCATCATTTAAAGATATTTAGTCATCCTCAATATTTTATAAATGGAGATAATGATGTTAAATCTCTCTAAAACATTTGATAGTGCTGACTTTTGTATCTTGATTGTTTAATTCTATCTTCCTTAGCTTTCTCTTTCTACCACACTGCTGATTCTTTTTACTCTAGGTCCTCCTTTTTCTTCTGATCTTTGAATTTGGATTACATTGAAAAAAGTTGTGTTTTAAGTCCTCTGCCTTTTTAAAAAATATATTAATCTTTACCATCAAAGATATCATCCATTCATCTTAATTTGAACTGAGATGTCAGAATAGAGAGAGTCATAAAGATCTAAATTCAAATTTCACTTCAGATGTCTACTAGTCATGTTAATTTCTATCCATCTCTGTTCCTTCATCTGTAAAATGAAGAAAATAATAGCATACTTTGGCCAGAGCTCTTAAGAGGATAAAATGATACAATATTTATAAAGTGCCTTGCAAACTCTAAAGTACTAAGTAAATTCTGGATGTTATTATCTTTATTCACAATTGTTCCCTAAATTGTAACTTCTGATTTCTACTTAAACTCTAGACCAACATTTCCAAATTTCTGTTGTATATTTCTACCTCAGTATCTTACCTATCGTTAGCTCTTACTTAATATATCTAAAACCAAATTTCTAATTCTCCTACATTGTGTTCCACACCTAGTTGACCTATGAAATTTCTTCTATTTCTTAATTTTGTTGAAAACACTGAGATATATTTCTATCACATCCACCCTTTCAGTAGCTAGAAAGCAGGGGGTGTTTAGGTCCAGTTGACAGGAGGTAGATAGAATATAGTGAAAATATCTAGAGGGTGGAAAGAAAAACTGAAATTTGCCTTTAATTGAAAAGAAAGTCTAGGCAGCAGAGCCAAGATGGCAGAGAAGGCACACGTGACTTTCTGAGCTCTCTCACTACCAATTTTTAAATTCAGCCACAAAAATAACGCTTGACTGGTAAAATTCATGAAGATTGGAAGTGCAACATCTTACCAGCCGAAGATAATCTGGAAGATCACCAGAAAAAGTTTGTCCTAAGCAGCAGGAACAGACCAGCGCAAACAGTGATAGAGAATTAGAGCCTAGCATATTGAGCAGACTGGGTGGGGTTGGCCTCCGTAGTTAGAAAACTTACAGAGACAACTCTGCCATAGGCTGACTGCTCTGCTCTGCTTGCAAAGCAGTAGACCAGCAGAGATTTTAAAGCCAAAGGTAGAGGATACTCTAAAAAACACCAGAACCTAACAAGATCTGGCTATACCCACCCAAAACTGGAAGTGACTCAGCACACACTGCAGCACAGCTATGCAGCTGCATTCTGTAGCATAGGACTATTTGTTGGGCAACTGCTAAAACCCAAAGCCCCAGAGTGGGCTTGGGGTAGTGTTTGCTGCTCAGTCTCTAGCCCCAGGGCCGTTGCTAATCCACACAGCAGGTTTCTTCACTGGGCACTTTTGCAACTTGGCCATGATACCCAGGCTTAGTCACTTCCAGTTCCCAGAGCACTCTCACACCTTGCTCTTTGCAGCCCAGTGGCAGGACAGCTACTGTCCATATACCTATCCCTGCTCAGCAGAAGAAGCTGGTAACGTCCTTGCCCTGAAGGCAGATCCTACAGGCTTTAAAAAAATGAGTTAAAAAATCACAAGGACTATCGATACCTTCTATACAGAAAAAGAGCAGGTTTTCAACCCCGAGGAGAACAGACAGTCTCTAGACAATACTCCAAAAGGGATCTAACTTGGTCCCCATTATACAAGGCTCTCATAGAAGAGACTATTAAAAATCTTAGAAGAGAGCTAGAAGAAAAATGGGGAAAGGAAACAGAAGCTATGCAAGAAAGTAACAACTTACTGAAATGTGAATTGGAAAAGGTAAAAAACTCCCAGAAAGTGCAGGGAAACAGAATTTGTGAATTGAAAAAAGATAAGAACTCCCAGGAAATTTTTGAACTGGAAAAGATAAAAAAACTCTCAAGAAAGTAGGATTTGTGAACTGGAAAAAGAAAATAACTCAGTAAAAAAAAAATTAGTGAAATGGAAAAAATTACATAGAGCAAAATAACTCATTTAAAAAATCAATTGGACATATGCAAAAAGAAGTTTAAAAAAGATAATGAAGAAAATAGATCATTAAAAATCAGAACTGAACAAATAGAAATGAATGATTCATTGAGACATCTAGAATATGTCAAGCAAAACCAAAAAAAAAAAAAAAAAGAAAGAAAGAAAGAAAGAAAAATTAGAAAAAAACACTAAATATCTACTTGGAAAAACAACAGACCTGGAAAATAGATCTAGGAGAGATAATCTGAAGATTATTGGACTTCCAGAAAATTATGATGAAAAAAAGAGCCTATGTAAAATATGTAATATTTTACAGGAAATCATTGAAAAAGATAAAAAAGAAAATTCGAGAACTGTATTTCTGCTGTGGATATACATAAAAAGTGCATCTATAATTTGATTTTACTTATATAACATTAAAAAAGGGAAATAGACTAAAAAGCTATTAGAAATGACCTTTAGCAAAGTTGCAGGATACAAAATAAACCCACATAAGTCATCAGCATTCTTATATATCACTAACAAAATCCAACACTTAGAGTTACAAAGAGAAATTCCATTTAAAGTAACTACTGATAATATAAAATATTTAGGAATCTATTTGCCAAGGGAAAATCAGAAACTATATGAGCAAACACAAATAAAGTCAGATCTAACCAATTGGAAAAATATCAAATTCTCTTTAATAGGGTGAGCAAATATAATAAAGATGACAATACTACCTAAACTAATCTATTTATTTAGTGCTATAGCAATCGGACTCTCCAAAAATTGTTTTAAACACCTAGAAAAAAATAACAACAAAGTTCATATGAAAAAACAAAAGGTCAAAAATTTAAAGGGAATTAATGAAAAAAAAAAATACAGTGAAGGTGGCCTAGCTGTACCACATCTAAAATTATATTATAAAGCAGTGGTTACCAAAATCATTTGGTATTGGCTAAGAAATATACTAGTTGATCAGTGAAATAAGTTAGGTTCAAAGGATAAAACAGTAAATAAATTTAACAATCTAGTGTTTGACAAACCCAGAGACCCCAGGTTTTGGGAAAAGAACTCACTGTTTGACAAAAATTGCTGGGAAAATTGGAAATTAGTATCACAGAATCTAGGCATTGATCCATACTTAACACCGTACACCAAGATAAAGTCAAAATGGGTTCATGACATAGGCATAAAAAATGATATTATAAATAAATTAGAAGAATATAGAATAGTTTACCTCTCAGACCTGTGGAAGAGGAAGGAATTTATGACTAAAAAAGAACTAGAGATCATTATTGCTCACAAAATAGAAAATTTTGATTATATCAAATTGAAACGTTTTTGTACAAACAAAACTAATGCAGACAAGGTTAGAAGGGAAGCAATAAACTGGGAAGACATTTTTACATTCAAAGGTTCTGATAAAGGCCTCATTTCCAAAATATATAGAGAATTGACTCTAATTTATAAGAAATCAAGTCATTCTCCAATTGATAAATGGTCAAAGGATATGAACAGACAATTCTCAGATGAAGAAATTGAAACTATTTCTAGCCATATGAAAGATGCTCCTAGCCATTATTAATCAGAGAAATGCAAATTAAGACAACTCTGAGATACCACTACACCCCTGTCAGACTGGCTAGAATGACAGAGAAAGATAATGCAGAATGTTGGAGGGGATGTGGGAAAACAGGGACACTGATCCATTGTTAGTGGAATTGTGAATACATCCAGTCATTCTGGAGAGCAATTTGGAACTATGCTCAAAAAGTTATCAAACTGTGCATACCCTTTGATTCAGCAGTGTTACTACTGGGCTTATATCCCAAGAGATTTTAAAGAAGGCAAAGGGACCTGTATGTGCAAGAATGTTTGTGGCAGCCCTCTTTGTAGTGGCTAGAAACTGGAAATTGAGTGGATGCCCCATCAATTGGAGAATGGCTGAATAAATTGTGGTATATGAATACTATGGAATATTATTATTCTGTGAGAAATGACCAGCACGATGCTTTCAGAAAGGCTTAGAATGACTTACATTAGTGGTCTTCAAAGTATAGTCCAAAGAATTGTTGGGGTCTCTGAAACCCTTTCAGAGGGTCTACAAATTCAAAATAATTTTTTATTTCTAATATAGTAAATAGCTATAAATATAACCCATGTGAACAAAAACTCTTTGAACAGATCCTCAATAGTTTTTTAACATGAAGATACTGAGAACAAAAGTTTGAGAACCACTGACTTACATGAACTGATGCTGAGTGAAATGAGCAGGAACAGGAGATCATTATATACTTCAACAACAATACTATATAATGATTACTTCTGATGGACATGGCCCTCTTCAACAATGAGATGAACCAAATCAGTTCCAATAGAGCAGCAAAGAATTGAAGTAGCTTCACCCAGTAAAAGAACTCTGGAAGATGACTATAACCACTACATAGAATTCCCAACCCCTCTATTTTTGTTCACCTTCATTTTTAACTTCCTTCACAGGCTAATTGTACACTCTTTCAAAGTCCAATTCTTTTTGTACAGCAAAAAACTGTATTGACATGTATACATATATTGTATTTGACTTACACTTTAACATATTTAACATGTATTGGTCAACCTGCCATCCAGGGGAGGAGGTAGGGGGAAGGAGGGGAAAAGTTGGAACAAAAGGTTTTGCAACTTTCAATGCTGGAAAAATTACCCATGCATATATCTTGTAAATTAAAAGCTATATAATAAAAAAGAAAAGCAAAATGCTTTGTAAAAATGTAAAGAAAGTCTATAAGCTTTAAGTCAAAGACCCATCCCTTATTCTTTAGTTGAAAATAGACCACCAAATTATTCCCTAGGAAATTGAGTTGAGAAAGGCGAAAGGAGAGCTAAAAGGGAAACATCTTCTGCTCCTTGAGTGAAAAGGAAGATAAAATTTGGAAAGGAATTTGCCATGAAGATTTTATTTACTTGAGAAAATTTGTGGAGCTCTTTCTTCAATAATTTCCATGCTTCAGAGAGAATAAAAGGGGTAGAAGAATAAATGGTATATTCTTATTATAGTTTTCAGTGTTATTGTTCTTTTTCTTAACATGTCCTATACCAGTCAGATATATTGAGCAGTCAAATTGAGGACAACAGCTGCCACCTTCAGGGGCTATACCCTGATTATCTTGTGTTTACATTATGACAATAGCATACTAATAAGTTTTGCTATTGCCAATCATTATACTTAAAGTCCTAAAAATTAACACTATATTAAACATTCTAAAACACTGCATTAATTGTGTCCTTCCACTACTCAAAACACTAGAGTGACTTTGAAGGATGAAGGGCAAATTCCTTTTTCTTTTATGGAAAATTTTTTATAATGTAGATTTAATATACTCTTGCAATTTAAACAAGTACATTGTGTACTATAGGCTAAATAATTCGAATACAAATTTAAAGAGTGAAACAATCCTTTTTCTCAAATAGCTTATCCTGACCTCTGGGACATAGACTTGTGAATAGATTTCAGAAGATATACTAATTTGGATGAGATGTCTGTGGGGAGGGGGGATGGGGGAAATCACATCTTTATTTAGCATTATCTTCAAATATTGATGAAGATAACAAAATACTATTGTGAAAAATATCAGACTTCACCAAACTGCCAAAAGTATCTTTCAAAAATAAATTGGGATACTAATGTGTGCAGGTCTTAGGAAGGCTGTTATAATAACCCCAAGGCCTTGTGAGTTATGTAGTTATAAATAATATATTTCTTTCTTTTGGCTATCATGCCTTAGTTTACTTTACATGGCCAGGATGCTGACCCCACAAATATTGCTGGATGTCAGATAACAATCTATTGGTTAGTGATAATGGAGTTTCTGAGACTAATGAAAAGAAATCTTGGAGTGCTTAATGTTAATGTTGGAGCAGAACAAAACTGGATGCCTACCAGTTGAACTAGTGACATTTCAGGCTCAAAAACATATACTCTACACAGACACTTATCTTATATGAATTCTGCGTAGCATCAAATTTTTGACATTTTCCATCACACACCTTATGCTTTCTCATCTCCATGCTTTTGTGCTTGCCGTTCCCCACCTTCCCTCCTCCATCATCCTAACATACCCTATTTTCATTTTCTATGCCTATAAGAATACTAATTTTACTTTTAAAATCCAATCCAAATAATATTTTTCAATGAATTATTTGAGAATTTAAAATGGAAATAATTGCTCTAAATTATTTTGTGACTCATGATACCTTTTATTATTCTTTATGGTTTCATTAAATTAAATTCACCTTCACTAGTAACATTAAATCACATCAAATGCTTAATATGTAGAATGCATATATTTAGCCTTGCATATTCAAAAGGAAAAAAAGATGCTCATGTGTAGTGTTCTTCGTCTTTAAAATATAAGATGGTTCTCTCTGGAAGCAGGTTTCTCGGGGAGGTTTTCTGGAGGCAGCCTTAGTTTCAATTAAAAGTAACAATTACTCAAATACATCCAGGTGTTAAAAGTTCAGATCTTTTATTGTTTCCTTCAAAATAGCCCAGTTAGTTTTTCTTAGAGGTCTATCTTTCTGCTTGGTTCCAAGAGCTCTTGAAGTTGTCCTTTGCCTCTGCTTTCTTCTGCCTCTAGCCAGCACAAAGTTGGAAGATGGAATAAATCTCTCTTGCCTCTGAGAGAGGGCTTGTGGGCTTCCTCCCAGAGTGCTCCTCTCTGACCCCTGGCAATGTTCCAAAGTAACTAACTTGAAGCTCTAAGAACTTCTATATATATGATCTCCCAAAGATTGACTCCTCCTTCTGGAGGCAGGGATTAAGGGAGGTGTGAATTCACAAAGTTACAAAGTTAATTTTGTGTATCTCCCATACTTGTGAACTCCAATGAGTACTTAAATACTTCTTGATTATATGAGCTCCCTAAAGATGTGAAAACAAGCATTGTTTCTATCAGTTTCACATAGTAACTTGTTTCCTCTGGTCCATAATATCTCCTTGTAAGATCAGATCAATCATACTGAACCATGCTAAATTAGATAATTATTGTCTCTATCAACTCTAATGACTTTACACTTTGTAAGGATTCCAACACTCATGCAATCAAGAATGGTATGTATATGTTATACTGCACTCATTGGATTATAAACATTAAGAGGAAAGGGATAAACTGTATTTTGTTTCTATTTTGGCAGGTAAATACCTTAAGTCTATCCACTCATCTTGAGAATGAGAACAGTAATATAGTACCTCCAATACCTACTTCTCAGAGTACTTGTGAAACTTCCCCCAATACAGATATAGAGAATGTTTGGTGCAAAGAGGAACAATTTTCTTTTGACCTCAAGTCTTCTATTTCCTGTTACACCTCTCCCTTAAAAGAAAAAAGAAAGTTGGTGAGGATCCTGCCATGAAAGTCCTACTTCCATCTCATGCTAAGTCCTTTTCTATTTAATCTCCACCTTTCAAAGAAAGGAAGAATAGTAGACATAGAATAATTATTACTTATCAATCCAGAACTCCTATTTCACATTGTATTTGTCTCCAGTCTGATCTTCAAGCTTCTTTTGGAAGTGAAATGACACCTTCCATTCATTGCCACACTTATCACACCTGTTCATGTCTCTCATCCCAATGATTCTGAACACATATAGGTCATCACCCTTTCTCTTTTCTAACCTCATTATAGATTATTAATATTGTCTTTAATCTTTCTATCCCAAATTATTAAACAAATACCACCTAAAACTACCAATGTACCTTGTTGTACATGCAACAACTTTATTTCAGACTAAATATTTCCTTGTCATATACCATCTATCTATTAGTTATTATTGGTGCTCCATTAAAAAGACAGATTTCCTGGATATCCTTTCAAATGTTGGCTTCAACTTCACTTATTTCTCTTGGCTCGCTGGTCTAGTCAGGGAGGTTGGAATAATTCCTGTTCTCCATTGTCACTATAGATAGCATTCAGTAACTCTCTTTATTGAGATTCATGGTTACTCATAGCTAACACCCAATCAAAATCCTGATATCTAGAGACATTCATGTAATTCCCCTTCCATTCACAGTGAGTTTGGTACATGGCTCTCCACATTTACGCCTACACTCTGAATAGAAATTTCTATATATATTGAATCTCCCTCAATCACTGAAAATACTAAGTTCTTGAATTTGCTCTCATGGTCTACATTTCCATTCTACTTCAGACACAAAGATGATCACATCCCTGATTTTTGCATAATTTTGACACAAGTGTAACCCTCCATGTTTAAGAATACTGAAATCCACTTATCTAAATTAATCTATTGGGTTTTCACTTTTATCTTTGTCCTCTCTTATAAGATTTTGCTTTTCATCCTTATTGTGACCTCAAAATCATTGACCTTACAATTTTATGCAAGGCCATCTCCTCTCCACTGCCCACTAACTCCTCTTTTCCTCTTCTTGAACTTTTGGGTGAATTGATTTCAAGTCTATATTATCATCCTCTTTTGAATTACCTGTCCCCTTTTTTGCCTTTTGTGCCCTGAAAAGGCTTAACCTTAGATCATTTCCATCATTCACCCCCTTTGTTCTACATATGTTGTAACAAACAAAAGTATGGAAAAACATTCAACTGAGGCAGCTATATGGCACAGTGCATAAAGAACTGACCCTGAATTCAGGAGGACCTACATTCAAATCTAGCCTCAGATACTTAAGACTTACTAGTTGTATGATTCCAGGCAAATCATTTAATCCCAATTGCATCACCAAAAATAATTATTCAACTATTCTGATTGGGTAAATTGCAAATTAATGTTATAGAACTTCAACTGGGTTCTTATTGCTGTTAAGCAATTCTTCTATGCATGACTTATCAACTCACTGTCACAGTCTACAGTGTTTTCCCCAGAAGTTTTCATCTTTCTCAAGCCTATCATAGTATTTATTCTCTCAACCTCTCACCCATAAAACTTGCTTCATATTTTATTTAAAAGGGACATTTTCATTGATCTCCCTATGGTTTTCCTTTGCTCTCTTTTTTTTCCCTTATCTCATATCTCACTCAGATGTTTTTTGCCATTATCATAAGTAGCTAAAGTCCTGGAAGGAAGATGCTATCATTTTCTCCATTTTACAACCAAGGATACAGAGATAGGTAGAGAAGTTAGGTGATTTGCCCAAGGTCACACAGCTTGTAAATGTCTGAAGTAGACTTCAAATTCAGGTTTTTCTGACTCCAGGTCCAGCACACTCTCCATTTTGACACTTATCTGCTCCTGAATGATCTCAGATGATTAAATTCCTGAGGGACAAAACAAGCATAGAAAAGGACAGCAGGCTCAAAAACAGAACTTTATTCAGTATTAATGAAAATTCAAGCATTAGAAGTATATATATAGAGAGAGAGTATATTAAATCTACACTACATTTTCAGAAGAAATGTGAAAGAATGGTATTTTCTGAGAAGATAGTGGGATTAACTTTAATAAATAGTAATGCAATCTGATCTTCTGAGATGAAGTGAAAACTGATAATTCTGTCCTCCATCTACTTCTTCTTACTGTATTCCTTTTACATGATATCTCCTATTTTCTTCTAATGCTTCTATGTTCTTTTCTCTGACTCTCTTCTTAACCCCTTAAAATCAAACTTCCTTTTTTTTTAACATTCCACTGAAAATTCTTTCTTTTTGTTGCCAAATGCATTGTTTCTTCATTTATCCTAAATCCTCAGTCCTCAAACTTTATACAATCTTTAACATTATTTTTCCCCCCATGAAAATCTCTTCTTTGCAGGGTTGGAAAACATCACTCTCTCCTCATTCTTCCACCTATCTGACCACTCCTAAGTCCTTTTTTTCTGGATCCTGATTCAGATCACACTCTGTTTCAGTAGGTGTGTTCTAGGATTTTATCCAGATCCTTTTCTCTTTACCCTTATATACAATGCCATTGATCCCATTAGCATCCATGGTTTTCATTATTTTTTAATAAAGCTTTTTTTTTTTCCAAAAACATATGCATGGATAATTCTTTGACATTAATCCTTGTGTTCCAATTTTCTCCTCCCTTTCCCCACCCACTTCCCTAGATGGCAAGTAGTCCAATATATGTTAAACATGATAGGAATATGTGCTAAATTCAATATATACATACATATTTATACAATCATCTTATGCACAAGAAAACCAAATCAAACTGGAAAAAATGAGAAAGAAAATAAAATGCAAGCAAACAACAACAAAAGGAGTAAAAATGTTATGGGAGAGTTTACCCCATTCACATTCACAGTTAAAATGACTAATTCTGTATTTCTTGCCATCTTATTTACCCCAAATTATGCTTTTCTCTTTCCTTTCCCTTTCCCCCCCAGGTAGTTTGCTTTGGACTACCATTTCTCTCAAGCAGCTCTCCCCCTTATGGCCCCGCTCCCTTTCTTATACCATTCTCCTACTATTTCTGTTTTCCCTTATGGTATCCTCTCCTTTTCCTTTTCTCTTTCCTCTCCCATTTCCCTATAAGGTGAGACAATTTTCTCTATTAAACCAAATATGTCTAATATTCCCTTTTTTGTTTCAAATCTGATGAGAATAAGATTTATATAATGTTCATCCCCCTCCTTTCTTTCCCTCAATTATAATAGGTTTTCTTTGCCTCTTCATGAGATATAATTTTCCTCATTTTACCTCAATTTCCCACTTTTTCCAGTATAATTCCCAATCCACCTCTAGTTGCTTTTTTATATTATTAGAGTAAAATCAAATTATATCTGCAGTCTGTATGTATGTCAATTAAAGATATAATTCTCAAGAGTTCTTTCCTTTTTACCTTTTCATGCTTCTCTTGAGTTCTATATTTAGAGGTTGAATTTTTTGTTCATCTCTGGTCTTTTGATCAGAAATAAATGGAATTCATCTGTTTCATTGAATATCCATCTTCTTCCCTGAAAGAAAATGCTCAGTTTAGTGGGGTAGTTTATTCACGGCTGCATTCAAAGTTTCTTTGTCTTTTGAAATATCAGATTCTAGGCCCTTGGAACATTTAAGGTGGAAGCTGGTAGGTTCTGGGTAATCCTGATTGTGGCTCCTTGATATTTGAATTGTTTGAATTGTTTCTTTCTGACTGCCTGCAATATTTTTTCCTTGGTCCAATAATTCTGAAATTTAGCCATAATAATCCTTGGAGTTTTATTTTGGAGACTCTTTCAGGAGATGATCAATGAATTATGAAGGCTATTTTACCTTCTAATTAGAGGACATCAGAGTAGTTTTCTTTGATCCTTTCCTGAAAGATAATATCTAGGCTGTTTTTTTTTTTCCCAAAATGGTTTTTCAGAAAGTCCAATAATCCATGGATTGCCTCTCTTAGATTTTTGTCTAGATTAGTTGTTTTTCCAAGTAAGTATTTTACATTGTCTTCTACTTTTTTTTTTTCATTCTCACAGTTTTGTTTAACTGATTCTTGATGTCTTATTGAGTCATTCATTTCCATTTGTTCATTTTAGTAAATTATTTTCTTCAGGTACTTTTTAAGTTTTTTTTTTCCCCTGAGGCAACTGGGATTAAGTGATTTACCCAAGGTCACACAGCCAGGAAGTATTAAATTATTAAGTGTCTGAGCTCAGATCTGAACTCACTTCCTCCTGACTTCAGGGCTGGTACTCTATCCATTGTGCCACCTACCTGTCCTGGCCAACTGAATTTTTAAAATTAGTTGTTTTGTTCTGTGAATTATTTCCCATTTCACAGATTCTGTTTTTTAAGAAGTTATTTTCTTTTTCTATTTCACAAATTCTATTTTTCAGGGAATTGTTTTCTTTTTCCATTTTTGTCAAATCAATTTTTTAAGGAGTCCTATGCTTTTTCCATTTTACTAAATCTATTTTGTAAGGAGTTTTCTTCAGATAATTTCTGTTTCCTTTTGTCAACTTTCTTGCAAAGTTCTCATTTCCTTTCCCCATTTTTCTTCTAGTTCTCTTTTAAGATCCTTTTTTTTTAAAATTTCCTCCATGAAAGCCTTGTGAAATGGGGACCAATTTATATCATCCTTTGGGGCTTCATCCGAAGATGATATGCTTTTAGTGATCTCAGGGTTTGAAATCTATTCTTTTCATTCACCATAAAAACTGTCCATGACTAGAGTTCTTTTTGCTTTTTTGCTCATTTTTTAAAAAGTTGGGGTCTGCTTTTAGGGTAAAGGGGAGATTATCTAAGCTTCCTCTACAAGCAGCAATAATTGTGTTGGGTCATTGGGGACTGACTTCAGGTGTTGGGTGGGTGTGGATAGGCCCCATGAAATTCTGATGTTTGGGGGCCCACTCTTTACCTTTTGCATTTGTGTTGGATGTCTTATAAGTAGTCTGCTGATCTGCTGACTTGCAGCCAGGGCAGAGAAACAAACACTATTGTAGATTCCTCCTGGTATATTCTCCAGTGGGTGGAGCCTACACTGCCATAGGATTGTGCACTTCCTGCACTGGGTGTTGCCTGAGCTAGGTGCATCTCCTTTTGTGCCCAGTTGAAAAAGATCTTTTCTAGAGTTCTTCAAAATTATCTTCTGCTGGTAATCTGTTATACTCTCAATATTCATGGGTTTTGTCACTCCAAAACCAGCTGGGGGTCATAGAAAGCTCAGGAAAATATGTGGCTCCTCTCCACCATCTTGGCTCCACCTCACCATGGTTTTCATTATCATCTATATGATAATGAGTCTCAAATCTACCTATTCTGCCTTAACTGACTCCTATCTGAAATTTCCAACTGCTTTTTTTTACATCTCAAACTTAATATATAATGGGGCAGCTAGATGTCCAGTGAATAGAGAACCAACCCTGGAATCAGGAGTTCAAATTTGCTTCAGATATGATACTTAATACTTACCAGCTGTGAGACCCTGAATGAGTAAGTCATTTAACCCCAATTGCCTTGCTAAAAACAAACAAACCAGAAAACAAGATTAATATGTCCAAATTGAATTTATTATCTTTCTCTTAAAAGTCTCTCCCTGAATATACTTTCCCTTTTATTATAGAGAACATAAACATCTTCTGAGTTCCTCAGAGGATACATCCTCTGTGGAGTAAGCAATAGAGCAATAACCATAGAGCAAGGCTCAGCTCCTCAGTATCTCTCACCACATAATCCAATCTTTTACCAGTGTTTGTAGACCTCAACTTGGCAACATTTCTCTAATATGTCCCTTTTTTCCTTCTAACACTACTACCATTCATGCAAAGGCTTTTATTGCCTGACATATGGATTATTAACCTATATTACTGGTAGATCTGTTTCTCTCAGATCTTTTCACTCCAATCCATTCTCTATATAGTCATTAGAGTGATTTTCCTAAAGTGACTTCTCCACCATGCCCCCTTTTTGTATTTGTATTCTTAGTGCTTAACCCATTGCCATATTTCAAGGAACTTTATTCTAATAGGAAAGAAAATATTTAAATAATTAGGCTCGTTCAAGTGATAATCACAGAACAAGAGAAAGATAATTGTAGAAAAGGCTCTATTGTCCATCTGACAAAATATTTGGTAACTTTATTAATAATGATGAACAGTTTTTCTTGTTTTCCAAAAGGTGATCTGAGTAGGAAAAAACATGAGTCTATGAAGAAAATTGCAGTAATAATAGAGTAGCTGGACAAGTTGAGTGGGACATTGGAAATCTTTATACGTGTGTGTGTGTGTGTGTGTGTGTGTGTGTGTGTGTGTGTGTATCCTTCCAATACATTGAGATGACCCTGTAAAGAACCACTGAGGAAAGGCAGGAAGAATAGTCCAAAATGACAATACATGTGAGCTTTATTTTTTTTTGCTTCAATAAGTAAGCACACACAGTAAGGAAATCATAAATCTGACAATGCATGAAACATTTTACAAATACGTTTCTTTAGTAAATAGAATGTAATTTTTAAGTTAGCAGTTAAAAGAATTATTCCATCCTGGAAGTGTAGGTAATAGTTCATTTTTTTTAAATGGGCCAATGAACATGTATCTAGGCTTCTAGTTGAAGATAATGTTTTTCCTACATAATGAGAGAGTAGAAGTAAGAATACCTACTTTGAAAGAATAGAAAACTTTAAGTGTGAGTAGAAATTATCATAATTATGTCTATCATAAACTATATGGCATTACATGTCCATTATTCAAAGTTCAATTAATTATAAGCTTTGCATTACATTACATAATCATAAAATTGTACATTATAAATCATAAAATAATGTCAGATTACAAAATAAAGCAAGAGATGAAAAGAATAAATTATAACAGTATAAAATGATATATTAGTATGATAGCGTAAAATATGCTGTTATGCATAGTTTTGCAATTTTCTTAGAAATTAACTTCATAAGTTAAATAGCATTTTCTATGTTTTTGTCTTACTTCTAAATCTATCATTAAAAGAATTATTAAGAAATGATAATATAGGGTATTTTAAAATTTAATATATTCAATTCTTTAACATGTCAACAACTTGTAAAATTTGTACAGAAATACATTTTTTTCTATTTTTTGTAAAGAACTTGTAAGTTTTTTATAACCTATTTTACTATTTATAATTTTAATGGATAGTTTTTTAAAAAGTATTCTGATGTAAATGTTTTGAAAGAAGCTGAGAAATTCATACCTTGTTAATGAGCAAAATAAATATTGTGTTGGAGATACATTAACATATTTCCACATATGCATTGATTTGTAATTTCATGGATGAAAAAGTTATTCCTTAGTTTGGGATAATCCTTCACAATAAAAAAAAAATCTTTTTTTCATACTAACTACTTGGATCAGGACTTTGAATAGATTCATGTCCTAAACACCCAGTCCTAGAGGAAAAAATGTCCTTTATTCTCACTTTTGCTGTAGCTTATGCAAGTAATACTGTTGGTGGAAGGAAATGGTTCTTTTGGACTTTACTTTCTGAATTATGGTGAAATCCCCTGACATCCTTGTATTATGCCTAATTATAGGAGATTATAGTATCATTTCAGCAGTCTAATAATTAAAAATATATATCATATTGTACGTCATATAGAAAATTTCACTGCCATAAACAGAGAAATAGCTTTTCTATTTTATTCATGCACACAATCAGTAATAAAATCATGGTTCAGTAAGGATGCTGCTTATGCATGTTTTATTCATTGTCACTGCTACTGTTCACAAATAATTTTATAGAGAGAAATATGGGTCCTGTGTTGTTACTTGATCTACATTTAAAATAGTTTACATAGAGGGTACATAATGATTACTGTTCAATAGGTGCTTCAGGCCCTGCGGTATGGCATCTTAGGGAGTCAGCATATTTTAGTAAAAGGCAGAAGAGCTGAGAAGAGTCAGGATGTACCAGTAAGGGCAATTAGATAGCATAGTGCAAAGACTCCTAGGCTTCGAATTAGGAAGACTCCTAACTTCAATCCTGGCCTCAGACACTTGCCACCTGTATGCAATTCTTTGTAAGTCACTTTGCCCTGTTTAGCATAGTTCCTCTCTTGTAAAATATGCTAGAGAAAGAAATGGCAAGCTACTCCAGTATCTTTGCCTGGAAAATCCCAATATGGGGCCACAAAGAGTCAGGCACTACCAGAACAACTCAACAATAACAATGTAGTGATAGTGAAAATAATAGTCCATTTGCTTTGTAGTGCCTTAAAACTTCCAAATTATTTAAAATACATTATCTCATTTGGTCTTCACTACAAGCTAATAAGGCACATGCTATTATCCCCATTTTTCAGGTGAGCATATTGAAAGAAGTTAAGTTGTTTGCCCAGTATTCAACAGCTAATTAATGACTTAGAAATGAATTGAAATATCCCTAATGACAAAACCAACCAGTGTCTCTCATAGTAAAGCAAATAAATAAAAAGGAAAAAAAATAATTTAAAAGTATGTATTAAATGCCTAACTTTTTTTAAGCTTAGAATTTAGGTTCAAATGAATAATGACTATATTTCTTCAGAGGTATGAGTAACATTGGTTATAATTATTAATATTAGTTTTTAGCTATTGGATTTTTGGTTTATGAATTGTTATTCTGATTTTTCCTTGCCATCTCAATAACTTGTTGAT
The DNA here is from genome assembly GCF_016432865.1 of Antechinus flavipes. Lineage (NCBI taxonomy): Eukaryota > Metazoa > Chordata > Mammalia > Dasyuromorphia > Dasyuridae > Antechinus > Antechinus flavipes. The sequence continues at coordinate 525,372,656 of NC_067398.1, read as the reverse complement.
GATCTTCTCAATAACTGACTTGTTCTGATAATACTCAATGCCAAAATAGGGCTAATATACTTTTCTTTTGCTATTAGAACACTGAAATGAGCAGTTCTCAAGAATCAGAAGGTTTATCTTATTGAAATCTGACTTGCATATATCACTGGAAACAAGAAATAGTTTTAAACCATCAACTAGAACTTCTCTCAGACAGACAGATAATAATCATGAGTGCTCTGTTCACATATACCATAACAGCATATATATATGGAAAGCTCCTGAGGACAAAGCAGTTGATTCACATCCAGATAGCTTAGAATGGATGGCCCTTTTCTGACTTCTATATAGCTTGAATAACAAATTGTAGACCCTAAATTCATGATATCAGGGAGAAGAGCCTAGGTTGAGCAAAAAGCTACATCCATGACACCAAAAGCCATCTATTCACTGTGCTAAGCATTAGGAATAAAATGGTTGTAGCAAATTGTTGAAGATGATATTATATTAGAAGAGAGAGATTAATAAACATATAGAAAATTTGTTTGAAATAAATATAAGATAATTTTTTCCTTGTAAGGAGAGAATATTAATAACTTTAGGGGAAGAACAGGCATTATGTAGTAGTTTACCCTTAAGAAAGGTTGTGAAATTTACAAAGGATTCTAAGAAATGAAATTGAGGAGAAAGTTCATTCCAGCCATGGGAGAAGGCTAGTATAAAGACTGTCCTTAATGCAGTGATGGGAAATGGAATTATGTGAGAATGAATGAAATGGAGAGAATGGGCAAAATGTTTGGAAAGTAGGGTAGAACCTTTTTGTAGAAGATTTTAAAATTTAAACAGATAAGTTATGTGTGATACTGTGACAATAGGGAATCACTGAGTTATGTTATGAAAAAGAGGGAAAAATCAAAAGGTATTTATATAACATCTACTTTTGCCAAACACTATAAATATTATCTCATTTGAGTGCCACACCAACTTTTATTTTCATTTTTGGAAGGGCAATTGGGTAAGCAAAAAAAAAAAAAAAAAAAAGGAGGCGGGGAGGAGGATGGAATCGACACCAATTTAGTTTTCTTATAAAGGCTTTATTTCTCAACTATATATAGAATTGAGTCAAATTTATAAGATTATATATTATTCCTCAATTGATAAATGATCAAAACTTATGAACAAGCAATTTTCAGAAGAAGAAATCAAAACTATCTGTAGTTATATGAAAAATACTCTAATTCACTATTGATTAGATAAATGAAAATTTACATAATTCTGAGTTATCCTCTCAAATCTAATAGATTGGATGATATAACAAAAAAAGAAAATTGTTGGATGTTGGATGTTATGTGGGAAAACTGGAACACTAGTGCATTTTTCCTGGGATTTGTGAACTCATCTAACTATTTTCGAGTATAATATTATCTCAAAAGACTCTAAACATGCACTTATTTGGGGACTTTCAGAGGCGGAGCCAAGATAGCAGAGATTAAACACATTTCTCTTTGACCTTCTTTACAACCCTCACAATAATTATGAAATCCAGCTTCCGAATTAGCTCTGGATGGGCATAACCTACAAATATTGGGAGTGCAACAAATTATCAGCAGAAAATAATTTCAAAGATTACCAAAAAGGTCTGTTTCATTTGGAAACTGGAAGAATGCAGCCAGGGCAACCTGTACAAACCTCAGCACAGGTAGCTCAGTGTCTCGGGGCAGAGAATTTCCAGAGAAAACAGAGCAGAAAAGATCTGTTTCAAACAGAAACAGGGGAGAGGCAGAGAAGCACAAACAGCTGATAACAAACTCTAGCAGACAGAGTAGGGTTCCAGGTCAGTACAGTCTCAGTGTGGCTTTACGACTTTGGTGGGGCATAGAGTTTGCAGGAAGAAGTAGACCAGAAAAGGTTTGCTTCAGTTGGAAGCAGGAGAGAGACACAAGACATGGGCAGCTGACCACAAACGTCAGTGCAGACAACTCAAAGTCTGGGAGTAGTGCAGTCTCAGGGTGCCTGGGAAGACTCCAATTATAAATACCAGAGCAGACAGCACAGTGTCCCAGGACAATGCTAATTACTCCACATGATAGAGCCAGGGCCAGGAATGAATCAGCACTAATCCAACTGCCCATTGCTTGGAAAACCTCTCCTGTCTTAAAGGCAGACCTTAAGTTAACTTAAAAAAAATGAGTAAAAAAGACCCTAACAATTGATAGATTTTATGGTGAAAGAGAAACAATTTCAAATCCTGAGGAAACTAAAGGCAGACTGTCTCCAGATGAAGATCCAAGGGGTGGAAATAATCTAGTCCCCTTCACACAAGGCTCTCCTAGAAGAACTTAGAAAGGATCTTATAAGAAAGCTAGAGGAAAAAATAGGGAAAGGAAATGAAAGCCTTGCAAGAGAGTCTGGAAAAGGCAATACAAAACAGACATAGTGATATGAAAAAAAAAAAGAATATAACTCATTAAAAGGCAAATGTTAAAAGCTGGAAAAAGAAAACAACTCCCAGAAAAACAGAATTTGTAAAACAGAAAAAGAAAATAACTTCTTAAAAAAACAAAGTTTGTGAAATGGGAAAAAAAATAATTCTTTAAAAAACAGAATTAGTGAAATGGAAATCATTTCCATAGAACAAAACAATGCATTCAAAAATTCAATTAGACAAATACAAAAAGAAGTTTAAAAAAAGTAAATGAAGAAAGAATACACTAAAATTCAGAATTGAAAAAACAGAGATGAATGACTCAATAAGGCAACAAGAATCAGTCAAGCAAAATTTAAAAAAAAAGAAAAAATAGAAAAAAATTACATTCTATAAAAAGCCAGGGGGAAAAAGACTAAAAAAAATTGGAAACTAAATAATCTCATCCTAAAGAATGAATGGGTGAAATAGCAAATCATAGACACAATTAATAATTTCCCTCTAGAGAATAACAATAATGAGACAATATATCAAAATGTGTGGGATGCAGCCAAAGTGGTAATAAGGGAATTTTTATATCTCTACAGGCCTACTTGCAAACAAAATCCAACAGCGAGAGATACAAAGAGAAATTCCATTTAAAATAACTGTTGATATTATAAAATATTTGGAAAGCTATCTACCAAGGGAAAGTCAGGAACTATATGAGCAAAACTACAAAACCCTTTCCACAAAATTAAAGTCAATCCCAAACAATTGGAAAAATATTAAGTGCCCTTAGATAAGTCAAGCGAATACTACTACCTAAACTAATCTACTTATTTTGTGTTATATGAATCAGATTCCCAAGAACCTATTTTAATGACCTAGAAAAAACAACAACAAAATTCATCTGGAAGAACAAAAGATCAAGAATTTCAAGGAAACTAATAAAAAAATCAAATAAAAAAAATCAGCTCTACCTGATCTAAAACTATATATAAAGCAGCAGTCACCAAAACCATTTGGTATTGGCTCAGAAATAGACTAGGAATAGGAATAAGTTAGATTCACAGGACAAAATAGTTTATAATTACAGCACTCTAATATTTGACAAATTCAAAGACCCCAACTTTTGGGATAGAATACACTATTTGATAAAAACTACTGGGAAAATGGGAATTAATATGGCAAAAACTAGGCATTGATCCACACTTAACACCGTACACCATGATAAGATCAAAATGGGTTCATGTTCTAGGCATATTGAATGAGATTATAAACATATTAGAAGAACATAGGGTAATTTACCTCTCAGACCTTTGAAGTAGGAAGGAATTTGTGACCAAAGAACTAGAAATCATTATTGATCGCAAAATAGAAAATTTTGATTATATCAAATTAAAAAGTTTTTGTACAAACAAAACTAATGCAGATGAGATTAGAAGGGAAGCAATGAACTAGGAAAACATTTTTACCGTTAAAGGTTCTGATAAAGACCTCATTTCCAAAATATATAGAGAATTGATTCAATTTATAAGAAATCAAGCCATTCTCTAATTATTAAATGGTTAAAGGATATGAACAGACAATTTTCAGATGATGAAATTGAAATTATTTCTGCACACTTGAAAAGGTATTCCAAATCATTATTGATCAGAAAAATAGAAATTTGGATAACTCTGAAATATCACTACATATCTCTCAGACTGGCTAAGATGACAGGAAAAGATAGTAAAGAATGTTGGAGGGGATATGGGTAAACTGGGATACATACATTGTTGGTAGAGTTGTGAATTATTCCAACCATTGTGAAGAGGAATTTGGAACTATAGTCAAAAAGTTGTCAAACTGTGCATACCCTTTGATCCAAAAATGTTAACTACTGGACTGAAATCCCAAAGAGATATTAAAAAAGGGAAAGGGATCTGTATGTGCAAAAATGTTTGTGGCCTTTTTGTAGTGGCTAGAAACTAGAAATTAAATGGATGCCCATCAATTGGAGAATGGCTGGGTAAATTGTGGTTTATGTAATATTATTGTTCTGTAAGGAATAACCACAGGATTACTACAGAAAGGCTTACATAAAGAGACTTACATAAACTGATGCTAAGTGAAATGAGCAGAATCAGGAGATCATGATGCATTTCAATAATGCTACATGAGGATCAATTCTGATGGAAGTAGGATTTTTCAACCATGAGAAGATCCAAATCAATTCTAATTGATCAGTAATGAACAGAACCAGCTACACCCAGCAAAAGAACATTGAGAAATGAGTGTGGACTACAACATAGCATTTACGCTCTTTCTGTTATTTTTTGCCTGCATTTTTGTTTTTCTTCCCAGGTTATTTTTACCTACTTTCTAAATCCTATTTTTCTTGTGTAGCCAGACAACTGTATAAAAATGTATACATATATTGTATTTTACATATACTTTAACATATATAACATGTATGGGACTACTTGACATCTAGGGGAGGAGGTGGAAAGAAAGAGGAAAAAGTTGTAACAGAAGTTTTCGCAAGAGTCATTGTTGTAAATTACTAATGCATATGTTCTGTCAATAAAAAGCTATAATAATAAAAAAAAAAAAGAAAGAAAGAAAGAAAGAAAGAAAGAAAGAAAGAAAGAAAGAAAGAAAGCAAGCAGAGCAGGAAAGAGAAAACTAAAAAAAAAAAAAGTGTGCCTACTCATAGATCCAGCAATACCAGTAGTAGGTTTTCTTTCCAGGTGTTTTTTTTTTTTTTTTTTTTTTGTTTTGTTTTGTTTTGTTTTTCCCTAGGTTTTAAAAGGGGGAAATAATCTCTATGTGCAAAAGTATCTACAATAACTCTTTTCGTTGTGGAATAGAACTGAAAATTGAAAGAATGCTCATGAATTGGGAAATGGCTAAACAAACTGTGATATATTATTGTAATGGAATATTATTATTCTTTAAAAGATAGCAAGCTGGGTTCATTCAGAGAAATCTGAAAGACTTCACGTACTGATGCAGTCAAGTGAGCAGAACCAGAATAGTGCATACAGTAACAGTATTGTATGATTATCAATTGTGAATAGGATAGCTATTCTCACCAATACAGTGATCTAAGACAATTCTGAAGAACTTGTGATGGAAAATGCTTTTAGTCTCCAGAGAAAGAACTATTTGGAGTTTTCATGCAAGTCGAAACTTTTTTTTGGCTTTATTTTTCTTGGTGTTATTTTTTTTGGGGGGGGGCAAAGTCTTGTATTTTCTTTCATCAAATGACTAATATAGAAATATGTTTTGCATGGCTGTATGTATGACCCATATAAAATTGCTTTCAAGGATGGAGAAGGAAAGGGAAACATTGGAGACAATTTGGAACTATTTTGTAAAAAAAATCTAATATTAAAAACTGCTCTTATATGTATCGAATTTTTTTTAAAAGAAGAAGAATGAGATATATGTGAAAGATACTAGAGAGATAATGGATTTAACAATTGATAAAACTTGTGGGATGGTTAATAGTAAGGACTTGAAAAGTAGATTGTGCTTTATTTATATTGATTTCCAAAATAGAATGTAAGCTTCTTGATGATGAAGACTTTAGGGAAAAAAAAAACAAAAAAACTTCTTATCCCCAGTACCTATTTAATTAGTATATATCAGGCAATAGCTGTACCAGATCTGAAACTATATTATAAATCAGAGGGCATTGTTTTCCTTCTCATGTTTTTTTTTTTTTTCCCCCTAGATCCAAATTTTCTTGTTCAGCAAGATAATTGTATAAATATGTGTACATATATTGGACTTAACATATATTTAACCATTTAGTATTGGCTAAGAAACAGAGTAGTTGATCAGTGGAATAGATTAGGTTCACAGGACAAAACAATCAATGACTAAAGTAATCTAGTGTTTGACAAACCCAAAGACCCCAGCTTTTGGAATAAAAACTCACTATTTGATATAAAAAGAAAAAAACTGCTAGGAAAATTGCAAACTTGTATTGCAGAAACTAGGCAATGACCCACAACTAACACCATATACTAAGATAAGGTTGAAATGGGTTCATGATCTAGATATAAAAAATGATATTATTAACAAATTAGAAGAACATTGGATACTTTGCCTCTCATATCTGTAGAGGAGGAAGGAATTTGTGACCAAAGAAGAACTAGAAATCATTACTGATTACAAAATAGATAATTTTTATTATATTAAGCTAAAAAAATTTTGTTTGTACAAATTGATTTCTTCTCAAAAAGTTATCAAACTGTGCATACCCTTTGACCCAGCAGTTTCTACTGGGCTTATATGCCAAAGAGATCTTAAAGGAGGGGAAGGGACCCACATGTGCAAAAATGTTTGTGGCAACTCTTTTTATGGTGGCTAGAAACTGGAAACTGAATGGATATCCATCAATTAGAAAATGGTTGAATAAATCATTCACTATAAATGTTATAAAATATTATTGTTCTATAAGAAATGACCAACAGGACGATTTCAGAAAGGCCTGGAGAGATTTACATGAACTGACGCTAAGTAAAATGAGTTGAACCAGGAGATCATTGGATACAACAAGAGTAATTAATGAATTAATGTTGACTTTACCCCTAAGAAATTAATACAGGTGTTGAAATTATTGGACACCTAGGTATTGTAATGGATAGCACACCAAGCCTGGAATGGAACATTTACCTTCCTTAATTCAAATATGACATTAACTAGCTGCATGATGTTAGGTCAGTCACTTCACTTTGCCTCAGCTCTTCAACTGTAAAATGAGCTGAAGAAAGAAATGGCAAAACCCTCCAGTATCTTTGCCAAGAACACCTCAAATGATGCAATGAAGAGTCAGATATAACTGGAAATGACTGCATAACAATAGCAAAAATTGAAATTATTCTTTTTATTTTCTTCTTCCTCTCTTTCAGAAAGGGTAATATCTAGTCCAATGAATACTTATTGTAGATAATTATGGCATGTTGGAGATAAAATGTGATTGACTACAAAAAAGTATATATCAGACAATTAATAAATGCTATTTGTGAGATTCATTATCCTAAAAGTCCTTAATTTACTCTATTTTGCTCACCCTCAACTTTTGGCATATGAGTGCTTTTTATACCAGGCACACATACACACACAGAAAGAAACTTCAACTAAATGTAATACAAATATTAGAAAAGAAGAAAAGAAAAGAAGTTCAATGGTATTATGTTAGAATCCTTACTAACTGCTAACTAATTAGAGTTGATCTAATCTTACAAGAAGATTTTGGCCAGAACCTGAAACAAGGTACTAAGTAGAACTAATTAATACAAGGCTTGTGTTCACACCTTTACTCATTGGAGTCCACAAGTATGCTAGCTTCACAAAGTACACTTTCTAACTTCAAGGGAGTCCACACCTCCCTTAAAGCTCTTTGGGCCAGAGAGCACTATGGGAGAAAACCCATAATCCCATTCTCTCAGAAGATTCACATATAAGGCGAGACAGCCATTCCAGAATACTTTTTTTCCTCTTGGCTGGCTGGTCCCAGAAGAGAGTTCAGCTGGACTTGAGAGGAGCGACTCTGGTGGCAGACGAAGGGTTTTCAGAGGATAAAGCTACGAGTGGAGAGTTCAGTGGACAACCAGATTCATCTTCATCTCACACCACTGTAGTTGGTGGCTGGGCTCCCCAGAAGGAGACAAGAGAGACATTCCATCTCTGTGTTGGTTGGAGGCTGAAGAAAGCAAAGGCAAAGGCTGAAGGACAGAACCTTTGGATTTGGAGACATCCGAAGGGCTCTAAGCCTCTAAATTGGCTGTGCCTTGAGAAGAACAAGAACTCCAACATTTGAACTCTAACGGTATTAAATCAGTTATTACACAAATTTAAAATGTGCCTACTCTGTCAAAATTTTACTTGGTACTGGGGCTCATAGACAAAAATAAAATGGTTCCTACTACCATGAATTTTATATTACATTCTACCAGGGGAAGCAGCACTTAATATACATCTAAAATGTATGGGTATTAAATACAATGCTGTGGATAGTTAATAGGGGAAGGCATAATGAACTTTGGATGGATATCACTCATTTGTAAGGTAACTTCTGGGTTCAGTTTCAAAGAAGCCTATGTTTTGTAAGATTTGGAAAAGGGGAAAGTTCAATCCAGGTAAGGGGAGCAGTTTATTCAAAGGTATGGAAATGGGAGATTTTGTGGTATGTGTGAAGAATTAAAAAAAAAAAGATCACTATGATTTTGCACAAAAGGAATAATGTGTATTAAACCTGGAAGAGCAGGCTGGAGCCAAATTATGAAGAAATTTAAATGCAAAAAGGAGGGATTTACATTCTTTCTTGAACCAAGAGCTTTTAGAGCTTTTGGAGAAAGGGAGTGACATGCAGTAGAATGACATCTGTGCTCTGGGAATATAATTTTGACAGCTGTGTGTAGTATAAACTGGAAAGGAGACAGACTAGAGAAGGGAGGACCTATTAGGACAGTGTTTCCCATTTAACTTAGGAAAAAAATACCCAAGCAGCATAAAATACAGCAGAAAAAGTCACTTCAAAAGGTTAAAATTATCTTCTTTCTTTTTTAAATAAATAAAATACCTGGATTCTTATAAGTCTAGTGTATTCCTGGTGATTTAATGAAAATTCTCATTCCAATCACAAAGGATAAGACATGGGACTAGGACAGGACAGGTAGTCACCTGTGCTTCTCAACTGTCTCTCCAATGCCACCTATCTGTGAACCTTAACTAAATCGTTAACTATTGAGGGACAGATCAATTCTCTGAGAGCCTCCACAGCTGTGGATCATAACATCTGAAGGAGTTGCAGGGCAGCCTTTGTTGATCCAGGTGTTGTGGACTAGGAATGAGGTAAATTGGAGGCAGAGGGAAGAGAAAGGTCAGACAACTCAATGGCCTCTCAGTCCGAGAGGTCAGAGAACAGCAACTGCCTCTCAGTTTCCTTGTATCATCTTCTCACAAGAGGAGATTCATTCTGAGTTGGATTTCCAGCAGCCACTGTCAGGTGACTCCCATGTGTATTCCAACAGTTAACATATCTTAATTAAGGCAAAACATTCAAAAAACATTCCAAATAAATATGAAGATTACTTGATTGATTGATTAAGATATCTTTGATGAAGCTTTGGATGAATAATTATACACAGGAATTCAGACTGGCTAAAGTGTATATATATATATATATATATATATATATATATATATAATATATATATATATATATATATATATATAACCTTAAGGATTATGTCTAAATAATCACTCTAGGTCAGAACCAAATTTATTTGAATATTGAAAAGTGAGAGAATGACTCAGCTAAACCACTTGAGGAGCCATTTGAGGATCTCAGCTTTAAAACAATCATAGATGTCCATTTTAAAAATGATTAAGGTTGAGTGACTAAATAGATTCTGAACTGAAAATCTTAGGGGAAGGTATAGTAAAGGAAATAATAAACTTCATTTTGGGAACCCAATTTATCAGGACATTTAGGAATGAGGTGACTGCTTGCTCCTCAAAGAATTTACTAACTTATTACACTTATACTTAGATAAAAGTAAAAAAAAAATCTGCTTTTCAAGAATAAGTCTGGGAAGAGGAATGGTAAATCTGGGAAAGATCAGAGTTGGGGACTTTGGTGGATTTCAAGTTTAATATGCATGAACACTGTGATATGACATCCAGAAAGTTAAAATAGGAATCAGAGTGGGATCAAAGAAAATTTCAGGTTTTTATTAGTTATGTGCTTGCTCATAACAAATTAATAATCATGATAATAAAAACCTAGCATTTAAATATCATTTAAAGTTGGCAAAATGCTTTTTATTTATAATCTTATTTACTTTTCAAAACAGTTCTGTGAGACAAGTGTTGTTATTATCCTTTTATACAGAAGAAAACTGAGGCTTTTATGCCCTAAGAACAGATAGCTATTAGAAACAAAATTTGAAAATAGATCTTTCTGATTCCAGGTATAGTCCTTTATCTGGGTATTTACTCTGATTGTCTCTCATGCCCATATCTTCTCCCTCCTCATTTTTACCTCACGTATTCCCAGAAATTTCTTGACATTTTATATAGATTTTATATATTAGTGTAGAATAGATGGTATCTAATCATGGCAGATTAAATACATTTCACTTTCATAAAAATTATTTGCTCAATATTTGTAGAATATGGCACAATCAAGAAATTTTCTCCATTTCATTTCTCATTTTTATTTATCTACCTATCTATTTATTTACTTAATTTCTTTCTTTCTTTTTTCTAAGGCAATTGGAGTTAAGTGACTTGCCCAGGATCACACAGCCAGGAAATGTTAAGTATCTGAGACCAGATTTGAACACAGGTCCTCCTGATTTCAGGGCTGATGCTATATCTACTGCACCAACTAGCTGTTCCTCCATTACTCCTTTTTTTAAAAAAAAGTTAATTATTCAATTGTTTTCTTCTTGGAACATTGGACTTCAGTCTTGGAACTTCCTAGGTCTTTGATAAGCCTACTTAGACCTTACCTTACTCAATTCCAGACCCCCACAACATTCCCTGGATGTCTTCTATTATGCGCACACTAAGTCTATCCTCTACATCTTTCTTCACTGCTTCCAGTTCCCTGTCATGTTTTGCCTTCCTCCACTAGACTATAAACTCCCTAAACTCAAGAATTATCTAACATATTTTATTTATGTCTCTAGGTCTAATGACCATGCTGGCTAAATTAATAAATGCTTTATGAATGCTAATTTATCTATCATAATTTCAGAAATTTTAAATCAGTATTTTTTCCATATCTATTTTTTTTCTTAAACAATTTTAGATTACTTTTTTCTATTGCATGTGGAGAAGGAAAATAACTCATTATTATGCTCCGTGGAACCAGAATCTTTCTATTCAGTAACCAATTACTTTTGCTTTTATTCATGTTTGTTGTTTTTTCATTGACTTATATATTTTTTTATTCTCTCAAATGCTCCACATTTTTCCAAGATTATAGCCTACAAAGTTATACACAATAAAAAAAACAAATATCCCATAAATATTTTGTTGCATATTAAACTAATGTTAAGAAAGAGTCAGACTGGAGACAAATATAGCAGAAGGTCACCTCCCAGAGCAGTAGCAAACTCCTATTAGCACTTCCTTACCAAAAGGAAATTTTTTTAGTCATAGGTAATTTAAAGTATGTATATGTGACACCAAAAGAGGATCTGATGTAGATAGTCATTTTCATTTTATTCTAGTCTCAGGTACAACTAAGTTTTTTATTGATTTGACTAAATATATTGGTTATATGTGATATAACCTTAAAGTTCTTTACCAGTACAGTTTAATTTCATAATGAAAGTTCAAATTATTTTATTGCAGTGAAATTTTCAAATAATTGGGCATTTCTGATTCCTTGTTAATACAAAAAAGGCTGCTAGAAATATTTTTTTGCACATTGGGGTTCTTTTCCCTTTTTTTATGAGCTCTTTGGGATAAAAGCCTAATAGAGACATTGCTAAATCAAAATGTATGCACAATGTGATAGCCCTTGGGCATAGTTCCATATTGTTCTCCAGAATGTTTGGATCAGTTCACATCTCAACCAATAATGTATTAGTGTTCCAGTTTTCCCATTTCTCCTCCAACATTTATCATTATCTTTTCCTGTGATCTTAGCTAATTTTAGAAGTGTGTAAAGATACCTGAGTTGTCTTAATTTGCATTTCTCTGATCAACAATGATTTACAGCATTTTTTCATATGACTAGAAATATCTTCAATTTCTTCATCTGAAAATTGCTGATATTCTCTGACTATTTATCAGTTGGAGAATAGCTTGTATTATGAATTTGAGTCAATTCTCTATATATTTTAGAAATGAGGGCTTTATCAGAACTCTTGAATGTAATTTTTTTCCAGTTTTCTGCTTTCCTTCTAATCTTGTCTGCATTGGTTTTGTTTATAGAAAAACTTTTTAACTCAATATAATCAAGATTATCCATTTAGCATTTCATAATGTACTCTTGTTTTCCTTGGCCACAATTTCTTCTCTTCTTCATAGATCTGAGAAGTAGACTATCCTTTGTTCTTCTAATGTCTTCATAGTACCACTCTTTATGTCTAAATTATGAACCCATTTCAACCTTATTTTGATATACGATGTTAGGTATTGGTCAATACCAAATTTCTGCCACACTATTTTCTAATTTCCCAGCAATTTTTGTCAAATAGTAAGTTCCTATCCTAGAAGCTGGGTTTTTTGAGTTTATCAAACAGTAGGCTACTATAGTCATTGACTATTGTGTTTTGTGAACTTAATCTATTTCACTGATAGACTATCTTATTTCTTAGTCATTACCATATGGTTTTGATGACCATTGCTTTATAATATAGTTTTAGATCTGATACCCCTCCAGGCTACTTTCATTTGCATTTTTCATTAATTCTCTTTAAATTCTTGATTTTTTTTTCCTTCCAGATCTATTTTGTTATTATTTATACAAGGTCTGTAGTGTAATTTCTTTGGAGTTTGATTGATATGACACTGAATAAGAGGATTAATTCCTGACTTTATCTTGGCAGGTATACTATCAAGCATTTTCTATTATCTACAGTTATTTTAAATGGAATTTCTCTTTGTATTTCTTGCTGCTGGCTTTTGTTGGTAACATATAGAAATGCTGATGATTTGTCTGTATTCATTTTGTATCATGCAACTTTGCTAAAGTTGTGAATTGTTTCTAAACAATTTAGTTGATTCTCTAAGTATAACATCATACCACCTGCAAAGAATGGTTTCATCATTTGGTTTCCTCATTACCTATTCTAATTCCTTTAATTTCTTTTTCTTCTCTAATTGGTAAAACTAATATTTCTAATACAATATTGAATCATAATGGAGATAGTGGGCAAGCCTGTTTCACCCCTGATCTTATTGGGAGTAGTTCTAGTTTGTCCCCGTTGCATATTATACTTGGTAATGGTTTTAAATAGATGCTATTGATTATTTTTAGCCATTTATTCCCATGTTCTCTAGTGTTTTTAATAGGAATGGGTGTTGGATTTTGTTAAATACTTTTTCTGCATCTATTGAGATAATCATATGGTTTCTGTTAGTTTGATTATTGATATAGTCTATTATGCTATTAGTTTTCCTAATATTGAACCTGTCTTGCATTCCTAGTATAAATTCTACTTGGTCATGGTATATTATACTGATGATAACTTGCTGCAACCTCTTTGCTAATATTTTATTTATGATTTTTGCATCAATATTCATTACATAAATTGATCTATGAATTTCTTTCAATCCTACATTGTTTAATTATCATCAACATATTTGTCTCATAAAAAGAATTTGGTAGGATTCCTTCTTTCCCTATTTTTTTCAAATAGCTTGAATAATATTGGAATTAATTGTTCTTTACCAGGAAAAAATTTAAGAAAAATGACAAATGTATGATTAATTTTACTTGATTTGATGATATTGTCATTTTCTTTTAGAATTATTTTAAAGCAATCAAGTATGACCATTTCACTTTCTTATTAAAATTTTATAGCTAGAGTGAAGGGTGTAGGGAAAAATCCACAAGTCATGTCAAAAATGGAAGAAGCTAATAAATTCTGCTCTCACCTGTATTTGCTAAGCCAAATAAACATTATTGCCTATCTACAACTTTGCAACACGAATTCCAGTCTCCTTAGAAAATATAGAGATATTTGTAAATTTAGGATTTTTTCTATGTTAAAGGATTGCATATCTATCCATGATTCTAGCCATTTCAATGAACATATATAATGCGATCATATTTTTTTCAATGGTATGTAAGGATATATGATCTTGTATGGTTATTCTTTTACCAAAGAATGTTTAAATATGTTTTTTGAAATCAAGAAAGTTCTAGAAAATTCAGAATATTTGATTGTTATATACCTTAGACATAGTATAGTTTTTACATTTGGGAAGGACAGAATGATGATTTTCCAGACCTTATCCTTATCACAACTGCCAAATCTATTTTCACCCTCACCATGGCTTGCAATTTCTTTTCTTTTCTTTTTTTTATTATAGCTTTTTATTTACAAGATATATGCATGGGTAATTTTTCAGCATTGACAATTGCAAAACCTCAACCCCGGAATTTCTTACTGAATAGAGTGTAAGGAAGTCAAGTAATTATGCCAATTTGGTTCACTATAAATTTGTGTTAAATGATTGATCATAACTGGGACTGCCCTATAATAAGGCAATGATTTTCATCATTCCTAATTAAGTCTCTAACTTACTCCCTACAATTGTTGTTTCACATCTATTGACTATTTAATCCTTAAATAATACCTCCTTGCCAATGATTCTGCATGGAGCCTTTGCCTCTTATGTTACAAAAAGTAAATTAAATTAATGGGTGACATTTTCTGAGAATTCTTCCCCCCCACCCCACAACTTTTTGACATCACTCCCCAAAATATCCTCTTCTATATTAATCTCTGCTGAAGAAGTAACCAAAACTAACATATATGTATGTATCCTTGATCGTGTCCTATTGTGTCTTCAGAATTTTATTCTTTCTCTTATTTCCAATTTCTTTCGAGTTAATGATTCATTTTCTATCTTCTATATTCATGTCTCTACTGACCTTAAAAACAAAAACAAACAAAAAATACAAACAAATCTCAATGTATCACTGTATTCCTGTCAGTCATCCAAAAACTCTTCTCCTTTTCTGAACTAAACTTCTTGAAAAAGACATCTGAAATCAGTGGTTTCATTTCTTCTTCCACACTTATCTTAACCCCTGCAATTTCTTCCAGACTCAAACTTTACCTAAAACATTTTTCTCCAAATTTAAATTTTTATCTTAAAATAAAGCCTTAACAGATCCAACCAATTGCTAGTACATTATATATATATTACTCTATGTTCATTTTTAATGTTATGTGTTTGTGTGTGCACACACACATGCACACACACAAAGACACATTGAAATGTGAACTTCTTGAGAATTAAGATTATTTTTATATCTTAATATCTGAGTGCTTAGAACAATACCTGGCACATAGTAAGAACTTAACAAATGCTTGTTGATTGAACCTCAATCTTTAAAATATATATAATGAAGCAGTTGTAATAAATGACCTCTGTGATTCCCTTCTTTTCTATATTTATAATTCTTTGTTCTATTTTTCCTGAAGATGAACAATACCTCTTATGTAGTTTGCAGCTTTAAAGAAAAAATAATATTCCCTATCAATCTTAAGAAAAATGACACTAAATTCCTACAGAATATGACTCATTAAACTACCTCCTATGTGGTGATGACACTTTAATAAGCTCAGCACTCATAATTATTTTAATGAAGTGTCATCAGAATTTACTGGAAAAGAAGCTGATGAGGGATAAGCACCAACCAGCGCCTATTTTAGATACTTAGCTGTTTTAATAAGGTTTTTCTTTGGAAATTAAATACACACTAATCAATGAGTATTTGATTTTTAAAAAGAGATAGTATTTCTCTTCATGTCATATTGTAGATATGGTGATTCATTACAAGTTCAATGAAAGGAAAATTATTTTCTAACTTGCTACTTATTCATAGACTCCTTAAAGATAGCTTTAATGATTTCTTTGTGCACTTAGCAGATAAATTATCACAGGTACATGGGTTCATAGATTATTGAGGCTATCCTTGTATCCTTAAATAGGAAGCACACACTTTAATGTATGAAAGAATAAATGAATGAAATGAAAATAGAGGAGTCTTATGGAATAAATCTATGCAATACTGTCTTCTGGAAATAAATAAATTCCAATCTTTGCAATTTATGGGAGGCAAGAAAAAATGGTTGAGGAGCCAAAGACCATAAGCTTAATTTTGGCAGACCTTTGAGTTTGTCTATTCAATGCTTCTGGGTCAGTAATGGCAATCATGATGGATCTTTTTCTTGATTCTATTCTGATTGAAGCACCTAATGATTTGGGGATCAGACCAGTTAAAGTATTTAGTAGTTAATATTTTATTATTTCTTTCTTTCATACATCTATCTATTCATAAAATAAACATTATTAAGCACTTATTATTAGTTATCCTTCATTTATTTGAATTTCTATGTAGCTTAATTTAAGATGTCCTTTTTTCTTTGGTATTTTTACAGAAATGTTGTAGATAATTGAAAGTGTGTAAAGCACTGAACCTGGTTTCAGGAAGGCCCGAATTCAAATAGTGCCTCAGACACTTTTCATCTTTGACAAGTCACTTCACTCCTGCTTGCCTTAGATTCTGAATCTATAAAATAGAGATAACATTTACCTCCTTGAGTTGCCATAAGCATAAAATGAATTAATATTTGAAATGCACTTTGCAAACTTCAAACTTATTAATAATAATATTACTATAAAAAATAATTTTGGGAAATAAAGCTTTTTGGCAAACAAAACTCCTTTGAATATATGGTACAAATAAATGGCATTATATTAATATACTTTCTAATAGATTCTTAGCCATGTAATGACTAAAATCAAGACTCATTATTCTAGCACACACATGTAACTTTTATTTATTTAACTTTATTTTGTTTTTTTTTTCATGATGGATCCATATCAAATTCATTATTATAAGTTATTAGCATACAACATAAATTTAACTGCAGTTCTAAAAATCACTATAACATGTTAACATAAAAATATTTTTAAAAGTTTCTTTCTCACAAAGACTCTACAAAATAAAAAATAAAAGTATTATAATATCCCTTTTGAGAGATAACCAAACTGAAGCTAGGAGAAATTAAATGATATGCATAGTTACACACTAAATTGTTGGAGTAAAGATTTTTACTTAGTGTTACTATTAATAGAATCTTAATTTTTTATAACAATTCCATATAGAAACATAAAATTTTATTTGAGAGTGTATTCATCATATTCATTAAAACCAACCTCAATAAATAGAATAAGACACACCAAATGAATCTGTCAATTAAAAATGAAGAGATGTAAGAATTACTCCTTTTCTTATGCTATATTCCACTATATAAGTTCTTAAATATGTACAATATTACATTTGTAATTCTGTGTCATTGGTGAAAGCAATGATGAATTCAGAAATGTTTAAGTGAATATTCAAACTGTGAAGTGGCTTTATAAAATTAAAATTAATAGAAATAAGAAGGCATTTTTAAAAATCAGTGTAACATGAGTGAATTGGACTATTATGTACTCCATCTTAAAGCATGCACAGACACTACCTAACTTGGTTTTATTCTCTGAAGCCGCTCTTCTTACAGAGGGATTAAGAGTGTGTAATAAGATATCTTTTTTGTTGGCTACTGAAATGAGATGTTAAGTTAAAAGTGAGTTAGTAGGCATGAATACAAAACATATGACAAGTGATCTATTGTGGGACTGAACCATTTTTCTGCTGGACTGAACATCTGTTTCTCTGACCCAAGGTAAGGTCAATCTAATATTGCTGACATCTCTTCCCAGCAGAGCCAATCCCATCCCACTGTAGGTATCTCATCCCACATTTCACATGTTATCTTTGAAAAATGCTAAAATCATTAATCTGATCATTTCTTCCTATAGATAAATTATTCTCCATTATTCCCAATTATCAATGAGAATGCACCCCAGAAGAGCCTTAATTTTGAAAGGGAAGATACTTCAGTAAAGTAAAAAGTTCATCTTCTTTATTACTCAATATCATCTCTTCCCCCTAAAAGCAACTTGGGTTGAATGGAATTCTGTCAGGGTTAAGTGTATGAGGTCAAATTTCAACTCGGCTTATTCTGATCTTAGGACCAGTGGTTTATGCATTCTACCTAGCTACCTTATCACTTAATATTCTTCTTCATTCTTTCAAACATTATTTTTATACCTACAAAGAGAAGCTAAGAATGAGTGGGGTTAGGTGGTACAGTGGATAGAGTGCTAGGCTTGGATTCAATAAGCCTCTTGTTCCTGAGTTCAAATCTGGCCTCAGACACTTACTAGCTGTATGATCCTGGGCAAATCACTTAGCCCCATTTGCCTCCATTTCCTCATCTTAAAATTAGTTGGAGAGACACACACTTAACACCATACACCAAAATAAGGTCAAAATGGGTTCATGACTTAGGCATAAAGAATGAGATTATAAATAAATTGGAAGAGCATAGGATAGTTTACCTCTCAGACCTGTGGAAGAGGGAGGAATTTATGACCAAAGAAGAACTAGAGATCACTATTGACCAAAAAATAGAAAATTTTGATTATATCAAATTGAAAAGTTTTTGTACAAACAAAACAAACGCAGACAAGATTAGAAGGGAAATAATAAACTGGGAAAACATTTTTGCAATCAAAGGTTCTGATAAAGGCCTCATTTCCAAAATATATAGAGAATTGATTCTAATTTATAAGAAATCAAACCAATCTCCAATTGATAAATGGTCAAAGGATCTGAACAGACAATTCTCAGATGAAGAAATTGAAACTATTTATAGACATATGAAAATATGCTCCAAATAATTATTAATCAGAGAAATGCAAATTAAGATAACTCTGAGATACCACTACACACCTAGATTGGCTAGAGTGACAGGGAAAGATAATGTGGAATGTTGGAGGGGATGTGAGAAAACAGGGACACTGATACATTGTTGGTGGAATTGTGAACACATCCAGCCATTCTGGAGAGCAATTTGGAACTATGCTCAAAAAGTTATCAAACTGGGCATACCCTTTGATCCAGCAGTGTTTCTACTGGGCTTATACCCCAAAGAGATATTAAAGAAGGGAAAGGGACCTGTATGTGCCAAAATGTTTGTGGCAGCCCTGTTTGTAGTGGCTAGAAGCTGGAAAATGAATGGATGCTCATCAATTGGAGAATGGTTGAGTAAATTGTGGTATATGAATATTATGGAATATTATTGTTCTGTAAGGAATGACCAGCAGGATGAATACAGAGAGGACTGGCGAGACTTACATGAACTGATGCTAAGTGAAATGAGCAGAACCAGGAGATCATTATATACCTCAATAATGATACTGTTTGAGGATGTATTTTGATGGAAGTGGATCTCTTCGATAAAGAGAGCTTTAATTGATCAAAGATGGACAGAAGCAGCTACACCCAAAGAAAGAACACTGGGAAATGAATATAAACTGCTTGCATTTTTGTTTTTCTTCCTGGGTTATTTATACCTTCTGAATCCAATTCTCCCTGTGCAACAAGAAAACTGTTCGGTTCTACACACATATATTGTATCTAGGATATACTGTAACCTATTCAACATGTAAAGGACTGCTTGCCATCTGGGGGAGGGAGTGGAGGGAGGGAGAAGAAAAATCAGAACAGAAGTGAGTGCAAGGAATAATGCTGTAAAAAATTACCCTGGCATGGGTTCTATCAATAAAAAGTTATTTTAAAAAATTAGTTGGAGAAGAAAATAGCAAACTATTCCATTATCTTTGACAAGAAAACCCCAAATAGGATTACAAAAGTCAGACATGATTGAAAAACAACTAAATAGCAACAGATTCTATCTTATACCCTTGTGACCTTTCATCCATTTTTCTCAAAATAATATTCACCAAGGAACTATAATAGGGAAAACATGATCACAGGCTTCCTGAGAAAGCAAAGAAATCTTATATAGAATTCTTGTGATATGACTTTGAAGTAGCATGGAGGAGGGTTAGAGGTTATACAGATCATTCAATTTTTCCAAATTTGTATGTAATGGTGAAAAAAGCCAGGGTTGGATGGGTGGGGAGAATCTTCTTCAAAGTTATATAATGCCCCTAGCATTTATTAATTATCTTGGAAATAAATGGTTCAGGAAAAAAAAAAAAAGATTTACTACTTTAAACTCCTTATTTCTATAGCTGAAAAACATTTAGGGCTTAAGCAAAAGGACAAGTTTTGCCCAATAATACAAAATGATACATCAAAGTAGATGTTCCAACTACTGGCTACATATCTTATATTCTTTATGGTATAAAGTGATAGCCAAGATAAAAGCTCAACCTGTGGCTATAGAGGAAGTAATAACATTTTTGATACAGTGTATTGGCTTTTCTTTTTTCTCTTTTCTCCACATTTGTCTCTGCCTCTAGCTACATCCCTTTGTTGCAACAATCTATGAGCTCTGTGGTAGTCAATGCCTTCATTCACAGCTTTGCTGTTTCTGACTTTCAATCAAGGACCTACTATCATTGCTGATGTGCTGTCTGATTTTCATGTCCATTTTCTAGTATTAGTAAGGTAAGAGAAACTTTACGTCTTAATGTTCACACATCACAAAGAGTGTCAGCAATAAACATTTGATTTTCGTTTTCATTGTTAAAACACTATTTATTTATTAAAAGTTCCACTGCAATATTTTATTATGCATCATTTTTTTTTGCCATGCTGCTACAATCATCCAACTTATCTTATAAATGTCATTGGAGAGATTAAATTTATAATGTGTCTTTGAATGTAACTTATACTTGTTATTTGTAGATATCTTTATTTATTTTAGCTTTTCATTATCTGTATGTACAAATAGAATACAAAAATTTTATGTGAACTTTATAACAATTATCAAAATAACAACAACCACAACAAAGTTTTTTGAAACTTGGATGGCTATTTCTTTTTTTTTCCTCTTTGGTTAAACTGTATTATTTTTAGTATTTACAAGAATTTTACTAGATGCAGCAAAGGAAGATAGATTTGGAGCTAGAAGGAGCCTTAATGATTTCTAAGAGCAGCAAACAATTACTTTTTTTTTTTTACTTAATGAAAAACTGAAGCACAAAGAATGTGAATGTATTTTCCATGGTAATGCTTAATACATGTCTAAGGAAACATTTGAATGTATGTCTCCTTGAATCCAATTCTCTTTATCCACTATAGCACACTGCTTTGTAACATGGCATTGTAGAGAATGTATTGAACTTGGAGTCAGTAAAAACTGTAATTAAAGACATTCTCTTATAATCTACTAGCTTAGTTATAATGGACAAATAATTTAACTTCTCTGAGACTCACTTTCTTCATCTGTAAAAGTGTGATAAAATACTGATACCATATAATTCATAACATTGCGGTGATGATATATGTAAAATATTTTTCAATTGTGTGTGTGTGTAAATGTTGTTAGGTTCAAGTGTTTTTCAGTCATGTCTAACTCTTCATGATCCCCATTTGGGATTTTTTTGGAAAAGATACTAGAATAGTTTGCCATTTCCTTCTCCAATTCTTTTTTATTTTTATATTTTATTTTTAACAAATGAGGAACTTAAGCAAACAGGACTAAATAAGTTAACACAACTAGTCTGAAGCCAGATTTGAACTCAAAAGGAGGAGTATTACTTACTCCAAACCCCCAAATTGCATTTTTTTTACTCTGCTACCTAGTTGCCCAATATATTTGTCAATCACTATTATCACTGTAGTGGTTTCTAGAGAAAGTCAAATAGAAGCTGACTAATAAGGAGAGTATTAAGAGAGAGGAAGTAAGTATTAGTAGTTTCATGTCTATTCTTAAATATTTAAAATTTCATAAATTAATAACTCTAAAATATGAGGCATTGGTGTTACTTTTAGTAAGAACTAAAAGGGAATGCACTAATTAGTTTAATAATATAAAATCTTAATGTATCTGTATATATTCCTCCCAATTCACCTTAAAAAACAAAATCTTTTCTTGCTCTCTGTCTTTAAATCAAGAATTATTAGCATATAGTTGTCATACAGAAACAGTTTCTCATAGTTTTCCAACAAATATATTATTATAAATTTTATAGTTAGGATAATTCACATTTTCTCTATATGTATCAGGCTTTACATATAGATGTTGCTTAATTAATTTGCTAATTTTTCATATTATTGCTATTTGGCAACTATTTTGACAAAACTACCTACTTCATTTCTACTTGTGAAAGGAAGTGGACCATAGCAAATGGGCTTATTGAATTATCTAACTCACCAATTATACAGTATAAAACTATTCATCCTGATATAATTTGATCAGAAAAAATCATTTATCTTAAGCAACTGTGTTAAATTAGATATTAGTCTGCTTGATATCTACAATTTTGCAAGTGTCTATAGTTAGAGAACTTTTAAAAATTTAGTTGTACACTGAATTATTGCCTATTTTCAGATTCCATTCTGTTATCAAAAAAGGTTAACTTCTGAATAATTGCTCCACTGAATCCAATTCATTCATCATTTTAAAAGAGACACAGTCATTTAACAGAAAAATGCTCATTGGTATATATTATTAGCTATGAGGGTGAGTAAAGAGCTAATTCTAAATGTATTTCAATGTATTTGTAGAGCAATGCATTCATAAGCATTCCTTTTCCTAATAGAACCAAAATAATTTAATTGAGCACTTTGCAAGTATTAGGATTTCAGATATATGTGATTGGTCATGCAGCAAGAGTGATTGTAAAGGTTGACATGATACCGTCTTAATTTCTCTCTTAAATCACAATGATGGACTAGACATTGATATTACTTTGCAAACTATATATAGTTCTTCATTAGGTATTATCTTACTTTAACATGGTATTTGATGCACTTGACAGATTGCTACAATGTTAAACTCAATCAAGGGGCTTGAAATGAACTCGTTAATTGAAACTGAATGTTTTAATAGCACTTTTTTTTTGAAATATCAGCAAAGAATGAACTATTGCTAATTTCTGCTACATATTTTCTTAGCTTCCTTTTAACTTCAACCTAGGCAGTTATTTGACTTTTTAAATAGTTATCCCTTCCACATTATTACTTTTCTTTCATGGTTTTGATATATCATAGGTCAGAACAAGAAATTAAATAAGAGATTTAGGGGAGTTTTGCAGAAGTTGCAAATGACAAGCAAAAGTCAGCAGACCACCTAGAAAAAGTTTAGAAACTTACAAATGCATAAAATATATGTGTAGTGTTATGTGATTTCAACATAGTTTATCTTTTAATACTGTAATAATTCAGACTTCTTTGGCGCAAAAGGAGAGTCAAAAATTCTGTGTAGCTTTTGAAGATTATAGGGGTATTGCACCCATAACGCCCATGGGTAGCTATATATATATATATAAAATTAAGTACCATGATTAGACAGAAGTAGAGATAGCCTCACAAGAATTGCCCTATATATCACTTCAAAATAGCAAGAAATACACTAAGGCAATAAAAACTGAAAGAGAAGAAAATGAAAATAGCTTCAGATACAATAAAACTTTTTGAAAGAGCAGCAGAAGTTAAAGCTTCTGTAAGATCCTCATTGGTCCTAGTCAGTCCTAATTCTAAACTTATTTTTCATTGTGCTCACAGTTCATTCAATCAAAACAGGTTGTTTTCAAATTTTGTCTGTAGTGAACTGTTTCTAGTACTTCTGTCTGAACACATCAAAAAGATGGATTTTTTAGTTTTCATTTTGACTAACCAATTCATAGAATGGGATCTTGGCTCTTTGTGGATCAGTGGGTGAATAAAGGAAAAGACTAGAAGGGCAATGATGCTTGAGAATACATAAAACTACATGTATTCCTCTTCTGAGGACATTTAAACAAAGCAAAATCTTGTTCTAAATCGATATTACATTCCAGTTTTGTAGAGAAGTAGGTGCTGCCCACCACCAGGGGTTTGAATTGGAAAGATGTGAACACAATGTAAATCCAAATAATAAAGACTAATAGTAACAGTAAATTATTGGCAAAAAAAGATGGCCACTATAGAATAAATAAAATTTGCAATTAAAAGGCAGTTACATGGGTCAGTGGATAGAGTAGTGGACTGAGAGACAGGAGGACCTGAGTTGAAATTTGATTTCAGGAATTTACTAGCTGTGTAAAGCTGCACAAATCACTTAGTCTCTATTCACCACTGGAGAATTAAAATTTCTCTTATTTGAGAATTATTTGAGAATTTGAGAATTGTTTGAAGGAGAAAAAGTAGATCTTAAAAAAAAATCACAGATCTTTAGTTAGAAATCTCATGTCTCAAAATTAAAGATATATGAACTGAGAGTGTCAGAAAAAATTTTCTCCAAAAAATATAGGTTCCAAAAATAGTAATGTAGAATAATAATCAAACAATCTATAAGTAGAATACAATTTGGCACCAAAATAGAAATCATAATCATGAAAGCATTATCATCAGAATTAATTTAAGTAGTAAGAGAATTCTAGGAAAAGCAGAATAAATTAAAGTGTCTAAAAAAAATGAAAATTTTTCAGAAGTTCAGTCTTGCTTGATTTAAATGCGAGAACTCCAACTGAGAGTACACCCCAGTCTTAAAACCACATGGCATCGAGTAGTTAAATTTTAGGGCTAAACAAAAAATATCATAAGCATTGAAGAGAATGTCTTTAGGTATGAAGGAAAATAAATGAAAAGCCAAGGAGAATGAAATGAACAACAAAAATAGAATATGATGAAAATTTGAGTTTTCATCAATGAAAAAGATAAGAACTTTAATAAAAGAGGAAAGGGAATAAGCATTTGTATATTGAGACCATTTATCATATGCTCCCACTTCCTTGTTCTTCTTCATCTCCTCTCACTTAGGTATATTCCTATCATTGACCCAGTTAATGAGGTGGCTAACCACCTTACTAAGACTTACTTCTCTACCTGCCCAATCAATTTTATTCTGTCTCATCTCCTGTAACAATTTCACTTTATCATTTAGTTTCAACCTCTCCATAGCTACTTTCTCATTCCTGCTCTGAAGATGCATAACCATGTCTTTCTCCATCCTCAAAAAACAAAAACAAAAATAAACCCCTAAATTAATCATTTCATCTCCACTTATTATTGTCTGATATATCTTAGTTTTTGTAGTAAAATTCCTTGAAAAGATTCTCTACAATAGATGTCCCTATCTTCTTTCCTTATATTGTCTTCTTAACACCTTACAATCTGGTTTCTAACCTTATCATTCTACTGTAACTATTCTCTTTTAAATTACCAATGATCTCATAATTCTCGAAGTCATTGTCCTTTTTTTCAATCCTCATTTTCCTTATCCTTTATGTAGTCTTTGACATTGTTGATCACCCTTTCTCCCTAAAATTCATCTTTTTAAGGTTTCAGAACATCTTCTCTCATGGTTCTCCTTCTACTGATCTCATTATCTGCTTCTTAGACTTTTTATTGGATTGTCATTTAAAACACACTAACAGAAAGTGTTCTAAATGATTCTGTTTGAGGATAACTTTGGTTTTTACTTTATATAACTTCATTTGCTAATCTTATAACCTTCCATGAATATAGTTACCATTTTTATGCTGATGATGAGGATTTCCCTATGTTGTTCCAATCTCTCTGCTCATCTCTAATCTCACATCTCCACTATCTTTCTCAAACCCCAAATGGGATATACTCTAGACATCTTAGAGTAAAATTTCCAAAACAGAACTCAATATCTTTCCTTAAAAAATATGCCTCAACTTCTCTCCCTATTATTGTAGAGGGCAACATAATTCCTTTCAAATTCTCAGGTTTACACCCAAGGAACTATTCTCAACTCCTCACTATCTTTCACTCTTTTATCCAATCCATTCCCAAGACCTATTAATTTTAATTTTACACTTCTTAAATACTCATTTTCTATCCTTGGACACTAGCACCAATCCAGTATAGGTCCTCAATATCTCATACCTAAGCTATTATAATAATTTACTTGTGTGTGTGACTCCATCAATTTTCTCTCCACTTCACTGTCTTCTATTTAGCCACCACAATGATTTTTCCTAAATTGCAGATCTACTCATCTCACTTCCCCAACATAATTAAATACAAAGCTCTCTGGCATTCAAAGACCTTCAAAACCAAATCTTCTTCTGCATTTCCAGCATTATACTGCTCTGTAATAATATTTGATCTAATAACACTGGCCCCTGGGGTATTGCACAAACAAGAAAACTGTCTTTCAGCTCCAGGTATTTTCTCTGACTTCCCACTATGTCTGAAATATTCTCAGTCCTTAACTATAACTACTTGTTAGAATCTTTACAAATTGTTAAGTCATTAGAGTTGAGATGTTTTGGGCCAGAACCTGAAACAAGGTACTTAAGTAGAACTAATTGATACAATACTTGTGTTTACACCTTTATTCATTGGAATTCACTAGTATGGGAGATTCACAAAGTTAATTGTATAACTTTGTGAATTCACACCTCCCTTGAAGCTCTTAGGGCCAAAGAGAACTCTGGGAAGAAGCCCATAATCCCTCTCTCTCACATCCCACAATCCCTCTCTCTCGAAGGAGCATAAATAGAGCTTCAATGGGCTAATCAAAAAAGTTTTTCAGAGTGAAGAAGCTACTAGTCAAGAGTGGAGCTGAATTTAGATTGGAGAGGAGCATGCTGGTACAGACACAGAGCACTCTGGAAGATTGAGAGCCAGAAGCCCTCTCTCAGAGGCAAGAGAGATCCATTCCATTTTCCACTCCTCTGGCTGAGCTGAAGGACAAACCTTTGGATTTGGAGACATTCGGGGGGGAGCTCTTGGAACCAAGCAGAGAGATGGGCCTCTAAGCTAACCAGGATATATTGGAGGCAATAAAAGATCTGAACTTTTAACACCTGGCTACGTTTTGGGTGATTATTACATTCAACTGCAACTAAGGCTGCCTCCAGAAAACCTCCCCAAGAAACCTGCTTTCTCACAGAGAGATCTATTATTATTATTTTTAAAGAAGAAAAAAAACACTACACCTACTGACTTGCCTGATTTTTAAGTTCCAATTAAAATCCCATCATCTAAAGAGAGTGAGTATTCCAACCCTTTTTAATTCCAATGTCTTCCATTAATTTTCTATTCATTCTGTATACACCTACTTTGTATACATTTATTTGTATACTCCTTTGTCTCCCCCTTTAGAATGGAAGCTCCTTGAGGAAAGTAACAACTTTCCCTATTTTCGTATACCCATTTCTTACAATAATGCTTTGTACACAGTAGTAAACTAATAGATATTTATCAATTGATAATTGATTGATACAATGACAACTACTTACCCAGCACTTTGTGTCACCTACTTTATAAATATTATCTCATTTTTATTATCACAAAACTCTTTGGTGTTGTTATTATCATCTCTATCTTCCTCATTTGAGGAAATTTAGAAATTAAGTGATTTACCCTGATTCACCCAGCTATTAAGAATCTGAAAACAAATTTAAATAAATGTCTTCCTAGGGTTCCCAGAATTCTTATGTACTACAATGTCTTGCTAAGAGAAGTATTTCATTATATATAATTCACACACACATACATATATGTACTACAAAATAGCTTATGTTTCATGTCTTGTCTCTAAGTTATTGCTTGACTTAGTTCTCAAGCTTGAAATGTGCTTAGTCCTATCCCTTAAAATTCTTAGCATACTTTAAGACATTGCTTCCTTTGTATGAAGTTTCCTCTTACTTCACTACTTCCCAAAGCATTAACTTATCATTTTACTTGTCATGTGTTCTAGTTAAATATAATATCTTTAGGGGAAGAGTCTATTTTGTATTTTTCTGGATCTTTCCACATCACTTCTAAATTTAGCTCTTTATACAATTAATTTCTTGATTTTTGACAAAGATGCACTGGTTTTGGCAGACAGGTTTTATAACCCACCAGAAGGGCAATGTCCATTGTGCACAGCTCCAGTTTCTAAATTGATGTGGAAAGATCCAGAAAGTGGTGAATGGAAGGGATCAAATAGGTTAACTGCTTGGGGGAGAGGGTTTGCTTATACATCTACAGATGGACAAGGAATTAGATGGGTTCCAATGAGCTGTATTCACCTTGTCCATCAGAGATAGTTGGAGCAGACCTTTGAAATGAAGGAGAAGATCCCAGAAACATTGAGTGGTTCCATCACTGATTGTGCCCAACACTGAAAGAGCATGGCAGTTATGCCAATTGACTCGTGGATATCAAAAATTGTTGGACTTAAAAAGCCTCAGGAATCATTTGAATCTGAGAGACATGAAAAGATTGTTGTTGGACTTGAAAACCATTGAGAACCATTGGATTCTCTGAGAAATGATAAGACTGTTGCAAGACTTCAAAATCTGCAGGAATCATTTAATTCCCTAACACATAAAAAGACTGTTGCAAGACTTCAAAAACTTGCAGGGATCATTGGATTCCCTCACAGGTGAAGTAATGGACAATAGATTGTTTTTGGAGTATCTCCTGGCTGCTGAAGGAGGCATAAGTGTGATTGTTATTTACATACCCTCCTTCTAGGATTTCTGGAAATGTTTTACAACACCATATTGATTCATATTGTTATGTCATTACTTGTATATACAATTCATATTTGTTACACCACATTGAGCTTGCACGAGCTGTAGGGAGAGTCATTCCTGGGATGACAAACACTGGTTAAGGAGTAAGGCTTTGTTCTGGTTTTGCCGGGAGGTTCACCCATTTGATCACACTTGTGTCCTTGATGAAGGATTGCTGTGGGTGCCTCTTTGTAGCAAAAACTGATATTTCCAAGGATTCTTGAGTGACTCTTTCAACCACATTAGATAAAGCCAATTCAACTTCTCTCAAAGCCTCTTGAGTTTCTTTTCTAAGCTGGCATGGTAAATTTAAAGCACTGTCTCCCCTTAAAATATCATACTATGGTTGCAATTGATAGGTGGTCAAGCCTAACACTATACGCATCCATTGGATATCTCTCATCAATTTCTGAAAGTCATTTAAGGTGTTTAGCTTCTTTGTTCTTAAGGAAAGATTTTGTACTGTATGCACCTTAGGATATACTTCATATCCTAAATATTGAAAAGGAGCATGTTTTTGAATTTTTTCTGTAGCTATGTGCAATTTGTAGTTCCTTAGTGTTTCTATGGTCTTTTGTAGACATGCTTCTAACATTTGTTCCCCAAGTGCACATCCCAATATATCATTCATGTAATGTAATAGCATTACTTTTGGAAATGCTTTTCTTACTGGAGTAAGAGCAGCAGCAACATACATTTGACACATAGTAAAGCTGTTTTTCATTCCCTGTGCCAAAACTGTCCATTCATATCTTTTATAAGCTCAGCTAAGTTAATGCTGGGCACTGAAAAGGCAAAACTTTTCATATCCTCCTTATCTAGAGGGATAGAATAGAAATAATTCTTAACATCTATAACCCAAAGAGGCCATTCTCTAGGCAATTGAGTAGGAGATGGAAGTCCAGGCTGAAGAGTTCCCATAATTTCCATCTGTTCATTTACTTTTCTTAAATCAGTCAACGTTCTCCATTTTCAAGATTTCTTTCTTACAACAAATACAGGGGAATTCCAAGGACTTAGAGAAGGTTGTAAGTGTCCTTGGTCAAGTTGCTCCTGTACTATATCTAATAAGGCCTGAATTTTATCACTAGCTAAGAGCCACTGTTCTATCCACACTGGTATATTAGTTTTCCATTGGATAGGAACAGGTGAAAGTGTTGGCAGGCCTTCAACAGCAGCCCTGCCTAAAAAACCAGAGTACTCAGTTTTAATTCTAATTGTTGTAAAATGTCCTTCCTCACAGATTGATGTGGACTTTTTCAAATATAAAAGGAGTAAAAACTCCTGTTTCACCTTCTCAATTTGAAGGGTGCAGAGATTCTCACTCTCTCAAAGGAGTAGCACTAACTTCAGCTGCTATTGTTCATCCTATGCCAGACATATAAGTGTCTGCCTTAATCTTTGGCCAGTGACTGAGCCAGGTGGCACCTCTAATGAGTGTACAACTTGCACCTGTGTCTACCAATCCTTCTAATGGTATGCTATTTATATAGATAGTGAGCATAGTTCGGTTAACTGTTACAGCTGCTGTCTAGAATATTCCTGGATTCTGCTGCATAGAGTCAGAATCTGGGAAACTATCACCAGATTACTTATTAGGAGTCTGTATCAGTAAACCTGATGCTACTACTTCTCCTGATTGATAAGTTACAAATTGTCTACCTTTATTAGTGACTGAGATATTATCCACACATTCCCCAGTTTCCCACATCAGTATATGAATGAACACTGTTTTTAAGTACTCTCAGGAAGTGAAATGGTCAAGCCTACTGCATCTGGAGGCAAGGGATCCATAGGCTGGAGAGGAACAGATTTCACCTCTCCAAGGAGTATCTCAGTTGTTTCAGATGCATACAACTCTATTCTCCTCAATTGTAATTTCTTTTTCCCATCAGGTTGCTTCTTGGCTGATTGGTCATGTCTGGGTATTGAACTTCTGAAGATTCTCTGGGTCTGCCATCATGCCCCAAGTATGTTTTGCCTTGGGCCCTGGGGCTGGGGCCCTCATCCCATTTCCTTGAATCAGTCTACATCCTGGTGCCCAATGGAAGTCTCTGTTGCATTTTGGACATGGGGTCTTGTTCTCCCACCCTGTTTTCTCATTCTGTCTTTATGTCAACATTGAACTTTCCAGTGCCCTGCTTTACCACAGTGAAAGCATTGATGAGTCTCTCCATAAATCCCTTACCAAAAGGGACCCTGTGCTCCCATGTTCAGATCTTGGGAAATCTGCATCATAGCCTGGATATACAAGGTATTTGTACCCTCTGTGGCACAGTGTCTTATGATTTCCTCTAAAGGAGCATCCTGTGTAGTCCTAATATAATTCTTCTACTAACCTCATTAGCATTTTCTTTAGCAAGTTTCCTTATCATAATTTATGTTGCTGCATTTTTACCAATAGTTCATAAGACAGCTGTGTGCAAATGTCCCACAAAATCAGCAAGGGTTTCATTTGGTCCTTGTGTTATTTTTTGAAGGCCTCTCCTTTGTCCTTTTTACCTGGGATAAAACCCCATGCTTTGAAAGCAGCAGAAGCAATTTTCTCATATGCTGCTAAAGGGCAATTACTCTGTATTGAAATATCTGCATAAGAACTCACACCTGTTAATTGGTCATAGTGGTTGTAATATTAACTCCACTTTGACTGTTTTGTTGGGCTTGTATCCTACTGCACTCACTGTGTTCAGAAAGCCACAACATGTTTTGTCCAGGTTCTAAGCATGCCCTTGATATAGATTTCCAGTCACTAAGGGTTAAGACTTCATAAGCCAAATTCTGTAAAAACATCTTAACATAAGCTGATGTAGCCCCATAAAGAGTACAAGCCTTTTTCAGGTCTTTGAGGATTTCTAGATCAAAAGGAATATATCTTCTACTTTCTTGACCTGGAGAGTTAAACTGTTGAATCACAAGATACATTCCTATTCTCATATCAGCTGTATTCTGCCCTTCTTCTTTGGCTTCAAGTAGTGCCTTTTGCAATATAGTCATAGGAGGGGGTGATTGCTGGGGGGAGGTGCTGGTGATATTACTACCCCTCTTATTCCTCCTCCTCCCTCCATCCTGGCAGGTGAAATTGATGGAGGCGTGTCAAAGACCTGCTCTGGTGTAGGTGGAGTTGAAGCTGGGTGGTGAGAGTGAGAATCTCCATGCCCTTCAAGTTCACTTAAGTCCTAATGCCCTCTAGTGATATTGCCATTAATCTGTCTTTTGTCTTCCTCTTTTTCCTCACACTTCCTCATCTGACTGTTCTTAAAACTTTTCTTTTTTCTATAACTTGCATGATTCTTTAAGGCTAATTGTATTATGTTGTATACATAGAATCTTTCCTTAGAAACTGAATTAGGACCAGTATTATTATAATGTTCACATAGTTGATCTCCTATTAGTTTCCAATTATCTACGTCTATTTCTTCTTCCTTGAAGAACCAAGGGGATGTACATTCTAATGTGTCCTGGAGTCCATCAATCTGCTCCCAAGTTACAATTAAACCCTGTCTCTTTATCAGTCTGAGTATGCTTCCTGTAGATCTCCTTTAGGGTGGGATTGGGGGTGGGGATGGGGGTGGGGGAGAATCTTTTCATAATATCTGTCCTATTTCAATTAGAAAATGGGAGTTACTAGTTTAGCTCTTAACAAAGTAAGTTCCCTGTTTGTCTATTAAAATACTCACCCTATTACCTGGTCACCTGGGACTTCTTCAATGAAATTAGGCTTAAAATGCTGGTTCACATGCTGGGCACCAAAATGTAAATTCCAGGCTAGCTCCCTGGAGACATCAGGATCAGCCAGTCAGGATAAGCAAAAGTCTTTGGTCTTTGGGGGAGGAGTGAAGGAGACAGACAAAACTGCCAAGAGTTTTGCCAAGGATATAGAATCCAGAATCTCCACACTTTTCTCCTCCCCATCCTGTGGCCAAGTGAAGTTCTCTTGCCTCTCTCACTCCACCCTCTAATCCCTCCTAAGATTATTTGTATAAACCAAAAGATTGAGCCAGCATGGAATAGTGAGAAGGGCCATTTTTTGAAACATATGCTAATAGAGTTATTGTCAAAAAGGTAATTATCCTTAAGTGCTCGGTTGTCTGATTTGAGCACACCTTAAGAGTTTCAGCCCTTTACAATTTTTAATGGTAATTCAAAGGCAGATAGCCTTCTAATATATTGGCCAATACTCCTTTCTTTCAAGAAGTCCTAGAATCTCATTCTAAATATCATCAGGCTCCTCAAGCTTTACCTTTACATTTTGGAATAACAAGAGAGGAAGCTAGGAGCATATCTTCCTTTCCATGCTTATCTTCCTTTCCATGCTCCTACACTCCCTCCAAGGAAGAACCCTCATGTTTTGAGACCCAGTGAAATTTGTCAAATGGATGTAAACCATTATAAATTTTTTGGTCGTCTGTCTTTTATCTATGTTGTGGTGGATACCTTTTCAGGATTCACTTTTGCAATACCAGCAGCAAAAGAGATAGCCTGAGTGGTCATTGAATTCTTTATACAAGCATTTGTAATTATGGGTGTGCCACAGCCAAGAAAAGCAGATAATGGACCTGCATATACTTCTAAACATTTTGCACACTTTTGTGCACAGTATAAGATTTTACATACCATTGTCATATCCTTAATCTTCAGGGATAAGCATTAGTAGAGAGGAGAAAGAGAGATATTAAGACACTCCTCCAAAAACAAAAGAAAAGGGGAGCCACAGGTAACCCTAGAAAGCTTCTAATTTTAGCTCTTTATACAATTAACTTTTTGATTTTTGACAAAAATGTACTGGTTCTGGCAGACAGGTTTTATAATCCACCAGAAAGGCAGTGTCCAGTATGAGCAGCTCCACTATTTTTAAATAATCCAGAAAGTGGTGAATGGAAGGGAACAGATAGGTTAACTGCTTGGGGAAGAGGGTTTGCTTATATCTCTACAGATGGAAAAGGAATCAGATGAATGCCAACAAGCCATATTCGCCTTGTCTATTGGAGAGAGACAGAGAAAACCCTTGAAATGAAGGAGAAGACCCAAGAAACATTGGGTGATTTCATGGCTGATTGTGCCCACCACTGAAAGAGCATGACAATTATGGCAATTGACTCATGGACACCAAAAATTGTTAATGAGATTGATGAAGGACTTGAAAACCTTCAGGAATCATTGGATTCCCTGCTACATAATAAGTCTGTTATAGGACTTGAAAACCCTCAGGAATCATTGGATTCTCTGAGACATGGTAAGATTGTTGTAGGACTTGAAAACCCTCAGGAATCATTGGATTCTCAGAAACATGATAGGACTATTGCAAGACTTCAAAATCTACAGGAATCATTGGATTCCCTAACATATAAAAAGACTGTTGCAAGACTTCAAGAACTTGCAGGATCATTGGATTCCCTAAAACGTGAAGTAATGGACAGTAGATTGGTTTTGAAGTATCTCTTGGCTGCTGAAGGAAGTGTAAGTGTGATTGTTATTTACATACCCTCCTCCTAGGACTTCTGGAAATGTTTTACAACACCATGTTGATTCATATTGTTTGTTATATCATCACTTGTATGTACAATTCATGTTTGTTACACCACATTCAGCCTGCACGGGCTGTGGGGAGAGTCATCACTGCTAGCCTGTGCTTTATTGCTATGTGTTTGTGTAATACCTCCCATACTGATGGGTTTATGCATACTTGTTTCTAGTAAGACCCTTCAGTCCAGAAATCTGCTAATATCTGACGTGACTCCCCACTTCCCTTTGGTGTTTTTCATCTCTTTTCCTGAGAAGTCAGGGGGAGCATGATGGCCTTCTTTTTGGTGTTTTTACCTCCTTTCCTGAGAAGTCAGGGTGGGTGTGATCATCTCCTTTTTGGGGTTCTCACCTTCCTGAGAAGTCAGGGATAGCATGATTACCTGTGTTCTAAAACAAAAGAAAGTGTCAGATGTAAAGGACTGAAACTATGAAAAAGTGTGTTTGATTCAGACAACTGAGGGCTTAAGGCTGATTACCTATTTGATGTGAGACAATGACTCTATTATCATATGTTTTGGATAAATGGCTCTTCTCACCATCAGTTCTTACTCAGTGTTTGGTATTAAGATAATTGTAGGCAAGGATTAGCAGGTGGAGTTAAGACAGGCCAGAGTCACTTGGCAGCAGGACAAGGAGGAGAAAGGTGGAGATTCTGGACTGCAGAATCAAGAAGAGATCTTTGCCAAAACTCCTAGGAGGAAGTTTGCCTGCTTCTTTCACTTCTCCCTCTAAAGACCAAGGACTTTTACTTATCCTGACTCTGGCTGATCCTGAGGCCTCCAGGGAGCTAGCTTGGACTTAAACTTTGTATTTTCTTTTTCATTAATTTCCTTGATTTTCTTGACCTTTTGTTCTTCCAGATGAATATTGTTATTTTTTTAGTTACATAACATAATGTTATATTGTATCTACGATATACTACAACATATTTAACATATATAGGACTGCTTGCCATCTAGGGGAAGGGGTGGAGGGAGGGAGGGGAAAAATCGGAACAGAAGTGAGTGCAAGAGATAATGTTGTAAAAAAATTACCATGGCATGGGTTCTGTCAATAAAAAGTTATTATAAAATAAAATAAAAATAAATAAAAATTTTTAAAAAGCACAAAATAAAATAAAATAAAATAATGTTTTGGCAGTTTGATTGGTATGGTACTGAACAAATAGACTAATTTGGGCAGAATTGTCAGCTTTTATTATATTAGCTCAACCTAGCCATAAACAATTGATGGTTTTTTCAATTGTTTAGATCTGATTTCATTTCTGTGAGATATGTTTTGTAATTGTGTTTGTAGAGTGCTTGAGTTTGTCTTGGCAGGAAGATGTGCAAGTATTTTATTTTGTTTATAGTAGTTTTAATTTGTTCTTTTTCTTTTTCTAGCTTTTTTAGTTGCAAGCCCAATTTATTGATCTTCTCTTTCTCTATTTTATGCAAATAAACTTCTATAGATTTAAAAAAAATTCCTTTATTACTGCTTTGACTGCATCCCACAAATTTTGGTATGTTGTCTTATTATTGTCATTCTCTTAGATGAAATTATTGTGTCTATAATTTCCTGTTTCATCCATGCATACTTTAGAATGAGATTATACAGGTTTCAATTTCTTTTTGTTCTATTTTCCCCTGGCTTTTTGTTGAATATAATTTTTATTGCATCCTGATCTTAAAAAATACAGTTACTATTTCTTCCTTTCTGCATTTGATGTTGAGATATTTATGCCCTAATATATGGTCACATTTTGTATAGGTTCCACGAGCCACCAAGAAAAAAGTACTCTTTCTGTCTCAATTCAATTTTTTCCAAAGATCTATCATATCTAGTTTTTCTAGTATTCTATTTTCTTCTTACCTTCTTTCTTATTTATTTTGTGGTTTGGTTTTTCTAGTTCTGAGAGAACATGGTTGATATCTCCCACTATTATAATTTTGCTGTCAATTTCTTCTTGCAATTGGCTTAATCTCCTTTAGGAATTAGATGCTACAACACAGTGCATATATGTTTAATATTGATATTGTTTCATTATCTATGGTACTCTGTAGCAAGACATAGTTTCCTTCCTTATCTCTTTTAATTAGATCAATCTTTTTCTTTCGCTTGATGTGAGATCAGGATGGCTACCCTTGCTTTTTTTTTACTTTACCTGAAGCATAATAGATTCTGCTCCAGCCTCTTACCTTTTTCTCTATATGTATTGCTCTACTTTAAATGTGTTTCTTGGAAACAATATATTTTAGCATTCTAGCTTTTAATCCAGTCTGCTATGTGCCTTTGCTTTATGGGATTGTTCACTCCATTCCCCTTTACAGTTAAAAGTACTAATTCTGTATTTCCTCTTATCAACCTCAAATTATACTTTTCTCCTTCCTTTTCCCCTTTCCCTTCTTCCCAGTATTTTATTTATAAGTATTACTTACCTCAAGCAGATCTCTCCCTTTAGAAACCTTTCCCCTTTTTTTCTTCTCCCTCTACTGTTTCTTTTTTTTTCCTTTTATTTAGCCTATCCCTTCCCTTTTCTCCTTTCCCCTCCTACTTTTGTATAAGATGAGAGAAGTTTCTCTGTGAAACCAAATATATCTAATGTTCTTTCTTTGGGCCAGATCTGATGAGAATGAAATTCACACAATAATTGTCACCCTCCCCTTTTCCCCTCAATTATAATATGTTTACTTTGCCTCTTCCTGGAATTTAATTTCCCTCATTTTACCTCCACTTCCCCCCCCTTTTTTTTTCTGTTACAATCCCCTTTCCACCTCTAGTTTCTTTTTTATAACATTATATCATAACAGATTATACATATACTCTGTATGTACACCCATAACAGTAATACAGTTCTCAAGAGTTTTTTTTTTTCTTTTTACATTTTAATGCTCCTCTTGAGTTCTATATTTGGAGGTCAATTTTTTTTTTCATTTAGCTCTGGTCTTTTCATCAAAAATAGATGGAATCCACCCGTTTCATTGAATGTTCATCTTCTCCCCTGAAAAAAATGCTCAGTGTAGCAGAGTAATTTATTTTTGGCTGCATTCTAAGTTCCTTTGTCTTTTGGAATATCAGATCCCAGGCTTTGTGATCCTTTAATATTGAAGCTGCTAGTCCTCAGTAATCCTTATTGTGGCTCCTTGGCATTTGAATTATTTCTTTCTGGCTGTTTGTAATATTTTTTCCTTGGTCTGATTTTTCTGAAATTTAGCCATGATATTCCTTGGGGTTTTAATTTTGAGATCTCTTTCAGGAGGTGTTTGGTGAATTCTTTCACTGGTCATTTTATCTTCTGATTCTATGATATCAGAGCAGTTCTCTTTGATGCTTTCCTGAAAGATAGTGTCTAGGCTCTTTTTTCCATCATGTATTTCAGGGAGTCCAATTATCCTTAAATTATCTCTCTTAGATCTATTTTCCAGGAGAATTGTTTTCCTAATTAAGTATTTTACATTTTTTTCTTTTTTCCTTTTTTTTTTCATTTTGCTTGACTGATTCTTGTCTCATTGAGTAATTCAATTCCGTTTGTTCAATTCTGAGTTTTAGTGAATTATTTTCTTCATTTGCCTTTTTGTTTCTTTTTGTGTTTGTCCAGTTGAATTTTTAAATGAGTTATTTTGTTCTATAGAATTTTTTTGCATTTCACAAGTTCTGTTTTTTAAGGAGTTATTTTCTTTTTCTGTTTCACAAATTCTGTTTTTCTGGGAGTTGCTTTCTTTTTTCATTTTACAAATCTATGTTTTAATAAGTTATATGCCTTTTCCAAATCCTCTTGCAAAGTTTTCATTTCCTTTCCCCATTTTTCTTCTAGCTATCTTTTAATATCTTTTTTTAATATCTTTTTTAAAAAGTTTCTTCTAGCAGAGCCTTGTGTTATGAGGGTCAAGTTATATCACCTTTTGGGGCTTCATCTGGAGATGATCTGCCTTTAATCTCCTCAGGATTTGAAATCTGTTCTTCTCTTTCACCATAGAAGTATCATCAGAGCTTATTCACTTTCTTACTCATTTATTTAAAAAAAATTAAGGTCTGCTTTTAGGGTGATGGAGGTTTTTCATGTGGCCATGGCTATGCTGTGTCAGTGTTGATTCACTCCCTCCTGAATGGGTGTGATCAGGTCCCATGAGATTCTGGCATTATGGGGGTTCATTATTGATCTTTTTGTTTATGTTGGATGCTTTATAAATTCTCTGCTGATCTAATGGCTTGCAATCAGTGCAGGGTGGCCAACAGTGCTGTAGATTCTGGTAGATTCCTCCCCATAGATTCTCAGCCAAGCAGAATCCACAGCACTCTGGGACTCTGCTTTCTGTGCTAGTGTTTGTGCTCAGCTATTTGTGTTAGGTTGCCTCCCTCCCATTTTCAATTGAAACAGACCTTTACTGGCAGTCTTGGGAATTATCTTCTGCTGATAATTTGTTGTACTACCAATATTTGTGGATTCTCCTGGTCCAGAACTACTTGAGAGGCTAGATTTGTTAATTAGTCTGTAGTTCAGAGAGAAGCATGTGTTGTCTTCACCATCTTAACTCCACCCCTGGAAGTCCCATTTACAGTAGTTTTAAATGGAATTTCTCCTTCTATCTCTTGCTGATGAGTTTTGTCAGTTATATATAGATATGATGGGATTGTTGTGGATTTAGTTTATATCCTACAACTTCCCTAAAACTGTGAATTATTTCCAGTAGATTTAGGGATGATTTTCGAGGATTCTCTAAGTACATCATCATATTATCTGCAAAGAGTGATAGGTTTATTTCCTCATTGTTTATTCTAATTTTATTTTTTTATTATTGCTAAAGCTAAAATTTCTAGTACAATGTTGAATAATAGTAATGATAATAGGCATCCTTGTTTCACCCCTGATTTTATTGAGAATGCATTCAGCTTCTCTCCATTACAAATAATGCTTGCTGCAGGTTTTAGATAGATATTGCTTTTTTTTTTTTTAAGAAAAGCTCTCTTTATCCCTGTCCTTGCTAATTTTTTTTTTTTTAAATAGGAATGGGTGCTGTATTTTGTCAAAAGCTTTCACTGTATCTATTGAGATTAAGAGTTCTGTTTGTTTTGTTATTGATATGGTCGGTTATGATAATAGTTTTCCTAATATTGAATCAGCCCTGCATTCCTGGCATAAATTTCACTTAAATATAGTGTATTACCCGGCTGATAAGTTGCTAGTTTTTTTAGCTAATATTTTATTTAAAATGTTTGCATCAGAAACTGGAAATTGAGTGCCCATCAGTTGAAGAATGACTAAGGTATGATATGCAAATGATATGCAATATATTGTTCTATAAGAAACAATCAGTAAGATGATTTCAGAGAGGCCTAGAGAGACTTACATCAACTGATGTTAAATGAAATGAGCAGAACAAGAACATCACTGTACACAGTAACAACAAGATTATGCAATGATCAATTCTGATGGACATCCCTCTTTTCAACAATGAAATGATTCAGACTAATTCTAATGATCTTGTGATAAAGACAGTCATCTACACCCAGAGAGAGGACTGTGGGGATTGAGTGTAGATCACAACATGGCATTTTCACTCTTTGGTTGTTATTTGCTGGCATTTTATTTTCTTTCTCATTTTTTTCCTTTTTGATTTGATTTTTTCTTGTGCAGCAAAATAATTCTATAAATATCTATGCATATATTGGATTCAACATATTTTTACCATGTTTAACATATATTGGATTAATTGCTATCTGGGGGAAGGAGAGGAGGAAAAAGGAGAGAAATTGGAACACAAGATTTTGCAAGGGGTATTTTTGAAAAATTATCCATGCATATTTTTTTTTGAGAAATAAAAACTTTAATAAAATAAAAAATAATTTAAAAAAAGATAAAATAAAAAATATTTTGCCATCAATATTCATTAGAAAGATTGGTCTGTAATTTCCTTTCTCTGTGTTGGCCCTTCCTGGTTTATGAATATGGCCATATTTGTGTAGTAGAAGGAATTTGGCCGGACTCCTTTACCTATTTTTCCAAGTAGTTTACATGGCACTGGAAGTAATTGTTCTTTAAATGTTTGGTAGAATTCACTTATGAATCCATCTGGCCCTGGAGATTTTTTCTTAGGGACTACTATTAATATATTATTATTATAATTAATGAGATGTTCAATTTCTTTTTTTAAATGGGACTATTAAAGTATTTTATAGAAATATTTTAAATATTAGATATAATCGATAAGGAAAATACTTTCAAATATGATAACTTTTTCCTGTTATGAATATCTCTACGAAGATGCCATATTACTCAAAAAAGTATATTATAGATAGCATATACCTTAGAAATTTTCAAGTCCTTCCCAAGATTTTAAAACTTTGATTAATTTCTACCTTAATGGCTATCAGGAGAGTGGCATACTTCACTTTCTAACTTGATTTGGATTAACTTAGCATTTTTAGTATGGTTTATATTTTAAGATATTCTATTTAAGTTTTGTTTACCATGCTCTTCCTGTCATTGACTTTAATGTCTTCACTTTCCAGGTCATCAGGGATGCTCAGATTACTCCTCACCATCCCCATACTTATCATAGCAACAGGGTTTTTTTTTGTTTGTTTCTTTTATTTTCCCTCTGCAATCAATTCCCAAGTCTTGTTGATTTTGTCTCCATGCTCTCTATGACATCAGTTACATTCTCAGCATTTACAAAAAAGTTCCTAGTATTACCCACTCATCATGTCTACCCCTCTTTGTAATACTGCTTTCCTTAAGATTCAGTTCATGTCATTTTCTTCAATCAACTTTTGCTTATTTTTATTCAGTTGTTAGAACCAGCCCTTGTGTGTTTATTGATTAAATATACATATTTACTTTTCTCTGAAGTTATGAAGACAAAAATTATCTTATTTTTGCATTGACTGAATACAATGTCTGCCACATAGTAGACTCATATTTAATGAACAAATATTAGTTTGTTTGCTTGATAGCTCTTGATATTGTTATTTTTTAGAATAAATTTCTAATTAATTTTCTATAGTCTTTCTCCTATACAATCAGTTTTTTTTAATCCAACCACAAAAATCTAAGACCACAGGTATTATTCTATCTAAACAGTGAATAAAAATTGTCAATGGTTCTCATTTCTTTTAAAAGAAAAAACAAGATACCTCTGTACTTGATCTTTAAAACCTTTCATAATTTAGATCATTGTTATTATTCAATCAGTATATCTCTCTTATTAGCTTCATGCAAAATTACTTTTAGTCAAACTGTATTATTTATACTTTTCTGAATTTGATATGCTATGCCTCTGGAATTTTGCTCAGTTTTTTACGTAACACCTAGAATATATTCTTTCTTTATCTTTGCCCTTCAGCCTCCTCATCTTTCTTCAACACTTAACTCAGTTGCCCACTTATAAATGAAACTTCTTTGATTTATTCATCTTTTAGGCTTTCTCTGTCAAGAAATTTTTCTTGTAAAATAAAATTCCTTCCTTGTCCCCTTTAGTACCTACCAGAAATACTTTATTGTTCACAACTATTTAAATGCTATATAATATGAGGTACTTTAAAATATATAGTATAATTTTTGTTGTATTTCAAACACTGAATATTAAACAGTGAAGAAAGTGATGATTAAATATTAAATAACTTTAATTAAATACTATCAAATTTATAATGAATAAACTATCTCACAGAGGTTAAGTGAATTTCCTAATATCATACAAGTAATTAACATTGATACCACCTATTCCAAACTTAGAAAATATTTCAATATTCCTACCCATCCTTTTTTTCCCATAATAACTAATCAAAAATATTTATTGAGTGCTTACTGTGTGTCAGGGCAGTTGGAATAAAAAGACAAAAATTAAACCATTACACAATTCTTGGTACTTCTATTTATTTCTTTATTATTTAACTATTTGTCTCTCTAGCAATTCATTTTTGGTGGTGGTTGTGGTAATGAGCAATTAAGAGGTACAATAAAATATACTACTTGGAGAAAGAAAGACATGAACTGTAATGTGACCTCAAATATTTGTAATTTTTTTTAAATCACTGAACAAGTCAATTAGCCTCTATCTTTTCCTTATTTTTGAGTGAAGATAATAATATAATAATACTCTTTCTTGGATGGATTTTATTTATTTTGTTTTGTTTTTAACAAAATAACAAAACTGAATATAAAGAATGAAAAAATAGAACAGAATGTGAAACATTTAAGAAAGAAAACAACATATCTGGAGATCAGATCAAGAAGACAAAATATAAGATTAATTGGACTACCTGAAAGCTATGGCCAAAAAAAGAACCTCCCCATGATAATGCAAGAAATAATCCAAGAAAATTATTCTGGAGTGATAGAACGTGAGGAGAAATTATAAATCGAGAAAAATCCACCAATCACCACTTCAAAGAGATGCTTTTTTGGAAAACACAAAGAAATATTATTGCCAAATTTCAAAACACCCAGATAAAAGAAAAAAATTTTCAAGAAACAAGAAAAAAATCAAATATCATTTCTTGAACTGATGTTTTATTTTTATACATTTGGAATCCTCCCTGATGTTCTTCTGGGCACTTGACAATGTTCTGTTCTGCTTTGTTTTCATTTTCTATATTCTGCTTTTTTAAAATAAATTATTTTTTAAAAGTTAAAAAAAAATCATTTCTCTAATCAAAAGTGATTTAGGGCACTTCCTCATATACCTACAGATACCTTTGATTTCTTCATCTGAAATCTTCCTATTCAGATTCTATCATCTTTTTATCAGTTAGGGAATGGCTTATCTTATAAATTTGACTTAGTTTGACATGTATTTGAGAAGCGAGGCATTTATTAGAGACACTTATTATAAAGATTGTTTTCCAACTTTCTATATTCTTTATAATCTTGGTTGTATTGTTTTTGTTTATATAAAAGCTTTTAAATTTAATATAATAAAAATAATCTACTTTGCATGACATAATGTTCTTTATCTCTTGTTTGGTTATGAATGTTTCATCTTCCCAAAGATCTGACAGACTATTTCTTTCTCTTCTAATTTGCTTATGATGTCTACTATTTTATTTCCATGCGTGTTTTTTATTGTCTATCTTTTCTTTGGATTTACCAAGTGTAGTTATGCTATCTATTACTTCCAGTAACTTATTTAACTTCTCCTTTAAAAATATGGATGCTCTGATTAATATAGAAATATATTTAGAAGAATTGCACGTTTAACCTATATGGAAGTGCTTGCTGTCTTATGAAAAGGGAGGGGGGGGTTCTCACATCTGGTGCTATTCTGAGGAGGTAGATGGGGTGTGGCTGGCACTGTTAGAAAATTGTTTGGAATAAATTATGTACAGACCAACATCTCACAATATATATCAAGATAATGTCAAAATGCATATGGTGTAGACATAAAAGAGGATGTCAGAAAACAGAAAAAATTTTCATGGCAAGTCTTTCTAATAAAAGTCTCATTTCTCAAATACATAGAAAATAAAATCAAATTTATAAGAATATGAAACATTTAAAATTAATAAACGGACAAATTATATGAATAGTAAGTTTTCAGATGAAGAAATCGAAATTGTCTATAGTCATATGAAGAACTGCTCTAAATCACTATTGATTATACAAGTGCAAATTCAAACAACTCTCGTCCCTTGTGGCATTTTTTTTCTCTCAACTTAATAGTTCTGACATTTTTCTAAGATAGTCTTTGGAGTTTTAATTTGAAATCTCTTTTCTGAATTGATCAGTGGATGTCTCCTTCCCTCCATCCCTCTTTTTTTCTCCTTCCCTCCATCTCTTTCCTTCTCTCCTTCCCTTCTTCCCTCCATCCCTGCCTTTCTCTTTCTTTCTTTCTCTCTCTCTCTTTTCCAAAAGGAGCAAAGAAAAAGAGCCTATATGTACCAAAATATAGCATCTCTTTTTATGGTGGTAAATAATTTTGCATTTTCTTTTGCATCTTGGAAATATCTTGTATTTCTACATCTATAATCTCTGTACCTGTAGAATTATTATCAAACTGTTTTTATTCTGTTATTATGAATTTGAAACTCAATTTTTAAAAATATGAGTATCAAAAGCTTTATTTCATGATACTGAGAAAAATAATATTAAATGTAAATAATAATAATAGCATCTATTTGCTAGAGTTTTGAGAGGATAAAAGGAAATATTTATAAGATGTTTTTATAAACCATATAAAGCATTATGTAAATATTAGTTGTAATGATGGTGAAGATGATAATGACTTTGGATATGTTTTGATCTTCCTAAGTATATCCTTTGCCTCATAACATTGTAGTTATTCTAATATAGTTTGTATCTATGGATGTATAAAGATATCTTCATATATTTACATGCATACATAATACAAACATATCTACCTACTTATTAACTAAATAAGTAATATTAGAGGAGATGAAAGACAGCATCGAGGAGAATTAGAAAAGATTTGTGTAAAAGGTGGCACTTAGCTGAATTTTGAATAACAAAGTGATCTATGAGTTTAAGTGAGTGGAGGTGAAGAGAAAATATGTTCAAGGAATGTTGGACAGCAAATCAAATGT
Source organism: Antechinus flavipes (assembly GCF_016432865.1). Lineage (NCBI taxonomy): Eukaryota > Metazoa > Chordata > Mammalia > Dasyuromorphia > Dasyuridae > Antechinus > Antechinus flavipes. The sequence continues at coordinate 525,327,982 of NC_067398.1, read as the reverse complement.
CACAATGATAGAAAATAGAATTTCATGTGTGGCATAGACCAGAAGGTCAGTACAGCTACTCTATGGAGTTTCAGAAGAGAAAAATTGTACAGTAAGGCTAGAAATGTAAGTTGATACCTGATTATAAAAGTTAAAAAAAAAAAAACAAATAAAGAGTTTATATTTGATTCTAGGATCAAAGGGAGCTAACAGAATTCATTGAATAGAATCTCTTCTCCTCCAGTAGTAGTCTTCATATGCTTATAATCTTTCTTCCAAGAACTTGAAATAGGGAAAGGTGGACTCATCAGCCTAAAGACAACATTTCTCAGAAAGAGAAATAGGAAACATAAAAGTGCCTATCAATTTTAACCTTGCTGACAACTTTGTTCTCTTCTTCATTTCCTAGGATTAATGAACCCTCATTGAAAAATAGAGAAGGGAAAAGGAAAAAAAAAATGTAATGAAAATCTCATGTGACATGTAATTAAGTGGGCCAGGACTATAAATAAAAAGCTCATATTGAATCTCACTTTTGTTATTACAAGGTATCAATGAAATGTTTTCTCCTATAGTTATCGCAACTTAGTTTTCTCCTGTTCAAATATCACCATGTATAACAACAGACCTGGTAATTAAATAATTTGTTATAAATGTCTGTTTTAAACACAGGCTGTCACTCAGAACACACATTTAATTTGTACTAAGACTTTCCCAGATGTTGAAGAACTTCATAAGGGATCAGCCCTCACCAAATGTCATTGTATTTCCATATACATAAGCTCATGCTTCATTTAAAACTCATACTTCATAGCAAGAAAGTAGTCTCTCATCACCACTTTTTAAAAAAAATATCCTCATTTTCTACTACCTCCTTTCATTTTATTTCTCTTAATCTAGTCTTATAAGATTATCATTCATTCTAAAAACTCTGAGTTGAAGTACTTCTAAAAGATATTTAGTATGGGGAAGAATAAATAAATCATAAGACAGGCATCTTAACAATATGTGATACTATTTATCTTTCATTTGCTTAATTTCACTACATAAGTGGCATGGGAAAAATGATGTTTTTCAAAGAAATTTGGGGATTATAATTCACTTTACAAAAATGATACTTTACATTGAAATTATATTCTTCATAATATTAATTTCCTAATTAATTTAAATAACATTTGATTTTTTAAAATTATGAATTCTTTGACACAATGATGTTATGTCATATTCCTATAGAATCACGGGAGAATAGGAAAAAAGATTTAGTATGTAGCTACTCTTATCTTAAACTCCAGGCATGTCAGATCATCAAATAATAAGAGAAAAATATAATCCCCCCCAGCTTTTTTAGTAGCATAGGATTTATTAAATTTAAATTTTCTAGCCTCACTTCAAAAATTTTTTCAGAAATTGTATTTACCAAGGACTGAATCTAGTACTCTAAATGAGGGCAGAGAGCAGGGGAACAATCATTTCCTTATCAATGGAAGTTATTTCCTTATTAATGCAGTCAATATTCAAGACAGTCCCAATAAACTTTGGATAGAAAATGCCATCTTCATCCAGAAAAATAACTATAGAAATTGAATGTAAACCAACACATGGAATGTTCACTTCTCTTTTCTGTTTTTTTTCCCTCTCCTGTAGTTTTTCCCTTTTGTTCTTATTTTTCTCTTCCTACATGATTCATAAACAAATGTGTATTTTAAAAATAAATAAATTAAATTAAATTTTAAAAATTAATAGTCAATATTTGCATTATCTTTTTTCTACAATAACATACTGTTAAATTACAATGAGTCTTTAGTCCATTAATACCCCAAGGTTTCTTTCAGATGAAGTGTTCTTCATAATGTACTTTCTCCATAATGTACTTGAACAATTCATTATTTTAATTACATTTTATTATATTAGAGGCAGACCAACTTTCTAATCTTTTAAACTTCTTTTTGCATCTTAAATCTTGCCAACTAGGATGTTAACTGTAATGTTAACTCATCTGAAAATTTGATAAGAATTGTATATAATCTATAATGGTAGAGGACATATGATTTCTCTGGCCATAGATAAGGCCTTGAGAGGAAAGTAAGACTTGAGGAATTGTAATGTCCTGAGAAAACAGAGAAGGATCATCAAACCAGAGGTTGATTTTGTTAAATAAAGATGAAAAAAGTTATGCCTCTATTTTGCCAAGTATAACTGCTAAGAGATAAAAGTGCTATTAAGAAAAAAAAAGTTGTTTTTCACTCCCCCCCCAAAAAAAAAAAACACCATAGGATTTAGATCTCTATATATCATTAAATAATAATAACATAATTTCAGCCCAAAATATTATCTAAACTAGAAGCTGGAAAGGATGGTTCCTTCAGTTCCTATTGAGGAACAAATCTAATAAATGAACATAGAAGAAGTAGTACATCAAAGAAAAAAGCACCAGTAGATGGAGGCATACTCCTGAGATGACTAGCTGTCTCGTTGATCTTAGTGAAGCAGAGCCTTGACCAGCTCAGCTTAATAATTAAAACATCTGATAAATTTGAAAGTCACATAGACCCAGCAACTTAAGGTATCCAGTTACTAGGGTAGAAAGAGGATATAAATGGCATTGTATCATAGTGTGTGAGTTGTCTGGGCATGGCTTCCCCACTCTTATGCATTACCACACTAAATAAGTTCACTTCCAACAGACATTAATTACATAGATGGGAAAATGAAATTAAGGCAGATTGTGGAATATGTGCAAATATTATATTTTTATTTTTAATTTTTCTATAAATGTTTTACTTTTGATCATTGCCTTCCCCAATCTGACCTCCCTTTTGTTAATCCCATCTCTTTCTTCTGTTAAACCTGCCCTTTTTAAAAATTTTCTTATAGGTTTCAAACATTTCTATATCCAATTGATGGTGCATATTAATTCCTCTTTGACGCAACTTTAATGGGAGTAAGGTTTAAATTTTGATCACCCCACCCTATCCCAACCTTCTTCTCCATAAGAATAGTTCTTTCATGCCTCTTTTATGTGGGATATTTTACCCCATTCAATATCCCCCATCATTCTTCTCCCAGGGCAAGTTTATTTCTCATCTTTTTATTTTGTTTTTTGACAGTATCTATCAATATAATATCAATATAACTATCAAAGTTATATTATTTCCATACCCTCTATCTACATATACTCCTTTTAATTACTCTTAAAATAATAAAATTGTTAAGAATTACAAATATCTTGTCATGTAGAAATATAAACAATCTAACTTACATATATATAATTATTATTATTATTATTATTATTATTATTATTATATATAATCAGTTTTACAGGGTAGGTAATGCTTGGTTTTAATCTTCCCTCCTTTACCTAACATATTCCTAGTCCTCCAATATTTTAATATGGAAGCTGCCAAATCCTATGTAATCCTGATTTTATCTCCATGATATTTGAATTGTTTCTTTTTGGTTAGTTGTGTACTTTTCCCTTGATTTGTAAGCTCTGGAATTTCACTAAGATGTTTCTGACAGTTTTCATTTTGTTGTCTCTTTCAGGGAATGATCAGTGGATTCTTTCAATTTTTATTTTGCCCTCTAATTCTATTATATCAAGATATCTACTATATCATATTTCTTTGGTAATTATTTGAAAAATGCTTTACAATTGCCTAGGCTTTTTTTAAATCATGACTTCAGGTGGTCCAATAATTATTGCTTAATCTTTTTTTTTTTTGATCTATTTTGATCTATTTTTTAGATCAATTGTTTCTTCAGTGAAAAATTTTAGATTTTTTTTCTATTTTTTAAACTATTTTTATTTTGCTTTTATCACATCTTAATGTCTCAGAGTCATTAATTAGCATTTGTTAAATCCTAATTTTTGAGGAGTTTGTTTCTTCATTCACCTTTTGTACTTCCCTTTTTATTTGGACAATTTGTTTTTTTGTTTTTGTTTTTGTTTTTTTTTGGAAGTTTACTTTCCTTGATAAATTGTTATATATCTTTTCTCATACTGTTGACTCTTTTTTTCACGATTACCTTGAATTAATTACTTGAATTTCTTTTCCTAATTTTTCTCCCACTTCTCTAATATGCTTTAAAAAAATTTTTTTAAGCTCTTCTAGGATTATTTTTGGGATTGAGACCAAATTACATTTTTTCTTTGAGGCTTCACTTGTAGCCATTTTGATACTATTGTCCTCTTCTAAGTTTATGCCTTGATACTTTCTATCACTATAGTAACTTTCTATAGTCAGGCTTGTTTTTTTTTGTTTGTTTGTTTTTGAGGGTTTTTGCTCATTTGTTTCCTCTGCATTATTTGGTGAATTAGTATTTTTATGTGACAATTTTGCTCTGGTCCTGCACTTTTCTAAGCCTTTTGTGCTTGGGCTCTGGATCTTACTGCTAGTCTTCTCTGGGCTTCAGGGCTTAGATATTTGCTTTCTCTGGAAAACAGGTTTCTCTTCTGGCTTGTACTGGGTGGGTGTAGCCTTCAGATAGGCCTCCTTTGGGTGTGCTGTCTTTCCAGAGATGGGGCTTTGCTGCGGGGTTGTTATGGTAACAGGGTTTCTTTCTTGGTAGGCCTTAGGATTTGGCTCTGACAGGTGGTCATCCTAAGGGTGGGACTTCACTACTGGCCTGGGAGTAGAATTACTGGGTGTATGAGGTATACTCTTGTTAAACTGAACCGACTGTTCCCTTGCCTGGGGGGCTGCTGGGTTGCAGGAGAGCAGGGGCTCACTGGTGGATTGCTTGGAGTGCATTGGCTTGGAGCTTAGCTGCAGGCCTGCTGTGAGACTGGCTCCTGATTCCCTCTTATCCCAATAAGATAGACCTTTCCTGCCAGGTTGGTGAGCTGCTTCCCAGTTCCTACATCAATTCTGAGTTGGTTGTAATACCTTCAGAATGTTCCTTCCTCAGTCTACCACCCTGGCATTGGAAGTCAATAAACATCTTAATTAATTGAGTGCTAGAAGATAATTTGTTAATGAAAAATATACCAGTTGGGGTTTGTGTGCTCCAGTGTTATGAGGAAAGGTCAATCAGTAGGCCCCTAGGATCCTGAGAGTAGTAAGTTGTAGTAAAAACCTTTCCTCAGTGCAAAGCCTAATTTACTAGAATTGAGACGGGGAAGAGAAAAATAGGCCACAGAGAAAGAAAAAGAGCCCATAAGGGAGGAAAGGGGAACAGAAGCACTTGCTACAGAAGGAGATAGGGAAAAGGGGGAAAAGTTCATGGGAAATATTTTTGTGTAGAAATGTATTAGTCTTAGCAGTACATAACCTAAAACAATATTATAAAGCAGAGGTCATCAAAATCATTTGGCATTGGCTAAGAAATCGAGTGATGGATCAGTGGAATAGATTAAACACACATGACACAATACTCAAGGCCTATAACAATCTAGTATTTGATAAACCCTTATGCTCCAACTTCTGGAATAAGAAAGAACTCACTATTTGATAAAAATTGCAGGAAAAACTGGAAAATAATGTCAGAAACTCAGCATATATCTACATCTCACACTTCATACCAAAATGAGGTCAAAATGGATACATTATTTGGGCATAAGGGATGATACCATGAACAAATTAGGAGAACAAGGGGTAATTTACCTATCACATCTTTAGAGAAGGGAAGAATTTATGAACAAAGAACTAGAGAACATTATGAAAGGCGAAATGGACAACTTCGATTACATTAAATTAATTTTTTTTTTTGCATAAACAAAACCAACAGAAACAAGATTAAAAGGGAATTGCAAAGCTGGGAAAAAAATCTTTAGCTCTTTTAGGGACCTAAAAAAAAATCTTTTTCTTTCTCACTGTTATCATTATCATTGTGTCTAGAATTTTGTTTTGTAAATTTTTATTTTGCCTCCTCCAGATTCACCTTCTCTGTAGGGAACTGGGAGGGATGTGATGCATCTTTTCTCTCTATTTTCTGAAATATATATTTCCTGAAGACAAGGCTACAATGATAGATTCTAAACAGGAATCACTTAATTAAAAAAAAAAATTCATTCTAAAACACTTTCCAAATGTTTAACTGAATTGAAAGAATAGATGTACAAATGAAGTTGTACTGTTTAAAAAAAAAAAAACAAAAAGCAAGCAATAGACTGAAGATTTTCTCTGGAGCTATTACAACAAAACTTTTGAAATTAAATACACATGATTTCAATCATAGATCTGCAATTGGGATATACCTTTATGACCACCAAGTCTAAACTTCTCATTTTATAGAGGAGCAATCCAGATCAAGAAGTTGCAAAGTGGCATCTTGGATAGAACACTAAGTCTGGAGGCAGGAAGACTAGAATTTAAATGTAGTCTCGGATACTATTTGAGTGAGCCTGAGCAAATTATTTAAGTTTGGTCTGCTTCTCTTTCATTAACTGTAAAGTGAAAATGATAATAGTAACTACTTCTGGAGGTTGCTATGAGGTTCAAATGAGAATATGTGCAAAGCACTAAGAAAAGTATTTAATACATAGTATGCACTTAATAAATGCTTATTTCCCTCCCTTCTTAAGAAAGGGTAATTGGCTTAGGAAAATAGAGCAATTAACTAAGGGAATATATGAAGATATATCTCCTTCACTACATGTTGACAACTTTAACTATTAACACTTCTCAGTTTGAGGCTTTTAGTTTGTGTCAGGTAAAAATATATTATTATGTATCTCTTTTAGACACTTAAAATGAGTTCTCATTTTGATTTTATGTCATTTCCCTAATGTAGTTTCATTTAAGTTTTTCAAATATCTAAATTCTTAGCACAGTGTTTTACACATATTTGTACATAATGTTTGCAGAATGAATATATATGAGTAAATGTAGGATAGTGTTTGCTATTGAGGAAGGGAGGGTCAAGACTTGAAAATTAAGACTTTTGTTAATTCAGATCTGATTTTAGACTCAATATGTATATCTATGTTTGTATGTGTGTATGCGTGTATCTATATCATAGAGGCAGTACAACATTAGAGAAAGAGATAGAAAGAGAGAGACACACAGAGAGAAATAGAGACATAAAGAAAGAGACAGAGACAGAAACAGGGAGAAAGATCTTTTTTTGGAAATCAAATTGAAGCCATTATAACATCTTGAAAGAGAACACATTTGAAGAACTTATCCTTCCTTAGGGGGAAAAAATGACTTCTACTTATAGATATTATTTTTATCTGAAGGTAATCATGAAAGAATGAAATTAATATTTTTTCCAACTCCAAATGCTAAAGAGCATTAATTTAATGAAATGTTTTAAGCTTTGCTTAGATACCCTACTACACATAGTAGGAACTGATCACTTGCAAAACTTACACAAAAATCCAAAGTGTGAGTTGATGTAAATAATCAAAGCAAGTTTTTTTGTTTTTTTTTTTTTTTCATTTAAGTGATTACTACATTTTAAAATATTTTCATGTATGGCAGTAAGAAAGGAATAGGTTAAATCAGGTTCATAAGCACTCAGTTATATTGTATGGAATGAATAAGAGAAACTGTTAATTCTGAAGAGCTCATTGCTAAGACATAACACAGGGTGAGAGAAGAAAAAACCCTTCTAAACGCAGAGCTTTGGAGCATATGCAGTTGCATATTAATTGTGACATCTGTTATGTACTGCCTAGAGTTCCCTTAACCATGGAAAGTTATATAACCATTGTCAAGAGATTAAAAAGCCTTCCATTAATTTGTGATGGCAGCAATTAGCAGAGAGAGTGTTAAGACTTGCTAGCTCTCAAGCTGTCAGTATCTGGCCATTTTTCATTTAGATCCTTTGTAAACTTGAACTATTATTTGCCTAAACAGATTAACATATTTAAGCTAAAATGAGACTTTTTACTTTAAGGAGAAATTCTCCAGAAACCCTAGCACATTTATTTTTAAAATGGTTTGGTAGATCTATTAAGAGACATTTTAAGGTTAAAAGAAAAAGACTGAAATTTTTACAATGGCCTTTCAATTATAAGTAGGTAGTCAAATCTTTCAGATATTGGAAATATTTATCAGCCTAAAAATAGGAGGAAATTGTGAGCAGAGGTCATTAAGATATAATGAAAAGAACAATAACCTGGTATCAGAAACCTGGGTTCTGGTCAAAAGCCTGTGCTGTCCTTGAGGTAGGGTTCCTTTGTTTCTTAAAATCCCCAGTACCTAGTACAGTTCCTGGAACCTAATAGATATTTAATACATGCTTTTGTGTTGATTAATTCAGTTTCCACTCTGATTCTGGCTAAGGTATATGGCTTTGGGTAGTTTGTTTAATACTTTGTTTCCTCATAAATTTAATAAGAGAATTGAATGACATATCTTTAGAATTTTATTAGATAAGACTTATCAAAAGAATGATATTCAAGTATTTTGAGGAGGAATGATAAAAGGTATTCTGTTTGTTGTCCTGTCCATAACACTGGCTTATTAAGGGAAGGGGTGTAAAGGCTCTCACTTCTAATTTAAATTATCATGCTTATCTTTGAACCTTTTTTCAGTAGTTTAGTTCATTTACTCAAATCAGAAAATAGAGATCTGTTCATTTCTTCCTTTCCTCATCTTCTCTTGGCCTCTGCCAGTCTGCTCTTTCTTATGCATCACATTTCTTTGGTTCTCTCCAATTATAATAGTTTCTATTATCTTGGGTTCAGATATTTGCTTATTTCTATTTATCTCTACTTTAATTAACCTCAATATATGTCTCTGATGAGATTGGACTAATAATCCACATGAGATAAAGATTACATGTACTGGCATTAGAACAACTCTAGAAAGTGGAATTATTTCTTTGTCTTTGACTTAGGGTTATTAGTACTGGACATATCCCACAAAGAAATAAAATCAGAGGGTATATCCCACAAGGAGGTAAAATCAGAGATGATGGGAACTCAAGCCAACTTGTTCTCTTCCTAAAATGGAAATTCCTAAATCCACTCTGAGAACATCTCTCCAATACTCCCCTGATTTTATCCTTCAAGCATCTCTCCAATTTCATCTTTCAAGCATCTCCTCATCTCCTCCAGAATTCTTTCAAAACAACTTTCATCTCCCCAACTCTTTCCTGGTTTATCTCCCTTTGCTATGAAAATCTATAAAAATCAATGCTTCCCAAATTATGGCACAAAATCACATTTAGATTTTGTCCATGACCTTTAGTCACCAACAAAAATACCTTTCAGCAAAGAAAATGCCTCATCACACCTTTGTGCCTCTTCTATGCTCTCCTCAATCTTCTCACATGACCCTATCAAAAGGAAAAGTTTAACAAAACAAACTTGCTAAATTATTAATAACATTATTTTTTGTGACACTAAGTCCTTTTTAGTTAAGTGTCAAAGTAATCAAAAATGACTCTACAAATTGTAGTATAAAAATATAACAGAATGTTATTATACCTTAAATAACAACAAATACAAGGAATTCAGAAAAATTTAGAAAGACTTTTTTTGCTATATAGCTTGTATGTATTTAGTGTGTATATTGTGATCCTCCAACACCTTTAATAGATTTCAAGGTATTTGAGGACAGATACCATTTGATATTTGTCCCCAGTGACAAGCACAATAGCTAGGCCATAGCAAGGATTCACTTAATGCTAGTTTAATTGAAATAATTTAAACTGATGCTTAATAGATAATCAAGAGAAGAATATACATAGTAACCACATTATTGCAAAGGAAAACAACAGATCTCAGATCAATTTAAGAACCAATAAAATCCCAAGGACTTTGGATAACACATGCCTTCACCTTCCTTTTAGTAGGTAGTAGACTACAGATACAAGTTTTAAACTGCTTCCTGTTCAAAAAATGTTATATTAATATTCACTCAATAATTAAATATTACTCTAGATTACTGAAATCTTCATCTCTCAAGTATTAAAGTTGATATTAACCAGAAATGAAAAGAAATTTCATGGGTGTGTGTGTCTGTGTGTGTATATATATATATATATATATACACACACAGACACACACATAAATAAACAACAAACAATTGAGCTTGTGTGTGTATGTATGCATGTATATGTACAGATAATAGATATGTATGTATATACATATGTAAATAGAAAATGAATGCAAAAAAAATTTAGGGAAGTAAGATGTAACAACTGGAGAGATCATAAAATTCATTATCTGGGATGAAGAAAAAATCTTGAAAATTATTTTGAAGAAAGTGAAGAATTCATAAGGAACAAGTAAGGAGTCAGGGAAACAAGTTAGAAATCCAAATGAGAGATGATTGGACCTAAACTAAGGTGGTAGTTGTGATCACAAAGAGGAAGTCAGAAGTGCCAAATGTACAAGTAGACAAAAGTAATATTTGGCAACTGGTTGGGATACTGATAAAATAGTGCCCTCAACAAAAGTAAGAAAGCCATGTGAAAAGTTGGATTTCAAAAGAAAGAATTAGGTGGTTTTTTTCATATGTGTCATTTGACATTTGGGGAATACAGTTTTATGACTAGAAAGGGAAGTAGGATGGTTCTATTACAGAAATGAAATTCAGTGGAGGGAAAGGCAGGATATTGTACTGGTATGCAAACTACTATTATTAATAAGAGACTTAGAGCAACATTGGCAAAAAATATTTCTATTCATAAGATAAACCTTTGCTGAAATAGGAAACAAAATACATAAACAGTCTTTTCAATTTCTCAAAAATTATCCTATACATTTTTTGCTTTTTTCACCATCATTTTTATATCACATATATTATATTATGATGAACATAATTTATTACTTGTTATATTGTTTATTTTTTCTATCAAAATATCTCAGATATTTAACATTTCATACATATTACTGTATAAATTACATAGCATATAAAGTTGTATGCTGAAATATGGCAAAAGTTATTTTATTAACTTGATCTTTCCTATGTGGATGGATACTATTGAGTAACTATAAATTTCATCTAGAAAGCTTTGCAGTGTATTAAGGATTGATACAATCAATACAAGTTCATCTGCAAACAAAGAGGATTGAGAGGTACTCTCTATTGTTAATGGGACCTTTTCTATTAAGAATTCTTTACACTGACAAAAATCACATATCTGAACCAAATACACCAAAAAAGTATATGCTTAACCATGTAGCCACCTGGTTCACATAGTTTCAGTGACTCCCTATTATCTCTAAGATAAAATACAAACTTTTATTTGGTACATATAGCCCTTTAAAATGTAACTCCAATTAATTTTGCTAATTGATTCCAAATTACTTCCTATTCTTCTCCTTTCCTCCATTCCCCCTCACAAATTCTCTTTATAAAGGGAAAGTAAACGCAGTGGAAAAAAGCATTGGTTCTGGTGTCAGAAGACTTGAGTTCAAACCCTGCTTCCAAAGTTTTCTATCTCTATGACAAAAGGCAAGTCTTTGACTTTTACTATCTATGTGACCTTAGAAAATTCACTTAATCTTCCTGCCGCTCAATTTCTTCATCTGCAAAATAAGAATGAGGCAAATGTCTATATTGTCTCTCCTGGTTCTAGTTCTATTATCTTTTGTTATAGTCAAACAAATGTATTAGTTTTCTCTTTCTACAACTATTTACAGCCTCCATGCCTTTGAAAGACTAATCCTATATTGTAAATGAATTCCTCCCTCCCCCGATGATTGTGATCTAAAATCCCTGCTTCTAATGGAACTAGGATCAAGTCCTACTTCCTACTACTATCCCCCCCTTTTTTTTTAAATCCCAGATAATGCTACCCTACCGAAATTTCTTTATAATTATTCCTATGCATTTTACATTTAATTATTTGTATACATGTTTTATTTCTCCCCCACTAGAATGTATTGCAAGCTGTCTGAGGCTTTGGACCAATTCATTTTGGTTCTTATATCCTTAGCAAACTATCTGGAATATAGTAGGTGCTTAATGAATGCTTGTTCAATTAAATTTAGTTGCACGTTGATTGCTTAGAAATCCAGGATGAAATGTGTGAGTTTTATGAGTTAGCTAAGTAGAATTATTAGGAGAATAATGTGATTAGTTCCTTTCTACCAAAGATAGTTTTTTTGGTATGTGTGTGTGTGTGTGTGTGTGTGTGTGTGTGTGTGTATAACTGCATGAGGAGGGCATTTAGTGGAGTACTACAAGGATTTATGTTGTTCAAAATGTTTGTCAATTTGTATAAAATCACTGACAGCAAGATTATCAAATTCTAAGATGATAAGTTTGAAGAATTAGTCAATATGCTGCATAACTGCATCAATATGCTAAAAAGAACTTAATAGGCTAAAAAGGATGTCTTAATTATAATAAGGTCTAGTATGTAATGACATTATATATATATATATGTATATTTACATATGTATATGTATATACATACACATAAATATGCATGTACATGCAAATTCCTGCACTTAAGTTAAAAAAAATAACTTGGATTGATATAGGGAATATTGGAGGTATACTTCTATATACATGTGAGGGTGTATGTGTGTGTTGGGGGGGGAGTGGACTTATCAAATCAAGATTATAGCAGGGATTGGTAATGGTCTAGACTAAGTGTAACATTCTTATTCAGAATAAGTAACGTGATAATTCCCCTTTACTTGCCTCATCTATTCAATATCAATCAATAGGTGTTTCTAAGTTCATACTATGGTCCAGATACTATTTCTAGGCACAAGGACACAGATGAAAATGAAACAATCCCTGCTCTCAGAAATTTAGATAGTTCTACAGTTTAGGAAGGATATTGACAAAGTAGAAGTCATTCAGATAGCGGAAAAGGTAGTCCAGAGAGCTAGAAACTAAAGAGCTAATAGGGATTTTGTCTGGCAAAGAGAAGATAAAATGGTAAGTCCAGAATTGGAAGAAAATTTAGAGGTAATCTAAACCAATGTCCTGATTTTATGGAGGAAGAAACTAAGGCCCCACAAAGTGAAATATCTTCTACATAGTCATATTATTTCTTCCCTTGGGGGCATAAAATAAACTAATTATAATAGACCACCTTGGAGAGAAAGAGACAGAGTCTAGTAAGAAGTAAAAAGGTCAGAAAGGATAATGGTTAAAAGATTAAGGAGGTAAAAGAGTAAAGGAGAAAAGGAGTTAGCAATTAGGAGGTTAGTCATGACAGCAGTTTCAGTAAAATTATGAGGTCAAAAGGCCGATTGTAAGAGACAGAGCAGAAAATGAATAGTGAAAAAGTAGAGACAATAAGTTCCAACTCTTCTTTGCAGGTAAGATAGAAAAGAAAAAAAAAATGTATGGATGATAAGCTAAATTCTCTGAGTCCTAAATCTGCATGGAAACAGGATTACTCTAAAATAGCAATGCAGAGTAAAAGCAAGTACTTCTCACAAATCCTATGCATTTTATTCAAAAAAAGTCTGTTTAAGATCAGAATCCTAATTTAAAGATCTGAATAAAATAAGATCAGTAGATTAAGTATACTAGTATCTACTTTGAAAACAAACTTTAAAAATGCCCCGATAGCATTTATTTATGAATGTCATAGAATAGTTTCAGTATATATAATTCATGAAATTATATATGAAATTATAAAATAGAAATGATCTGAATAAGTTGGGTATTTAGAAAGTAATAAAGTATAGATGGTATATGAGTCTAAAATATTTGTCCACTTGGAACTCAAATTTAAATGATAGCCATTTCAGATCTCCTGGACAGAAATGTTCCTCTTCAGTAATGGCAATAAAAGAGTTGATTTTGTCGATCAAGATTGCTGATAGCAGCTGTTATTCAGTATTCAAAGGAGTAGCTCCAGAATGAACAGATGGAACTACATAGCCCTTTTGGCATTTGCATACTCTTTAAATGAAATATTTTAAATATGACTTATGGTAAATTTCACAATAGGGAAGTATGGTTCCCAAAATGAATTTGGTTATCCTTTATTAAAAGTGATGATGTTAATAATTTTCTAAGTAGTTTTAAAACTTTATCAGATTCACAAAATATCAAGTCCCAAAAAGTTTGCAAAGTGCTATGTGTATATTTACTAATGATCATATATAACTTTCCTATATATTCTTATTTTATCTGATTATCTATACCACTAAACTAAGAAGTTTTATTCTATGAGAAGTGTTTTCATAATCACCATGTTTGTTGCTGATCTCCCCCAAAAATTAATTTTCTTTACATATACATTCTGTATTTAGTTTTCCATCCATATGGCATTCCTTCCCATCCAGGTCCTATAGTGTAGAACACTTTTTTCATTGTTGTTATATTTGGCTTTGTATTTCCAGTACTTAAGCATATATTACAGATTTAATAGGTACACTATAAATGTTAAATTGAGTTGAATTGACTCAAGTTCATTTAAATTGCTAATACCCACCATTTTGTGATATCACCTTAAGAATATTGCAATAAATAACACTATTGTAGTGAAAAATGGTATTACAGGTTTTTTTTTTTTTATGAGCAAGAATTTACTTTTTCTCTGTGACGTTCAGCTTTTCTTCACTTTATAATAATATACACAGAAGCAGAAGTAAAAGAAATAAATTAAGTCCATAATTTTAGAAATGTTTCTATCTGCTGCCATATTACATTTAATAAATATTTCATTGATTTTCTCCAGGATTGTCCAGAGTCTCGCTTTCTAATTTGTTGTCAGTTCATCCCCAGAGGCAGATGCACTGCAGTGATGCCTTCACTGGTTTCTTACGAGTTTATGTTTTGTGGGGAAAAATGAATTCTGGATTCCTTGAATAACAACAACAACAACAACAACAACAAAATTAAAAGTCATTCCTGTCTGTGCAATATCCTTTATCTCCCTCTATGCTAATTGAAATCCCATTAATTAAAACCAAACTCAAATATTATTCCCTATAGGTAACCTTCTCCTCCACCTCTAGACGTCCTCTAGGAACTTTCATTTAGCATTATAAATGAAGTATTATCTGAGAGGCAATATGAAATAATGGATTGAATGTCAACTTTGGGGCCTTGGATACTACATTTTGAGACCTGCTTTTGCCACATACTAATTGTGTGAACTTGAGCAATTCATTTTAACTCTTGGGGTCCTAGGAAACTGTGGTGGGAAATTTTATCAGTTGAGGTATTTTCCATAATAGAAGTTCCCTACAATAATTAAATAATAGTTCCATATAAATAATTACCACAGTTATTTGCTATTCAATCATTTCATTTAAGTCTGACTCTTATTGACCCCATTTGGGGTTTTCTTGGCAAAGGTACTGGAATAGTTTGCAATTTCCTTCTGTCTTTTTACAGATAAGAAAATAGAGAAAGCAGGGTTTAAAAACTTGCCCATGTCATATAGCTAGTAAGTATCTGAGTCTAGAGGTTCAACTCCAGGCCCAAAACTATTCTCTATGTTGCCTAAATGCCACAATTATCTGGGTTTGTACTAAAACTAAAACTAAAACTAAAACTCAGCTGGATTCTGAGCTTCATGAGTGAAAGTCATTATCTTGCTTTTAAATTTAAATTTCCCCTCTTTGTCCAACTACCAAGAAAAATATTCTAGGCACAACAAATGCTCAATGAATGTTAGACTGAATTTAAATGAAATGAAGAAAATGAGTATCTTAAATCTGAGAAATAGAAGGAAATAGGTGGTAATTTTTTCTGGATATTAGAAGCAGAATAGTCCCAGTTTTATCTTATATATCAATGTAAGCTTAAATTGTATAATGTAAAGATACTTGCAAACAAGACTTTCACCATATATTTTCTAGTGAAGGCCAAGGGTAAAAAATATTTAACATTTCTAAAAAATAGTTATTCTATCCAACAGAAACATTTTTAAGTTGACTTTCTACAGAGTTATTGGCATCTGCATTTTTATTGTAGTTATATTTATAATTAACACATATAAGCAATAACTTTGAGCATTCTCTCTGGGAAAAGTCTTCATGCTTACAATCATAGTCTCCATATTCCTTGGAAAATGTATCTATCAGGGGCTACAGACTTTCCCTGATCCACAGGGAAGATGTGAACAAACTGGTAAAATAAAGGAAATTTTCTGACATCTTTTTTGCACCTTAGCATACTCAGTTTGAGTAGTCAATAGATGGGAGATAATAATCACAATTTGCCTTCCTGTGATAATTTCAGTATGTGTAAACAATGAAGAAAGAATAGCTATAGATGCAACCATACCATGCAATTCTCCCTTTATAATATCAGTAAGAGATGACTTTCAGATATAAGTTCCCAGTATAAATTTCAGTATGAACAAGTGGCTCAGGATGACTAGAGTTTTTTCCCCTCCACATGAACTTTCAAGTTAGTATAATAAGTAATAACCAAGAGGGTAAAAGCTAAAATCTTCCTTTGAAAGTTTCAGTGTATGTTGTGCAAAGTAAGCAAGGATTGACAACAACCATGTGCTTTTATGTGAATTTCATTATATGAGTAATTGGCAAATGATCCCTATACCTCTTCCTATTTGAAATCCAATAAAAAACTGAGGAATAGTTATTTAAGTTACTTAAAAAGTAGAATATATCATCTTATATATATTTGAAATATATACATATGTATATATAGATATATAATGGAAAAACTAATAGAATAAATAAATCTCAGAGAATGAAAGAATCTTCATTGATTAACTAGTTCAAACCAAACAAAAAAGAATCACCCTTACACAATCTTCAATACCTGCTGCCTTCATTTATTTCCCTTTAATGAATGGGGAATTCATTGCTTTTCATGACTTTCCATTCTATTTACAAATAACTCTAAATTAAAAAGAATTCTCTTTCTATTTAGTTGAAACTGATTTCTAAAACTTTAACTTGCTATTCTCCTTAAAGGCTAATCAAAGCAATTCTAATCTGTCTTCCAAATAAGAACTCTTCAAACTGAAAGTAGCTATCATTTGCTTCCTCACCTAGTTGAACATTCAGTTAAAAATCCTTAGTTACATTGAAGCCCTTCTTGAACTGGTTTATTCATGGCTCTCCTAAGATCCTGACTCCCAGAACTGCACAAGGTATTCCAGAACACATAAGATTTAGTGCCTATTTACTCTTGAATAAGCTCAATCCCATAATGCAACCTAAGGCTGCATTAGTTTTTTTGGCAGTCTTGACATACTGCTGATTAATATTTTATAACTTTCAAGCTACCAGAATAACCAGTTATTTTTCAGTCAACTCTTATTAATTCAGCAGCTGGTATTTTGTCTCTGAATTTATCTATGTCCTTTAATGCTCTTCTTATCTATTCTGAAGACTGTAATTTGATCCTTTTGTCCTTAATTTAGCACCTTGAGCTTGAAGAGTAGCAGGATAAATTTAAGAGTGACAACTCAAATTAGTCCATTTTTTTCTTATGCTGAAATTCCTCAATATTAAAACAACACTGGCATTATTAAAAACTGTTTGTAAAGACTTTAATGGATAAGAAATTAGACTTTGTAAATAATTTCATCCAAAATTTCAGATATTACTATTGTCAAATGGATCATTCCTTTTTATAGTCTTTGATACTGTTCAAAGATTATATCCAGATTACTATTAATCTTAGGGGATCAACAGCTGGCTGCTTATGATTTCCATTACTGTTAAGTCTGTCTTTAATAAGGAGTATTTTATGCTCTGCATCTTTGTTTATTTTCTTTTTTTTTTTTCAGATATTCAAAACTTATCTGCTCTGTGTCTGATTTCCTAGGTATTTAAATCATTTGGCAATTAATCAGATACACTGCTAATGTGCAATGGATAAAAAACATCTTACTGTGTTAACGTTTAAATGTAATACATTTGATTTTTCATAGGTATTTTTACTGCCAAAACTCAAAGGTTAATTGTGACAATTCCAGACACTGTAGGAAGGCAGTCACTTCACTTCAGAAAATGTTGGTTAAATATAGGCAAAAAAAAATGTGGTGTGATTACAATGACAAAAATAAAACAGTCCCTGACCTCAATAAGCTTATCTTCTTTTTTTATTATTGTTATTTTTAAGGAAGAGATGAGTGAAATACAACATATAAACAAATAAGTTAAAAAGTATAATAAAATATAAATCGAGGAAGGAGAAAAACTCCCCACTAGGTAGGCTGTGAGGATCACAGAAGAGTTATCAAAGGAGATAGCATCTAAACACTAGCTAGAAGGAAGATGAAATATAAAGATCTGAAATGTGCATTTGAATGAAGGGAAATCCTCTATAGGTTATATAAATATATATGGGGAGTGGAAAGGTTCCAAGAGCTCTTTGCCTACAGTAGACCGTTTCAGTGCCACTTCAATTAGAAGATACAAGATAAAACCAAAAATATCTATGACAAGAAAGCCATGTAAATGAATCACTAAAAGCAACTGCAGGAAATTGAAAGGAATAGTTGGACAGTAAAAAGTCATCTAAGTTTAAAGAAAAATCTATAGAAGGAGAGTTAGTGAAGGTAGTAGAATAAAGGCAAGGACTCACCTAAGCTGTTCCCCAAACCCTTCCAAATACCTTAAAATAAAGACTAAAATTCTATAGCAGCAGAATCTATAAAAGACAAGAGTAAAACAATTTCCATCCCAAGACAATTTAGCAGGTCAACAGGAAAGGTCTGTTACACCAGGATGAGAGAGAAACACAATCCAACACAGGTTACACCAGCATGAACTTAGGAGCAGGCATTGGGATAACTGAATCAGTGGAATCAGTGGCAATAGTGGTATCATAACTCTTATTTCACTATAAAAGGATCAGACAACAAGTCAGAAAGAGATTTAAAAGAGTCTCTTTTCTTTTTGGATTCTATCACGTTGCCTGTACTTGGATATGGGTATCAGTACTGCGTCTTAGTCCTTGTGCAAGGAGGAACACTAGAATAGTAAAACTTGTAGCTTCAGGGAAGCAGGGACCCTGATCACAGTTACAGGGTTGAAAAGAATACTTCTGGTGCTTCACAAAGCAGTGTACCATATAGGGGAGTAGTAAACACAGCTCTCCTTAGATTATATCACCTTGGAAAAACCAAAAACATTTTTTTGTCAACAGAAGTACCACTAAAGCCAGCTGCACAAACAAACAAACAAACAAACACACCACTAAACCTTGGAAATTTTCTACCTTCATTTGGGAAGCAAAGTTCCACTTTAGCAAATTGTTAAAAATCAAAAAATAGGTTGGAAAATGAGTAAAATATGAAAAAAATTCTGACCAAATTAAGTTACTTCTGTGAGAAGTAAGATCACATACTCAGAAGAAAACAACAAATTCACATCGTCAGCATCCAAAATTATTTTCTGGCCATCAAAAAGCTTAAAAAGAATGTTGAACGTCAAGTAAAAGAGGTAAAGGACAAATTGGGAAGAAAATAAGGATAATAAAAGAAAACTACAAGAAAAGGGTCAGCAGCCACACATACAAATATTGACTAAATGATAGAGGTATAAAAATCATTGCAGACAAGAACTGCAAAAAGTGAAATTGGCCAAATGTAAAGAAGGCACAAAACTTCATTGAAGAAAATAATTCCTTAAAAGTTAGAATGGAGTAAGGAGAAGCTAATGGCCGTAAGAGAACAAGAAACAAACAAAATTTTAGAAATGAAAAAAAAAGAAGAAGAAGAGGAAAATGTGAAAAATCTTGCTGAAAAAATACTCTTTGGAAAAATAGATCTCCTAGGTCAAGAAAAAAATATTGCAGGCAGCCAGAAAGAAACAATTCAAGTATTATGGAGCCACAGTCAAGAAAACACAAGATTTAGCAGCTTCTATGTTAAAGGATAGGAGTACTTTGAATCTTATATTCCAGAAAGCAAAATAGCTAGGATTAGAACCAAGAATTATTTACCCATACAAATGGTATAATACTTCGGAAGAAAATTTGAAATTAAATAAAATAGAATACTCTCAAGCAATCCTGATGAAAAGACCAGAGGTGAACAAAAATTTTGATTTTTCAAATATGAGCTGCAAAAGGATCCTAAAAAGATAAATAAGAAAGAGAAATCAATAGAATGGTTTAGATTAAACTATTTATATTCCTAGATGGGAAAATGATATTTATAATTCCTAAAAAATTTCACATTATTAGGAC
This sequence comes from Antechinus flavipes, assembly GCF_016432865.1. NCBI lineage: Eukaryota > Metazoa > Chordata > Mammalia > Dasyuromorphia > Dasyuridae > Antechinus > Antechinus flavipes. Next base: position 525,308,006 of record NC_067398.1, on the reverse strand, counting down.
AATTAAAAGGAGTATACATAGAAAGAAGAAGTGAGCATTGAAGGTATGATTAACAAAAACAAAAACAAAAAAAAAAAAGCAAAACCAAAGATATGAGAAAGAAGAATGCAATGAGAGAAGAAGAAAGGGAGCATTAGAATGGGATAAATTATCTGACATAAAAGATGCCTGAAAGATTGTGCAGGGGAGGGGAATATATTCTTATTGAAAGTGGCTCAAAGAAAGAATAATATACATAGCCAGCTGGGTGTAAAAAGTTACCTTACCATATAGGAAAGTAGGAAAGGAAAAAAAAAAAACAAACAGGACAAGAAAAGTGAGGGTGGGGAGTGTGAGTTAATAGAAGTGAAAGCAATTTGAAGGATGTAAAAGTCAGTAAGAAGGAATATACTTTTGAGAATGTGCAGCATAAAAGCCAGAGAGAAAGAGAGAGAGCCAGAGAAAGACAGAGAGTGAGAGAAAGACAGACAGACAGACAGAAATACACACACATACAGAAAGAAAGAGAGAGAGAGAGACAGAGAGACAGAGAGACAGAGAGATAGAGAGAGACAGAAACAGAGAGAGAGAGAAGGATAAATGGGGCAAATAGGGTAAAGGGAAATATATATTTGGTAAATATTATTGTATAAAAAAATTACTCTGAGTTTCTCTAATAATGACTTCATTTCCCAAACATAGAAAATGGAGTCAAATTTATGGAAGTAAAAGCCATTCCTCAATTGATGAATAGTCAAAAGATTTGAACAGACAATTTTCCGAAAAAGTAAACCTATTTATAGTTATATGAAAAAAATGTTCTAAGTCACTATTGATGAGGGAAATGAAAATTAAACAATTATCATATTAGCTCACACCTGTCATATTGAATAATATGCCAGAAAAAGAAAATGATGAATTTAGGATGGAATGTGGGAAAATTAAGACACTAATATACTATTGATGATGTTGTATAATTTTTTAACAGTTCTGCAGAGCAATTTGAAATGATGCTCAAAGGACAATAAAGAATATGATAATACAAAGAGTATACATCCCCTTTGATCAAGCAATATCACTACTAGATCTGTATCCCTAAAGGATTTAAAAAAGGAAATGGACCTTTGTTTTCAAAAATCTATACAAGTAGCTTTTTTAGTGATGGCAAACAATTGGAAATTGAAGGGATTGGAGAATAGCTGAACAACTTGTTGTATATGATTGTGTTGTACCATTGAGCTTTAAGAAATAATGAGCAGGATAACCTCAGTAAAACATGGAAAGATTTACACGAATTGATGCAGTGAAATGAGCAGAACCAGGAGGAGATTGGACACAGTAAGAGCAGTATTGTATGATGATCTACTATGAATAACTTAGCTATTTTCTGGAATTCAATGATCCAAGTCATTTTGTAGGACTTGTGATACATGGTGTTGGCCATTTCCACAAAAATAACAGATGGAGCCTGAATGAAGATCAAAAAATAGTTTTTCATGACTTTCTTTTTCCCCTTGAGATTTTTTTCTGTGTGTTCTTTCACAGAATGACTTACATAGGAATTTGTTTTTCATGACTGTGCATGTATAATGCATCAAATTGCTTCACTGAGGGGTGAAATGAGAGGAAAATTTGGGGGAAAAGGAATATTGAAATTGTTTTTAGATTAATTGGGAAAAATACAATATGAAATAAAATTGGGGAAGAGGCACACAGCATTAACTATGTTGGGTATTCTTACTTGAGGTCAAAAGATAATGTGACTGAATATAATCTCCCAAATTAGAAAGATTAAAATGGAAGAAGTAACAATCATGTGGCTTAAGTCCCCACAGACTACTTTTCTTTAAATCTCAATTAAACTCCTTCCAGGGCTAGGTGCTTTGAAGTAAATCATGGTTTTTTCCCCCTTGCTGTCTCCACTAGAAATATTTTTTTAAGTCAACCACATCTGTTACTTCACAGCACAGTGCAGGAATACAGGAGGCCTGGGATCTTGAAATGCGTCAAATTACTTCTGGAAATAATGACTTGTAGCCATGGCAACCTAGAGCCTACAGTACCCATCTCAAGATCTCAGTTCAAGTAAGAAATGAACCATATCAGATATTTTGAAATTGGGACTCAGAAACACACACACACACACACACACAAAACTGTGACTCAGTTGCAAAAATCAGAAATAAATCTTGAATGTCATCTTTTCTCTTAAATATCAAACAACAAAATAGTATTGGATAAACGACCTCTTACCTTTTTTTTTGAGTTAGTCTCTGAAGTTGTTATCAACTATCTACAAGGCTCATTGAAAGATGAGTCATGTTTTTAATATACTCAGACATCCGGGGCGGGGGGGGGGGGGGGGGGGGGGGGGAGAAGGAGAGGGGCGAGAGAATGCCTTTTCCTAACCTTTTTTCCCCTCATCTACCAAATACCAGAAGCTTCCCAAAGAAAAGTCATAAACTAAAACCACCTCTAATACTTGAATTCGCAAAAATCATAGCTAAATTTTTATAACTGTATTCCTAATTTTTAAAATGAATTTGTGTTTATCAGTTAACATAAGGAAAGCAAAGAGGTAGGTTATAGTACTATTTGTGTCTTTCTCCCATTTTACTCTCTTATTTGGGTACTGATACCTACCTTCTTCACCTCAGGAGGTGATGGATTCCTTCCATTTCCTTTTTCTTGATGTCATATGTTTTCCAGATAACTTGTGCTCAAGAAAGTTGCAAATAATGGGTAAATGCTTTAAATCTGGCCTGAAGCATATTTAAATGGAGAAGTCTGTCTCAATCCTGTCTTCACTTGGTCATCTTATTCTAAATTTGCTATTATTTCTCCTCTGCCAAATTGTATTTTATATGTATGTATATGATGTATTGATAAATTACTTAACAAAGTTAAACTGTTTTTCTTTTTTAAGTTTAAACTGATTGTTTAAAGTGTCTATAATGACAAAATGTGAAGTTGAGATTGAAATAAAATAAATGGAATCTTTGAAGGATAAGTGATATAAAATGTTCTATGCTTCTCAAAGCCATGGCAGTGTCTGCTTTGAGTAACAGCCAGCAAATAAACTCTGTGACCTCACAACTCCCAGTAGACATTGCTCAGAATAACCAAACCACTGTCCAATTCAACATAATTAGTCTAGTGAGTCCCAGCAAGGGTTCATAGGTCAGAACCAAGCTGTGCAGCATAGCTTGTTCAACATCTGTCTGCTACTTGTCTTATCTATAACTAAAACTATAGCTTCTAATTCTGTTTCAGAAGCTAAAACTGAATTTCAAAAAGAATCATTGTAGGTCACTGCTATTTTTTCTAATTTATTTCTCAATACCTAATAAAAAAAAAAACTTACTGCTAATAATGCTTCCCCAAATCCCACTACTTCTATCACTACTAATTAATTCAATAGACCCATTGACAAAGTTATATGATTCTTCAGCTTCAGGATGAAAACTGCTGATTTTTGTCTATGACACATAACAAAGATTGAGATTCCCATTTGGGTAATAATTGCCATGTAACTCAATAATTACACATACTCTCTCTCATACTTATACATATACATACATCCTCATACAAGTAATGTATCCAAGAGTTTTACAAATAAATTGAGGGATTATTGGGATGGTATGTCAGTTCTTTCCTGGCAAGGCAACTTTGTTTTACAATGGATAAAGTGATGAGCTTGGAGTTTAGTAAAAATTTGTCTTCCAGAGTTCAAATCTGATCTCAGATATTCAATAGCTGTTTGATTCTGGGGAAGTCACTTAGCATCGTTTTCCTTATCTGTAAAATGATCCGAAAAAAGAAATGTCAAATACTCTAATATCTTTGCCAAGAAAACCCTGAATGGGGTCATAATGAGTCAGACATGAATTATAATAGTGGAATCACAACTATAATAACTTTTCTTGGCAAGTTCTGTGATAGAAAAATAAATCAGAAACCAGAAAAGACAAAAGACTTAAATTTGAAAGGGGGATTTAGGCATCATTAAGTATAAGCTTCTTCAATTTCTCACCCGGTTGAACATATTTTATCATATTCACTGGAATGTCAATATTCTTATAGATGGGTCTCATTCTCCTCCTAACTGGAGAGAGTAGATGTTAGAAAGTGGAAAGTTTTTTTTTTTTTTTTTTCCCCAGATCTTCACTTAAGTAAGGCATCTCCACTGCCATAGCTTTGAGAAGCATAGAACTTTATATATCACTTATCCTTCAGAGATTCCATTTATTTTCTCTCAATATCAAAATCCCTTTTTGATAATATAGGCAGTTTGAACAATCTGTTTGAAGGAGAAACAGTTTAAAGCTCTTAAGTAATTTATTAATACATCTTTTTATTTGTGATCTGACTACTTCTCTTGACTTCATCATGCTCTCATTCTAGGTAATTTTCCCTGCTCCTTCTCATTTTCTTTTTAGGTATTGTTTTTTCCATTAGATTGTGAGCTTCTTGAGGGTAGGAATTATCTTTTGTCTTTTTTTGTATCCCCAGCACTTAGCACAGTGCCTAACAAAGTGTGAATATTTAATAAACATTTATTGAATATTGCCTGATTGACATGGGACAGTAGGATCTAGATCTAGTGACTTACCCAAGATCATAAAGGTAATAACTTTTTAATTATATAGGTAAAGAAACTGGTGTTCAAAGTATTAAATGACTTGTTCAAGACCACACAGGTTTTTAGGATTCAGTCTCAGATTCTCTAACTCTTAATACGCAGCTTTTAAATACATCCTCCTCCCAATATAGTCAGACAATCTTCACATAGCCAATTAAATCAAGTTTTCAGGACTATGAGGAGGAGTGTTGAGTTCCTTGCCAAAAACAGTAAAAGTCATTTTGGGTCAAATTGATTAGCAATCATATCAACAAGGAGTACAATAATTATGAAGTATATGCTCATGAGCCATATTAATTCTCTGAGGCTTATATAGTACTTATTTGGTGCCAGACATTTAACAAATTAGTAACTCTTAAAGCTTGACAAACTCAAATTTCTATAATAAAAATATTAAATACAGGGATAGTGTTGGAGAGTGGAAAGAGGGAATAGGAATCATCCATATAATGAAGATAACTATGTAAAAAGACTTCCAAAAAGGAAAAAAAAAAGATGACTTGTGAAGGCCTGAACTTTTGGTAATCTGACTAAATGAAAGAACATTTCAAAATTGGATTATATTACTTTATTGCCAGGGGAGCAAGCAAAACAAAAACAAAAACAAAAATCCACATATGATAAAAAAAATTCTCAGGTATTACCACAAGAAATTCAGAGTTGTTAACTGACTTGATGATTATATCCCAGTAAATATCAGAAAGAAGTGGGATTGTTAATGAAGTTTTCCTGACAGTTATTAATGCATAAGAACTATTTCTTCTAGAATTTGCAACAAATATTACAATTTTAAACTATCACAATAAATACTAAAAGTAATAATAATTTTGTTTCTGCTTCTTAAGAAGACAACTTTTTATATATTCTTTTGTTTATTTTTATGAGTAACTTTTAGTCAAAGCAACAAGTATTTTAATCATTTATTATGTGCTAGACATCATGCCAAGCACTGGGAATATGAATAAAGTCAAAAATAAAGGCAGGCCCTTTCTCAAAGTGTTAACATTCTAATAGCAGAAAAACACAGAAACAAATAAAGAAAAAAAAAGTGAAAGAGAAAGGAAGGTAGAAATTTTGGGATATGGTGACTATGTTTAGAGATTCAGAAACACATACCAGGAGAAGAAAGTCTTAACAATATAAGTCCCAAATTAGCTTAAATTTCTATTTAGCTTGTGACACATTGTATGAGATTTCCTTTTGTTGTGTGTTTTTATCATGCTTGCTTTCTCAACTTCTTTTAAAATGCAAGTCATAATATTTCTATGGGTTCCTGCTGCTCTCTTATTGAACATATGGGAAAATGAGCTTCCTTTTTTAGAATATGTATCACTGCTATTTATAATCAAGTCATAAAAATAAACATATATTTCCAAAATTCTAATTGGATTCATCTTTAACTAGAGATTTTATTTTCTTATAGTCTGCAATGTAACTGAATCTTTGGAGGGAGTTCAGATCTAAAAGTAATACAAGGAATTTTTAGGCTGATTTCAGTTTTATGCAAGAAAAGCTTGATGTGGTTAGGAAAATAACATTAAGAAGAGGTTATCTTAGCAAATTTTACTTCATTAGTGATTTTCATGATGACTGGATGACCATTTATTAGGGATTTGGTAGAGATTATTCAGAGTCAGGCATGTGTAGAATAAGATGCCACTTATTTTGATAATATAATTCTTAATCTTTGCCCTGACACTTAGCAGCTGTATAAGTATAGCGAAACATCTAAGCTTCTCTGAAACTTAGTTTAGTCATCTATAAAACTGAGATAATACCATGATAAAGATAGTATTTGAAAAATTTGTGAAATTTTATATTAGCAAGTGTGTGTTATATTATATATCTAGTTCTTTTTGTTTTCCAATCAGGAGTAGAAATAAGCAAAATTATGAACGAGTCCAAAAGTATTTTTAGTGCTCTCACATTTTTGTAAGTCCTTTATTATTTGTTCCTTAAAATTAACTCTTCTTTCTTCATCCTCCTGTTAATGCCACACATCCATCTTAGCTACCTATGTTTCTAGAATTGTTTTTATAGTTTAGTTTTTTTATCATTCCCATGAACCAATTTGGGATTTTCTTGGAAAAAAAAAACTGAAGTGGTTTGCTATAATTTCCATCTAAAGCTCATTTTTCAGATGAGGAAACTGAGGCAACATGATTAAGTGACTTTCTCAGGGTTGCACAGCTAAAATATCTAAAAACAGATTTGAACTCAGGAAGAGGAGTACTTCTTAAATCAGACTTAGCTCTGAACCATCTAGCTTCTTCAAGCTTCTAGATTATAGAGTGATAAATGAAGAGCAGTGGTGAAAGGAAAACTCTTTATATATGCTTTCACCCTGATTAAGGAAGCAAAATTCAGGAAAATCTAATCACTGAAAATCAACAATGCTTTGAGGTGGGGACAGCTTTTATAGACAATTTTAAGATAATTTAAAAAAGGCTGGGCCCTTGCATCTCAGTTCCTCCCCAAGGCAGGAAGTACATGATAATTTGCAGATAGAGCAAATAACAAAAACAAATGATTAAAAAAAAAAAAAAAAAAAAAAAAGGTGCCGTTTTGATGTCTCCATTCACACCAGAATCTCCAACAACACTGGAAAAAAATGGATAACTGAGTCAACATAGCTTTCAATAGCTGCATGGGATCTTACAAGTCAGAAATTTATAAAATAAGGAAACTGAGGCCTGGGAGAGTTAAGTGATCTACCAAAAAAACAGAAATAATAAGTAACAATACTAGTGATATAAAATAGAAGTAAAGTTTATAAACATTATATCTTAGATAAAGAATATTAATTTAGACGGAAAAAAACCCTTAAAGATACTAAAAAAACAATGCCGACAATTAAACCAATAGCATCCTTTTTATGGTATGTTTTGTGATAGAGGAGATGATTATTGTTAGTAATTGAAACTAATCCACTATGACACAGAATCAGCTACTGGATGTCAGAATCCAAATGATATATAAACAAAGTGTGTCACTCAGTCACAATTTCACAAAGAAATTTCCCTTGGGTTCTTTAATATTCATTTTAAAATTATTTTAAAACAAATTCTTCAAATTAATGATAGAATTCTGTTACATATTACCCCTTTTAGACATACATTTTCAACCTGCACTAACCTTGTCAAGATAGGTCCCCCTACAGTGAGTGATTATTTTTCTCCTCTGAGTTTTAGTGGTAACCCTAAGAGACTGAGGGTTTCTAGTTATGTTACTTCTCCAGTGTTTTCCAATGAAGTTTGTTTCCTCAAATAGTTTTTCAGAAAGATACTCGCTAACATGTTTTGTTAACAAAGTAGTATAAAATGTTTGTGCCACAAACCTTGGTATGCACCACATACACAAAGAATTACACAAAGAATAAAATGATCGTGAGGCAAATAGTGGCATACACCTATGGCAAAAAAAGCAACATATACTTCCTGGTTCCTGAAACTATTTAGTCAAGTTGCATAACCATTATTCTTTTCTGATTTGAAGGATGATGTTCCTTGAAATCACTTCCTCATCTAAGTAGCTATGTTTCTATATTTGTCTCTGTATTTGTTCCTGATGTGTTTCTTTCTGCTTTTGGTTGGATATGTTATCTTCCATTGGAAGAGTTGCTCTGAAGGTATGTTTGATAGTGGTGACAGGAAGAGTGTAATGCATCCTTTTATTATTCTCTAGAATGAGTGATTTTTTTTTGCTTCTGAAGAATTTTATAAGCCTGGAATTCTCAGTTACTTGATTCATGAATACCAGCATCAAGTATGACTAGTTTATTTGGTTAACTGATTGTATTACTTTCTTAATGATCTTCGAAACTCACAAGGATATCACAGAATCAAAATCATCTGCTTAAACATTAATAACCTTTTCACTGTGTGATCTTCTGTATAAATGTGCTTGTTAAGGCACATTTGACTCTGTGTGACCTGTAGAGTGTTGCTTGCCAATACTGTCATGGGGTTTTCTTGGCAAAGATATAGTGGTGATTTGGAGTTTTGTTCTCCAGTATATGGAGGCAAACAGAAATTAATTGACTTACCTAAGGTCACACAGCTATTAAGTGTCTAAATCCAAATCTGAACACAGCTCTTCCTGACTCAAAGCCCAATGCTCTGTCAACTGAATCATCTAGCTGCCTCCACAAATGTAGACAAGGTCTCAAGTGTTCAGAATATTTGTTCTCCCAAAGATGTCCTTGTGTGGCTCAAAGGGAGCCAAAATAGATATTTCTAACATCTTCATCCATTCCTGCCAGGAAGAAAAATTGTAGGTTAGGGATAAAGGCCACCTTGTTCTCCTGAAAAAGAGGTTTTAGGTAGAATTATATCTGTATGATCCAATAGGTGTTATAAGTTTCGGGAATGTGATCAGTTTCACTCTAACTTCTGTTTGCTATTTCTCATGATTGGGAAGACATTAATTGGAAAACGCCAAGCTATATTTTTAAGGTTTGGGTCTCTTTCCCATCAAATAGCATTTCCACAATGAATATAGATAGTGAAAAAATCAAGAAATTCACTTTCTCAATGCAAATCATAGATGGCATAATTTAGAGAATGTATAACATATAATACAGAATTAAAGAAGATCTCCTATTGAGAACATATTCTTTCTTGAAATTAGAAAGCAGAAGTTCCAAAGGTAGTTGGGGGGTTGAAGAGTACTGTAAAAGATTGCAGCTCTCTCATTCTGACTAACTTTGCCCTGTCTCTCACATTGGTCAGAGCACTCTTTTCTTCCAGTGAGGAGTCCCATATTATTGAATTTTGGGACTGGGAACACCCTAAACACATCATATTTATATATATTGGAGAATGTATAGGAAACTATTTGAAATATATCAGTGAGAATATTTGTGAAAAGAATGTTGTTGAGAATAATATTTTGAAAGCTGCTTGAGAAGAGGCAACATGGTATAACAGATTGAGTAATGGACTTAAAAATGTGAAAGACTTCTCAGACATTTTATAGCTATATAACCATGGACAAATTCTTTAATCTCATTGTGCCTAAGTTTCATCATATATAAAATGAAGAAATTAGATTGAAGAATTATAGAATTCTTTCTAGATCAAAAGTCCATAATTCTATGGCCTAATCTCTTAGAGATCAACCAAGTAATTTGGTCATTTATTTATTTACTGATTTTTCATTTAGATGACAGTATATTGAAAATTCATTTTCTTAAATATATAGGCATAACCACATAGTTTTCCCCATCTTAAGAAGTTAAGAAAGCAACTCCAGATCAGTTCTGTAAGGATGTTATATAGAGATTTTCACAAAATGCAAAAGTACCCACCTAGTAAGGAGGACAGTTTGGCTGCAAAGCCCTTTGGGAGTTGTACTTCTTCCCAGTTTTGCACTTTTGAATTTAAGTAAAAGGAGGGTGTGTTCAGTTTTTGACTGGAGATAAACTTTGAAGAATGGGAAGAGGGAATAAGAGAAAAGGAAAAATGAAGATACCAGTATACTCTTTCAAAGCTGGTGACCTCTAATTCAGTCCTTTTTTTAGAATTCAGAGGTGACTTCTTCATAAACAAGCAAAGAAGTGTAAATATAGATGGTTTCTGTGGGAGTGCTCACATTCCAGTAGCTAAACTGCTGAGGGAATACTACATAGGTGAAAAGGGGATCCAAATCTCATACTTGCTTTATTTTTACTTGTGTATTTAAAAAAAATTGGTAGGTTACATTTGTTGAATTTTTCATGTTATTTATACATACAAATGTCAAGGGAGGTAGAGCCAAGATGGTGGAGTAAAGTCAGGGATTCACATGAATCTCCCCCAAATCTTGCCAAATATCATCAATAATGTCTCTAAAGTCTCTAAACAAATTCTAGAAGAGCAGACTAAACAAAAAGACAAAGTGAAACAATTTTTCATGCATGACAACTTAGAAGGTTGGTAGAAAAGATCTGTTGCACCAGCATGAGAATGGAACACAGTCCAGCACTTTCCTCCTTAGTATAGAACAGACCCAAAACAACCAGGAGTATATCTTGAGACAAATAAATCAGTGGCAGCCATGGCAATTTCCAGATCTCTCAGCCTATAAGCTGCAAAGGCAACTGAGAAGGTCAGCAAGATAAGCCTATCTTACCTGGTTGGGAGTGAAGCAAAGTCCTGTGCAGATCATGTCAGTGATGCAGTTTTGTGGTATAGAAATACTGAACTCCCGAATATATTGGGCTTTTAGGACCCCCAATATAGGCAATTGTCAAATGATAGTGTTCTGAAGAACTGAAAACTTACTAGGTCCTAGAAGTGTTACTGAAAATAGGTATACAAAATCCTTGAAGTTTAGAATAGAGCAGCATCCACTCTGGAAGCATCCACCCTACCTTAACAAAGAATTAAGTGGGAAAAGGATAAAAGAAAAAGGGAATTAAATAAAATATTGATCAGGAAAAGGATGACAGTGGTGAGAAGCAAAACAGATTTTAGAGGAGGGATAGGATAAAAAGAAAAAGAGAAGGATAAATTAAAGAAAATAGGATTAAAGGAAATGCAGTTGTTAATCATAACTGTGAAAATAATGGGATAAATTCTCCTGTATAACAAAACCAGATAGCAAAATTGATTAGAAACCAGAATCCAATAATATTATGTTTATAACAAAAAAGAGATAAATACAAGAGTTAAAATAGGGAGTAGAATCTATCCTATTTCATGCGAAGTAAAAAGGACAAGAGTAGAAATCATGATCTCAGACAAAGTAAAAGTAAAATCAAAAATAGACCTGCTTTAAAGAGATAAGCAGGCTAAAATACACCAGAAAAAATGAGTACACACACACATACACACACACACACACACACACACACACACACACATATAATATACAACAAATATTATAACATCCATATTCTTAAAGGAAATTTAAGTGAATTAGAAAAGGAAATATACAGTAAAAATTTACAGGTAGAGGATCTCAACCTTTTCTTCCCAGAGCTAGATACATCTAACTATAAAATGAATGTAAAAGAGATTAATAAAACTTTATATAAGTTAGATATGATAGAATTGTGCGGAAAATTGAAGGGGAATAAAAGTCAGGACACATTTTTCTCAGCTGTATGTGATACTGCCATAAAAATATCAATAGTCTCATGAAAATAATTTAAATCATTGTTGACTAGAGAAATGCAAATATGAACAGGTAATTTTCAAAAGAAGATATCAAAGTTCTCTATAGTCATAAAAAAGTATAAATTACTACCTAATAAAGAAATCCAAATTAATAGAACTTTAAGGTATTACTTCATGCCTATAAGCTTGACTAATATGACAGAAAAAGACAAATTGTGACATCCAGGTTAGCACCCTGTTGACTTCAGGATCAGCCAGAGTCAGGACCAGCAAAAAGCCCTTGGTCTTTTTTTTTAGACCTTTTAGGGGGAGAAGTAAAGGAGACAGACAGACCTCCAGAAGGCTCACCAACAACCTCCCTTCTCCTTGTCTTCCTCCTCCAAAGTGACTCTGGCTTGTCTTACTCCACTCCCTAATCCCTCCTACAATTATCTGTATACCAAAAGATCAAGCCAGCACAGATTAGTGAGAAGGGCCATTTTCCAAGCATATGCTAATAGAGTATTATCCAATAGGTAATTAGTCTTAAGTGCTCAGTTGTCTGATTCCAGTGCATGTATTCAGAGTTTCAGCTATTTACAACAAATGTTTGAGGGGATGTGGAAATATATAGACAATATTGCATCGTTTGTAGGGGTGTGAACTGGTCCAACAGTAGTGAAAAGAACTTTGAAATTATATCCAAAAGATTATAAAACTTTATAACCTTTCACTCAACAAAACCACTACTAGGTTAATATCCAAAGAGATTAAAGAAAAGAGATGAGGACGTATCTGTACAACATATTTATTAGCAACTCTTTTTGTGATGGCAAAGAGTAGGAAGTTGAGATTGAAGAAATGCCCATCAGTCAGAGAATGACTGAATAAGTTGTGTATGATTTTGATGGAATACTATTTTATTATAAGAAATGATGAGTAGCAGGATAGTTTTTAAAGGCTTTTAAAACATATGAATTGATTCAAATTGAAGTGAGTACAGACAGGAGAACATTGTACACTGTAACAATAACATTATAAGCATTACCAACTATGAATGACTTAGCTATTCTGACTTAGACAGTGATCCAAGATAATTCCTTAAGGATCCATGATGAAAAATGATATTCAACTAAAGGGAACAAATAAGTTCAGAATGTTGATTGAAGCATAGTTTTGGTAATGATATTTATTTTTTTTTCTTTTCAACATGGAATTATTTTGCATAATTTCACATGTATAATCATTATTAATATAATTTAAAAATATAAAAAGTGATTTTAATGGCAAAATAATTAAAGAAAATATTTTCAGAAAAGAATTACATGAATACAAATTTCAAATATTTCAAGAATTCGAGTATTGATGTAACAGAGAGATCCTTTCCTTTCTTTCTTCTTGTTTCATTTATTCTTTTTCTTTTTAATCTCCTTTCCTCCCTTCTTTTTTTTTCTTCTTTCATTTTTCCTTCTTTACTTTTTTCTTCTTTTCTTTTTGTCTGTCTTTTCTTCTTAGTAAGAGGATCAATTGATAGATATTATTAGAAGAGAAACTTTAGTTTTACGTAATAGTTTACTATCCATTGGGATTGTTAAGGCAAGAATTTAAAGTTAGTAAATAATCACCTAGCCCAACTTTTCATTTTACAAATGAGAAAATGCTATCTGAGAGATTAAGTAGTTTGTGCAAGGCAAAATATATGACTTCTATGATGCAATGGTTTGTCTTGGGAAAGACTGAGGGAAATGCTGCTAGAAGGTTTCAGGAAGAACATTGATAACAGTCTGTGACAATAGAAAATGTCTTAGGATTTGGTTAAAAATAACTGCTTGAATCATGACATTATTTTTCCTTTTTTAAGTGACTAAAACTCTTTATTTCCTCATCTATCAAATTTGGTGAGAATATGAGCAAGCTAAATATCCTTGATATTTAGATTAAATAAGATAAAACTGAGTGCTACTTAATATCTACTAGCAAAGAAATACTAATTAATTTAAAGATAATACTCTCAACCCTTATATATTTAAATTCTAAGAATTATTTTTGCTTTGTGTGTAATTTCTATGTAAAGCAACAAAGTCCTTTCTCAGTGCTAGTGTGTATCTGTCCTGTTAATCTCCAACAGAAAGGATGCTCTTTGCAGGCTGGGTTCTCTCTTATTCAGCTATCATCCAGCATTTAATACAGAATAGGCACTGAAGAAATGTTTGTTGAATAGATCTGTTTGAATGCGTGAATATAAATGAATTTAATTGAGCAAACCAGTGAGTAAAATTGAGTAACTGTGCTTATTAGATGTTAACTACAGTCTACACAAGAACAGTCTTTTCACTTAAAATAGCAGTAAGTCAAGTGGATATTAGAAACACTAAACTAAATATTTACTAATTCAGGGAAAGTATAAAATTAATGGAAATTTTTTTCCACTCTCCTCAATATTATTTTCTGTCATCAAAATCTATCTTAATGTTTTATTCTTAAATATGAGCATTTGACTTTTCCCAAAGTATCAGAATGTCTGGGTTCTAACTAGGAAAAAAAAAAAAAACATTAAAAAATGGAGCTGGATTTCTCACTTCTCAGTGAAAAATTATGTTTTGCCAGATGGTTTAATTGTTAACAAGACTATTTGAAAGAATAGCATTCAATGTACATCCAAATTTTATCACCTTTTCTTGTACATGACTGAAGCTTGTACTACTTCAGTGAGGGCAGAAAACCAAAAACAAATGAGAACAGATAGTGTGATTATAAAAGATTGTGTTTAACTTTATCTGTCTCAGATTTCTTCATTCACATAAGAGATCTATGAGGCTTCTAAGTTTAGAACTGTACAGAACTTAGTGATCATCTCATTTTAAAAGATCACATACCAAACATCTCAATTTACAAATGAAGACACTGAATCACAGATAGATCAAATTATTTTTCCAAAGAAAAGGGAATTGGCCGATGATGAATTTTGTGTTCAATTTCTCTGATTCACAATCTAGTAATTTTTTTCACAGTGCCTCTCATGTATTGACCAAGTAGCAGTGGGGAAGTACTACTGAAAAATAATACCATAAAATGTTTCAAAAAGGTGAGAAAAGCTTTTTAAAATAAGCAACTCAAGCCAACTATGAGTTAGGCAACACAAACTTCCAGAACAAACTCTAGTATTTTTACCAATACAGCATGCTATTTTATTGTTGGACTTCTGTTATTTTTTTAAGGGAGTGTTTATGCAATGGAAACATGCAAGCTATGCAGAAGAGACTGCTAGATTTTATGTATTAGAATGTGAATTATGAATGATGAATATTTTGAAACTATGTATACTTGCTCTACTCTGGTTCAATTCATTTTCATTGCACACCAACATATTCTATTATTCATGTCAGGGGCTTCTGAATCAGCATCAGAAGTGGTAGTTTCCAGACCTTTCAGCCAAGAGACACCAATGTGGACTTAGAAGGTCAGCAGAAAAGGTTTGTCTCAACTAGTGTGAGAGGGCCTGAGGAAACCAGCAAAGCAGGAGTGAGTGGTAGCAGTGGCAGCATAGGGAGGCCTCAGCTCATATGAGGTCTATTTACTAGCACTGAGAAAGGACTTTTTTGCTTTAGTGCACTATAAATTATAGCAACAGTGGAGTTCCAGGACAGAAAAGAGTGCTTATGGTCAGCTCTCTAGAAGAATCTCTGAAAACAGCTGGACAAAATCCCTGAAGTTTGGGATTTTATGTCCTCCATCCTGGAAACAAATCCCTATTTTAACAAAGAGTCAAAAGCTAAGAAACATACTAGAAAAATGAGTAAGCAACAGAAAAAAAAATTCTGATCACAAAATGTTGCTATGGTGACAAGGAAGATCAAAACATATTC
Organism: Antechinus flavipes; assembly: GCF_016432865.1. Classification (NCBI taxonomy): domain Eukaryota; kingdom Metazoa; phylum Chordata; class Mammalia; order Dasyuromorphia; family Dasyuridae; genus Antechinus; species Antechinus flavipes. The sequence continues at coordinate 525,292,440 of NC_067398.1, read as the reverse complement.
AGAATAAGATAGCAAAGTTAAATCTTCTACATTCAAAAATTTCAAGAAAAATAAGAATTGGTCTCAGGCCATGAAAGAGCTCAAAATACATTATAAAAATAAAGAGAGACAGAATAGAATCTTCAAAAGAAAATATAAAAATTTAATGAAGAGAAGAATGCCTTCTATAAGATTCCTAGAAGAATAAATGTGTGTACATCCAGACAATCATATACAGATATTCATACCTACAGATGCACACACACACATACAGACATAAGCTACCCCCAAGAATTTGACAGAGTACTACAGACTACTTGGGAATACTTAATGTAATCTTTTCTTGCATCTTATAGAAAAACATGCAATAGGGGGAAGAATAATTGTTTTTTTTGCACTTAGGTAAAGAATTGGAAGACTTCAGAAAACTTTCTAACAAAAGCCTGGATTTTAGCTTCCAGCCTTACTCTAATTAAGATCCTTGTCATTGAGTAGCTTCCATTGCTTTTCTATATGTTTATTAAATCAAGATGAGACATTGTTTTTTGTTTTCTTTGTTTAGTATTTCATTTCCCCCCCAGCTACATATGAAAACATTTTAATATTTAATTGCTTCATTTTTTCTTTTCTGATTATGCATGTATTTTAACTTTTTAAATACACATTTCTTTAGGAATTATGTTGGGAAAGAAAAATCAGAACAACAACAACAAAAAAAAAAAAACTATGAGGGGAAAAATGTAGAAAAAAGAAGTGAACATAGCATGTAAGGATTTACATTTAATCTCTATTGTTCTTTTTCTGGATACAAATGATGTTTCTATCCTAAGTTCTTTGGAATTGTGTTGAGTTCTTGTTCTTCTTTATAATAATAATATATGATGGTTCTCTCTGGGTGAAAGCAGGTTGGTTTCTCGGGGAGGTTTTTTGGAAGCAGCCTTAGTTTCAGTTCAGATCAATAATTACCCCAAATACAGCCAAGTGATAAAAGTTCAGATCTTTTATTGTCTCCAATATAGCCTGATTAGCTTAGAGGCCTATCTCTCTGCTTGGTTCTAAGAGCTCTTGCAGCTTTGTCCTTTGCTTCGGCCTCTGCTTTCTTCAGCCTCCAGAGCCAGCTCCAAGTTGAATCTTTCTTGCCTCTGAGAAAGGGCTTCTGGCTCTCAATCTCCCAGAGTGCTCCTCTCCAACCCCAGTCAATGTTCCGAAGTAAAACTCCTCACTCAGAGAGGGCTTCTGGCTGAAATCACTTGACGCTCCCCTCTCACTCTAAATTTAGCTCCACTCCCCGAGTAATTCAGATGAATTCTATCCCAGAGCCTCTGTCTGTTTCTTATATATGAGAGAAAAGAATTGTGGGATACAAGAAAGAGGGATTATGGGTTTCTTCGCAGAGTGCTTTCTGGCCCTAAGAGCTTCAAGGAAGGTGTGAATTCACAAAATTACAGTCAACTTTGTGAATCTCCCATACTTGTGAATTCCAATGAGTAAAGGTGTAAACACAAGCAATGTATCAATTACATTGAGTTAACACTAGGATTCTAACATCTCCCTTAAGTTATCACCTTGTTTCAAGTTGAGATAACACTAGGATTCTAACAGAATGGCCTTAGATCAATGAGACACTGAGAAGAACCAAATCTTTCATAATTGATCATTGCACAATCATGCTGTTACTATGTACAGCATATTCCTGCTTCTGCATGTTTCACTCAGCATCATTTCATGTAAAACTTTCCAGGCCTTTCTAAAATTAGCTTGTTCATCATTTTTATAAGACAATAATATTCCACTACCATCAAATCCCATAGCTTACTAAGCCATTCCCCAATTGATGGACATCTACACATTTTCAAATTCTTAGCTACCACAAAAAGGGCTGCTACAAACATTTTTGCACATGTGGGTCCTTTTCTCTCCTTTATAATTTCCTTAGGATAAAGATCTAGTAATGGCACTGCTGGGTCAAAAGGTGTACATGCACAGTTGGGTAGCCCTTTGGGCATAGTTCCAGTTTGCTCTCCAGAATAGTTGGAGCATTTTACAACTTTCACAATAATGCATGTGGGCCAGATTTGTCACATGCATCTCCAAAATTTATCATTACCTTTGCCTGTCATCTTGGCCAATCTGATTGGTGTGAGGTGGTACCTCAGAGTTGTTTTAATTTGCATTTCTCTAATCAATAGTTATTTAGAGCATTTTTTCATATGACTGTAAAAAATGGCTTTAATTTCATCCTTTGAAAATTGTATGTTCAGATCCTTTGACAATTTATCAATTTGGATGATTTTTATAAATTTGACACAGTTTTTAAATATATTTTAGAAACAAGACCTTTATCAGAAACACTGATTGCAAATGTTTGTTTGTTTATTTTTCCCACTTGTACTCCCCTTTTAATTTTGTTTGTGTTGGCTTTGTTTGTGCAAAATCATTTTAATTTAATGTAATCAGCATTGTCCATTTTGCATTTCATAATGTTCTTTACTTTTCTTTAATCATTAATTCCTTGCTTCTCCAAAGATCTGAAAGATAAATTATCCCTTGCTTTCCTAATTTGCTTATCATCCTTTACATCTAAATCATCTACCCATTTTGACCTTATTTTGGCTAGGGGTATAAGATTTAGGTTGATGCCAAATTTCTGACATATTATTTTTCAGTTTTCTCATCAATTTTTATGAAATAATGAGTTCTTAAAAGATGGAGTTTTGGGGTTTATCAAATACTAGATTACTATAGCCATTGATTATTGCGTCCTGTATATCTAACCTCTTCTATTAATTCACAACTCTATTTCTTCGTCAGGAGCAAAATGATTTTGTTGACTGCTGCTTAATAATATAATTTTAGGTCTGGTACTGCTAAGCCATGATTCTTTATATTTTCTTTTGCATCATTTCCCTTGATATTTTTACTTTTTTCCAGATGAATTTTAAAATTATTTTTTCTAGTTCTATAAAATAATTTTTGGCAGTTTCATTGGTATGGCACTGAATGAGTAGATCAATTTAGGTATAATTGTCATTTTTATTACATTAGCTTGGTTTCCCCATGAGCAATTGTTATTTTTAGATCTGACTTTATTTGTGAAAGAAAATTTTTTGTAATTGTGTTCATATAGTTCCTGGGTTTGTTTTGAAAGATAAACACCCAAATATATATATATATATATATATATATATATATATATATATATATGTATATATATATATAAATGCTGATAATTTGTGTGTGTTTATTTTAAATCCTGTGATTGCTAAAGCTGCTAATTGTTTCATGTACATTTTTGTATGAAATTCTAGGATCCTTTAAGTATATCAGCATACCAACTGCAAAAAGTGATAGTTTTATCTCCTCATTGCCTATTTTAATTTCCTGAATTTATTTTTCTTTTTTTCTTGCTAAATACAACATTTCTAGTACAATATTTAATAACAGTGTTGATAATAGGCATTCAAGTTTTACCCATGATCTTACTGGATATGTGTCCAATTTCTCTCCATTACAAATAATGCTTGTTGTTGGTTTTAGATTGATACTGCTTATTATTTAATGAAATATTTCCCTTAACCCCATTCTAACTAGTGTTTTTAATAATAATGGATGCTAGGCTTTGTCAAAAATATTTTCTGAATCTATTGAGATTATGACACTATTTCTGTTAATTTTATTATTGATATGATCAATTATGGCAGTAGTGTTTCTGGTATTCAATCAGTTCTGCATTATTGGTACAAATTCCACTTGGTCATGGTGTATTATCTTGCTGATAAGTTGATGTAATCTCTTTGCTAATATTTTATTTAAATGTAAATTTAAATAAAGTAGGTAAACTTTAAATAAAATAAATAAAAAAATTTGCATTAATATTCATTAGGCATATTGGCCTGTAATTTTCTTTGTTTTGACTCTCCTGGGTTTAGATATCAGTAGCATATTTGTGTCATAGATGGAATTTGGCAGGACTCCTTTACCAATTTTTCTTTTACTTTCTTTTTTTTCTCTGAGGCAGTTGGCATTAACTGACTTGTCCAAGTCTTAAGGAAGTTTAAGGTCTTAAGGACTAGGAAGTCTTAAGTGTCTGAGGTCAGATTTGAACTCAGTGCCTTTTGACTGCAGTGCTGGTGTGCTATATACTGTGCCACCTAGCTCTTCCCTCTTTACCTATTTTTCAAAAAAGTTTACATAGCATTGGAATTAATTGTTCTTTAAATGTATGGCAGAATTTACTTGTAAATCTATCTGGGACTGGAGATGATTTTAGGGAGTTTATGGTTGGCTTATTCAATTTTGTTTTCTAAAATGGGACCATTTAAGTATTTTATTTTATCTTCTGTTAATCTGAGCCACTTATATTTTTGTGAGGATTCATTCATTTTGTTTATATTGTCAGAATTTCTGCCATACATTTGGACAGGATATTTCTTAATTATTGCTTTAATTTCTTTTTTATTGGAGGTAAATTCAGCCTTTTCATTTCTGATGCTGGTGATTTTTTTTTCTTTTTCTTTTTCTAATCAAATTAATCAAAGGTTAATCTATTTTGTTGGTTTTTCATAAAACCAACTCTTAGTTTTATTAATTAGTTCAGTAGTTTTTTTTTTTATTTTAATTTTATTAATCTCATTTTGATTTTCAGAATTTCTAATTTGGTATTTAATTTGTTTTTTTTCTAATTGTTTTAGTTGCACCTCAATTCATTGATGTGCCCTTTCTCTATTTTATTCATGTAACTATTTAAAAATATTATATTTTTTTCTAAGAACTTCTGTGTTTGCATTGCACAGGTTTTCGAAATTTGTCTCATTATTGTCATTCTCTTGAATAAAATTATGAATTGTTTTTGTGATTTGTTGTTTGACTCACTCATTATTTAGAATTACATTATTTAATTTCCAGTTGGTTTTTTAGTGTATCTTTCCTTGGCTCTTTATTGAAAATAATTTTTATTGCATTGTGATCTGAAAAGGAAATAGTTACTATTTCTGACTTTCTGCATTTAATTGTGAGGTCTTTATGCCCTAATACATGGTCATTTTTTATGTAGGTATCATGCACTGCTGAGAAATAGATCTATTATTTCTAGGTTTTTTAGGGTTCTATTAACCTCCCAAGTTTCTTGCTTATTTTATGGTTTGATTTGTCTAATTCTGGAAGAGGAAGATTGAGTTCCTCCACTAAAATAGTTTTGCTCTCTTTTACTTCCTATAACTGGTTTAATATCTTTTTTTAAGAATTTGGATGCTTCATCAGTTGATGCATATACACTGAATACTGACACTACTTCATTGTTTATAGTATCCTTTAACAAGATGTAATTTCCTTCCTTATCTCTTTTCATTAGATCTATTTTTACTTTGCTTTATCTGAGATCAGAATGATTTCATCTGTTCTTTTTTTCTTCAGTTGAAGCATCACCAATTCTGCTCCAGCCCTTAACCTTTACTTTGTTTTAAATGTGTTTCTTGCAAACAATATATTGTAAGATTCTGTGTTTTAATCTACTCTACTATTCATTTTCATTATATGGAGAATTCATCCCATTCACATTCACAGTTATGATTACCAACTCTGTATTTCCCTCTATCCCATTTTCTCTCTTATATATACTTTTATTCTCATTTTCCACCCTGTCTCTCCTTACTAGTCTTTTGTTTTTAACAGACCTATCCTCTACCTGCCCTACGTTTTTCTATCATTCCTCCTCCCATCTCTTACTCCTTTCTGCTAATGTTTCTGCACTCCCTTCTATCCAGCTCCTCTCTTTTCCTTCTCCTTTCTCTTCCTATTTTTAAAGGATAAGATAAATTTCCATACTCAATTCAATGATTAAGTTATTCCTTCTTTGAGCTAATACTGATGAAATCAAGCTTTAAACAATGCTCATCCCTTCCTTTCTTTCCCTCTGTTGTAATAGGTCTTTTGTGCCTCTTCATGTAACCTAATTTGTCCTATTATCGCTCCTTTTTTTCCCTCTTCTTCCAGTACATTCCTTTTTCTACCCCCAATGTCTTTTTCTTTGATAGCTTCATATCAGAGTCCATTCACAATTATACCTTTGTCCACGTGATGACCTCTTTAACTGTCCCAATAACAGATACTGTTCTCAAGAATTTCAAATATCATTGTATATGTATGTGTGTATAGATATATATATAGATATATAAACAATTTAATATTTTGAGAATATATATTTTCCTCCTGTGTATCTTTCTCTGTTTCTCTTAAGTAATGTGTTTGAAGATCATATTTTCTCTTTAATTCTGTTTTTTTTTTCAATAAAAGTGATAGAAAATCTCTTACTTCATTGAAGATCCATCTCCTCCCCTGAAAGATGATGCTCAATCTCTCTGAGTAGTTAATTCTTGGCTGTCATTTCAAGTCCCTTGATACTTGAATTGCTTTTGTTTGGAAGCTAGTAGTATCTTTTTTTTTTTTTTTGAGATTGTAATTCTGGAGTTTTGTAAAAAATGTTTCTTGGGGTTTTCTTTGTGAGATCTCTTTCCAAAGGTGATAAATTGATTCTTTCGATGACTATTTCCCTCTATTTCTGGAATATGGGGACAACTTTTCTTGATGATCTCTTGAAGAATGCTATTCAAGATTTTTTTTTTTTTTTGGTCATGGCCTTCAGGTAGAACAATGATTTTTAAATTGTCTGTCCTGGATCTATTTTCCAGGTCATCTGTGGTTTCAATGAAGTATTTTACATTTTCTTACATTTTTTCTTTCTTTTTATTTTGCTTGACTGATATATGATATCTCATAGGATCATTAGCTTCCATTTGTCCCATTCTAGTTTTTAATGTGTGATTTTCTTCAGTTAACTTTTCTATCTCTTTTTTCCATTGGATTAATTCTACTTTTTGAGATGTTATTATCTTCAGTGGATTTTTTTTTATATTTGGCCAGTTGTATTTTTTAAAGAATAGCCTTCATTTTCCAGGCTATTGAATTTCTCTTGCATACCTCTCATTTCCTTTTTCATTATGTTCATCTCCTTCTCTTATTTGCCTTTTAAAGTCTTTTATGAGCACTTGCTCTTTGTGTTTGGAACCAATTCATATCCCTTTTTGAGATTTCCTTTTGGACAGTTTGTGCTTGTCCGTCACCATAGTAGCTTTCTATGACCAAAGTTCTTTTTTGCTTCTTGCTTCTTTTCTTTTCTTTTCTTTTGGTCTTTCTTCATAAAGTGGGCACTGTCTGAAGCTTCCTGTAACATTCTAAGTCTAGGCTTTGAGTACAGGGGTCCCTTATGTTTGATGTCTTGTTCCTAGCAGTGGATAGCTTTATACCTACTCTTTCCAGGAAATAGCCTACTTTCTCACAATTTGTCTTTGGAGCTAGTAATGGTGCTAGCCCTCTAGTTTTCTCTGTTATGGGTTAAGACTGAGCATCTTAGTTTCTGATCTTCTATGTCTCATTGATTTTTCCAGATTCTGTGTGAGGTAAGCTGAACACTCCTTACACATTTCTTAAAGTCTTTCCAATCTATCTTGAATTGGAGTTATTTTATTCCATCAGACTGTTCAGAGGCTTAGTTTCATGTGATTTTTTGAAGGAAACTCGGAGAGCTAAAGCAGCTTCCTGAATTCACTCTACCATTTTTGGCATCCCCATATATCTGCGTGGGTTCTTTTAATCTTCATTTTATCCTTTAGTTCTAGGATATCAGGACAGTTTTCTTTTATAATTTCTTATAATATGTCTAGGCTTTTTGTTGTTGTTATTCATGGATTTCAGATAGTCCAATAATTCTTAAATTATCCCACCTCAATCCATTTTCCTACTCAATTGTTTTTCCAATGATGTATTTCTTATTTTCTTCTGTTTTGTTGTATTATTTTGACTTTTATTGCTTCTTGATATTTTATGTAGTCATAAGATTCCACTTACTCAATTCTAATTTTTAAGGAATTATTTTCTTCAGTGAGCTTTTGTATGTCTTTTATTTTCCATTTAGATAATTTGTGATTAAATTTTGCTACATCTTTCATTGTTTTGCCACTTCTGTTTTTTTAAAGTTTTTTTTCCAGCATTTTTTTTTGTCTTTTAGTAAGATGTTAATTATCTTTTAATAATGTTCCCTTGTTTCATTTCTTTGTTCAATCTTCTGCCTACCTCTCTTTTTGATTTTGAAAATCATTTTTGATTCCTCCAGAAATGCATGTTTGTCTTATGTCCAATTTACATTTTTTGTCCTGAGATTTCTAGATATTTTGGCATCATTGTTTTCTTTTGTATTTTTATTTTCCCTATCACCATATTAGCTTTTTATTATTTGCTCATATTTTTATTGTTTGCTCTTTTTAAAAACCTATTTCTTGACTTGTGAGTTATGTTAAAATTAGGTTTTCTTACTGATGTGAGGTTCCCAAGTTTCAGGTTATTTTACACTGTTATTTTTAGTGCAAATTCTGCAAATTTGGAAGTTTTCTATGCTTCCTAGGTGTTGGGAACAAGTAAGAGGTATTTCATTCTCATGGGTCGGGCACTAGCTTTATCTAAAAAGAGCCCCTGATCCTTTGAAATCTCAATCAATATTCCTCTTCATGGCCCTATTCCTTTAGGATTCAAAGCACTTCTGCCATTAAATTGGGACAAAGTAGTAGTTATAAGCAACGGTGTTGCCAAATATTATCAGTATTAGCACCCAGGGCTAGCACAAGTATCCCAGTTAATCTTTTTCTGATCAGTTGCCAAATTCTCTTACTGTCTCTGGTTTGAGGGTTGAGTTGGCTGGTCATACCACCAAGCTCAGTGACTGGTGTTTCATTCATTTGGACTCTAAATCATCTTCAATTTGCATATGCTGACCTCTCCTTCTGATTCCCTTAAGTTGTCTTGAAGTAGAAGTATATGTCACTCTGATTTTTTGTTGACTTTGTAACTCCAGAGCGTGGTTCAAGACAACAATTTAAACAGAAGAATTTAAATATGCAGAAGCATGTCCAGACAACTTGTAGTGATTCTTTTATTATACCATCTTCTATTGCTTCTTAAATTCTCTTGGCTTCAGATTAAACATACTGACATATTTAAGTCATTCCTCATATGACAAGGTTTCAAATATTAACCATTCAGGGCTCATGGAAAGTCATAGAACTTTATAGAATTTTAGAACTGTGATAAACTAATTTATTTAGTTCATTTATTTAAATATATCAATATATTTAGAAATAATTTATTTCAATCGGTATATTTCATTCATTAGAAATCTGAGGCTCAGAAAGATTTGATGGATTAATTACTCAATAATTCTTAAGGCACATAGCAAATAGACAAAAATTCTTTCTTCATTAGTTCAGTGGATTCATGAACTCATCATGTTGGATTCTGTAACCAACAACAAGTACAATTATTAGTCATACTTTTCCAGAAATTATCCAAGAAATTTCTGTTTATATTTTGGAGGTTTTCCTACGATTCTTTTTTTCCCCAACATTTTGTTTATATCTTTTATATCCGATTCTTGCTATATGACGGACCCACATTTTTACTTCCTTTCATGTGTTTGTATAATTTCTTTTTTGTAGGTCATAGTTGATAACAACATAGAAATTACTTATATATGTAGGAATCTTTCCATTATTCTTTGATTCATCTATCATGACATTCCATGCTTTACAGCCATATATTATTCATTATTAAAAATGTATCAGTGCTGTTATTCAATTACTAAATTTCAAAATATGGTCTAGACTAATCTTTTTATTTTATTTTATTTTATTTTAGGTATATTTAATATTGGTCTGTGTACAATATAACTCTCTTCACAAACATATCTATGTAATACATATGAACATTAAATAGATGCATAGAGGATGCACTACCTGAAGTTTTCCTGAGCATCATTGAGCTCTCCCTTTCCAAATGATATTATATCAAAATGCATATGCATAAGCAATGATAATGCAACCCAATAAAATGTAAGTTTCTTGAATGGAGGAACTGTTTATTTTTGGCTTTCAGCTCCTAGAAAAATACTTTTCCCATTATAAATATTTAACTTAATTCATTTCTTAAATGAAAGCAACATCTGTAATATTTTCCATTCTTTGAAATCTTTCCCTCCTTTGAGATATCTTGAAAATTACTTATTGGGTATTTAATATTTTTCCTCAAGCATTCATTTCTGTTCTATATGTTATCAGATATGACAAATTTTTGTGGCCTCACCTTAGATCCCTTAGTATTTTCTAACATCAGGTAGCAAAGTGGTAAATTTCACTATTGTGCTTACTCAGAATAAATTCTCACAGATCCATCAGAAAATCTGTTCCATTTCAAGTGTGCTTGTTCTTTCTTCCAGCTTCACATACACATATTGTTGTTGTTATTGTCATTTGGTTTTATTGTTGTCATTTGAATGATCTGGTTAAAACTGGAGTTCTTTAGGTTCCTTTTCTTGGCAACCAGATTATATCAGTTACACTTTCATAATAGATGAAGATACTCAGGACTAATATCTTTACTTCTATCCATTTCCCATTGCTTAGAATCAACAATGAATTTATTAAAGATGAGATTAGAACTTTGAAAAGGTGTGGTCAGTGACTATTTCTCATATTTGTATTTTCTTTTTCAGTAATAGGTACATGTAGTGTAGTTGTGCTTAGATTAAGGTGAGCTATAATTCACCTTATTACCTCTTGATACTCATTAGCAATTTAATCTTGGTTATTTAAATTCAGTAAATACCAGGCAATTTGCTAAAAATTTATCAATGAAGTAATAAATTGTTGGAATCCTTACAAAGTGCTAATTTAGCATGGTACTTAGCAAATCCTCTAGCTCACTAATGTATTTAAGTACTCATTGGAATTCACATGTTTGGGAGCTATCAGGGTTTAGTATGAGATATCTGAATTCACACCTCCCTTAATCCCTGCCTCCATAAGGAGGAGTCAACCTTTGGGAGATCATTTATAAAGAGGCTCTTAGCTTTGGGGGAGTGAGTTACATTGGAACATTGAGAGGTGTCAGAGAGGAGCACTCTGGGAGGAAGCCTACAAGCCCTCTCTCTAGGCAAGAGAGATTCATTGCATCTTCTACCTTGGTGCTGGCTGGAGGCTGAAGGACAAACCTTTGGATTTGGAGACATTCGGAGGGAGCTCTTGGAACCAAGCAGTGAAATAGGCCTCTAAGAAAAATTAACCAGGCTATTTTGGAGGAAGCAATAAAAGATCTGAATTTTTAATACCTGGCTGCATTTGGGGTAATTATTGATCTGAACTGATACTAATACTGTCTCCAGAAAACCTCCCTGAGAAACCTGCTCCCAGAGAGAACCACATAATTATTTTTTAAAGAAGAAAAACACCACAACAAATAGATTACTTATCCATGGTCTATGGTTAGAGTTCCCCATTGTTCTTCTATTCCCCACTGTGGCTAAAAAAAAAAATTTGCATCTCAAGTTTCTAATTAGTTAAATGATTTTGACCTATCCTCCTATGAATGAATTACACCCTCAAGCTCTCCCCTTTAAATAATAATAATTTTTTTAAAAAACTCATCTCTTTAGGCATAATCATTCTGCTACTTCAAGTTCATAATGTTTGCATTATATTCGATTCTAGCTATTGCTCTTTGTCTGTAAATTCAATCACTTGCCAAGTTTGTTATTTCTATAACCACATCTTTTTCATTTATCCACTTTTCTTTACTTAACAAATTCAGTCCATCAAAACACCCTTATCTTCTCATCTCTGATTTTATGTTGATGACCTAATGATCAGAAGCAGGGCCCAAATAATCTGAGGGAAAAAGTTAACCTAAACTTCTCTAGTTCTACACCAAGATCTTCTTTAAAAAGAGTCTTAGTTGGTGTTGTTTGAGTGTGAAGGATGTTGTGTGAGTGTGAAGGATTTACTTTGGTCTCACTAGTTGTAATGGTATTCAAATTAACAAAGATGTCCTCTTATTACCCACAATGTTATCTGATTTAACCCTAGACTTTCATCAGGTATCCAAGTTCCTTTATAAAAGTGTCATTTCTTGTTAGACAGTGAGCATTATTCATCTATATAATTCTTAATATTAAGATGTCAAAGAAGCTGGGAGATGAAGACATATGATATACAAACTACTTCCTTATTTCTAATTTATTCTTTTTTTTTTTTTTTTTTTTTTTTTTTTTGGTCCTGACTCATGTTTCTAATACCCTATATTTTTTGTGGCACTAATGGCAAAATTAAAAGCAACAAATAACAATGATAGCAACAAAAATTCTATAGCTTAAGTTTCTTCCCCCCCATACAGAATTACTATAGGAAACCTTCAAAAAAGTATTTGGAAGTTTGTTTTATTTTGTTTTGTTAATTTTATCATGGGTAACATTTTTTTAAATGTTAAGTAAACCATAGTGGTAATATGAAAGTGGGGGAACACACATAACAAATGGAGGGATTGAGTGCTGAAGAGTATGGTCTTAATTTTAAGGTATCACAGGACCTCAGAAAACAGGAAGTTCTCTATAAATAAAGGTTTCATAAAGAGATGAGCCTTGAGCTGGGTCTGAAAAGATGTTATTTGAATAGATAGGAAAGAAAGACGTCATTTTAGATAGGTGCAGTAGCATAATCAAAGGTTCAAAGATAAGGCTTAGTAGGATATTTATAGGGGTTAAAAAAAGAAATTGGCTTGATTAAAATGATGAACTGGTACATGTTTGTAGAATAATGGGAAATAAAGACAAATGAAGAAAAATTTTATGGGAGAAACAAAAATCATCTATGGAACATTAAGAAAATTTCTAAAATACCTGTAAAAGATATTGAAATCAGATTGGTCAGGATTGGGCTAAGGCTCTAAGGATAAGGACACAGCATAAATAGTGCTCAAGAATTTCATAATAAACTACTAATTATTTAATATAAAGATCTTTGGGAAGTATCCTATCCTTTGCATTTACTTAAAAATGTCTTTAGAAACTTTTTTTAAATTGTTTATATCTAAAAAAAGAATTTTGAAGTATTTCTAGTTTGTAGCAAAGGCTATTTAATTTAATTTAGTTTTTTAAAAAATATTCCTTTGAAGAAAAAGAAATTATTCTGAATATAAATACATATACCATATAGACAAATAGATATACATACATATATATATTTCATTACATATATAAATATACATATACAGATATGTGTGTGTATATATATATATATATATGTGTGTGTGTGTGTATGTATAAATGGGTATATATTCCCACAATGTGACACAACACTCTGGTCCCCCTCTTCTGGGGGTGAGGCTGGATACATTTTCCTCTAAAAGGAATAGGATACCCTTGAAGGTGATAATTACTTAATAAGTCTCAGATTTGAGAGGTCATTACTAAGGTAATAGTAAAATAATAAAAAAAAAAAATAGTAAAATACTGCCACTGCCATAAATTGATGTGACCATAACAATGGAAAAATTGAAATTTCAAATCATCTGGATTTTTAAAAATTCACAAGGTTTTCCAGTGGCCAAAGTCAGGGTGGGTAGTAAAGAAACCTATTCTGAAACAAATGGGCCTTGTTTGTTTTTATTTCATTTATTTATTTATTTGGTTTTTGTAAATAAACCCTAATGCCTGACCAAGATTCCTAAACTATCAGAATATTCTTCCTTTGTAACATCATTTCAGTTCCAAATATTTTTGTCACTTAGTCTAAGTCTTTCCTCACTTACCCTAGGGTAGATTTCAGGAGTTCTATAAATGTGTGTGTGTGTGTTTGTGTGTGTGTGTGTGTGTGTGTGTGTGTGTGTGAAAGAGAGAGAGAGACAGACAGAGAGACAGAGATAGAGAATATATTTATACACTCACATATATAAAAATATACACATATACAGATGGATATATGTATATATGCTTATATTCACAAATTTCTAATTAAATTTTAATATTTCCTTTAATTATGATTTTTTCAAATCATATTATTTTGGAAGAGGGTCATCAGCCTGGCCAGATTGCCCAAGGAATCCATATCACAGACAAGAAACTTGGAACTTTTTTCTAAAGCCTCTATTTTATTGACTGATAATTCAGATATCACTTAAACCTTTTTGAAGTATTTGAAGAAATGCCCTTTGAATCCTTTATCCTAGTACTAGTGGAAGTGGACAGTTTTCTTTTGGAGGTGACCTTACTTCTCATGCTGTCTTTTTTTAAAAGCCTCTGGTTCCTCTATGAATTTCTGAATGGCTTGTGATTTGACTGTGGTTTTGCTTGAGAATTTTATGATTCATTTTTACTTCTTTCTTTGAGAGTATTTTTTTTAATCTTGTTAATTGTTGCTATTAAATTAGAATTGAGTTTCAGGCCATTTGTCATTAGATATAAAATATTTACTTAGTACCATTATTGACCCCAGAAAACTAAGCTCAAGAGGTAGAATATCTTAGGTGTTTTTCATTCTTCCCAGATGATAGGACTTGAAGATATAATTATGCAATAATTGAAGCCAAAAATGGGATAAGATAAGGTCAAGTTTATTTAGATTTCACAAAATGATTCTTTCTGTTTAGACAGTTACTATCATTGTGCTGAATATGTTTCTGTGAGAAAAGGCCTGGAGAGCAGCATGCCATTCACTAGGTATTTGTTTATATTTCCTCTTAAAGTTTGTTAACATGTTAATTTGTCTCATTGATTCAATATCTATATATTTGGAATTTAATTTGGAGGCCAGCATGCACTTGGGCTAAAGAATTAGGAATCTCACATTCTTTTGTTTTAGTTTTCAGAGACAATGATCCAAATGGCAATCAAGGCAGCCACGTGCTAATTCTTCTTAATCACTTTGTAAAAATAGCTCAAATTTGTTGGATTTGTTTCCTCATTTCATCTATATGCTCTATAAAATATTAGCAGACTAAATGATCTTTAAGATCTCTTCTGGGTCTCAAAACCTATCTATGACTTAGTTGTCTTCACAGTGAGCAGTATATAAAAAGATTTTTTTATACATAAAACTGTATATTTATATATATTGTATATATGTATATAAACTATATCATGTTATATATGATTATATAAAATATACAAATAAAGTATATATACAGTATGTATATATAATATACATATATAGTATATATATATATATACATAATATACATATGTAGTATGTATATATAATATGCATATATAGTATATATATATAATATACATATATGTTATAGAATGTATATATGATATGCCTATATGTAAATATAGTATGTTTATATAATATACAAAATTTTACCAGTGCTTCATGAACAGTTAAAAGAAAGGAAAGGTTTTTGAGTGTAGCATGTACAAACCTTCACAGTATCCAGTTGTATTTCAAAGAGCTATTCAAATTAAAGAAATAAAAATCCTATTTAGCCATATGTTCATTTCTTATCCAGAAACAGCTTGTGGTTGGTAGTGTAGTTTATAGCTTTGAATTGTCAAACTAGTCATTGCTATAATTTTAACTTTTAAAATTATATTTTAGGAATCACATTTATTTTTTAAAATTAAAAAGAGAAATATACCTCATTCTGGAGGAGAAAAATTGGTGATTTCTGAAAGGAGAAATTGACAATTGAATGATATTAAGCTACTATATGATTCATTGAACAATACTTTTTGTAGGCATCCCATAGTCTACTAGATCTTTATCTGAATAAGGTCCCTTGGCTGTACTTTTTTTCTTTAATATACTACCAAGCTTTCCAAATCCTTCCTAAAATATGGAACCCCCCAACCTAAAATGACTATTATTTGATATTAGTGAGTAGTAATCAAAGGTAAATATCACAGAATTAAATATTTAATACTTTAAGGGATTGGGCAATATCTAATCCAAACTCTTCATTTTACAGACAAGTACACCAAAAACTATAGAGGTTGATTTTTTAAAAAGTAATCAATAAAACCCAAAACAGAAATAATTTGTAAAAGGGCTCCCTATTTGACTATACCTGTTGGCAAACAGGAAAAGTGCTTAGTAAAACACATATGTTAATACTGGTATCTTAGATAGTATTCTTCAGTAAATTCTTTATCAGGCAACTAGGTAGTATACTAAATAGAGTGCTAAACCTGGATTAAAATAGACTAATCTTCCTAGGTTCAAATCTGGCCTCATCTGTAAAATGACCTAGAGAAGTAAATGGCATACCATTAAAGTATCTCTTCCAAAAGAATCCCAAATAGTATCACAAAGAGTTGAACACTACTGAAAATGACTGAACAAATAACAGCAATGAAGTTTCTAATAAAAAGACAATTTAAAGAAAAAAGTTCTCATCATATTTTTAAGAATGGAAAAAAATTTATGAAGAAGTATTTCATATATATGGAAGATCTAGATTCTTAATGAATCAAGATGTAAAGATCATAACAAAAATAATCAATATATTTTAAAGTAAATTAAAATATAGTAACTGAATTGGTAGTACTTATTTATTTGGGAAAGCAATTTGAAGAGATCAATGACAGATGGCAATATTTCATGACAACAGATTTTTTGATAGCAAGGACATGGGGAAAAAATTGTCCATTCATTGAGGAATGGCCAAAAAAAAAAACTTATGGTACGTGAACAAAGTGGATTATTAACTATATCATAAGAAAAGATAAATATAAACTAGAATAAATATAAACTAGAAGGAGAAAGGGCTTTTTGTATGATACTGCATCCACTTTCATCAATTACCTTAAATTTTGACCTTCTGAATGTTAAACCTTGTACTGAATGAGACCAAGTTGTCCAGAATCTCTCTGTTCTTTCACTTGGAATAAAAAGAAATCAAAGATCTTATGTCCATTAGATTTTTTTTTTCACATACAAAGTGGGATTTAAATCTTTGGGATTCTGTGGTATACAGCAAATCAGGGGTAATCTCATGGCACACAACCATAGTCAGACTTCAATATCACATGGAGTTGTGAAATTTTGATGAAGTTGCTATACAAGAGAAACCCGAGAACACTGTGCAGATAAAAGTAGGAATAAAAGCAATCATGAGTGGCCTTGTAAACGTTATAAACCACACTAAATGTATTTAGCAAGATGAGAATATTCATTTAGTGGATAGTGCTCTCAGTTTGGGCTACTGATTTGTCAGCCTAGCCCATTATAATGGAGAAAATTTATTGGAAATCATTTATTTTTTTCAAACTGGCCTGCATTATGAACATCAAGTATTGCCATATTTCTGGGTTATTGGAGAGATTTTCATCCTTAAAGCAGATATGAACTATACTAAGGGAGAGTAAGGCTCAGGAATATGTTAACTTATTGGCAATTGGCACTATCGTTCTCCATAAAGTTACTGATATTCCAAATGAGTTTTTTTCCTCTGCTATTTTGGACTCTCGATATGGGGATGTTTCTGAGAATTTGGATACATTAAAAACCCTAGTATTTGATTTCTGGGGTTCCTCTAAATATCTAAGTGTCTTTTATTGGTCCTCCAGGGACCTCAGCTGGTCAATTTTTCTTGTTTATTTTTTTTCTTTAAAATTATTTCAATGAAAAATTCACTCTATTGGGGAGAATAAAATAAAATAAAAACAAAAGACATTAAGAAAGCACTAAAAAGAATGAAAATTTGGAGGACCTAGGCTATACAGCAGATAGATAACCAGCTGTAGAGTTAGGAGAATGTGAGTTCAATTTTGAAATCAGTCAGTAACTATGTGACTAAGGATATGCTACTTAACCCTGATTACCACCTCCTTAAAAAACAGCAAATTTCTCTGAAATGCAAATGAGAATCATTGAAGAAAGGGGGGGAAAGAGGAAAGACAAAGAGAAACGAAAAGGGAGAAAGAGAGTCAGGGAATGGGGGGAAGAGAAAAAGAAAGAGAGAGACAGAAAAAGAGAAAGAGAGAGAGAGAGAGAGAGAGAGAGAGAGAGAGAGAGCGAAGGAGGGAAGAGGGGAAGAAAAAAGGGAGGGGGAAAATGGAGGAAAGAAAAAAAAAGAAAATGCTTTTCAGATAATCAGCAAACTTGGACATATCTGCAATGTCCCTTCATGTTATATTGAGCACTGTGTCTTAAGAAACCAGAAATATAAAGAATAAATCAATAAAACCTTAAGGACCATTCATGACTGTTTATAAACATCTACCTATTCAATTTATTTTTATTTAATGATTTGTCGAAGACATAATATTTAACATCACTAAAGCCAATTTAAAAAGCTTTGAAACTTAAAAGCATAAAATATCACATTTCATTATTCTCTTTAAATTTGCATTAATGTCTTTTATCCACATATTCCTATTCACTTTTCTTCTTAAAAAGTTCATATTTACTCTGTATTTTGTTGGTCTTATAATATTTCATGGGCATTTTCCATATTTATTCTTAATCCTCATACTTGTTCTGTCTTTTTCAAAATATTATCTCATTGCATTAACTTACTCTACATCATTTAATCATTTACTTATAGGAATTTTCTCCCCTTTGAATCAAGGCTAAAATTGCTACTTTGCAACTAATTCTGGCTTCTCACATTAAGAACAAAACTTATCCTTCTTCAGCAAACTAGCCTTTCAAGTGCTGAAGTACTATTATGTTCACCCAAATCATCTTTACTCAAGATACTTATCTCCTATTCCATTAACAGATTCATATATGGCATGATTTGAGACTCTTCACCATTCAATGTCCTAAAATAGAGTCCAGAATTGGATGAGATACTTAAAATGGGGTCTAATCGAACTATAGTTTGACATAGTTACCATTTCCTTGGAAGCTATATTTTTCATGATACATCTATGCCTTTATAAAAATGATTAATAAAAATGATATGCAAATACTATATGCAGCATAGCTGGTAAGTATCAAAGGAGGGATTGTGACCGCATTCTTTCTGATACAGACCAACATTCTGTTATATCTTCATGAATCTTTTATCAAGGAGAATGTATTTTTCCCCAAGTTTAGGGAAGGGAAATATTCAACAATCTATCCCAAATTTTGAAGAATTTAATGTAAATGTTCAATGAATATATAGCTAGTCAAGTCCTATTAGCCATGGACCTGTCATCTTTGTGAAAGAATGCTAAATTCTCAAATACAAAGCAGGGTTTTTTTTTTTTTGTTTTTTTTGTTTTTTTTAAGTAGGGGTTTCTTTTTTATAGCTTTTTATTTTAAAAATATATCCATGGGTAATTTTTTTCAATATTGACCCTTGCAAAATCATCTGTTCCAAATTTCCCCCTCCTTTCTCCCACCCTTTCCCCTAGATGTCAGATTGTCCAATATTGAATAGTAATGGTGATAGTGGGCAATCTTGTTTCACCCCAGATCTTATTGGGAATTACATTATGATTACATATCTTTTTACATATGATGCTTACTGATGGCTTTAAATAGATGCTATTTTGAGGAAAATTCCATTTATTTCTATACTCTCTTGTGTTTTTAATATGAATGGGTGTTGGATTTTATCAAATGCTTTTTCTGCATCTATTGAGGTAATCATATGGTTTTGTTAATTTGGTTATTGATATAGTCAATTATGCTGATAGTTTTCCTAATATTGAACCAGTCCTGCATTCCTGGTACCAATTCTTGAAATCCTGTATTATCCTGGAGATGATTTTCTGTAATCTTTTTGCCAATGTTTTATTTAAGATTTTTGCATCAATATTCATTAGTGACATTGGTCTTTAATTTTGTTTCTCTGTTTTCATTCTATCTAGTATATAGATATAGATATCAGTACCATGTCTGTGTCATAAAAGGAATTTGATAGGAATCTTCATTCTCTATTTTTTTCAAATAGTTTATATAATATTGAAGTTAATTGTTTTTTAAATGTTTGGTAAAGTTCACATGTAAATACATCTGTTCCTGGGAATTTTTTTCTTAAGGAGTTGATTAATAACTTGTTCTATTTCCTTTTCTAAAATGGGACTATTTAAACAATTTACTTCCTCCTCTGTTAATTTGGGCAATCTATATTTTTGTAGGTATTCCTCCATTTCACTTAGGTTATCAAATATATTGGCATAAAGTTGAGCAAAATTTCTCCAAATTATTGCTCTAATTTCCTCTTTATTTGGTGGAATGTTCTCCATTTTCATTTTTAAGATTAAAAATTTTTATTTTCCTCTTTCCTTTTTCTAATGAAATTTACTAAAGGTTTACTTTTGTTGTTTTTTTCATAAAACCAACTTAATTTTATTTATTAATTCAATAGTTTTTTTTTTAACTTTCAATTTCATTAATCTCTCCTTTTATTTTTAGAATTTCAAGTTTGGTATTTGATTAGGAGTTTTTAATTTTATCTTTTCCTAGTTTTTTAGGTGCAAGCCCAATTCATTGATCTTCTCTTTCTCCATTTTATACAGATAAGCCTCTAATGCTATAAAATTTCCCCTTATTAGCACTTTGGCTGAATCCCACAAATTTTGGTATGTTGTCTCATTATTGTAATTCTCCTGGATGAAATTATTAATTGTGTCTATGTTTTGCTGTTTCACACCTTCATTCTTTAGGATGAGATTACTTAGTTTTTAATTACTTTTTGGTCTATTTTCCCCTGTCTTTTTATGAATGTAATTTTATTACATTGTGATATGGAAAAAAATGAATTTACTATTTCTGCCTTTCTGCATTTGACTGTGGTTTTTAATGTCCTAATACATGGTCAATTTTTGTATAGCTTCCATGAACTGCTGAGAAGAAAGTATACTCCTTTCTGTCTCTATTCAATTTTCTCCAAAGATCTATTATATCTAACTTTTCTAGTATTCTATTTACCTCTTTAACTTCTTTCTTATTTATTTTGTGGTTTGTTTTATCTAGTTCTGAGAGAGCAAGATTGAGATCTTGCACTATTGGAGTTTTGCTGTCTATTTTTTTTGGTAGCTCTCTTCTCCTTTTGGAATTTTCATGCTATAACACTTGGTGCTTATGTATTTAGTATTGATATTGCTTCATTATCTATAGTACTCTTTAGCAAGATCTAATTTCCTGCCTTATTTCTTTTACTTAGATCAACTTTTGCTTTTCTTTACTATGAGATCAGGATTGCTACTCTGCTTTTTTTTTTACTTCATGTGAAGGATAATAGATTCTGCTCCAGCCTTTTACCTTTACTCTATATGTATCACTTTGCTTTAAATGTGTTTCTTGTAAACAACATATTGTAGGATTCTGGCTTTTAATTCAGTCTGCTACCACTTCCACTTTATAGGAGAGTTCATCCCATTCACATTTATAATTAAAACTACTAATTCTATATTTCATACTATCTTATTATCTCCAGATTATACTTTTCTCTTTCATTTTCCCTTTTCCCTCCTCCTCTCCAATATTTAACTTATGAGCACCACTTGCCTCAAGTAGCCCTCCCACTTTAAAGTCCCTCCCTCTTTATAACTTTCCCCTACTATTTCTGTTTTCCCTTCTGTTTAGCCTACTCCTACCCTTTTCACCTTCCCCTTCTCACTTTTCAATAAGGTGAAAGAAGTTTCTCTGTAATATATCTAATATTTTCCCTTTTGAGCCAAATCTGATAAAAGTAAGATTCACACAATAATCATTCCCCTTCTTTCTTTTCCTCAAATGTAACAGGTTTCCTTTGCCTCTTCATGAGATATATTTTCCCTCATTTTACTTCCTCTTTTCCCTTTTTCTGGAACCATCTCCTTTCCACCTCATTTTTTTTTTATTATAACAGCATATATTTATCTTATAACAGTAAAATCAAATTATTATGCACCCTCTATGTATACAGTTCTCAAGAGTTCTTTTTACCTTTTTATGCTTTTATTGAATCCTATATTTGGAAATCAAATTTTTTGTTTAGTTCTGGTCTTTTCATCAGAAATAAATGGAATTCACCTGTTTCATTGAATGCCCATCTTATTCCCTGGAAGAAAATGCTCAGTTTAGTGGAGTAGTTTATTCTTGGCTGAATTCCAAGTTCCTTTGCCTTTTGGAATATTAGATTTCAGGCCCTTCAATCGTTTAAAGTGGAAGCTGCTAGATCCTGGGTGATTCTTATTGTGGCTCCTCAGTATTAAATTGTTTTTTGGTTTTGGTTTTGGTTTTGGTTTTTTCTGGCTGCTTGTAATTTTTTTCTTGATTGGGTAGTTCTAAATTTAACCATGATATTCCTTGGAATTTTAATTTTGGGATCTCTTTCAGCAGTTGTTTGATGAATTCTTTCAATGGCTTTTTTCCTTTATGATTTTATGACATGCGGGCAGTTCTCTTTGATAATTTCCTGAAAAATGGTGTCTAGGCTCTTTTTTTCCATCATGATATTCAGGGAGTTCAATAATTCTTAGATTTTTTTTTAATCTATTTTTCAGGTCAGTTGTTTTCTCAAGTATGTATTTGACATGTTTTCCTATTTTTTTCATTTTTTTTTTTTTTTGTTTTACTTGACTGATTCTTGATGTCTCATCAAGTCATTCATTTCCACTTGTGCAGTTATTATTTTTAGTGAATTATTTTATTCATTTACCTTTTTACTTCTTTTTGTATTTGTCCAATTGAGTTTTTAAATGAGTTGTTTTGTTCTAAGGAATTTTTTTTTCTATTTCACAAATTCTGTTTTTTAAGGAGTTATTTACCTTTTTCATTTCACAAATTCTCTTTTTCCGGAAGTTGTTTTCTTTTTCCTTTTTGGCAAATCTATTTTTAATGAGTTATATGCCTTTTCCAAAACCTCTTGCAAAGTTTTCCTTTCCTTTCCCCATTTTTTTCTTCTCTTTTGAGATGCCTTTTAATTTCTTCTAGGAGGACTTTGTGTGAGGGGACCAGGTTATATTATCTTTTGCCGCTTCATTGGGAGACAATCTGTTTTTAGTTACCTCAGGATTTGCAATCTGTTCTTCTCTTTCACCATAACAATTATCTATGGTTAGAGTTCTCTTTGTTTTTTACTCATTTTTTTTAAAGTAGGATCTCCTTTTAGGACAATGAATACCAATTAATAGGTTAATTAATCTAGAATTCTTATCTTTTCTTAAATATCCAAGAGGATATATAGATAATTAAGCTTATTAACATATTATATCTATCTGTGGATATAAGGAGTTATAGAATAAGAATTAATAAAAGAGATTAGAGAGAAACAAGACTTGGAAAAATTAAAAGGGTAAGAAAAGATGAAAATAATAGGATATAACAGGATATTAAAAGCTGCTGCTATAGGACAGTATATAGAAGATAAAAAATATGCTGTCTCTCCAGGGGATTACTAGCAAATGTTTAAAAATTGTCCCTGCAGAAAAAAATAATTATACATAATGTACTTTTCAGTTTAATAGACATTATTAACATTTCTCAATCTAAATAAGCCACAAAACAATATGTCAAAACCTGATTTGTAGCATTTACAGATTTCTGAAATATATGTGTTCACACTGAAAGTTTAATAATTGGTTCTTCAGAGCTTTGTCAAGTTGACTTGAGTACACCTCTGGTTCCACCATTCCTACAAAAATTCCCTGTTTATTTCTGTATAAGTTTAGAATGCCAATAAAACTGTCTTTGACTTTAATTCTAAGACCAGTAACTTTTCACTCCCAAGATATTCTCTGAAATTTTAGATTTGTCATATCATCTATTGAATCTACTTAGAGAAAAATGGTTCCAGAAAAGTCATAGGAAATTCAGGAAAAATAGGAATTTAGGAAGAGTCATGAGTCAAGTTTTAGATGTATTAATCTTAGGTCACAGTGGAACATCCTCATAGAGATATCCAATCAACTGTTGGAAATGTTACTCTCGTGTTTTGGAAAGAGATCAACACTTTACATTAATATTTGGCAATATTTTACAGAGACAATAGTTGAAGTAATTCAAAAAATAAAGAAGAGAGAAAAATCATAGGTGTAAAGATTAATTAATTCCACCAGCAGGATGAATACAGAGAGGACTGGCGAGACTTACATGAACTGATGCTAAGTGAAATGAGCAGAACCAGATCATTATATACCTCAACAATGATACTATTTGAGGATGTATTCTGATGGAAGTGGATCTCTTCAATAAAGAGAGATAATTCAGTTTCAATTGATCAAAGATGGGCAGAAGCAGCTACATCCAAAGAAAGAACACTGGGAGATGAATATAAACTGCTTGCATTTTTGTTTTTCTTCCCGGATTATTTATACCTTCTGAATTCAATTCTCCCTGTGCAATAAGAAACTGTTCGGTTCTGCACACGTATATTGTATCCAGGATATACTGTAACCTATTCAACATGTAAAGGATTGCTTGCCATCTGGGGGAGGGGGCAGAGGGAAGGAGGGGAAAAATCGGAACAGAAGTGAATGCAAGGGATAATGTTGTAAAAAATTACCCTGGCATGAGTTCTATCAATAAAAAGTTATTTTAAAAAATCCTTCAAAAAAAAAAAGATTAATTAATTCCTACCTTAAAGTGATAGGAAAAGGAAGTAAATCCAATGACGGTTATAAGAGAAGAAAATTCACAAAACTTTCTCAAATTGTTATACCATTTTATATTTCCAACAACAATGTACTTTTCATTTACAAATATTTTGTAACTATTATTTTATATTCTGTTGGCATTTTTGGAGTCATTTTTGTTCATTATGAAAGTGTAAAGTGACACTTCACATTTGTTTTGATTTACATTTCTTTTATCATTAATCTCATTCTTTCATCATTAGTAGCATCCTTTCAAGGGATTCTAGTACTTTACAATTATTCTTTGAGAATTGTTTGTTCATAGTTTTGCTCACTCTGACAAGCATAATTTTAATCAGAAACAAGTAAGATGGACTATGCTGTTGGTAGGATGGGGAAAATTCTAAAATCCAGTGAAAAAGAGATTGATTTTATCAAAACCAAAGTACTATTAGTCATACATTCCCATCACTCTTGGGAAAATATTCTCTGAATAAGAATTACTTTTATTATATTGTTAAAGAAGAACTACTCTTGTAATAGCATATAGAAGCAATAATTTATTGGATATATCTGAACAAAAGATTCTAGAATGAAAGCCAAGTTTACAGAGTGGATATATATGTTCATAGAAAAAAATGAAGGAGCTCTAAGCAAATCTTCATGTTTCTAAATATTATCCATATTACATGTCTCCCACCATTCCTCATTTATTTATTTATTTATGTTGTAAATAGTTTTTCATCTTTGTAAATCGTTTTTCATCTTCAAAAACCATCTTTTAAATTCTTGATATACCTGGAATGTGTGACCAAACATTGGGAAAAATAAGTTAATAGTAAAATGAAAGCAAATATATAAGGGGCATATAACATATACCAGAGAATGGCGAAAGGAGGGAATAATATAGAGTGGAATAAAGGAGATGGAAATGTATAAAGCAAATAAATACTTCACATTGTTTGTGAAGGAACCTGATCAAAACACTCCATTATTGCATTTTGTAATATGTTATAAATTTCATTGCCATGAAATTCTTTATTTTTAAACCAGAGCTGTTATATTTCAGATCAAAGAGTCTTTTTTTTTTCCTTTTCATTCCTGCATCAATAGAAATGAACAACTGTTATTGCCCTCTATATGAAACACTGACATAATTGAAGAATTATTAAATCAGCCTGCAGGCTTTTCTTATGTAGGATGAATAATCAAAAGGTTTTCTACAGGAACTGAATTATACATGAATGATCCAAGACCAAGGCCTTTTAGGGACTGGCACAATAATAATTAGTAATTTCATAGAACATTAATAATACTTGAACTTTGGAGTTTCAATTATCTCACTGGCTTTGATAAGTTTTTATTGTATCATTATTGTTGCTCCTCTTTTTTTTTTTTTTTTTTTTTGACATGATAACACTGGGAATAGATAAAATATCAACCAAGATTATCGTGGTGGCAGAATCAAAGAGGGAATTTTCTGAAAAGAATCAATTTTTAAATATATGCTATAGGCTGTATATTTGTAAAAAAAAAAAAAAAAAACTCTAAAAAAATTTTGAAATGATTCAATCCCTCACCATCTTGATGTGCAAAGACATTGAGATCCTAATTAAGTGACATAAAAATGAATAAACTTCTGTGATGGAAATGTTGAATTTTTTGAGCAAGAAGATTTAAAAAAAATACTATAATTGAGTCAGTATTACTGGTCTTACTTTAAAAAAAAGAATCTGTGATTTTATTCTTCTTGGATCAACCCCAACAAAATATTATTCCCATCCTCATGTGCATATTTTCTTTTCTTACCAACATAAACCTGTGCTTAATGGAGAGTCAAGAATCCTATTATGAAAATAGATCTAAATCAATACTACATAGACAGTGCTTAATGATGTAAGGCAGCTTGTTCAAATATATTTCCTGACAGCGTCCCATCCCTCTGGACACAAATTATTGGGAACACATCATGAAATGCACACTGTGATACAAAGAATGCATGCAGATGCCTACTGCTTGAGACTGAATTTAATCACCTCCTACTTGAGACCATTTGGCAGCTTTAGGAAAGTTCTCTTCTGAACCAAACCTCTGAAGCTGAGCTATTAAAGTGCTAATTAAAGAAATTCTATGGAAGACATGAACACTAGGAGCCTGGAGTAATTGGCAACAAAAAGGACAAGGTTCAAATATATCAGTTTATCTGCTCCTCCTGATTAGATTCTAATTTGAATACCAATATTTCATTACATGCTAAGGTACTTTGGGAGAGGTCTCAGCCTGTCAAGAGAATGGACAGCCCTTCACTAAAGAGTATGGAGGAAAGCATATTTTTATTCCATGTTTATTCTATCAATGCTGTTGGAATCAACACAGAAGCAAGCCTAAGAAATCCTTTCCTTTTCATCGTGCCATGGTAAACAAAAAAAAAAATCAGAAGAAAATTAATTCAAAACAAACCCTTTATGGAAACGCATAAGTGAATTATGAAGTATAAGTAAGTCAGCAAATCTACTGCAACTGACAAAAAAGTATTGAAGAGTTGATCATCTTCCTTTTAAATAAATTTAAAGCATGTATGAATTTCCATCTTTTCTTGAGGTAAAGAAAAACATGCTAGACTTCTTTTTTAAAAAAGTCTAATTTCAACCTGCCTTTCTGGATTAATTTCATTTTTTTGGCTGTTTCTATATTCAGAATTCTAGTCATATTGGCCTACTAAAAGGAAGCCCATGTTCCATCTCCCACCTCCATTTTTGTATATTGTCTTTTCCATATGTCTAGACTGAATTCTCACTACAAATTTACTTTTTTGCATGCTGAAACTCTTTTGAGGCTCATTTCAGGTTCCATATTTTACATGAAGCTTTTTCCAATTTTCCAATTTTCTAGAGGTTTTACTCCCTCACTCACATCATATTATGTTTCTCTTATCTGTAATAATAAGATGTCATCCTTATAGAATAGAAGCTCCTTGTGGGAAGAGATCTCTTGTTTTGTTTGTTTTTGAATTTATATAATCAGCTATTAGAACAGCACCTTGCAGACAACAAATGCTTTATGGATGCTTGTTTTCATTTTAATTATGTATAATTTATTTTAAAAGTCATCCAAATAGCAATTAAAATTGATGAGAAAATATATTTTTAAAGTTGATCTATCCTTGTAATTGTTTGAAGTTTCTGATAATATGAAGTACTGATAGATAAATTCTAATCTTTGTCTAGAAATCAATCATGAGTTATGTTGGTAACTTTATGGAAAATGACTATACCTTGTTCTTATGTGTAATTCAGCATATAGCTTAACAAAATAACAGGAATAACAGAGTATTATGGAAGAATTGTTTAAAACAAAAAAGTTATATTTCAACAAGCACAAAAACCTCAACATGTAACTAAAATTTTAAATCTGAGTGAAAGTTTTCATTACCCAGAACATAGTAAAAACATGCTTAAAAATGAAAAAAAAAATGGAACTTTAGAAGCCATACATGTATTTGCTAAGACAGGGACCTTAAATATGGAATCATTATCCAAATAACATGGCATATTTTTATGTGACTTTTAACTAAGATATGCTCATCTATCTTTTTAAACAATATTATTAATATTACTTTCTTAATATGTTTGGCATTATATAGCAGTATAAAATAAGCAGCTAAGTGACAAAATGAGCCTGGAGTCAAGAAGATCTGAGTTCAAATCTAGCCTCAGTTACTGGCTGTATGATTTTAGTATAGTCACTTAAACCTCCTGGCCTCAATTTCCTCGTCTGCAAAATGAGTAGGAGATGGAAATGACAAAACCATTCCAGTATTTTTACTTAAAAAGAGTCAGACATGACTCAAACAACTAAAATAATAATAAAAAAAAGCATCAGATAAGAATTTAATAATTATTTATTTGTTTGTTTGTTGTTTATTTATTTATTTATTTTTGCTGGAGCAATTGGGGTTAAGTGACTTTCCCAGGATCACAGTGCTGAAAAGTGTTAAATATTTGAGGTCATATTTGAACTCAGGTCCTTCTGACTTCAAGGCTGGTGCTCTATCCACTGTGCCACCTAGCTGCACTCAGAATTTTATACTTTTGAAATATTTTCCATATGCATCAGCATATTTTCTTCTCCAACTTCTGTGAGGTACACAGGACAGATATCATTATACTAATTTCACATACAGGAAAATTAAGTAGAAAATGATTAAGTGAAATTCCATTATCACACAATGATGGAGATCAGACTAGTTCTATTTATTCCTAATTCAGTGTTCTCATATCTAATGAAATGCCTTATCCTCTCATCAAAAATATTTTATAAGCAGGGAAGAGATATAATGGATTCTTATTTACTTTAAGAAAGTGCTCCAATGTTATTTCTGTATGAAGATTATTAGGTATTTGGTGAGTTTTGAATATTAGCTGTAATTCTGAAAAACTATGTAATAACAAACTACTTTACATTGGTCTGTTAATTATATCAAGAAAAGTAAAGCCCCAATAAAGTTTTAATATGTCAAAAATTCAATAAACCTTAAAAATCACACAATTAAAACTAATATTAAACATTATTAATGATAAAAGTTGTAAACAAAATATCATAATTAATATAATATATATCTACATATACATATGTAGAGAGACCACATATATGACAATCATATTTTCTTCTAGCTTCCTCATACCTGGGGCTTATGGTTAGCTAGCCATACTCTTGAGAGTAAGAGAGAGGGACAGACCCCTAGAACATTCTGAGATTGAAACATTGCCACTAATTTATTCATAATATGAGTTCCTAAATCAGGTGTAATGAAAGACTTCCTCACAGTTGATTTGTAATCATGCAATGAGCCCCTTACAATGATGACTCACTGGACCTAGAGTAAGAAGAGATGAACATTTTTCCTTCACATAGGGTTCTAGCATGGGGTTAGGTGGTGAGAGTTTCTCCCTATAAGGCAGTCTTCCATTCTTTACATTACTCAGTAGTTATACTGAGTATATGTGAGAAGGAAATATGCTGCTTTCTAGTTTAGCATCTTGGGTTGAAGAACATTCTCATTTTTATATTTACATTGCTGGTCAAGTCATCTTCTACTAGAAGCAACAAAGAAGGAGGAATTTTATTAATAGCTCTCTAAGAATTTCATTTTTTTAAGAGATTTCAAGCAAGAACAAAAATGACCATACTGCCATTAGAAGTTAGCCTAAGTTCTTATACATAGAAAGTGATTTATGATTGCATGATAATTTGAATTGAATGAAAAAAAAATGGCATGGATAAGAAAAGTGGAAAGAAAAATACAACTATGTATCAGGAAAAAGAAGGAAAATGTGGAGGGGAAAAAAGATTATGTGATTTTAATGAATGATATTAGCAGCCAACTCCCCAGTGAATATTAAAGTCTGTTTTTGTTTGATAACATCTTTAAATTTTAGTCCATTCTTTTCCAAAGAATTAATAATGGTATCCTGTTGACCTGGTAGAAAATGTCTCGTTTCTCAGAGGAACTAATGAAGATCCATTAAACTTTAGTGATTATGAGGTAGTTAAGATTGTCCTTTTTGTTCAATTCTCTTTTATATATAAATTGGGGGCTTCAGCATGGTGTGTCTTTTTTTCAATCATTTTACTATTCTTGCATTCAAAAACCTATTCTCCCCTTATAACACCTCACTGTGCACTATTGTCTACCTGGTTTTAGATTTTCTCTGCTTACTTTTCACTTAACATAAATAAAGTTCTAGGCTAACCCTTAAAAGCAACAGTAAAGGAAAAAAAAAAAACAAAGAAACAAAAAGGAAAATTAAAACCAAGGTAGAAGTTAAAAAAAAGAGTTAAGTAAAACAAAAAGGTTATATGTATTTGCTTTTAAAGTTTATTGGCAAGGAAATAGCAAATTAGTTCTTTATTCCCAAAAAGTCAAAGTTATAAGAGTGATATTTCCAAAGGGAAAATTTAGGATATATGTGGACATATTTTTATCTTTATATTACACATGTGATTACAGAATTACTTGCACAAAACATGTCAAATAAGTTTAATGAAGATTCATTTTATAAACAATAAAAACTATAAAATTAACTATTTAAAATTAAAAAGCTACATTTAAGCTTATTTAAAATACAAAGACACACACGTACCAAGTTCAATGTTGAGACCATGTTTATATGTCTTATATTTCCCTTGACCTTAGAGTGCTTTTGTTCTAACAATCTGTCTGTCAATGATGCTAAAGTCTTCTGACCTTGATAGTCCTACAAACTTTCCTGACTGTCAGATAGATAATCTTTTGGTCAGTGATTGTCAGGGGACCCCATCACTGCTGTGTTTCTCCTAGAAGTTGTACCGCATCAATATGTATAAGGAACTGTATATAAATATAACATAAAGATAAAGAATCACCTAAATATTGGTTGAATTTATTTGATAGCACCAATGCAACCTCAGTGTTGGTTTACAAGAATTAGGAAGTTCACATTTTATATATTTTTTACAATTCATTGTTTTCTTCATAATATTCAAACAAGCAATCAAAAACATTTCTATTGAACTATATTTTTCTTTTCTTTTTCTAACCAGATAACTTTAGATTATCCAAAATATGCTTTACTAAATCTAAAGTGTACATATGACTGTTTTCAACATTCTCTTTCTTGGTGAGGATGAAGTCCTTGTTTTTGCATCATTAATATTCCAATACTTAAACTTCATTATCCCTGGTAATCTGATGTTAGACTGACAGCATACTAGCTGTCATTAGTATTTTTCATAGTCTTTTTTTTTGGCTGAGGCAATTGGGATTAAGCGACTTACCCAGGGTCACACAGCGAGGATGTGTTAAGTGTCTGAGACTAGATTTGAACTCAGGTCTTCCTGAATTCAGGCTATTGCTCTATCCACTACACCACCCAGCTGCCCTATTTTTCACAGTCTTAAGTATAAAATTGTCACTAAGTTAACAATTTATTAATATTTTGATTTTAGATGAATGATACTGGAATTGTGGTTGAATTCTTCATAAGAAAACTTTTTTTAAAGTTTAAAAAAAATTATTACTGGGGAAGTATCAAGTATTTCACTCATCCACTAAGTAATTTGTGCAATGTATGTTAATATATAATAACATCTTTTTTATTATTATAAATTTTTATTGATAGAAAATATGCATGGATAATTTTTTACAACATTATCCCTTGCACTCACTTTTGTTCTGACTTTTCCCTTCCCTCCCTCCACCCCCTCTCCTAGATGGCAGGCAGTCTTATACATGTTAAATATGTTATAGTATATCCTAGATACAATATATGTAAACATCTATTTATTGTTCTTTTTGTCTTTTCAAGTGTTGACAAATTTTGAGAGGCATCATGAAAGTGGTAAGGTCCCTGAATTTGGAGTAAGAAACCTGATTTGAGTTTTAGCCCTGTCACTGATCAGTTATAGGGGTATGAGCCAAAGTGTTTTATTTCACTATGCCTCAGTTTCTTCATAGTAAAATGGGGTTAGTAAAATTTGTCATTTTTCTTAAGTATTTAAATTTTCAAATTACATGTAAAAACAATTTTTAACATTTTACTTTCTTTTTTCCCCTTTTTTGCAAGGCAATTGAGGTTAGATGACTTCTCCAGGATCATTCAGATAGAAGGTGTTAAGTGTCGAGACAGATTTGAATTCCCATCCTCCTGAGTTCAGAGCCAATGCTTTATCCACTGCACAATCTAGCTGCCACATTTTTTAAACATTTAAAAAAATTAAGTTCCAAATTACTTATCTCTGTTTTTCACTCCCATCCCCACTCAGAAAGAAGTCAAGCTGTTTATATGTTATAAATGTGTACTAATGCAAAACATGTTTCCATGTAACTTTTGTTAAAAGTTGTGATGTGTTAAAGAAAAGTTAGAGTAATGTTTTAAAATATACAGGCAAAAAACTACATTTTGATCTACATTCAGGCTCCATCAATTTTTTTCTATGAAGGTGAATTGCATTTTTCATAAGTTGTAGTGCTTTCTAGAACCCCCAAGTTGGGGTGCCAAAATATACCATCCAGAATAACTCTCTGGAGGATCTCAGGACCAGCCCGAGTCCTTGGTTTTAGTGGAGAAGTGAAGAAGGCAAGAGACCCATAAGGATGGTCAAAGATGGAGTCTCTTTATTTCAAGTTCTCTCAGCCCCTAAATAACCTTAGTAGGATTACATCACTACATCACAGTGCCAATTATAGAACCATTACATTACATCACCACAGCACACTGTGCAAGTACTAACTATAGTAGCATTACATCACCACAGCACACTGCTATAGATATGTTAATGCCTCTTACTTTAAGTATCTCTTGCTTCAAGTAGAACACAGGTGGTTATGCCCTCCTTGACGTCTCAGGAAAAGTGAGAGGCACCAAAGGGGATGGGGAGACAAATCAGACATTGTCAGCAGGTTCCCTCTGTATTAAAGGGTCTTAAATTTTACCCAGAGTTCCCCTATTAGCTGCAGCCCTCTACAATATGTCATTCAGAATTCTCTTAGATTACTGTATTGATGAGAATATCCATGTCATTCATGTTTGATCATCATATACTATTGCAACTGTGTGCAATGTTGTCCTGGTTTTTCTTACATCACTTTGCATCAGATCATGTAAGTCTCTCCATTTCTTTCTGAGAATATCATGATTCTCATTACTTTTATGGCACAATATTATTCCATCACAATTATGTGCCAGAACTTCTTGAGCCATTACCCATTGGTTGGGCATCCCCTCAGTTTCCAATTCTTTGCCACCACAAAAAATAATAACTAGGTCCTTTACCTTTTTATATATAATGGGGTAACCTAGAAGCCTTCCCAGTAAGATCAGGGATTAAGCAAGGATGTCCATTATCCCCACTATTATTGAATATAGTATTAAAATGTTAGCTTTAGCAATAAAAGAAAAGGAAGTTGAGGGAGTTAGAATGGGCAATGAGGAAACAAATCTATCACTCTTTGCAGATGATATGATAGCATATTTAGAGAATACTAAAGAAATACCTAAAAAACTAGTTGAAATAATTAACAAACTTAACAAAGTTGCAGAATATAAAATAAATCCAAATAAATCATCAACATCTCTGTCTAAAGCCAATAAAGTCCAACAACAAGAAATAGAAAGAGAAATCCCATTCAAGGTAATTATAGAAAATTAATATTACTTGAAGTTTATCTGTCAAGACAAACCCAGAAACTATGTTAATACAATTACAAAATGCTTTCTACACAAATAAAGTCAGACCTAAACAATTGGAAAAATATTGATAGCTCATGGATACATCGAGCCAATATGATAACAATGAAATTCTACTTAAATTAATTTTATTCAGTGCTCTATCAAGCAGACTGCACACACATACAAACATATACACATATTATTTGACAAAAATTGATGAAAAAAATTGAAAAGCAGTATGGTAGAAATTAAGTATATAGACTAACATCTTTCATTATATACTAAGATAAGATCAAAATTGATTCATGATTTAAACACAAAGGGTGAAACCCCAAGAGAATTCAGAGAACAAGTAATAATTTATCGCTCATATCTACAGAAAAGAGAAGAATTTATGACCAAACAAAAGATAGAAAGCATTTAAAATGCAAAATAGGCATTTTTATTTATACTAAATTTATATTTTTTATTAAACAAAACCAAGGCAATTAAAATAAGAAGGAAAGACAAAAGCTGGAAAACAATTTTTATAGCAAGTATTTCTGATGAAAACCTCATCTATCAAATATATAGAGACCTGAGTCAAATTTATAAGGATACAAGTCATTCTCCAAATGATAAAAAGTCAAAGTCAAATAACAGGTATTTTTCAGACTAAGAAATAAAAGTTATCTACAGTTATGTAAAATGCTCTAAATCACAATTAATAAGAGAAATATAAATTAAAAACACATCATTGACCCCATCTCACACTTATTAGATTGTATAATGGAAAAGAATAGAATTCTTTTTTGTGTTTGTGTGTTTCTTTTGGTCTGTTGTTCTTTTCAACATAAATAATATGAAAATATAGGCCTATATCATACTTGAATGTCTTGAGCAACTCCACATTGCAAGCTAATGTCTTCTAACCCTCATTCTGTTTTAGGACCTCTACATATTTCATTTTTGAATCTTGTCTTTGTGTACATTCTTCCAACAATCCTCTGGTATGATCCTGGGAGCTTCTCAGCTTGGCCTCTCACCAGGTCCAAACATTCATGAAGTCATGATCTTTTACTTGTAGAAAATAAGAAAAAAATCTGTCTCTTTGGTGTATCATTTATTCCAGGCTTGATGTAGAAGAGTGTTCATGAGATTAGAGCTTTATGAATATGGGCTCCATATAGACTGCTAATCATCGAGTTGTCTGGATCATATTTTCTGACAACTTCTACACTCAGTATATCATAACATCACAATCATTAAACCCACTAACATTAATTTTCATTTGGGAAAAAGATATAGAATCCTCTGACCCCTCTATCTGCTTGTGTCCACAAATTCTTAGTTTTCATAGAGTGTGGATAATGTTGTTTCTTCAAAAAATCTAAAATTTTTGTATTTGAGAAGATACTAAACAGACTAAAATTGTACCTTTGCTTCATCCAAAAATAGCACACTGAATCATTAAAAAGACAGACACTATAGGTCTTAAATCCATTCTTTCAGTTGTCCCACTTCTATACACATAACTGTCACTGTCAATTTTAAAACTTTTCTTTCATCCCACCCTCTCTTAAATGACATTTGGTCCAAGACTGCTTTTAATTTGAAGACATACTTTAATAAAAAGAACTTGAATTTTATGAAGACTATTAAATAGAAGTTGAGTGTAATGACATATCCAATGTATTATGTTCAGCAACATAGGGTCCTCAATCACTGGTAAATTTATGATCCAGTGAATTTAGTCGCTATTGACCTTTTAAAAAATCTTCTTATATTTTTCACTTTTTTCATATGTGTTTCCCATAGGAAGGAAAGAAAGCACATATTTGGATTTATTGAAGTTAATGATATTGAAAGGAGTATAAAAGATATGCTCAGTATATGATTTTGTAACGTTCACACGTACAAAACCTGGGAACTTCTGAATTTTCTCATATAATTAAAAAAAATAAATAAAGTCCAAGCTAATGTATAATAAAATCTTTTTAAGATGCTTCTGAATCATCTATCAAAAACTTGTTAAAAAGGAAAAAATGAGGAAAAAGTGTACAATTATAGATATTTTCAAAACTCCTTTTCTGGGAATATGTAGCACAAGAAATTGGATAAAGTGCAACCTTGAAATTCAAAATGTAAAGAACTACCCTTTTATATATGGACATTTTAGCAATCAAAAAGGAAGGGGAAAAATTTACCTGAAAAAATTGGATCGAGACAATTTTGAATACATGAGAAAAGAGCACCCTAGAGAGTAGTTCATAGGCACAAGCACTGACACAGAATGAGGATAGTTGTAAAACATTCCATATATTTATGCATCTGTGTGTGTGTGTGTGTGTGTGTGTGTGTGTGTAAGATAGAACTGATTCAGAGACTAGACCCTGCCCCTGACTTGAGGCTCTATAATTCGACTGAAGATAAGAGTGGGGAAGGCAGGTTAAACCCTTGAAGGGGAAGAAGACCCTTTCTTGCTTGAAAGACTTAGAATGGAAGAGAAATAAGTTAATTAAGATTGAGTGGTTCAAAAAGAATTAGCTCAGAAAGTGTTACAAAATCTGAAAGACTCTAAAGTCACTGGGAGCTCATCTGAGAAAAGCTCATTGTATAAAGTATTGGCTGAGTTCATTGTCCATCTATATAGCTTAAGAGCCAGAGAGTCTTTCTTTGCCTTGACTTTGTTGACTTTTTCTATTGACCTCTTTAACTTCAGAGAACAGAAGTGAGGTACTTTAAAGATTTTTAGCTTAAAACAACTGCTTGGCACTGAAAACAAACAAACAAACAAACAAAAAACAGTATTTTCATGACAATCTAAAGGAGGAGTCCTGGAAAGCTATAGATATTGGTTTAAGGCTGCTATTTCACTTAAAGTGTGGAATGCCCTTACGTTATTAAAGAGAACTTCTTTCTATATGAGCAGATCCAGAGTAAAAGAGAAAATGCTTTGTCCGGTATAAGACGAACTTTTTTCTAGATGAAATTTCTCAAGTCAATCAGTAGTGTTTTAGAGCAGTTTTTGCATATGACTGGAAATGACTTTAATTTCTTCATCCAAAAATTATCTGTTCATATCTTTTCAGCTTTTATCAGTAGGGGAATGATTTATATTCTTATAAATTTTAATTAATTCCCTATATATTTTAGAAACGAGGCCTTTCTCAGAAACACTGGTCTATAAAAATTTTTCCCCAGTTTTTTGACTCCCTTCTAATGTTGATTGCATTGGTTTTGCTTGTACAACACCTTTTTAATTCTATGTAAATAATATTATCCATTTTGCATTTCCTAATGATTTCTGGTTCTTTTTTGGTCATAAATTCCTCTCTTCTCCACACATCTGACAGTAGAATATGCCTTGTTTTCCTAATTTGCTTATAGAATTACCTTTAATGTCGAAGTCATGAATCCATTTCAAGCTTATCTTGGTAATATAGAGTATTAGATATTGGTGAGTGCACAGCTTTTATCACACTATTTTCCAATTCTCTCAGCAATTTTTTTGTGAAATAGTGAGTTGTTATACCTTAAACAGGAGGGAATGAGAGCTAGAAGGAAGAAAGAAGGGAAGGAGAGAAAGAAGAAGGGAAATAAGAAAAGAGGGAAGGAGAGAAGGGAGGAAGAAAGAAGAAAGGAAGGAAGGAAGGAAGGAGAGAAGGAAGAAATCTGTACTATTTCAAATTAAAACTAAATGGAATAAATTAAATGAAATGAAAATTAATTGTGATTGAGATTCTTCATGATTTGCTCATTTGTAGCTTGATACATACTAAATTCTTATCTCAGAATGCTTTTAAATGAAACATAAAATGTCCTCTATTTAAACAACTTTCACTTGCTAATAATTATAATTGAAATACTCACCTGGCAGTCTTTAAAATAGCAAATTAAATTTTGTCACAGAGACACTAAACATTTGTAAAATATCAGTGACATTCATAGCAATTAAATATACCAGTGATAAAAGGAAACATGACTCACTGTGGATGTGGGAATAAGGTAATGTAACATGTGAATGAGGAAACCTTTCTGGATACAGATTTTCTGAAGAATAGAGGAATTTCATATTGTGATTTCATGCTGTACCATTTCCTAAAAACCACCATTTCAAAAAATGTAAATACAATTGAGGAAAAAAGAGGGATTGCAGGAGCAATAGATGAGAAATGGCTAGTCAATGAATAAACTTTAAGTGCCTATCATGTTTTAGGTAATAAACTTTATAGTACTGGAAGTACAAAAAACATAGAAGGTAGCCACTGACCTCAAAAAGTTCACAATCTAAAGGAGAAGAAAATCTTCAAATAATTATTTAAAATTAATTATATAAAGAATAAGTTGAAGATAACCAACAGTGAGAATATAGAATTATTAAGCAAGATCAGGAAAGGCTTTTTATTGAAGGTAGAATTTTAATAGTGAATTGAAGGAAGGCAGAGAAAGCAGTAGGCAGAGATGAAGAGACAAATTATTCCTGGCATGGTGTGGTAGTCAGTGAACATGTTCAAAGTTTTAAAAAAATTAACATTTATTCAAGGAAGAAAAAGGAAATTAGTGTCCCTGGATGGCAAAGTATTTGGGAGACAGACATAACAAGACAAAGAAGAGGGACAGATTAGCTATGAATGACTTTGAATGCCAAAGGATTTCAGATTTGATCATAAAGGTAAAAGAGAAGAACTTAACTTTGATGACTAGTAGGGTCATGTGGTCAAAGTAATTTTTTGAGACAATCACTTTAAAAAGTAAGTAAAAGATAGACATGAGTAGAAAGAGATTCGTGGAGGAAAGAGTCTCATGGTGTCAGAGGAGAGATGGGGATACATGAGGGAGAACAGTTTTGTCAGATTTGAAAAGAAATTAAAATGTTAGAAAAAGTTACTGTGATGATATGTAAAAGGATTGTCTTGCTTCAGTAAAGATGTAGTTGAGATTATATAACATAAATTTGCAATGCATTCAATCAACATAGTTAGTACTTTTTCCAGTTTCATTCCATAGCATGTTAGTTTTCTCAGCCCTCTAAAGATCTCTATTCCTTTTTATGATTTTCCTCATGCTTTTTTGTATTTTTTTTAGTTTTTTTTTTTCTGTTGCATTTCTACTCTTTAATTTTCTTTAATTTAAAATTTTATCTTCCTCAATTGCCTATGAAAACAATTTCAATGTATTTTTTTTAATTTTAGAATTCCAGATTCTCTCTCTCCCTCGATTCTTACCTCATTGAGAAGACAAGCAACTTGATATAGATCATACATGTGTAGTAATGCCAAAAAACTTTCCATGTTAGTCATCTTGTAAAAGAAAACACAGACAAAATAAAACAACAAGAAAGAAAGCAAAGAGAAAGGATGCTTCAATCTATATTTGTACTCCTTCAGTTCTTTCTCTGGACATGGATAGCATAAGTCCCTCAGAATTTCATTGGATTATTATATTGCTAAGAATAGCTTAGTCATTCACTGTTGATCATCAGATAGTATTGCTGCTATTGTATAAATGTCTTTCTGATTCTGTTCATTACATTTTGCATCTGTTCATGTAAGTTTTTTCCAGGTTTTTTTGAGATAATCTTGCTCATCATTTTTATAGTATAATAGTATCACAATTCGTATACAACTTGTTCATAGCCATTCCAGAACTGACATTAATATTCCCCTCAATTTCCAATCTTTGCCACTACTAAGAATGATATAAATATTTCTGTACATATATTTGTTTTCCTTTTTGTTTTTTTTATCTCTTTGGGATACAGACTTATTAGTGATATTGCTTGGTCAAAGGGTATGTTTTATAGTCTTTTGGGTATGATTCCAAATTACTCCACAAAGTGGTTGAATCAGTATAATACTTTTAAGTGAATAAATTTTCCATAACTACTCCAATATTTGTCAGTTTTCTTTTCTGTCATTTTAGCCAATTGGATAGGTGGGAGCTTTAGCTCAGAGATGTTTTAATTTGCATTTCTCTATTCAGTAGTAATTTGTAGTATTTTTTTTCAAATGTGTATAAATAATTTTGTTTTCTTCATCTGAAAATGGTCTGTTCATATCCTTTGACCATTTGTCAATAGATGAATAGTTCTTATTTTCATAAATTTGACTCAATTATTTTTACATTTGAGAAATGATGTCTCTTTCAGATCAATTTATTGTAATTATTTAAAGTTATGCTTACTAATCATATATTTCCCCAATCCTATTTTCCATCTCTTTATTCTATTCTCTCTCTCTTTTCTTCCTGTCCCTTCTCAAAAATATTTTGCTTAAATATATATAATATATAATATATTAATAATATATAATATTAATATTAATATAATAGCTCCCATTAAACTTTTACCACCCCCAAACCACTCTCTTTTTTATTAGCCTCATCCCTTTTCCTGATCTCTTTCCCCACCTAAATTCAGGTAAGGTAATACAGATTTATTTCTATAATTAACTGAGTGTATATGTTATATCTTTTTTGAGCCAATCTTAATGAGAGTAAGATTCTTGCATTCTCCACCTCACTTTCTCTATCTTCACATCCACTGTAAAATCTCCTTTGTGCATCTTATATGTCAATTAATTTCCCCCATTCCACTGGTCCTTTTTCCTCTCAGGCATTTCTCTTTCTCATATCTTGATTCTATTTATTTAGATAAATATCTCATCACATTCAACTCAAACCTCTACTTGTACTCCTAACTGAGCTAATAAGAAAGTTTTTATGAGTTATAAGTATTTTCCCATGTAGCAATGTAAACAGTTTAGTCTTATTGAATCCCTTAATGATTTCTCTTTCCTGTCTATCTTTATATTCTTCTATTGAGTTTTTAACTTGAAAATTAATTTTTCTGCTCACTCTGAATTTTCATCAGGAATGATTGAAAGTCATCTATTTCATTGACCATCCATCCCCCCCTAAAGGATTATATTTAGTTTTGCAGTATAAAATGATTCTTGGTCATAATCCTAGCTCCTTTGCCCTCTGGAAAATCAGATTCCAAGCCCTTAGCTCCTTTAATGTAGAATCTATTAAATCTTGCATTATCCTGACTATGGCTCCATGATACTTGAATTTTTTTCTGCTTCTTTAGTATTGCGGATGTCACGATCAATATAATGGGAATAGTTACTTTTCTGGTTCTGCCAGTGACTACTTATATGATCTTAGGTGTCAATTTCCCAATATATCTAATAAAGTGTTTGATTCTTTTAATTGTTAAGGTGCATTATAGATCTAATATTCTAGGATGCCATGCTTCAAGATCTTATTAAGGAAAAATAAAATAAAACAAAATGACTCTCTTACCATCATGAAACTTTTTGATGTTAAGTCTGTTTATCTCCTGCCACATAATTTTTTTTATCATATCTCCCTGAATCATAAATCAAGCAGCTAAGAGTTAAATATTCACTATGTATCAAGTACTATTCTAGATGCTGGAGATATGCAGACCAAAATACAAAGTTCTTGCTCTCTAGAAACTTACATTCTATTGGGAGAAATGACATTGAAGGAATTACAGTATATATTCAAAATAACTTCAAGGACATTTGGAAGGGGTGATAGCTGTGGTAATAGTTGTGGTAATCATAAAAGTCTTCATAAAAAAAGGTACTGCTTTAGGTGAGCATTGAAGGTAGCTAAGGGATTCTATGAAGCAGAGGAAACAGGAAGCAAAAATAATATCTATCAATCTCATAATTTAGTATTTTTTTACTTTCAGTTCTGTACTAGCTCCCATTATTTTTTCAACTCTACAATTTGCAATTTATTCTTTATTTTTAAGCCATTTGTAATATAATTTGACCAGATATTCTACTTAGGATAAAAAATGGGGCTATGTGCGTGTACGTGGTCTGATTCTCCTTTATATAAACAAGTTAAAAAAAAAAAATCCATTGCTAAACCAAGGCAGAGGCAGATGGGTGGTGCAATGGACAAAATGCTGGGCTTCAAGTCAGGAAGCCTCAATTCCTGAATTCCTGAATGGTCTCAGACCCTTACTAGCTGTGTTATTCTGTGTTTGCCTCAGTTTTCTCATCTGTAAAATGATCTGGAGGAAAAAAAATGACAAACCATGCTAATCTCTGCCAAGACAAACACAAATGGATTCATAATCAGATACAATGGAAAAATGACACAACAGCAAGCCAATATAGAAATGTGAGTTACTGAATTGATTCTTTGGAAGCATTGTAATTAAAAATTATTGTAACCATATCTAACTAAAAGTAGGGAAAAGAACGTTTCATATTTCCTGATGAAAATATATATTGAACATGAAATAAGCAGCAGTTTTTCACTTTATATAAAAACTGAAGGCTTTTCTGTAATCTATACAAAATTGAAGGCTTTTTAGTAATCTTCAGGGTGATAATTATATTATGTAAGCTTCTTTAAGTTACTGTCATTTAGTAGCAAAAAAAAAAAATAAGCTGATAGAAATTTTAGTTTTACAAACAGAAAAGAGGACTCAAAAATCATCAGTCCCTTTTTCTGTTTGTAAAACTAAAATTGTTCCACATTTCCATAGGTTATAAAACCAGAATCAAAATATGATTAACCATGGTTTAATAAAAGTAACACAGCCCAGTTTTTGCCAATTAAATCTGGAAAGAACCCAGTGCTTCTTGTGGATACATGACATGCTATCATTAATAAGGCATTGTGTCTTTTCATTCCTTGTAAGTGTTCTGACCATAATGGAATATTTTAGCATTAATGATCAATTCCAGTGAGGATTGTTCAACTTTGTATATAGAATGACCAATAAAATGAAGTGCCCAAGTACCCTAGATTCAATCAAATGCTAGGCTAGGTAAACATCCCCCTGACCCCTAAGCCTGATATATAAATTATTAAACACTAGGGAAAAGTGGGGAAGAGCAGAAAAAAAGGAAGAGAGATGTAAGGTTGCTCTTTATATAAACTTAAATAATCCTTAACCCAACTTAATAAAGTTCTCTCTTTATAATTGCCTCTAATTTTTTATAAAAAAGCATGGCATTGTTTTACCAACAAAGAAAAAAGGGCAAACATTCATTTATGTGTATGTTAAGAACATTTTTTGTGCTATCATTTCAAATTCATTCATAGAGAAATAACCTACTTCCTGAAAAAAAAATAGAAAAACAAATTTTACATGCTTTAGGAAAGACAGAGAAAGAGAAAAACAGAGAGAGAGAGGCATATAGAGAGACACAGAGAGAAATAGAGACAAAGACAGACAGACAGAGAGAGAGAGAGAGAGGTATATAGAGAGAGACAGAGAAATAGAGACAAAGACAGACAGAGAGAAAGATAGACAGACAGACAGACAGAGACAGAGACAGAGAGAGAGACAGAGAGACAGAGAGACAGAGAGACAGAGACAGAGACCGAGCAAGGAACACACAGACACATACAGAGACAGAGGAATCTATTTCTAATTTATATTTGCTTGAGTTCTTTGTACATAACATTTTTATAATTATGTGATTTATTTTGTTTTTGAGAACTTGAAATCTTCTCTAAAAATTTGTTCAGATTTAAATTTTCCTTATGTATAACGTGTTGTTGCAAGAGGACCCATTAGAAACAGTTTGTTTTCTGGAAGGAAAGTAGAACAAAATTCCTCCTCACTGAGAAAAGTTAGTTAAAGACTAGTCTTTTAGATCGTTTATGAATTAGGGGCATTCAAATATTTCCATTTCAAATAAATAACTTTTTCTTGAAGTTAATTGAAACCAAACAATTAGCAAAGAAAGGTAATGTTTGTTGAATTTTGCAAAAATAATAATAATAATAATAATAACCTTTGAATAACTGTCCCAATGAAGAAAAAGATGTTTACTCAATCCCATAAAACCTTTTTTTATGCTACACCCTCTATACTGAAATAGCATTTATCCCATTGTCTTAGTCTGCAAAAATTGCAGTCTCGAATGTTTCTGGGGATAAATATTTTAGAACCACAGTGGAGGACTCCTTTTAAAGGAAAGCATTTTTCTTTATCACTTTTAAAATGCTTAATAAAATGGCACTTTTGTTCAAGTAGATTTGAGGGAATTCACTTTCTTAGATTTGTTAAATATTTTACTTTTATACCCTACTTAGTCACTTGATGTGTGAAACTGAGGCAGAGATAAGTCTCATGCTTTGTCCAGTTTTCTCTTTTCTATGTAATAGTAATCTTTCTGGGGATAAGTATTTTAGAACCACAATGGACTACTCTTTTTAAAGGAAAGCATTTTTCTTTATCACTTTTAAACTGCTTAATAAAATGGCAGTTGTGTTCATGTAGATTTAAGGGAATTCAGTTTCTTAGATTTGTTAGATGTCTTACTTTTATACCCTATTTAGTCACTTGATGTTTGAAACTAAGGCATAGATAAGTCTCATGCTTTGTCCAGTTTTCTCTTTTCTACGTAGTAGTAATAATTCTTACTGCCAACCTACATCTCTG
Organism: Antechinus flavipes; assembly: GCF_016432865.1. NCBI lineage: Eukaryota > Metazoa > Chordata > Mammalia > Dasyuromorphia > Dasyuridae > Antechinus > Antechinus flavipes. The sequence continues at coordinate 525,248,456 of NC_067398.1, read as the reverse complement.
GGGAGCTGTGCTTATTACCAAGATCTCTCTCCGACAGATGAAAAGTAACAAAGAAATACTATCTATTCACTGCATCCTGAATGCAATGCCCATTTTACCCCATATCCTTTTCCTCAAAAGCAATCTATCTACCCTTTCCCTCCCGATAAAATCTCCAAACCCTCTTTCTCTCCCTACTTTCAAGACCCTTAGCTTGACAAAAACCAAAAGCTAAAAAGAATTTACTCTTAAGACCTATCTTTTGAAACAGTGGAAAGAAAGAGAGAGAGAGAAAGAGAGAGAGAGAGAGAGAAAGAGAGAGAGAGAGAGAGAGAGAGAGAGAGAGAGAGAGAGAGAGAGAGAGCGCCAATTTTAGAGTTAAAATTCAGAATTTAAGTAGTGACTATATCATTTAATGTAATCTTTCTGACCTTTAGTTTTCCCTTAGGTAAAATAAGGATGGTGGATAAGTTTCATTTCAACACTAAATCTGTGATCTTAATGCTCTTCAGATATAAAATGTGAGATTCTAGGACCCAGTAACTCCTTCTATCCCTCATTCTCCAATAAGCTATTTTTCTTGGTTCTAGGAGTGAAAAAACCCTTTAATCACATCTATCTAAACACGTATATTCTATAACCCCTTATCACTTTACATCCTATAACATTAGTTTGCAAAGCAATTTTGTTATTATTACATAGAAAATTTAAGTGAAAACATGTTTTAGAGACCACTAAAGAAAATTAACCATTCTCATTTATTGATTCTTTAAGATCATTTAGAAATTAAAAAGTTATTCAAATTTATAAAGCATGATTTTCTCTAGATATGCTCAGATAAAGGGTGTATGCTTTGCTTGGAAAAGTAGATTGTTGCAATGAGTAGGATCTTATTTAAGGTGCTTTTCTAACACTTTAGTTTTAATTGGTAAAGACAATTTTACAAACTTGTTGGTGAAGGTAAAATTAAGAACCCTTTTGTAGACCAAAATAGACAGCAATAACCCGAGAATCAATATCAGATCCTGGATTTCCAGTGCCTAAAGAAAAATAATTCTGTACAATGGAAATATCATCTATTATGGTGCTTAGAGCTAAAATGTTTTTTGGGGGGATGACTAAAATTATAAAAACACTTTACTTTGTAAAGCTATCTGTAGCCATACTATGGATTTCTTTCTTGTCAACTGAGGATCCCAGGGACTTTAAAAAATATTTAATTTTACTTACTTTGTTGTCAACTTAAAATATACAATAAGGCTTTCCATAGAAAAAATGATTGTATATGAAACTGAAAATATATTATGTATAACTTGCTATTCCTTTTAAATATATAATAAAAGTTATTATATAACTTTCTCTTTTTTTGTTCTGCTCTCCCATCTTGGACATGGTTATCATTAGGCCTCCATACAAACACACACACACCCATACATACTCACACACAGATAAATATAGATACATAGATAGATGTAAAACCATACTTCTATCTATCAGTTATTTCTATGGATGCAGATAGTACCTTCTTTCTCATACTCTTTATTGTTAATTTAGGTATTTATGTAGTCAAAATGATTTAGTCACTCAAAGTTGTTTTCAAAACAATATTGTTGTTACCATATACAACTTTCTCTTGGTTCTGTTCATTTTGTTCTTCAGTATTTCTTGCAAATCTATCTATGGAATTAAATTTTCTATGATTGCAAATGCATTCCAACATGCTTATTTTGAGAACCAATAAAAATAAATCTTTTCAATGAACATAAAATACCATAAAGTCTAATGTATCTGCTAATTTGAATAGCTAATAGACTTTACTAAAGAACTATAAATTGCTTTTAAAAATTAATTGACAACTCTAATATCTCATTTACATATTCTTATATGTACACACAGTGATATTTCCTAAATTCCCGAGTTTACTTGGGAATTCCACATTCTTGTCTACAAAGCAATAAAACTCATATATTTCTTAGGAAATTACATTTACTCTTTGTGATGTTTTATTATGCTTTTCCTATCTACTTTTCTTATTCCCAAGAATAAAGTACTATATTAGAGTTGGGAGGGCTAAAGAAAAATAATATTAACTTTATCCTTTATTAATATGGGGCTTTAAAAAATAAGATTAGAGAACAGACTTGTTATTTTACCAGAATAAGAAATTCATAGGAGAGGAAATTCCCTCTACTAATACAGGTTGGCATAGTCCCTGAAAATCATAGTCTTAGACATTAAGTCCTTAGTTAGTAGAGTGGATAGAGTGCTGAATCTGGAGTCAGGAAGAACTGAATTCAAATACAGCCACATTACATTCAAGTTATATGATCTTGAACAAATAATTTGATTTCTGTCTACCTCAGTTTCCTTTTTTTTCAAAAATAGTGATAGCAATACTACCTACTTCCCAGAATTGTTATGAATATGAAGGGAGTCATATAATATGTATATCTATTTTATACACACATATATGTATATATATTATGTGTGTGTGTGTGTGTTTAAGCAAAACTTGAATCCAGGCCTCTCAGGGGCATGAAGCTGGCTTTCAATCTGTTCAATAATATTGACTCTTAATGAGTATTGAATTGGGGAAAAGAAAATATAATCATAGAAGAAATAAATCTAATTAACCATATCTCTGTAGCTTCTATGAACAAAATAACATTGACAATTCAAGATTATTTCTACATGGAGTTTAAGAATATATTTAATTATTTAAATCTCTTTTTTAGAAATAATTTTTGGGAGGAAGAAAAAAGGAAAAAAAATAAAGTTACATGAAAACAATATTTGGTATTTAAAAGCAATACCAAACAATACATAATAAATTTGTGGTTTCATATACAATCATTTTTTTCCTATTAGTTGAAGAAATAGTTGTGTTATTTCTTAAGAATAAAATAAATAAAATTTTAAAATAATAAAATAAAGAAGAATAATCCAAGGTTATTTAGTATAGATAATTATATGATTATACATAGCAATCTATTCCAAAACCAAGTACTGTGAGTAATTCCATATTTTTCATAATTAAAGTGGCTGGACAATGGTAATCAACAGAGGACCACATCAACAGAATATTGCTTATCAAGAAATTATTTTAACCACATTAGCAGATTAAAACTTGTTACTTAAGGACAGAAAAGTGCCCATGTGTATTTACAGAGGAATTACCCATGACAATTATTCATGAGCTTTCAAGTTAACTCGAATTCACCAATATCAGACTATTTATGAGGATATATTCTTAATAAAGCTTTGAAATACACAATCAGGATCCTCTGTATGTTGTATATAAATGTTGTTACCAAAAAAGAAAACAAATTTACTGAACAATCTTAGCTTCTCTTCATACATTCCTAACAAGTCTCTTTGTTCATTTTGTATTGTAATGAGATGAATTTTATATATTGTTATAAGATGAATTTTCTAGTGTAAAGCTCTTTTGATGTTACTTATTTGACCAAGTCTTCAAAGTCTCCATTTTCCCAACTAAATGAAATTCAAGGATTTTTGCCTGTCATTTAAGCACATATATATGTGTGTGTGTTAAATTTTGCAGCCAAAAGTGGACTGGTATTATTGTTTAAATATGTGCCAGAATCTCCTAATCCAGAAATAAATTTAAAAGAGCTGCAGAAGATATCTATGCTCACCCTTATCTGAAGCAAAAAAAAAAAAAAAAAAAAAAAAAAAAAAACACTTTATATTATGCCTAGTAAAAGTAATCCAATCTTTTTCTTAAGTACATGGATTGAATGGAAATTCAGTACCTCATGAGAAAGCTCATTCTACTTTGGGGTAGTTAAAAAGTTGTCCTTGCATTAATATTGTATGCTTCTTTGCAGTTTTCATTCAATGCTATGAGTACTATATTAAGAGTCAGCTAGATCAAGTGTGAAATTTCTTCATCCTATCAAATACCTGAAGAAACATAATTTGCCTTAAATTTAGCCTTTAAGAAGATAAAGGCTCAGTTCCTTTTAATATTCATATGACATAAACTTGAGTTTCTTCACCATTCTCTTTGTTTTCCTTTGAATACTTTAAGTTGACAATGTCTTACCTAAAATATGACACATAAACGTGAAAAGAAAATACCATGAATCTTGATCTCATCAGAAATGAGTCTAGTAAGACAATAACATGATTGCCCCTAAAAGATATAAATTTCAATATAATGTGAAATAACATTTCTTTCTTGACATATCATACTGTTGATTTAAATTGAGCTTGGAATAACTAGGATATATCGATTTTTTAAAAGGAGACTTGCTGTATAGGCATGTGTTTTTTTCATAATTTAAAAAATCTGGTATGAATCTGTATTTTTGTATTTTTTCTTATTTTCAAAACATATGCAAGGATAATTTTTCACCATTGACCTTTGCAAAACCTTGTGTTCTAATTTTTCCCCCTTTCCTTCTATCCCCTTCACTACATGGCAAGTAATCCAATATATATTAAATATTATAAATATATATATATAAATCTAATATAGGCATACATATTTATACAATTATCTTGCTGCACAATAAAAATCCTATCAAAAAGAAAAAAAAGATGAGAAAGATAATAAAATTCAAGCAAACCACAATGAAAAGAGTAAAAATGCTATGTTGTGATCTGCCCTCAGTTCCCACAATCCTCTCTGGAGGGTGGCAGGTTCAACAGTTTAGGACAGAGAAGGAACATGAAAAGCATTTATTAAGCACAAACAATGTTATGGGCACTGAGACAAGCAATCATGCAAAATCACTGGAAGGAGACACTGAAGGTATACTACAGAGTTTGTATAGGAGACAGCACTTGAGCTATGCCTTATAGGAAATTTGGAATTCTATGACACAGAGGTGGATTCAGTGGTGAACACTCTGAAAATGAAAAATATCTTCTGGACTTTTGATAAAGCATAAAGATGGAAGACGGCATGTCATTGTGGAATAAGTAGCCTATTTTGGCAAAATTTTGTATTTTATAAAAGAAAAAATGTATGAGGATTCTGCAAAAGTTGGAGCTAGCTTATAAAATGATTTATATGTGAAAGAGATATATTCTATCAAAGAGACAACAGAGAATCACTGTATTTATGAAAATCTTGCAAAAGCTGGAGCTAACTATGAAGTGATTTATATGTGAAAGAGATGAGTCTACATTCTTTCAAATACACAATAGAGAATGTAACTTTTTGAGCAGGAAAGTTACATGATCAATTCTGTGCTGGAAGGAGCCAAAAAGTAATAAGCTATAGTACAGTCAAGTTTCTCCTTTACTCCCACAAAATGTTGAAAATGCAAAACTGAATCCTGATGGAAAATTCAGGAATAAACCACAATTGTTTATTTTTCCAGCAGAGGTCAGTATAGGGATTTAAACATAGAAGTCTTTGGACACTGGGGATATAGGTCAGTTAGTTAGCAAATAGTTATTAAAGATCTTTTATGTGCCAACTACGGTACTAAGCTATAGGGATACAAAAGCAGGCAAAAAGATAGTCTTTACCCTTTTAGAACTAACAATTTCATGAGAGAAACAATAAGCAAATATATACCAACAACCTATGTTTAGGATAAATAGGAAATTATTTAAATAGAAGAATCAAAGGAGATTGGAAAGGATTCTTGTAGATTTTGGTATTTTAGACAGGACTTAAAGGAGACTAGAAAGTCAGTAAGTAGAGATGAAAAAGGAAAGTATACCAGGAAAATGGGACAGAAAATTTCTTGAATCAAGAGATAGAGTATATTATTTGTGACCAGTGTTCATCAGTGAAGAGGTCATAAACATGAGCAAGAGGAGGTCTCAAACTGGAACAACACAACAGGAACAGGTACCAACTGACAACTTTGTTATCCATTATAAAATTACATATTCTAAACTAAAGCTGTAATTTGTGCCATAAGTTGGCAGTGCAGGTTGAGTAGTTGTTTCGGGGTACTGGGTGTTATGCTAGTAAAGAGAAATGTCTAGCAGTATGATAGCTTAGACCCTAGGAGCAGAGAAGGGTCCAAGCTATAGTTTCAAATCGAGCCTGAAAATAATTCCAAACCCCAGAAGAGCTGTAGTCTATCAACCTTTGTTGATTGAGAGAGGATGAGTCAAGCAGTTTATTTTTGATCAGATGCAAACCCATATCATCTGCAGAACTCAGAACAGGGAAATGGTAAGCAGACTTTGCTCTGAAGGGAGATATGAAGATCCTGCTCCTAATAAGTCTTTGCATATACATATTTTTACATATACATATTTCTTCTCTCTCATATATATGTGTATATTTCTACATGCATGCATGTACGTGTACATATATGTTTGTATGTATATGTATAAATGTGGGGGGTGTGTGTGTGTGTGTGTCTGTGACAGACAGACTTAGGAAAGCTTGAGTTCAAATATGACCTCAGCCTCTTACTAACTATGTGTATCTGGTCAAGTCACTTAAACTCTGTTTCTTCAAGGGTAAAATGAACATAACAATAGTACCTATTTCAAGGTGTTTTTCATGAGAATCAAATGAAATAATGATACATTGTATGTGTGTATATATATACGTATACACACATATATTTACATATATACACACACACATATATGTTATATATATTTTAATATGTATGTATCTACATGCAAATATATTGTTCACCCATAATATTTTCTTTATACATTTCATCTTTCTCTTCCTTTTTAGAATCATTTGTTTTTCTTCAGAAATTATTCTTGAGAGATTTTGATCATTCCTGAACCAACATTCTCTGAATCTTACATTATTCTTTCTGTCTTTTCCATGAATTATTTGAAATTTATACTTAACAAACTAGGGTACCCATCAGACTAAATCTAGTTTTCCTCTCTTTATCATGAACTCTAATATGGAATGATCACTTTCTCCCAAGATTGTCATTATTTCTACTGTAGCAATCAGTTCCTTTTTATTGATCAGATTCCTACCCAGAATAGCAGTTCCCTTTGTTACTTCCTCCATCTTTTTCAGAATGAAATTATTGCTAAGTCAAGTATTCACCAGCTGCTCTCTTTTGGACAGTGAGAGAACTTCAACAGATTTTCACATAGGTGAAATCCCTTGGCACTACTATGTCATGCCTCACTGCCATATTTGTAGTGTGTTTACTGAATTTCTCATCCGATTTCTGAAAATGAAAATATGAGGACAATGAAATTTTTGCACTCTGCAGCCTGTTGTGAAAGTAACATATTAAGTCTAAGGGCAGGGTTGGTGGAAGGAGAAAGGGCATCAGGTAACAAAATAGACAGACTACTAGGAAATATAGAGACATCATAGATTAAGATCAGTACTTCCAATAAGCAAAAGTATGACATGAGGAAAGTTCCTACCCCAGGAAAAAAAAAATAACATTAACCCAAATTATTATTCAAGGCCAAATCCAAAAGTAAAAGATTATAGATTCAGGCAAAAATAAAGTCAAAACAGATTAACAAAACCGAGAGGAGCCACACCTTTCAAGTCTGATAATTTGGCTAACTTTATACCTACTCAGAAGATTGGCTGTCACTAATTTCCACAAAATTGTCTATGCTTTTAAGACAGGGTTAAAATTGCCAGCACAATGGATTTATTATTTCATATTTGTTAGAAAAGTCTTAGTGAAGGATTTGCCAAAGATAGGAGAAAGCAGTTAATTTGTGCTAATATGACAAGAGTCACTGGACTAATTTGTAGCCTTCAGTCTTAATAGTTTTATCATACTAAGATAACAGCACTGAGAAAACATCATTTGTATCCAGTCTTATGCAGAGAAATTCCTGGAATATAGCACCAGGAAAATGCTCTAAAAGTAATTACCATCTCAAACTCTCATAGAACATGTTCTCCTGAAAATGCTAATGCTTAGGGGAATAATATAGAAGTTGATAAAGTATATATAATAGTTTTTTAATTATTTGATATTGGTCCATGTTACATATATTATTCTTTCCTCTTCATGAATTCATCATAGCAAGACAAGTTAGGTGTGACATAACCTTTGTGTTTGTGTGTGTGCGTGTGGTTCAATGGATGAAAAAAATGTTACATCATGTTCTATTTTTAGAAATGGACATGTAGATTCTAATCTTTTCAAAAGTTTATGCTCCAGTTTAGAAAGAAGCAATAAGCTGTATTTCTATTAAATTTAAAATCCACCATCATATATATGCTTATGATGAAATATTATTGTGCTGTAAAAAATGACAAAGTTTCAGAAGAATCTGGGAAAATCCATAAATATTGATGCAAAATGAAATGAATAGAACCAAGAGATCTTTATATACAGTAACAGCAATGTTATAATGATGATAATCTGTAAAACTTAACTATTCTGATCAGTTCAATCAATTGTTAGGTCCTTTTTCAGGTGCATCCAACTCCTCATGACCCTATTTGGAGGTTTTTTTTTTAACAAAGATTGGAATGATTTGCCTTTCCTTCTCCAGCTTATTTTTTACAGATGAAGAAACTGAGGCCAACTGGGTTGGATCACAGAGATAGTTATTGTTTGAGTTTAGGTTTTAACTCATGAACATGAATCATCCTGACCAGGCCCATGAACTGCACCACATATCTAAGTTGATCAATGATAAAAATAATTCTGAAGGATTCACAATGAAAAATCCTGTCCACCTCCAGAAGACAATTGCTGAGCCATAACTTCAGATTGATTTATTATTTTTAACTTTATTTTTCTTTCTTTTTTGCAATGTGGCTAATATAGAAATATAATTTACATCATTTCATATGATATCACATAAATCACATTGTCATATTGCTTGTTTTCCCAACAGGTGGGGGAGGGGCTAAAAGTAGAGAGAATTTATAACCCAAAATTTTAAATTCAAACTTTTACTTGATTACCTATGTGATCCCTGGTAAATCATTTTACCTCTTTTAGCCTATATTCCTAATCTGTAAAATGATTGGATTTTGAACAATTAATGGCTGAAATGGCCTCACTGCTATATGAAACACCAGCATAATGCAAACTTTTGAATATAGAAAAGTAGTATAATTCTGTAAGAGCTGCATCAGAAGGCTAGTAGTTAGTTCTGAGAAAAACAAAAAGTGGTTTTGTAGCTATTTTGATAGTATTGTTCCTCCTAACTTCTTTGGTGTATATTTATGTCATGTCTAATAATGGTGGGACATCTTAATCAAGCATTTCTCTCCTCATTTCTTTCCCTTTGTGTGAGTGTGTGTGTGTGTGTGTGTGTGTGTGTGTGTGTGTGTATTTCTGTCTCTCTTTCTCTTCCTTTTTTTCTCTGTTTTTCTCTCTTCAATTTACTCAGTTCCTGTGGATTCAATTGACATCTCTCTTTATATGTTCACTCTAATCTTTTTTTTTTCTTAATTACAATCCCTATTCAATTGCCTATTGAACATTACAAAATGGATATTGTGTATCTCCAATTCATCACATTCAAATCAGAGATTATTTTATTTCTCCCCAAATCCATTTATCTTCTGAACATTTCTGTTTATGTAAATAATATCACCATGCTTCTACTCAGTCAACTATATTCTTCACTGTCATATTCACCTCCTCACTGTTAGTCACGCAACACAATCAATGAGCTGTGAAATGTTGTCATTTCTATCCTCACAACAGCTCCAGATTATGTCACTCACACAACCATTACCATATTTAAGCCTCCCTCACATCTCACCTGGATCCTAGCTTCAAATTCTTCCCTACTACAATGAATACTCCATATAATGACCAAAGTGATTTTCTTAATGCACAGGTCTAACCATATTATTGCTCTTCTTGAGGAATTTCAGTAGCGTCCTCATAATTCTAGAGAAAAAAAAAAAAACTAACAGAAGATTAAACATTAAAAGCTCCTTAAAATTTGGAATCATCTGATGTTTTCTCACATGATTTTCTATGCCCTTGCTTTGTAGTAGCTGTTATACATAGAATTCTCTCCTTCCTTTTGAAATTCCTGACTTTCATCATGATTTGGCTCATATTTCACATTCTTCAGGAAGCCTTTTCTTTCCTCTCTTACTTGTCCTTTGCTTTTTTTCTTCCTCTCTGCACAATGACCAATAATTCTTCTCCCTCTATGAGGGAGAACATATTTTGTACAAATAAGATATACTATCATATAGTATAATGTAAATACAGATTTCCTCCTATTAGAATGTAAAATAGTTGAAAACAGAGATTTGTGGGGTTTTTTTAAATTTTTGGCACATGGTAATTACTTAATAAATGCTTGTTGATAAAAAATGCTTATTGATTGAATAGACCAGAGTTTGATAGAGTTTCATTCTGTATCATGATGGATAATGGTGATGATGAAGAACAAATCAATTCTTCTCAATTTTGTTTTGACTGAGAAGTAAATTGATCTTTGATATGAGAAAGGTAGAATAGAATTAGTTAACAGGGAATTGAAACCCAAGATTAGTAAAGACAGAAAAAAAACATTAAGCTGTATTGAATATATCAGAAAAGGAGTACAAACTCCCTCACATGTGCTGTTAAATGGCATAATTAATCCTCAGAAAATAAGCAAAGAACTTGAGTGAAGTGGAAACTGCAAAAGTTGTTATTGGTTCTTCTACATTACAGCATAGGCCTTTTGAATTTGTAGGACTAGCAATGTGTTCAGTAAAAACAAATTTTAAAAATAGTTGGCAACCATTGCTACAATAACATAAAAAATGCATGTCTTAGGCAAAATAATAAAAAGACTGAAGTACTAAAAATTTTAAAATGATATTTTGTTTCATCTTTTGTGAATATTATGAATATTTGTGGCATTTTAAAAAATAGCAAATTGTACATGGTAAATTTCATATGAAATTATGTTTTTTGTAACTATGCTAGGAAAATTTTTATAGTGTAAATTTAAAAAAATAATAAATTACATTTTAAAAATATCCTTTATAATCCTAAACTCATTTAATCACTCAAGGATACACCAAAACCATTGTCAGAACAAGATGAACCTATAACATCTAGGTATATTGTTGAGACTATAAAACACTTATTTCCAAAGTGTTTGGGGAAGATTTTTAATTCGTATGGGACCGGAATTCTTATCCTCATTTTAGGAATGATGAATGCTAGTACGTTATTGGTAAGTAGAAAAAAATACCTCCTATCCCCAGATTTCCAGATAAGACCTTATGGTTGTTGTAAGGTATTCTGTTTATCCATAGGCTTTGACTACTTACCTACATAGTAATGGATTTTGTTCTTACATATTTAGGTTAATTTATGTATCTTTTCTGCCAAGATCATATGTGAGAAATTTAATAAAAAATTATTTTTCTATTTTTGGGTGACATTCCCAATTTGTTGAACTGTTCTTTCTTTTATTGATTGTTGGAATTTTTACAAACTGCTAACTCATTAGAGTTGATAGATTATTGATCTGATCTTACAAGAAGATGTTTTGGGCCAGAACCTGAAACAAGGTACTAAGTAGAACTAATTGATACAATGCTTGTGTTCACACCTTTACTCATTGGAGTTCACAACCTTGTTTCAGGTTCTGGCCCAAAACATCTTCTTGTAAGATCAGATCAATAATCTATCAACTCTAATGAGTTAGCAGTTTGTAAAAATTCCAACAACTGATGAAAGAATTTAGATTTATAAATATTCTCCTGATTATTACTATATCATATCCTAGAAATTTTGGTATGTTGTTTCATTGCTGCAGTTATCTTTAATGAAATTGTTGGGTTTTTGTTTTACATAATTTGTTTCTTGATTTACTCATTCTTTTGTTTCTTTGTTTGTTGGATTGTTTTCCTTTTTTATTTTATTATAGCTTTTTATTTACAAAACATATGCATGGGTAGTTTTTCAACACTGACCCTTGCAAAACCTTCTATTATAAATTTTCCCCTACTTCTCCCCAACCCCAATCCATCCACTAGATGACAAGTAATCCAATACATATTAAAAATGTTAAAATATATGTTAAATTTAATATATTTATAGTTATCTTGCTGGATAAAAATCTGATCTAGAAAAAAAAAAGAAGAAAAACAAAATTGCAAGCAAACAAATACAGAAAGAATGAAAATGATATATGGGGTTCACACTCAGTTCTCATGTTTCTCTCTCTAGATGTAGATAACTATTCATTACTGAACAATTGGAACTGGTTTGAATCACCTCATTATTGAAGTGAGCCATGTCCATCAGAATTGATCCTCCTATAGTCTTGTTGTTGCCATGTATATGATCTCCTAGTCTGCTCATTTCACTTAGCATCAATTCATGTAAGTCTATCCAGGTCTCTCTGAAATCATCCTGTTGGTCAATTCTCACAGAAAAATAATATTCCATAACATTCACATACCATAATTTTTCATACATTCTCCAATTAATGAGCATCCATTCAGTTTCCAATTTCTAGGTACTACAAAAAAGGTTGCCCCAAACATTTTTGCACATATGGGTCCCTTTCTCTCCTTTAAGATCTGTTTGGATATAAGCCCAGTAATAAAACTACTAGGGCAAAGGGAATGTACAGTTTCATAACTTTTTAAGCATAGTTCCAAATTGCTCTTCAGAATAGTTGGATTCATTCCCAGTTCCACCAACAATATATCAGTGGCCCACTTTTCTCACATCCCCTCCAACAATATAGCTAATCTGAGAAGTGTGTGGTGGTGTCTCATACTCGTCTTAATTTGCATTTCTCTGATCAATAATGATTTGGAGCACCTTTTCATATGACTAGAAATAGTTTCAATTTCTTCATCTGGAAATTGTCTGTTCATATCCTTTAACAATTTATTAATTGGAGAATGGCTTGATTTCTTATAAATTTGAGTCATTTTTCTATTTATTTTAGAAATGAGGCCTTTATCAAAACCTTTCAATGTAAAAATGTTTTCCCAGTTTGTTGCTTCCCTTCTAATCTTGTCTGCATTAGTTTGGTTTGTACAAAACTATTTTTTATTTTTTTATTTTGTTATTAATAATGATCTGTAGTTCTTCTTTGGTCATAAATTCCTGCCTACTCCACAAGTCTGAGAGGTAAAGTATCTTATGTTCTTCTAATTTATTTATAATATCATTTTTTATGTCTAGGTAATGAACTCATTTGACCTTATCTTGGTATATGGTGTTAGGTATTGGTCAATGCCTAGTTACTGCCATATTAGTATCCAATTTTCCCAGCAGTTTTTGTCAAATAGTGAATTCTTATCCCAAAAGCTGGGATCTTAGGGTTTGTCAAACATTAGATTGCTATAGTTATTGACTATTTTGTCCTGTGAACCTAACCTATTCCATTGATCAACTTGTCTATTTCTTAGCCAGTACCAAATGTTTTTGATGACTACTGCTTTATAATATAAATTTAGATCTGGTATAGCTAGGCCACTTTCATTTGATTTTTTTTTTCCAATTGGTGGCCTTGAAATTCTTGACCTTTTTTTCTTCCAGATGAATTTTGTTGTTATATTTTTAGGTCAGTAAAATAGTTTCTTGGGAGTTTGATTGGTAGAGCACTAAAGAAATAGATTCATTTAGATAGTATTGTCTTTTTTATTATATTCGCTTGACATATCCAAAAGCACCTGATATTTTTTCAATTGTTTAGGTCCAACTTTATTTGTGTGGAAAGTGTTTTGCTCATATAGTTCCTGACTTTCCCTTGGCAGAAAGATTCCCAAATATTTTATATTATTGAAAGTTATTTTAATTGGGATGTCTTTTTGTATCTCTTGCTGTTGGATTTTGTTAGTGATGTAGAAAAATGCTGATTTACATAGATTTATTTTGTATTTTTAGATTGATTCTCTGGAGTTCTCTAAGTATACCATCATATCATCTGCAAAGAATGATAATTTGATTTCCTTATTACCTATTTTAATTCCTTTAATCTATTTTTTTTCTTTTATTGCCAAAGCTAGCATTTCTAATACAATATTGAAGAGTAATGATGATAGTGGGGAACTTGTTTCACCCCTGATCTTATTGGGAATGGTTCTAATTTATGCCTATTACATATCATCATTATTGATGGTTTTATATAGATGCTACTGACTATTTTAAGAAAGAGTCCATTTATTCTTATATTCTCTAGTGTTTTTAATAGGAATGGGTGTTGGAATTTATCAAATGCTTTTTCTGTATCTATTGAAATAATCATTTTTTTTTGTTAATTTGGTCATTGATATAGTCAATGATGCTAATAGTTTTCCTAATATTGAACTAGCCCTGCATTCCTGGTATAAATCCTAGTTGGTCATGGTGTATTTTCCAGGGGATTATTTTATCTAATCTTTTGCTAATATTTTATTTAAGATTATTGTATCAATATTCATTTGGCAGATTGATCTATAATTTTCTTTCTCTGTTTTCCTCATACCTGATATAGATATCAGTACCATGTCTGTATCATAAAAAGAATTTGGTAGGACTCCTTCATTGTCTCTTTTTTCCAATAGTTTATATAGTATTGGAGTTAATTGTTCCTTAAATGTTTGGTAGAATTCACATATAAATCCATCTGGTCCTGGGGATTTTTTCTTAGGGAGTGGATTAGTAGCTTGTTTTATTTCTTTTTTCTAAAATGGGACTATTTAAGTAATTTATTTCCTCCTCTGTTAATCTGGGCAAACTATATTTTGAAGGTATTTATCCATTTCATTTAAGTTATCAAATTTGTTAATATAAAGTTGGGCAAAGTATCTCCTAATTTTTTCTCTAATTTCTTCTTCATTAGTGGAAAGTTCTCCCTTACCATTTGTAAGACTAATGATTTGATTTTCCTCTTTCCTTTTTCTAATCAAATTACCAAATCTTTATCTATTTTGTTGGTTTTTTCATAGAACCATCTCTTAGTTTTATTTATTAATTCAATAGATTATTTTTTACTTTCAATTTTATTAATCTCTTTTTTTTATTTTTAGAATTTCAAGCTTAGTATTTGATTGGGGGGTTAATTTGCTCTTTTTCTAGCTTTTTTTTTTTTTAATTGCAAGCCCAATTCCTGCAACTAAGCATCTAAAGATAGAAAATTTCCCCTTATTAACAGTTTGGCTGCTTCCCACAAATTTTGTTTTGTTGTCTCATTATTGTCATTCTCTTGGATGAAATTATTAATTGGATCTATGATTTGCTGTTGCACCCATTCATTATTTAAGCTGAGATTATTTAGCTTTCAATTACTTTTTGGTCTATTTTCCCCTTACATTTATTGAATGTAATTTTTATTGCATCATGATCTGGAAAAAATGCATTTATTATTTCTGCTTTTCTGCATTTGATTTTGAGATTTTTATTTCCTAATATATGGTCAATTTTTTGTATAGGTTCCATGAATTGCCGTGAAGAAAGTGTAGTCCTTTCTGGCTCCATTCAATTTTCTCCAAAGATCTATCATACCTAACTTTTCTAGTATTCTATTTACCTCTTTAACTTCTTTCTTATTTATTTTGTGCTTTGATTTATCTAGTTCTGAGAGAGCAAGGCTGAAATCTCCCACTATGCTGCCTATTTCTTCTGTCAGCTCTCTTAACTTCTTCTTTAGGAATTTCCATGCTATACTACTTAGTGCATGTATGTTTAATATTGATATTGCTTCATTATCTAAGGTACCCTTTAGCAAGATATAGTTTCCTTCCCTATCTCTTTTAATTAGATCAATTTTTCTTTTACTTGATCTGAGATCAGGATAACTACCCCTGTTTTTGTTTGTTTGTTTGCTTGTTTGTTTTTACTTTACCTGAAGCATATTAGATTTTGCTCCAGTCTTTTACCTTTACTCTATATGTATCACTATGCTTTAAATATGTTTCTTGTAAACAACATATTGTAGGATTCTGGCTTCTGCTTTATAGGAGAGTTCACCCCATTCACATTTACAGTTAAAACTATTAAATCTGTGTTTCTTGCTGTCTTATTATCCCCAAGTTATACTTTTCTCTTTCCTTTTCCCTTTTCCCTCCTCCCCAGTATTTAACTTATGAGTACCATTTGCCTCAAGCAGTCCTTCCCCTTTAGAATCCCACCCTTTTAGAGTCCCTCTCCCTTTCTTATACCTTTCCCCTACTATTTCTGTTTTTCCTTCTATTTATCCTACCCCTTCTCTTTTTGCCTCCTGCCCCTTTTCAATAAAGTGAGATAAGTTTCTCTGTAAATCAAATGTATTTTTTGAGATTTTACATATCTTGGAGTTCCAATTTTTTTTTTATATTGCTGGTTCTATTCATCTATATCCCTTCTCTCTTTTTGAACCAATATGAAATTTTTTTTATTACTTTGGTTAGTACAGTTTGAAATAAAGGATGGCTACTCCTATTTAATGATTATCTTTTGGGGGGGGTCATTTCCTTAAGTATGCTATTTTGTTCCTATAAATTCTTTGATATAACTTTATCCAGTTCCTTCAAGTATCTCTCCAGAGTTATCAGTGATCTCTTAATTGTTAAATCTAAAAGCCTTTTCTCAATCTTCTTGCAACTTGACCTTTCTATAGCAATACTACTGTCAATCACTGTTCTTGATGATCTTTCTCTTTGTTTTATGACACTTATCTTTCCTGGTTTTCTTCCTAGTATTCTATCTTTACAAAAAGCTTTTCCTAATCACACTTAATAAGTCCTCCTTTTTTTTTTTATTATCTTTAATTTATCTTGATAATATATTTTTGTATAATTATTTAATATGTGTCTACAACTAATAGAATGTGATCATGGTCAGAAAAGGGATTTTTATTTGTTTTTGCTCTTCTTTGTATGCCCAGAGCTTAGTAAATCATTGCACTTAATAAATGATTGTTAATTGAATGACTTGCTAATAAATATCAGTGTGACTTTGATAAAATTGTTACATCTCTCTGAGCCTTAGGTTACTCATACATAAAATTAGGAAACTAGACTAAATGCCCTCTAAATTCTCTTCCATTTCAAAATCTTATAATCTATCTTACTCAGTAATCATTTGAAGGAAATAGAATTAGACAAAAGAACACTAAAGTAGATTTAGAGGTAGAAGGGACATTAAAAAAAAACAGTTACAACTATTTTACACTATAGATAAAAAAAAAAAAATGAAGACCAATAGAGATAGTCATCTGTTTATGTTAGTAAATGTCAATCATAATTCATCCTCAGGTCTCCTAAATAAAAATCTAGTACTATATGATAGTTCTGTACTCAAGTTTCCATGGGACTACCATGTGGAAGAAAGGTCAAATTTATCCTTTGCTCAGGAACTCAGAGCACAAGAGAGCGAATAAAACAACAGAGAGAGATTTTGTTTTTATGGATGAAAATGTTTCCTAAGAATTAGAATTATTCCAAAGAAAAATTGGCTGATTTAGAAGAATTTGGGTTTTGTTACCTAGATGTTTTCAATCAGAAATTAGATGTGCTCTTGTCATTTGTGTTGTAGAGATACTTCCTGTTTAGATATATAATAGATCAGATGATCTCAAAGACCCCTTCATAAAATAAAAGAAAAATTTAAAAATTAAATCTTGGATATGGAAGGAAAAACTAGAACCAACATGTTTCCAGTTACCTGGGGGGGAATTGAGCTAAGGATAATAAAAAACTTAGTAACAATTAATGTTATATTAATTGGAATGTACTATATACCATCACTACTACTATTCAGTGTAAGAATGTTTTATTTTTTTTAATTATATGGATTCCCATCCCACTTTGTGAGAAATTCTTTGTAATAACATAAAACAATTAAGGATAATTAATAATACAATGAAATGTATATGACATTGCACATCTAATGAACAGATAACTATTTTTCTCATATCAGCACTATTTTAAAAATTAAAAGACAAAAAATTCTCATAACAATTATGAATAGTACAGTAAAAAATAATTGCCTAATGATTATATACAAAAATATGTCACATTCCACACTTTAAAACCATTACTTTTCTGTAAAGAAGTATATTCATCTTTTGTACTTTGAAATCAACACATCTTACATATATTATATTATGCAACAATAAGGTAGTATTTTCCTGTGAAGGGAAGTTATGATGAAAAAAAAGTGCTAAATGACCTTTATTTAGCAATTTGGAGGTAGGATAGTTACTTGTCTTTTACTTCTCATCTAACTCAAGGATTCATGAATATTACTACCACATGTAACTTGTGGCATTAAAAAATATTATAATATATCAAATCACACACACTGAGCAGGGAGGAACCTTAGAGGTTCTCCTAATATTCCTTCCAATGCAATTATTTCACTTGTTGTTCAGTCATTTCAACTGTATCTGGCTCTCCGTGATCCTGTATAGGACTTTCTTGGCAATGATACCAGAGTAAACTGTCATTTTTTTCTTCACATAATTTTACAGATGAGTAAAACAGGGTTATGCAATATGCCCAGAGTCAAACAGCAAGTGTCTGAGGTCATATTTCAACTCAGCAAGATGAATCTTGCTAACTCTAAGCCTAACATTCCATCCACTATACCACTTAGTTGCTTGAATTTCTGTTAGAAAGGAATAAACATTAGAAAAATTGACCAAATAGGTGAAATATGTGCATGAGGACATATTGAGAAAATTGTACTTTACTGTTTCTGAGTTCATTGTACAGTAGAAATCCAGAATTTTAGTGGGCTGAGTGAAGAGATGCTATTCTACTGAGAATTTATACTATACTATATATACCATAATTAATCAAGATACTTTCTCTTCATGACATAGTCATACCTCTTAAACAACTTAGAAGAGTAATTTAGCACAGAGGAAGTTGCTGAGTATACGAGATTATCTTCAAACATGTTATCTAGGCAGAGGTCTTATGAAGAGTTGATATTTTTTCTAGTAATCAAGTTACAAAATAGTATGTGATATTGAAAAAAATAAAACTGCTAAACTAATTAGTTCATTTAAAAATTTGTCTACTTCACTTGCAACAGCATAATTTAGGTTAAAAAATTGTTGAGCTGACTGCTGTTCCCTCAAATAAAATCATTATAGTTAGCCACTGATCTTCTCGATATTCCAAAAAAAAAAAAAAAAAAATTAAGAGACATTTCTATCTCTTCTATCAATATTGTAGCCTTTAGGCAGGATAGGCCATGAAAACCTATTTATGTCAATATTCATCAAGAGTTAAACAATGCAACTTCCAAAAACTTAGAAAAGTAGAAAACTCTTCCACAATTCCCTTTAAGAAAGTATAGTTTGAGTTCTTTTATGTCCACAAGGCTTCTTGAAGACAATATTTTAGATCCATCTCTGACAGAAAAAAAAAATGGGGGGAGGCAATATATGGTTTGTATACAAAGCAAAATTACAATAATGCCTTTGACTTAAATCTGACTTACAGAAATCAGTTACAGAAAACTTTTAAATATATATGTGTGAATTCTTTAAAATAATTTGTTTTTGAATCAACTCTAGAAAATGTTTTTGCAATATGTAAAACTTAGCAACAGAAGTTCCATTGACTTCAGAAAATATTTATTAAATTCCCGGTAGGGAAAAACTCTCCATTAAGTTTGACACCTAGTAATGTATAAAGATAAAGAATTTGCCTTCAAGAAATTTATGGCTAACAGAGGAGATAGTATATCCTCATTTAATTATGTAATATAAAATAAAACTTGATGAGTACATAAGAGAAGCTAAACAAAGTGCTATGATATTTTTAGGAAGATGTAATCATTTTTTTTTTACACCTGAAGGATCATGAGAGTCTATGTGGAGGAGGTGATACATGTTTTAGATTTTAAAAAATCAGTAATATTTTGATTTCTGGCCAGGAAGAATGAGAAATCCATGAATAGGGAATGCCATGGAAGTCAGAATCTCATCTCAATGACATATATTCATATCTAACAAATAAAGAGATATAACAACATCATATAATAATACTATTCCAACATTAGTAATAAATTGACAAAGGGAACAAATAAATAATCCAGAAATAAATATTTTTGAAACCTGAAAATACATATTTGTTCCAAATTATGAAGTCTTGAATGCCAATATAAGTTTTACTTTATCCAGTACATAACTGAGAATCATTGAAAAGTTTTGAGTGATAAATTGATTAGATAAACATTAAAATACTGTTATGGAAACTCGGTGAAGGATGGAATTAGAGGAGTTGAAGTTTGAACTAATCTTGCCAAAAGTAAAAACTCTGCTAAACACGATCACCCAATTCTCCTATTGTAACCTATTCAATAATAGTTTAATTTTATTCATTTTGCAATGATTACACTGCACAGACAACAACAAGCACAACAAAACTTGAATTGTTCACAGCATAACAGGAACTGGATCTAAGTGGGAAAAAAAATTCTCAGAAGCACTCCATGTGACTTTTGTCACCAAAACTATATTCTTTAATTGTCCTGTCCGGCAGGACATCAACAGTGGGTCATCGAGTGGAGCCGGGGCCGAGGAGGAGCAAAGGCTCTGTAAGACAACAGTCTGTAAAGCACACGTGCTTGGGAACAGGATCGGAGAGACAGAGAGGCAACTCAAGATTTAAGATGGTGAATGTCTCTGTTTAATGAATAAAGAGGGTTTAATTAAATATGATTTCTGAGTGGGGGGTTACAATGAGAAGAATGTCGGACCATAGGTGTGGCAGAAATCCTGTTATCTAGATCTTGGGCGGAGATGACCGATTTCTTGGGACACACATTATCTAATCTCAGGAATTTAGGGTGTTTGCTACTCTTTTTAGCTCTTTGTCTCCTGCCTCCAAGGACATGGTCTCTGGCAGTGTTCAAGGACATGGTCTCTGGCATTTAATCACCAAGAAATACAACAAGGACCCAAAAAACTAAAGCCTATGTACTTAAAAACTTGAATAAATTAAAAGCACAGAGTGAATAATTTTTACCTTCTTTTTTAGTTCTTCTCACATTATACATCCTATTTCTTAGAATTGAGAGGGAGTTTGAAAATGAAGCATAGAAAAGTGACAACTGACATTTGCATTCACTTCTCAACTTTTTGCAAGAAAATTCCTTTCATCACGTTCCTTCATTTTCTCAAGTGAAATTTTTCTCCAAGGTCATCAAGGATCTCATAATTGGCAGACTCAATGTTCTTTTCTTAGTCCTCATTCTTTTCGACCTCAACAGCATTTGACACTAATGACCACTCTCTCCTGCATACTTCCTGTTCCGTGGATTTTTGTAACACTACACTTTTTTATTTCTCTTCCTGCTTGTTACACTAATTTTTCTAAGGCTGCTTTGCAAAATCATCATTCCTGTTCTTCCACCATTGCAGAGGTATGTCCCAATCTTCTATCTATATTTTCCTCGTCTATTTCTACTCTTTCTCAATGATTTTATCAACTCTCATGTTTTCAACTGTCTATCAGCTTTATGCAAAAGATTCCCAGATTTGCATGTTCAGTCTTTATCTCTCTACTGAATATTATTCTAAATAATAATAATTACAGTTAACTAACATTTACACAGGACTTATTATATGCCAGGTATTATGCTAAGTACTTTACAACTATTATGTCATTGATCTTCACAACAACCCTGTGAAGCAGGTGCTTTAATTTTTCTCATTTTACAGATGCTGAAACTGAGATGAAATAAATAACTTTTCTGGTATTACACAAGAAGTAAATGGCTGGGGCTTTATTTGAACTCAGGTGTTCCTAACTTCAAGTTTGGTACTTTATCCATTATAGCTTTCCTGTTGGATCTTTTCACCAAAGACGTCCTTTAAGTACTTCAAATTCAACATATCTCAAATTTAATGAATTTCTTTTGTAGAGGCTGATAGGCTGGATATAGTAAGAGGCCTAATGTCTGTAACATGAGTTTAAATCATGCCTCAAATACTGACTGTCAGACTCTGGGAAAAGCATTTGCCATCTCTAAGTCTCAATTCCTCATCTCTAAAATGGAGAAAATAATAGTGCTTCTCTCAGCATTCCAATTTTTGGAAGAATTGTGTTGCATCACCATAAAATCTTGGTACTAGATAAATTATTCAGTTCTTCAAAACTGGGAGGGCTTCTCTTGTATTTCAGTTTTTATAGTTGAATCCTTAACTCCCTGGTACCTCATAAATGGTAAGTGCATGTTAGTATGATGTTTCTTTATATTCATATTTGGTCTTACATTCTCACTGATACTCTATGGATTATTATGGGCACTGTTATAAGTGCTTGTTTGTCCAACTCATACCTATTGTCTACTGTTCTTGACTCCCAATAATTGTCCTATTGAGTTTTTGGTTTCTGGCTATTTCTAGTGTTACATGTGTCACAACTCTTCCTGCAAAATGCTCTGGGATCACATTGACTAAATTTGTTCTTGGGAGTCTCAATCCTGAGAATTAGTTTGTCTATTGGGTTTGTCGTTCCTTTTAGGGATTCTTAATCTTTGTCTCCCCCTTCCCCCCCCCAAAAAAAAAGTCTGAGGTATATCTCTTGTATAAGTTTTCCCAAAAAGAGTGCAACTAGGTGCTCCCTCTATATAATTACACAGTGAATAATTATTAATTACCATACCCAGTAAGTGACATTTTCTACCCTCCAACTATGCCATGATTTTTATCCCTTAGCTAAAGGAAAAAGTCCTTTTCCTTCTTCAATTTTACATCATTGACAAGATCTATTTCCTCCTTGTACCCAATGTCCAATTTTTCAAATTAGCACTCAATCTCTGGAGAATTTTAATTCTTAGTGATGTGGTTCTAGTGGTGTGAGAATTGGAGTGGGGAATCTCTTCTGGACAACGCAGGTTTAATATGAAAGAATTTGCAAAACTGAAAGTCTGAGGCAAAAGGTAATTTCATTGGCACTGAGAAGTCAGCTTAGCTAGGAAGACAGACTCCTCAGTGGCAAGGTCCTGTCACAGAAATAACAAAGAGTAACACTGAGAAGAGGATATCTTCACAGTGGGCAGGAGTTCTGGCAGGCAGTCTTGCCCAGAAGAGAACTCCATTGGCAAAGCAAATTCCTATTTTGGACTTCTACAGAGATTCTGAGTTTAGAATTGTCTTATTAGCTGTCTGAAACTAGGGCTTCCATTCAAAATTGAATGAGAATCCCTCAATGTCATCAATGCCCCCAGGCCTCGATGTCCAGTTGAAAAGAAAGTACTTATCTTGGAGTTTCAAGCCACTGAATAGTAATATCAGGCCCAGATCTCCAACTGAATGAGGCCACTTAAGAGAGCTTTGTGTGGGTGAGGTATGTTTTTCCCAGGGGAGACACAGTTCCAGGGTTCGCCCCAGTCATTTTTTAATCTTTAAATTTATATAATCCCCATGACTAAAAGTCTCCTTTTCTAGAATTGTTTGTTTCTGATATTTGGTCAGAAGAGAAAACAATAATAATTAGTCAGACAAGTTCTAGAAATAAAGAAACTTCTTTCTTAAGCTTACAATATTTGATTCATTTGATGTCTAGCAGCAATATAATGGGAGGGAGACAGGTAGTTATTGAGATTCCAGGCACTGTGCTAAAAATTTCAAAATATTATTTGATTTGATTCTTGTCACAACCTTGTGAAGTGAGTGTTTTTATTATCTCTGTTTTATAGTTGTGAAAATTGATCCAGACAAGTTTAAATTACATGACTACTGAATGTTTGAAAGAGAATTAGAACTGAGGTCTTCCTGAATCCAGACCCATAACTATATACACTTATACTGTGCAGCCTAACTGCCTCATGTTTCAATAGCATCCACATGACTCCAAGCTTTAACGTTAAGGGAATTTATTTTAGATTTAAAAAAAAAAAAAAAGTACTGAATTCACAATAGTTCTAAGCTCCTACTTGGGCAAATTTGTAAAATTTTGACAAAGGTTGTATTTTTCCATTTAAAATCAGACTATGGAAATATTTAGGGAACAAAACAGCAGTTTATATTACATAGTCTTTGGATAATTGGAATGTCATTTGAAAGTGGAGAACAGATCTTATCATGATTTCCTCCTGTTTTAGTTATGATTACATTTAGGACATTAGACCTGGGCTTTCTCTTCTAAGAAAACTGTAGTGTCTTTCCTTTCTTTGTTCCACTGCACACTTACTTTCCTCCTTTCACTGGTTGCTCAGGGGATATAAACTCTGGGCTCATCTTTCTATGAGCACTCCTTCAATACCCTCAGAATCTCTGTCTCTGAGTAGGTCCTTTTCTTTATGAAAATCACTTAGAATATGACCTTATTTAGCTTTCATTGACTAAAGAATGTATATAAACCCTGATCACATTCAGTTTTAAATAATTGATTCAATTAATGCATTCTTATCTAAAACTTTAATTACTCAAGATTGTAGAACAACCAATAGAGAAACCCCACCCCTTATATACTCTCTTGTTTTAATATGTATTGTCCTAAGCAAATCTAATTGGGTATGTTTTACAGATTGCATACTTTCAAATCCCAGATAGCTCTTTAAATATTTACATTATTATTCATTTTGAATGCCATCCCTAGTTCTTGGAATGAAAAAGTTAGGTGAAAATCTGCATTACATAGTTCAAAATCAAATCTAGCAATTAACATTCTTCCATATTCAAAAGATTTATGTTCTTGCTTTAATGGAAAAAAAAATTCTTCAGTATCAGTTCTGAAATAGTTTTTTCTTTTTTTCTGAGCTGAGGAGAAATCCAATTTCCAGGATCGTTAGGGTGTTAAGACTCCCTTGGAAAGCAACCAGTCCATATGCCCTAAAGATAGTTATAGTCATGTAATGTTTATAATGGTAAGCTATATAAACTGACCAAATTCTTGTCCAAATAGCTAAAGTTAAACTAAGCATTGTTATCAATACAATAATTATATGATGCTGATACAAAGAAAAAATAATTGTGAGAGCATGTGACAATTAAAGTGTGTATCAATAAACACAAGTAATTACATATAACTTGAAGATTGCCTTGGTAAGCCTAGATGTTACCATCAGGAGACATATAACTGTTTCCCCAATTTCACTTGTTACATCAAAAATTAATCTAGTCAGATACATCTTCCTTTTCTATGATATACTCATATCTTTATTCTGAAATTAACTGATAGTAGACTGGTAATGATGCTAATTAAAACTGTAGTTTTTCTGCTTTCCAAATCCAGAGTCCCCTGCTTAAGAATGCTGTTAATTCTTGGGATACAGTACATATTGTTGCTTACTCTGAAATATCTGATTCTGAGACACTCTTGGGGTCAAGTAAATTATCTGATGGGCAGTGATGGAGGGTCTTTGATTTGAATCCGATAAGATTAATGTTTCTTTGTTTTTTAAATCTACTTAACTCTGTATTAGGGCATAACTTTACATTTTGCCTGCATATTTGGTTATATGTCTATAATATATTATATTGACTGGCTTGAGATTATTTTTCTTTTCCTGTGTTTCCCAGGAAGTTTGTGAAATAAACAATGTATATGCCTTCTTGGAACTTCATAGAAAGATTCTAAATTGGAGTCACCTGTCCAAAATATACCCAGACCAATTTGTCATTAGGTAAATAAAAACTTTTTAAAACAAATATGATAATATGTTAGGAAGGAAGAAGGTAGAAGATAGAAATATAGGAGAAGAAATATAGGAGAAGGAGAAATATAAGAGAATTGAAAAAAATAAGACAATATAGGAGGAAGGCAGAAAAAGAGGCTGGGGAATCTACTCAGAAGGGCATCATCGCGTGTAATAGAAGTGCCTTACTCCATTTTTTGGAGCAAATGTAGAACTATTTTGCAACTGTTTCTAGTCTGTTAATCATATATCAAAACATTTGACTATTTATTAGGTATGTAGTTAAAACTGAGGTGCCTTTCAAAGGCATTAACTGGCTAAAGTGAATTCTGCTGTCTTGCCTTGAGTGTTCAAGTATGCCAGTAAAAGACAATCCCTTATATCCTACTAAGACTGACATGAATTGGAAAGCAGATGTTCCTAATATTTCTATCATCTCAATTGTGTCCATTCCTTTTTGCTTTAGGAAGAAAATGGCAATTACCATGAACTTACGACTTCCAAAAGGGCAGAAGAAGCCACTATAATTGAGGGATCTGGGTACCATGACAGGATCTCCATAAACTAGATGGAACTAGATGGTGAAGAGTGAAGTTCAAGAGAATTGTCTAGCACAATTCAGACTGACATACTTATTGTACATGCCACATTTATAAGTTAACATGGTAAGTAAATATAATTTAGAAATTTATACCAAACCCACTCTCCCAGTTTTGAGGTAATATGAGAATATGTTTCTAGAAAATTGTGAGAGATACTTTATGACTTCTATTCTTGATATATATATATATATATATATATATATATATATATACACACACACACATATATATATACATATACATATACATACACACATATATTTCCTTCAGTAAAAACCATTTTTTTTTTCCTATTAGTTAAAGGAACCTTGATTACCTATCACTAGCTCTTAGTGGAGGAAATACAATAAAATAAAATAATGGTTTGAGCCAATGTATTAGTGAGTTAACTCAGTTCTCCAGAAATACCACAAAAGCTCTGAAGGAATAATATGCTTGGGGTAAATGTATATGTTGACTTTTATAGAAGTTTTTTCTAATGAAGGTCTGCATTCTATAATCTCATTATGTTAATGGTGGAGGGAGGATTAAATAATTTGATCAGGGCATGCACTAATGACACCTATTTTATTAAAATCTAAATTGGAATTATAACAATATACCATTTAATAACATAGCATAATATAGTTTGTCACATCTATGATATATTAATTTATTATGTATTACTTTTTTATAATGTCATATACCACCCTAATGCACCATTATGGCAGGAATCATATATTATTTTAGGTTTGTACATTCCAAAGCACATAGTATAGAGCATAGTATAGAATTCCATACATTCAAATTAAATTTTAAAATATTTCTTTAACTTTTCTAATTTTATTTTTTAAGGATCAAGAAAAATTACTGGAAAAAAATTTAAAGTACTAGAGAAATTCAAGATTGTGGTCTAAACATTTATACTATATCACCCTCCTCTATTGCATCTGCTGTTGTGCCTTATTTTAATTCCACAAAACAAGATTGGCCTCCCAGGATAAGGTCATCACTTCTTAACATACCACTATGCTGCCAACTCAAGCTTTGATTGACAATACTTCCCTCAACATCCTGTCCTCTCTGATTGAAAGTCTGGAGGATGAAATGTCAAACTCCTTTCAAGGCTTTCCTTCATAGAGAGCAGAAACTGGATTCTCAGTTCATCCCAAGTTGCATCTGCTATTTTGCCCAGTTTTAACTCCATGGAAATAGGATGCCACTGTGCAAGTTAACTCCTGATCTCACCACTATTTTCTTGCCTCCTTTAGTGTGTTGTCTCTTCCTTTAGTCTGTAAGTTTCTTGAGGGCAGGAACTTTCTTTTTATTAATTATATACCCAGCAATTGTCACAATGCTTAGCTCATAGTACGTGCTTAATGTTTATTGGACAGTATGGCATTTAGATCTTATACCTCTGCCAGATCCTTCTCTACCAACTGACTTAGATGTCATGAGTATCTCTTATGCAAAACTTGAAATTTATGTTTTTTCATAACAGAAATACCAACATATCAACAAAGATTCATCTGGGAATATATATTTCAGTCTAGGATGGGAAAATCTTTGATATCTAGAAGTCCAATATATGAGAATAATTTAATTGTTATTTGTTCTATTCAAAATTATAGTTATGTCAATAAGAAAATAGTAGTTTTCATTTTCTTTGAAATCAATAACAACTGCATATACATTTTATGACACATAAAACAATCAAGAAGTATGCAGCAGATATAACTTCTTGAATCCAATGGGAATGTGGATTTCATTTTAGTGCTTGTCTCAACATTACAAAAGGAAATCAATGATTTGAGGAAAAAAATAGGTAGGGTAAATAACAATAATAATTGTGATTATTTTTGTCTTTTAATAATTTTGTAGAGGACAATAAAACCAAAACAAAATGAAAAGCCTATCTTCATTTTTTTTTAATATTTAAAGCTTTTATTTTTAAAAAAAGCATATGCACAGAGTCCAACATTCATCCCTGCAAAACCTTGTGTTTCATTTTTTTTTCCTTCCCTTCCTTAATCCCCCTCCCTTAGATGGCAAGCAATACAATATGCATTCAATATGTACAATTCATCTATATATATTTCCACAATTATAATGATGCACAAGAAAAATCAAATCAAAAAGGAAAAAAAATAGAAAGAAAACAAAAAGCAAGCAACAGCAAAAAGGTGAAAACACTATGTTGTGAACAACACTCAGGTCTTAAAATCTTCTCTCAGGATGCAGATGGCTGTGTTCATCACAAGACCATTAGAACTGGCCTGAATCACCTTGCTGTTGAAAAGAGCTATATCCATCCAGAATTGATCATTGCATAATTCTGTTGTTGTTATAATGTTCTCTTGATTCTACTCATTTCACTTAGCATTATTTCATGTAAGTCGCTTCAGACCTTTCTGAAGTCATCCTACTGATTATTTCTTAAAGAGCAATAATGTTTCATACTATTCGTGTACCATAACTTATTCAGCCATTCTCCAACTGATGGGCATGTACTAAAGTGTCAGTTCCTTGTCACTACAAAAAGGGCTGCTAAGCATATTTTTGGATGTGTGGGGCCTTTTTTTTCCTTTTTGACGATTTCTTTGGGATACAGACCCAGTAAAGATATTAAACGACCAAAGGGCATGCACAGTGTGATAGTTCTTTGGGCATAGATCTATATTGCTCTCCAGACTAGTTTGGATGAGTTCATAACACCATCCACAGTGTATCAGTATTCTAATTTTCCCAAATCCCCTCCAACATTCATCATTATTTTTGCCCATCATCTTAGCCAATCTGAGAGGTATATACTGGTACATTCGCATTTTTCTGATCAAAAGTGATTTAGGCATTTTTTTCATAGGACTAGAAATGATTTTAATTTCTTTATCTGAAAATTGTCTGTTTATGTCCTCTGACCATTTAATCAATTAGAGAATGGCTTGAATTCTTTTAAATGTGATTCAATTCTCTATATATGTTTGAAAAGTCAGAAGTCTTGGATGTAATAATTTTTTCCCAGTTTACTACAACCCTTCTAATCTTGGCTGCATTGGTTTTGTTTGTACAAAACCTTTTTAACTTAGTGTAATTAAAATTATCCATTTTGCATTCCATAATGTACTCTAATTCTTTGCCCAAAAATTCTTTTCTTTTCCATAGATCTGAAAGATAGACTATCAAAGGACAGTTTTTTTTTTTTAATTTGCTTATAGTATCACTTTTTTTTGTCTAAATCATGAATCCATTTTTATCTTACTTTAGAGTGTTAGGTGTGGGGTCAATGCCTACTTTTTGCTATACTAATTTTCAATTTTCCCAGGAACTTTTGTTCTAGCTTTTAATCCAGTCTGCTATCTGATTCCTTTTTATGGGAGAGTACATCCCACTACCATTCACAATTAAAATGACTAATTTTCTATTTCTTGCCATCTTTTTCACTCCAAATTATGCTTTTCTCTTTCCTTTACTTCTTTCCCTCTCTCTCTGTATTTTGCTTCTGACCACCACATTCCTCAAACAGCCCTCTATTTTCCTTATGCATTTCCCCTACTATTTCTGTTTTTCCTTCTTTTAACCTCCTCATTTCCTTTACCTTTTCCCTTCCCACTTCTCTATAAGGTGAGTCAAGTTTCTCTGTAAAACCAAATATGTCTAATATTTTCTCTTTGAGCCAAATTTGATGAGAGTAAGAGTCACATAATGCTGATCCCTTTCCCTTCTTTCCCTCAATTATAATAGATATAATAGATCTTCTTTGCCACTTCGTGAGATGTAATTTCCCTTATTTTACCTCCATTTTACTCTTTTTCTAGCATAATGCCTTTTCTATGTTGTTTCTTTTTTGTATTATCACAGAAAATCAAATTATACTTGCATTCTCTAAGTATACCCATAACAGAAATATAGTTCTCAAGAGTTCTTTCCTTTTTACTTTTTATGCTTCTCTTGAGTTCTGTATTTGGAGGTCAAAGTTTTTGTTCAGCTGCAATTTTGATCAGAAATAAATGATATTCACTTATATCATTAGATATCCATTTTCTTCCCTGAAAGATAATTTTCAATTGAGCTGGATAGTTTATTCTTAGCTGTGTTCCAAGTTGTTTTGCCTTTCAAGAATATCAAATCCAGGCCTTTTGTTCCTTTAAAGTGGAAGCTGCTATGTCCTGGGTAATCCTGAGTGTAGCTCCTTTATATGTAAATTGTTTCTTTCTGGCTGCTTGCAATATTTTTCCCTTGATTGATAATTGTGAAATTTAGCTATGACATTCTTCAGAGTTTTCTTTTTGGAATCTCTTTCAGGAGGTGATCTGTGGATTCTTTCAATGGCTATTTTATCTTTTGATTCTAGGACACCAAGGCAGTTTTCCTTGATGATTTCCTGAAAGATAATGTCTAGGCTCTTTTGTTTTCATCATGCTTTTCAGAAATTTCAATAATCTTTAGAGTAACTCTCCTAGATCTATTTTCCAGGTCAGTTGTTTGCCCAAGTAGGTATTTTACATTTTCTTCTTCTTCTTTTTTTTTGGTTTTGCTTGACTGATCCTGATGTCTCATTGAGTCATTCATTTCCATTTGTTCAATTCTAATTTTTAGTGAATTATTTTCTTCAATTACCTTTTGAGTTATCCTTGTATTTGCTCAGCTGAATTTTAACCTAGTTGTTTTGTTCCATGGATTTTTTTTTCCCATTTCACAAATGCTATTTTTTACAGAGTTGTTTTCTTTTTCCATTTTGCCAAATATATATTTTAAGGAGTTATATACTTTTTCCATTTCACTAATGTAATGTTGTAGTTGGTTTTCTGAAGGTCTTGGAGCAGCCTTTGTTTCAGTAAAGTAATCAACACAAGAATAGCCATAGTCCAAATTCTTTATTATCTCCTTCAAGATAATTGCCTGGGACTTGACTAGCTTTCTTGAGGTCCTCCGGAATGTGTTTTGGTTTCTGTGGGGGAGGCAGGAGGACCACCATGACGGTCTCTGTCTTGAAGTATCTCTCAGTCTGAGGCTCTGTGCTCCAGCCTCCAGTCACTACAAAGGTGGGAGGTAGAATACATCTGTCTGGCTGAGTTTGTCCCAGCATATATGCTCTATTTTAATTACTGAACATGTACTGAACTAGAGAACTATTAGTCACCATGCTAAACTAGATAACTATTGTAATTCTACTGACTTAACACCTTGTAAGAATCCTTGTGTCAGAGTTCTGGCCCATAACACACTAATTCTATTTTATAAGAAGTTTTCTTTAGATAATTTATGTGTTTCCTTTTTCAAACCCTCCTGTAAAGTTCTCTTTTCCTTTCTCCATTTTTCTTTTAACTCTTTTTTAAGAGCCTTTTTGAATTCTTCCCAGGAAGCCTTGTAATATAGGGAACTATTTATATCACCTTTTAAGGCTTCATCTTGAGACAATCTGCTATTAGTGTTCTCAGAGTTTGAAATCTATACTTTTCTTTCTCCATAAGAACTATTTATGGCCAGAATATTTTTGCTTTTTTGCTTATTAAAAAAAAAAAAAAAAAAAAAAAAAGGTTGAGGTATTTTTTTTTAGGATAAAAGGGAGATCATCCAAGCTTTCTCTACAGGAGACAGTGTCTATGCTGGATCTATGATGACTAACTTTAGGGAGCTGGGTGGGTGTGGCCTGGTGCCATGAAGATTCTGGAGTTTAGGTGCTCAATTTTTGCCTTTTGTATTTGTGTTGGATGTCTTACAGCTAATCTGCTGATCTACTGGCTTACAACCAGGACAGAGTACCCAATACTGCTGTAGATAACTCCTGGTAGATTATTCAGCATGTGAAGCCCATGCCACCCTGAGTCTATGCACCACCTACACTTGATTTTTTGCACCACTGCCTGTGTGTGGCCCACCTGCACTTAGCCTGCTTTTCTCCATTACCAACTAAATCAGATCTTTTCTGGAGATCTTTCAAATTATCTTTTGCTGGAAATTTGTTACACTCCAAATATTTGTGAGTTCTGTCCCTCCAAAAACCAGTTCAGAGGCTGGATTTGCTGTTAATTTGAGGGATATGGGGAGAACTCAGAAAATGACATGTCTCCTTTATGCCATCTTGGTTCTACCTCCTATCTATGATAATTTTAAATGGAATTTCTCTTTTTATCTCTTGCTGCTGGGCTTTGCTAATAACATATAGAAATGCTGATGAGTTATGTGGATTTATTTTGTATCCTGCAACTTTGATAAATGGTTCTAGAATTTTTTTAGTTGATTTTCTAGGATTCCATAAGTATACCATCATATCATTTGTAAAGAGTGATAATTGGTTTTCTTATTATCTACTCTACATCCTTTTGTTTCTTTTTCTTCTCTTATTGCTAAAGTTAACATTTCTAATACAATATTGAATAATAATCATCATAATGGGCAACTTAGTTTCAAATGTGATGTTTTGGGCATGGCTCTATTTTATCCCCATCACATACTTTGCTTGCTGAGGATTTTAAATACATGCTACTAATCATTTTAAAGAAAACTCTATTTATTTCTATACTCGCTAGTGTTTTTACTAGGAATTGGTATTGGATTTTATCAAATGATTTTTCTGCATCTACTGAGATTATCATATGACTTCTTGGTCAGGTTATTGATGTAGTCAATTATGGCAATAGTTTTCCTAATACTGAATCAGACTTGCATTCCTGGTATAAATCCTACTTAGTCAAGATATATTATCCTGGCGATAACTTGCTATAATCTCTTTGCTAATATTTTATTTAAGATTTGTGCATAAATACTCATTAGGAAAATTGGTCTAGAATTTCTTTCTGGGTTTTGACCTTATCTGATTTAGGCATTAGTACCAAATAGCATGCATAACATTATAGTTAATTGTTCTTTTAATATTTGGTAGAATTCACTTATAAATCCATCTGGCCCTGGGGATTTTTGATTCAGGAGTGGATTAATAGCTTATTCAATTTCTTTTTCTAAAATGGGAATACTTAAGTGATTTATTTCCTCCTCTGTTAATTTGGGCACTCCATATTTTTGTAGGTATTAAATCATTTTACTTACATTATCAGATTTATTTACATACATTTGAACAAAGTAGCTCTAAATTATTGCTTAAATTTCCTCTCCATTGGTAGAAAATTCACCCTTTTCATTTTTGACTAGCAATTTGATTTTCTTCTTACCTTTATTTAACCAAATTAACTAAAGGTTTATCTATTTTTTTGTTTTTTTGAAAAGTCTATCCTTTTGAAGAAAAGATACCTTTGGTTATCTAAAAAAGAGCACTCCTGTTTTCCTAGCTCTGATATACTTGTCCAGGAGAATATAATTCCCTCTCAGATCAGCCAACATTCTTTGCTTTTTCATGTCCCAGTCCATCTGAACTAGCTTTTAACATTATCTCTCCTTTGCCCCACATCTCAGTTTAACTAAGTGAAAAATTTAGAGAGCTATATATAAGTAGTTACCTATGGAACTCAAAAAGCCAGAGTATATAAATCTCATTTTAGTGAAAACATAACATCTTTACTCAGATCATATAGATCCCTACTAGAAATATATTTCTCACATCACAAGTTCATCCCAAACCCATTTTCTCTCTGAGTTACTTGGAAAGTATTCTTTCAGGAGGTCTGACAGGAGTGTTATCTTTTTTTCCTCTAACTTTCCTATAAGGTATACAAATTTAGATTAATTTCATTTCACCATGAATTTTCAACTAGATAAGCCTGTAGGATACTTCAGAGTACAGAAAATTAATGGAGTTGGGAAGGAGGCAAATGAATAGGCATTTTAAAAAGTAGCTATTGTATGTCAGGCACTGAACTAAGCACTTTAGAAATATCTACATTGTATTATTAAGGAAACTGAGACAGAAAGAGATTAAATTATTTTTTCAGAATTGCAAATCTAGTAAATATCCAAGGCTGAGTTTGAACTCAATTCTTCCTGAATCCTGGTTAAACAATCTCTTCAATTTGCTACCTAGTTGTCTCTAAGAAACATATATTCGGAATTGCGTTTTCACCTCAGAACTAACTGGAATAGCATATGAGACTACTGATTTCCTCTTATATTTTCTCTAGGTATACGTCAGTAAATATTTATAGCTTTATAGTCCCTTATGTATATAATGTCCAATATCTTCAATTTGTAGCCAAGTACTGATCTTCTAATTCTTCAAGATAAACAAAAATCCATATTCTTACATTTAATTACTTCCAAGGGTACTTCTATTTTGTTTTCCAAATGTCTTCCTTACTAGTTGAAGAAATTACTCATTAGCATGAAAATATAAAATAATAACAAAGTTCCTTTTTTTCTTTTCAAGGAGGTAGTATTATAATTTTTCTCCTGTGTTTTCTATCTTTGTCTTCTACTAGATTGAAGGAATGTTTTTATATTTTATTATGCCTCATGGCAATAATCAACCATGGCATCAAAGTAAGTTCTACAGCTTTTTGGAGTGTGAACCAGATTTCATTTTAATTAATTTTTAAAAAATATTTCCTTCAATATTTCAAAAGGTCAGTGAAAATAATACTAGTATTTGGCCCACTAAAGCAAATCATTACAGATTACTGATACCGTGCCACATTTCATTAAGTGACCATCATTAGTTTTCTGGGGGTAAAAAGAATTTCAACATCTCATGGTCAACTTTCTGGTGTTGAATTTCTCCTAACTTAATCAAACTGATCCTATGATTAACTGATCTAGAGCCAGGTCATAATACCATCTGTGACATATTGGTAGGACTTTTCAAAGATTCAATATCATTAATATAGTATTCAAGAATCCACAATCACCTCCATACCACAGAGCAGATTCAAAGAGATAATAGGGCTTTACTGATATATAATTTTTTTTTAAATATCTTGCATTGCCCCTACCTACATAGTCAATAGATCAATCAAATAATTTGTTCTACATAATAACCTATAATTTGTTTCCCCCTAACTGAATTGATTCAGTGGTGTTGGTAAAGTTTCAATGTCAGAGTTATCTGATTAATTAGGGAATATAATCATTTGGAATTGCAGTATTTTTTTTTTCTCTTTCTTAAGTGTGCCAAATATATTAGGGGAAAACTGAATGACAGAATTCTTTATGTTTGCAAATATTCATATAGATAGCACTCTGTTCATGAAATATGTGTACATCATAATTTTATATTTAATACAATACACCAAATAAATAACAAGAGCTCTCCCACTCTTTAAAATGAAGAAACTGAAACAGATTAAGTAACTGTTTAAAAAACAGAACTAGTAAGTAATGAAGTCAAAACTATAATTTGTACCTTACAATTCCAAATCTAGGTATCATGTTTTTAACTCTAAGCTGTCTCCATAGTGTATATATTGTCATATTATTCAGTATTTGGAACAGAGAGGGCCTTGCATATAAAGGGTATATAATAAAAAATTAGTACATCAATAAGCAATCATGGGATATGTTAGAGTAACAGGAATAGCCAAGTGAAATATCAATTTGAAGTTCATTTTCACCAAATATTAGAAATAGAGACCTATACAAGGAAAATAGTCCAGTTTCCAAGTCCACTTTGTGACAAATTGCTCCTGACATATCACAAGAACATTATTCTGTGAGGGGAAAAATATATATATAAATATATATGTGTGTGTGTGTGTGTGTGTGTGTGTGTGTGTGTGTACACACACATACAAGACTATGGAATCTTTTCATCTTAGAAGCAAATAACATTTGAACTCTCTCTTTTACAAT
Organism: Antechinus flavipes; assembly: GCF_016432865.1. Lineage (NCBI taxonomy): Eukaryota > Metazoa > Chordata > Mammalia > Dasyuromorphia > Dasyuridae > Antechinus > Antechinus flavipes. The sequence continues at coordinate 525,212,704 of NC_067398.1, read as the reverse complement.
GTACTTTAAATGAGAAGATACTCATATATTCTTTAATGAGAAGATAAGAACAACATGTTCTCTTACTCTCTAGAAACTGGACCTCTGACATTTTGTAGTCTTACTATGTCAATTATCTTACAAGGGTTAAAAGTATAATGTTGAGAGATTATCATGAATGATATAATTTTAATATGAAACAGGGAGTTATGAACTTTAACTTTATAATATTATATCTCTTATTTCCCAGAGACATTTTATTATAAGAAAATGACCTATATGGACTAATGCTCCTCAGCTGTGAGACCACAAATGATCAGCTAGTTATTCATCAACACTGCCTTGGAAAATTGCAGAGTTCTATGAAGTGGTCTCTGGGTGTTTTCTTTAGACATAAAGAGATATGGGGAGAAATTGCTGTGACAGTTTCTTTATTATGGATCAGTGATCACTTGCCTAAGGACTTGACCTAAGCATCTCTGCCTCACATTCCATGATACATATTGTGTAAATTTTGTGTCAAAACTATGCTGTTTTGGTCAAAGGCTATAAAAAGGCAATTTTCAGAGGAAGAAATCAAACATATCTACAAACATATGAAGAAGTTCTTTAAATCAGTTTTGATTAGAGAAATGCAAATTAAATCAACTCTGAGGCACCACCTCATAGTTATCAGATTTGTTAATATGACAAAAAGAGAAAATGATAAATATTAGAGAGGATATGGGAATGCTAATGCATGGTTGGTGGAGTTATGAACTGATCCAACCATTTTGGAGAACAATTTGGAATTTGTTAAGGAGCCAAACTTTGCATATTCTTTTATCCAGAAATAACACTGTTAAATCTTAATCCCAAAGAGATCTTAAAAAAGAAGAAAAGATTTGCATTTGCTGTTATGGGACAGAACAATGTACTTAAAACAAGGATTCTTACAAGGTGCTAACTCAGTGGAATTGATAAAGACAATGTTTATCTAGTTTAGCATGGATGTTCTCTAGTTTAGTATATGTACTTGGTACTTAATATAGTTCCACAAGAGTCACACCTATTATAATGTAACTAGAATAGAGCATATAAGCTGGGATAAACTCAGCCAGGGTGAGGCTGAGAGACAGATTCATTCCATCTTCCCCCTTTGTGGTGGCTGAAGACTGAAGCACAAGCCCTCAGACTCAGAGATTCACGTCATCTCACACTACCAAGGTGGCTGGCCTCCTGCACTTTCCACACTGAGACTAATGCCATTCCAAAAAGGTCTCCAGAAAGCTGCCCAGCCCCAGGGAAGGAGATAATAAAGAATTTGGACTTTTACACCTGGCTATTCTTGTGATGATTACTCAACTGAAATGAAGGCAGCTCCAAGATCTCCAGAAAACCAAAAAGGGCATGTTATGTTAATTTAGGAAAGGTTCCGATTCGCTCCTATAAATGACATTTTCTGACTCAGTTTAAGTGAAAGTAAAATTTAATTATATAATACAGGAATAGATTGCTTACAATAACAACCAATACAGTAAATAATACATAAAAGACAATTAAAAAGGAGAAATATGATTAAAATAGAAATCCAAGAAAGCATCACCCATCTAAAGGAGCATCGTCTCTAAGTTGCAATTCTTAAGTTGCAGTTCCTAAGTTGCAATTCTTAAGTTGCAGCAGGCTGGGAAACCTCGAATGAACAGCCTTTGAGTTCCGAATGGGGAGAGGTCACAGGTGGGTGAGGTTCCAACCACAATTAAAACTGGACTGAATTTATAGTGTTTGAAAATGAAGTAGGCACAGAGCCAACTTGCTTACATATAGAAGTTAGGTATAGGAGAAGGAAATGCCAGATGGGCTTCCAAGATATGACTTGATTAATGTAGATGTCAGGGAGGAGGCCAATCCTCACTGACATCCATTGTGTCCCATGGAGTGGCTAGTTCCTGGGATTGTGGAAGTGAAGCCAAACACATGTAACATGTTCCCAGTCTCATAGGGTTAAAGAAAGGCTAGGTTCCCATGGAGAGAGTCATGTTCTTGAAATGGTTTGAAATGAACTTATTAATAAGAAAGCATTTCTTATTCATTGCACTACATTTTGGCATGGGGCTAAGGACCTACATCCATGACTCAGAAATTAGGGTGAGTACAAAAACAGACAAGAAGAAAACTTTGTTAAGGGCTAAAATAGTTTTAAAGCTGAAATGGGACAAATATTTAGAAAACGGCCTTCTTTTCCAACTCAAGGAAAATGTGTTGAAATCATAGTTAAACTCATAAAAAACAAAGTTTGATTGTAATTTAGGAGCAGATCATTGGACTTTTAGAAACATTACAATACACATCTTTCTTTCTCTAAGGAAAAAGAATTAGATCCAGATGAGTGGAAATTAGTAGGAGAACAACTATGTGAATATTACAATGATAATGGTCCTAATTCAATTCCTAAAGAAACACTCTATACATATAACTTAATACAACTGGCTTTAGGAAATTACATAAGTTATAGAATAAGGAAAAAGAAGAAAGTTCAGGAAAGGGAGGATACTGGCAAACTAGGTGAAAAGGATGAAGAATTAGACAAGAATGGAGTTAAGTAAAATTCTGATGAAATTAAGGAGTGTAGTGCTTCCCAGTAGGAGCCATGAGGTCATTCCCCATCTCATGACCCTCCCCCATCAATTAACCCTTCATGGGTGGAGGGAGAAGGAGGAAGGGGAGGAGCAGTGGCACAATTAGCACCACCTATGAAGCAGCCTATGACATAATTACAAAAGGCATAAGTTAAAGCTAAAAAAGAAAGGCAGGATATATTTGTTTTTAAAATAAATGCATACTCTGTTATTGAAGAGTTTGAATCCTCAGGTCAACAAAGGAGAAGATACACTCCTTTTGATCTGGAAAAAATCAAGGATTTGAAAACGGGTTGTACTCTTTATGGGTTTACATCATCTTATGTTAAGATGATATTAGAGAATTTGGCTTATGGAATTTTAACCCCCCAGTGATTGGAAATCTATAGCAAGGACATGTTTAGAACCTGGACAAAACTTGTTGTGGCTTTCAGAGTATAGTGAACTATGTAGAATACAAGCCCAACAAAATAGGCAAACCAGAGTTAATATACAAATCACCTTTGACCAACTAGCAGGTAAAGGTCAATATGCAGACACTTCAGCATAGATTAATTGCCTTTTGATAGCTTATGAGCAAATTGCTGCTGCTGCTATCAAAGCATGGGGCACCCTCCTGGAACAATATAGAGGGGAAGCCTTCACAAAAATAGAGCAAGGTCCAAATGAACTCTTTGCTGATTTTGTGGGATTTCTTCAGACAGTTGTCACAAGAATCATTGGTAAAAATGCAGCAACAGCAATAAAGATCAAACAACTCACTAAAGAAACTGCTAATAAGGTTTGTAGAAAAACCATTCTGGGACTATACAAGGATGCTCCTTTAGAGGAGATCATAAGATGCTGTGCCACAGTGGGCAACAAATGCCTTTTATGCCTAGACTAATGCAGAACATGGGAAGACAGGGTCCCTCCGGAAAAAGACTTCCAGAAAGACTCATCAATGCTTTCAGTGTGGTAAAGTAGGCCATTTGAAAGCTCAAAGTTATCATAGAGATAGAGTGAGAGTTCAGAGTGAGAAAACAAGACCCCAAACCCTGTGTCTAAAATTCAAACAGGGCTTCCACTGGGCCTCAGAATTTAGATTGACCCAGGGAAATGAGAGACAGGGCCCAGCTTTAAGATCTCGAACAAAAAACAGATGGGACATGATGGCAGCCGAGGTTACACCCAGAGAGTCTTTAGAAGTTCAGAACTCTGGTATAATCAATTAGCAGAGAAGCAATCAGATGGGAGAAAGGGATTGCAATTGGGGAGAATACAGGCTTTTTAATCCAACAGAAGAACAGTGTCCTATGCAAGCAGCTCTAATATAATTGCCAGGTGATGAGGAGAGATCCAGAAAGTGATGAATGGAAGGAACTAGATATGTTAGCTGCTTGGGGGAAAGGGTTTGTTTGTATTTCTCCAGATGGAGAAGGAATCAGATGGGTGCCAATGAGCACCTGGAGAGAGACAGAAAATGAGAAAAAATCTTGAAACAAAGGAGAAGATCTAAGAGACATCTGACACTAAAAGTGCATGGCTGATAATGAAACTGTTACAGAACTTTAAAACCAAACTCACAGGAATCATTGGATTCCCTAAGATGAAAATTGTTGCTAAGACTGTTGCAGAACTTCAAAATCTGCATGAATCATTGGATTCTCTGAGACATGATAAGATTGATACAGGACTTCAAAATCTGCAGAAATCACTATATTCCCTAACACAAGATGAGACTATTGCAGGACTTCAAAACATGCAGGAATTATTGTTTTCTCTGACACATGAAGTAATGGACGATAGATTGGTTTTGGACTATTTCTAGGACTTATGGACATATATAATTCTTCATGTTGATTCATGTTATTTGTTACATCACTACTAGCCTGTGTTACTATGTGCTTATGTAATTTATGTAATTATGTGTAACACCTCCCATGTTGATAAATTTATGTATACCTGTTTTAAGTGAGACCCTTCAGAAACCTACTAATCTGGTTTGATTCCCCATTTTCCTTTAGTTTTCACTCCCTTCCTGAGAAGTCAGGAAAGGCGTGATCACCTCTTTTTTGGAGTTCTCACCTCCCTGAGAAGCCAGGGAGTGGTGACCACCTATGTTCTAAAACAAAAGAAATTGGACGATGTTATGAGCCAGAACTCTTGTATTTGAAACAAGGATTCTTACAAGGTGTTAAGTCAGTGGAATTAATGAGACAATGGTTATTTAGTTTAGCATGGTGATTAATACTTCTCTAGTTCAGTACATGTATTTAGTATTTAATATAGTTCTACAAGATTCACACCTATGGTAATGTAATTAAAATAGAGCGTATAAGGTGGGACAGACTCAGAGACAGATTCACTTCATCTCACACCAATAGCGGTGGCTGGCCTCCTGCACTTCCCCTACTGAGATGAAGGTGGGTCTGAAAGGCTCTCCAGAAAGCTGGCCTACGTCCCAGGCAAGGAAACCAGATGGTAAAGGAAATAATAAAGGATTTGGACTTTAACACCTGGCTATTCTCGTGGTGATTATTCTACTGAAAAGAAGGCTGCTTCAGAGACTTCCAGAAAACCAAGAAGAACACTACAATGTGCAGACATTTATATATCTTTTTTATGGTAGCAAAGAATTAGAAATTCTTTATATTGCATAATTCTATATATTGTGGAATGGTTGAACAAAATGTGGTATACAAACATAATGGAATACTACTGTGCAATAAAAATAATGAAAAGATACATTTCAGAAAAACTTGAAAAGACTTGTATGAAATGATACAAAGTGAAATGAGCAGAACCAGGAAAATATTGTGCATATCAGCAACACTGTATGATAATCAACTACAAATGATTCATTTCTTTTCAGCAATACATTGATCTAAGAAAAAAGAACTCATGAAAGAAAATTGTTTCCCTATTCAAATAAAAAACAGATAGAATCTAAATGCAGTTGAAAGCATTTTTTTTCACTTCATTCTTTCTTATGATCTTTCCTTTTGATCTGTTTATTTATGGCTGTAATTAATATGGAAATAAGTATTACATGATAGCATATGTATAAACTACATCAAACTGCCTATTGTCTTTAGAAGAGGGGAGAGAAGGAAAGGAAGAAGGGAGAAAAATTTGGAATTCCAAAATCTTGTAAAAAATGATGAAAATTTTCTTCACATGGAACTGGGGAAAAATAAAGTATTATAAAAATAAAAATGAAAAAATTCAAAAGAAAACCTGTGCTGTTTATTATCCCTCCTAATCTCCCTCAAAAACATACCTAGGCTTCTTAGAAATAAAAACCAGTTTTACCCCAATAGAAAAAAATTGGAGATACCCCTTACTACATAAACAGGTTTCTAAAGACATTCTCATATATGTTCCTTAATCCATCAAACTAAGGAACTTCTATTTTACTCTAGATACTCATATGAAATGATTACTCAATTTATTTTTTCTGATCATTGAATTGTCATTCAACTTTAGCTATACATCAAGCTTAGTCATGTTTGAAATATAAAACTAACCTGAAAAATTTTACCTTATTATAATATAAAAATTCCTGTTATTTACCATGTTCATTTAATATTCTAAACACTTACTATATATTGTTATTCATTTATTTAAAATAATACATGTATATGTTGAAAAATAATTATAACTTACATTGATTTTTTAATACAGGACAAAAAACATTTTTTGAAATTATTAACCTATTTTGGTTCAATATACTTTTAAATTATCCCTAGTTTGATGTTCTTCATTTTATAATAATTAATCAATATTTTAAAATTAACTGAATCAATATTGTCATTAATTTAATGAGCAAAATGATTATATTTATTTATATTTTATATTCACAAATATAATAATGAAAAATCTGCAATGTCATATTTGAGATATTAAGGCAAATCATATGATTGCTAATTAGTAATATACCCTTTGGTGTGATGACCACACTAGCACCCTGGACATCCCAGAATCAGCCAGAGTCAGGATAAGCAAAAGTCCTTAGTCTTTATTCGTGGTTTTTAGGGATAGAAGTGAACAGGATGGAAGCAGAATCTCCACAACCCTCTTCTTCCTCACTTACCACTAAAAAGTGATTCTGGCTCATCTTACTCCACCCCCTAGTCCCTCCTACAATACTCTGTATACACCAATCATTGAGCAAGCACAGGATAAGTGGGAAGGACCATTTTCCAAGCATATGCCCATAGAGTCCAATCAGTAATTAGCCCTAAGTGCTTGAACCAACACCAGTGCAATGACTCAAGAGTTTCAGCCCTCTACACTTTGGGGCAACATGGTCCAGTGAAAAGGACATTACTAGAAAGGACTCAGGAAACTGAGTTCATAATCTAGCCTTGCCACAATTTAGATAGGTCACAACTTCTTTTTGAGTATTTCTGTCACCTGTAAAATGAAGGTTTTGGTCTGAGTCATCCTTAAAATTAATGAGAAATATTCCCTCTTTTAATTTTATTATTTTTGCTTCATTTATATTCAATGTTATCCCATAGTTGCTTTTTATGTAAAGGATAGGCTCATGCCTAAGGAGCAGTAAGTGGCACAGTGGACAGAATGCCAGCAATGAAATCAAGAAGACTTCTGTTTCTGAAATCTAAATATAGCCTTAGATATTACAGTGTGATCACAGGCAAGACACTTACCCTGTTTGCCTCAGTTTCCTCAACTGTAAAATGAGCTTGAGAAGGAAATGGAAAACAACTCCAATATCTTTGCCAAAAAAAAAAAAAAAAAAAAAAAAACTCCAAATGAGGTTACAAAAAGTCAGACACACAAAACAGCAACACTATATAAAATGTAAAGCCATGTTTGTGATGTACCTAAGTCTCCCTTTAAAATATTTCCTTTTAATTAAACTCAATTCAACATTTTTTTAAAAATTCTCACTGCATATTTGACATCACATTTTATCACATTACATATGGTAAAGACAAAAAAAAAAAAAAAAAAAAAACAAGAAAAAACCCTCTGGCTTTGAAAGATCTGTACTATATTAGGAGATAACAACATATACATATCATGTCCATAGATAAGCACACATGATTTCAGGAAAGAGCATGAAATGGCTCAGAAACTAGAGAGGCAACCAAAGGATTTTAAAAAGCAAAGGTGAATAGAGAACATATTCCAAGCATGGGGAAGTTTTGTTCAAAAACAAAGAGGCAAGAGATGGAATATTAACTTCAATGACAATTATCAGCACAGTTTGGCTGGTAAATACAACATATTTGAAGCAGGATAATGAAATAAAGCTCAAAATATAGGCTGAAACCCAATTCTGAAGGAATTTAATGCCAGGTTATGAAGCTCTTTCTTGTATCCTAGCAACAGTAGGTGATCCCTGAAAGTTTTTGAGCATTTTTTGAGGAAAGAACATGATATATGATCCTGTCTCAAGCACTTAATGTGTTATTCAAAGCTTTAGTTTCCATATCTATTAAATGGGACAGTAATATTTCCCTACAATAGAGTTCTTGCATACACACAAACACATATATGCTTATACATACATATACACACAACACATTTATAGTTTTAGACCAGTGGTTCTCAAAGTATGGTCTAGAGAATCCTGGGGATCTCTGAAACCCTTTTAGAGGTTCTACAAATTCAAAAATAGTTTTTATTTCCAATATGGTAAATGTCTATAAATATAATCCAGATAAACAAAAATTCTTTGGAGAGATCCTCAATAATTTTTAATAGGATAAAGATATTGAAAACAAAAGTTTGAGAATCACTGTTTTAGACAATTGCATCTGAGATAATCAGAAGTTAAGTGACATGTCCAGGGTAATATCACCAGTATGCCAGAGTCCTAATGAGAATTATTTGCAATTACTCTAAGGCCAATACACAGAAATATGCACAGGTAAACACAGTGCATTTGTATGCACCAGTACCTATACCTTTGTATTTGTATGAATGTGTATGTGTACTGGTTAAAAGTAGTGGGATTTAAGTTAGTCTTAGAGTCAGCACAACTTGATTCAAATTTGGCATACCATATATACTGGTTGCATAATTCGGGGCAAGTTACTTAACCTCTCAGTGCCTCCATAGGATTCATTCTAAGATTATATGTGATAATGATAATGATAATGATAACTGATCTACTTTAGTCAAGGGAGTTTTTGTACTTTTCCCGAGTTCCCTACATAAATGAAATTTCAGATTTTAACATTTTATTCAGTGTTTAAAGGCTTTTGAAAAATGCAGATAATTTGAAAATTATGCCAATTGTCAAATTATGAGAATATTGCCAAAATACAAGGCAATGATATAGCAACTGCATATTGCTATAATTAACATAGCAAATTTCATATATAAACACAGTAGAAGACTGCCCCATTAAATTTCAACTATGATACAACATCAAATGATGAGGGTGTCTGGGTTTTCAAAGGATCTGAGAGTAGAAGATAAGTCTTTCTAGAACCTATAGGGTTAAAAAAATCTTCAAATTCTTATGCTACAATAGTCTTTAAGCATTATTCTGTGTGTCATCCAAGACATGAATGAAAGTTATAGAAAGGTTCTTAGAAGAAATTTAACAACTAAATGAAAACTAGTTTTGGCCTCTGCAATTCATAAAACACATTTACTGAAGCACTCTGGAAATTATAAAATGTATCAGTAAAGGAACTATCCAAACAGGCAAGGTCCCAAATTTTTAAAGAAGAAACTTTAAAGATAAATAAATTATTTTTTTCCCTTAGCAATGTTCCTTAACATTTGAGTGTCAATTCAACATGGCAAGATTACAAAGAAGTATTAAAGGTAAAACATACCCCCTGCCCCTTAAATCAGATTCACATTAGCTACCAGAACTACATTATACCAGTTTCCTCTTTCTCTCATTTCCTTTAAGGCATGGAGCTATGATGACCTTGTTTTCCCTCAAATCTATTTATCAATCTTCCAAAATAAAATTGTGTAAAAATCAGTACAATAGATACTTATAGGAATTTAAAGGCGTATTTTTTTTAATATTGCCAATGTTAGATATTGAGTATTTTCTTTTGTTCAGTGGAAAGGGGGTAAGAAAGATTAAAATGCTTTGAAAAAAATAGATGAATAAAGATTTTTTAAGTGCAATTAAATTTATGAAATCATTTTGATTAAGTATAGATATTTGCCTGATGCCACAAGGGAAAGATATATATATATATGTATGTATATATATATATACACACACTCATATACATATATATATGAAAAATAACTTTTTTATATAAAACAAAATATTTAGAACACTCTAAAATTCTATACAAGAAATATGTAAATTTTGACTTTATAGATAAATATATATGGTTCCACAACTTAAAAAACTGCATAATTATAATGGTTTCATGAACATCTATTATTGTTATAGCAGGGGGTATTCATCTTTCAGAAATTGGTGAGCTGATTGGGCTGATTCTCTGACATTTATCATTAAAATGTGCTGTTTGCATATGGAGAGAGAGATGAAAAGTAAAGGTGTAGGGAATCTGAATGCTTTGATTCATTGTTTGTCCCAAGAGAAACTTCACAGAAGCAACAAAAAGTATGAATATTAACTTAAGGAGTCCCTTAAGCACATGTACTATAAATGACCAAAATTTGGTCCACAGCATAATACATTTCTTCAAAGTGAGACATTTATTTATGTATGGCAGAGATCTGGAAAAAATGTCTTTTCTTTTTCATTGTCACGACATACACTTCTTCCCAGTAACCCTAAAGTGTTTATATGCTTTGATTGTCCAATATACGTAGGTCAAGGTTGGATAGAGAGATGACAAATGCTTGGAAAGATATATAGTTGTAACATTCATTGTGCACCTTAGTGGTAAATAGGGCAGTAAAGAAAATAAGAATCATTATATTTTGTAATCTTATCATTAATTGAGAAATTAATGATTCATCCAAGGTGACCCAGTCAATGAGAGTTAGAGGTAAAACTTGAACTTAGAACCTCTTGGCTCTGAGAATAACTTTCTATAATATCTCATAGTGTGGATCCCATTGGTAGTGTCGATCCGGTAAGAACTTTAAGTTTTATCTAGTCCCTCAGTTTACTAAATAATAGCAATAGGAGCAGTGATTTTACTCATTTTGAAATGAATGTAGAAAAGTATCTTTTTTCATAATTTGGGACAATAAAGACAAAATGTCTCTTTGTATAAATTCTTTTAGTTAATAATTAAAAACTCAGAGGAAAAAAAATCATTATAAATAATGAAATGGCATATATGCTATATATCATGGAAGATTATCCCCCTCAGTTATTGTATAGAGATGGTTGTTATGCTATTTCAGGGAGATTTTATTTTTTTCAGTTTCTGTAAAGTTTTTGTATTTATTAATGCTTCATAAAATATTAATCACAAGAATAAGAGGATTTAGAGAGAAGCAGTTATTTTAGCCCCATACTGAGCAGTCTGAACTGATAATGTAAACAATTTAATGATACAACTAATAACATGAAGTTTTTTTTTTTTTTTCTGTTCACAGTGGAATCCATATTTTATTGTAAAATAAATAAGTATTTGACACACAGCAAATGTGGACCATACAAAAGATAAATCTCAAGAAAATATTCCTTTTTCAAAGTAAGCCATAAACTGTAAAAGAAAAAATTCAGTCCTTCTAATGTTTACCATGATTTTAAGGGTTGCCTTGGGTATATCAATTCAATAATGTCTATTTTGGGCCTTAAAGATGTCATGAATATTGGTCTTTTGAGCATGGCTATATCTATATAATGCTCTATTTTGTGTGTTTATACTATAAAAAGTATCTTCTTATTGAAATAAATAATTTAACTTTTGAATATAAATAATATATATGAAAAAAGCACAACAAAGTACATTATGAAAATAAATACAGAGACACATTTGTTTTGACACTGAATTGAACTACTGTTAATCTTTTTTTTTATTAAAATGATTTTGCTTTGTGTATGAAGAAAATAAAACTTTCTTCTATGGCACTTTTAAGCACTGGAAATTTCAGGGTCTTAATTTTTTCCATGTGCTTCAATTTAATTATTTCCTGTTGGTTTCTTGTCTTGATATTTTACTAATGGTCAATGATAATTGATATGTCTCTTTCACTGTTATAATGAAGTATTTTTTTCTCCTTTTTTGGTGAGCCAGATACTTTTTTTTAAGTAAAAATCTTTCATGATATATAGCATATATGCCATTTTAATAGTTTTTTTTCCTTTCAGAGTTTTTAATTATTAACAAAAAGGATTCATTTAAAGGGACATTTTGTCTTGATTACCCAAAATTAGAATAAAGATATTTTTTCTACATTCATTTCAAGATGATGGAAAAATTACCACATCTATTATTGTTATTTAGTAAAGTGAGGGACTAAAGTTCCTGCCACCTCTATCTATATATATAATTCATAAATGCACCTTATAATAAACATTGTGAGAGGCAGTGCCAAAATGGCATAGAGTAGACAGGTCCTTGCCTGAAGTTTTGCTGGCTTCTCTCAGAATCAGCACCAGTTCAAAACTGTGGATGGGTTTTAGAATAAAAGAACCATAAATATTACTGTAATATATTAGCAAGAGAAGATGTTTTGGACGAACTTCCGGAAAAGCCTGAGGGGTGTGGTCTAGCACAGGATTAGAGTAAGGAGATCCAGGAGGAGAGGCTTCCAATGCACCAGGGGAATCTAGTGAGAGGTTCTTAGTCAAAATACAGCAGTGTTGATTACTCTGTTCTGGTTCAGAAGCCAGTGGATCATCAGAATAGCTGTAAAACCTTCAAGAAAACTACAAAATGCAAATAGTGAGCCTCTGAACAGCAGCATAACAAATGAGACTTGGCAGAATCCAACCAGGATGGGAAGGAAGCTGGCAGCACAGGCTCAAGAGCAGTGTGTAGTCCCTGTCACTCTTTAGAGAAAGCTTGAAACAATCTTTGCCCAAGAGCAGACCTCAATCTTTAAAAATGAGCAAAAAAACAGAAATAGATCTGATCATAGATAGTTATTGTGGAGACAGGGAAGAACAGACTGCAAATCCTGAGGATACTAAAGAGAAAATATCGCCAGATGAAGGTTCAAAGAATGATATAAGTAGTTCTCAAATTCAAAAAGCTCTCTTGTAATAATTCAAAAAGGATTTAAAAAGAGAGTTAGGAGAAAAATGGAGAAAGGAAATGAGAGCTTTGAAAAGAAAAAGTTAGAAATATTTGAAGAAAACCACTACTTAAAAATACATTTGGTGAAATAGAAAAAGAAAATAAGTCCTTGAAAAACAAAATTGGTTAAATGGAAAAAAAAGAGAATAACTCTCTAAAAATAGAATTGTTGAAATAGAAAAAATCAAGTGAACAAAACAACTCATTTAAAATTTAAATTGGCCAAATTCAAAAGGAGGTAAAAAAGCTAATCAAAAACCAAATTATTCACTAAAAATTAGAATTGAACAAATGGAAGTGAATGATTGAATGAGACATCAAGAATTAGTCAAACAAAACCAAAAAATGGGAAAAAAAAAGAAAATGAAAAATACTTAATCAGAAAAAGAAGTGATCTGGAAAATATATCAAGAAGAGAAATTCTAAAATTATTAGATTGCTTGACATCCTCAATTAAAAAAAAACAACCTAGACAACATCTTTCAAAAAACTTAGAAGGAAAACTGAAGTGATGTTCTGATATCCTAGAACCAGAAGGCAAAATAACCATTGAATGAATCCACCAATCACCTATTGAAAGAGATCTCAAAATGAAAACTTCAAGGAATATTGTAGCTAAGTTCCAGATTTAACAGATCAAGGAGAAAATACTTTAAGCAGAAACAGTTCATATATAAGGAGCCATAATCAGGATTACCAAAAACCCAGTTTCTTCTACTTTAAAGGATTAAAGGCCCTGGAATATGGCATTCTGGAAGACAAAGGAGCTTGGACTGCAGCTAAGAATCAGCTACCCAGTAAAATTTAGCATTGTTTTTCAGAGGGAAAGAGGGAAAATTGATTTTTTAAGTTGAAATTAACTTTGACTATTTCTGAGGTTTTTTTTTAATCAAAATAAAAATTCTTTCAAGAGAATGATAATGGGCCAATATACCAAAATTTATAGAATGCAGCCAAAGCAGTTCTTAGAGGAAATTTTATATCTCTAGATATAAAATCTTACTTGAGTAAAATAGAGAAAGAATATCAATGAAATGGGCATGCAATTTAAAAAGGTAGAAAAAGAACAAATTAAAACCCCCAATTAAATACCAAGTTTGGAAATCTGAAAATAAAAAGTGACATTAATAAAATTGAAACTAACAAAAACTATTGAACTAATACAAAAAATTAAGAGTAGGTTTTATGGGGAAAAACAAAATAGATAAACGTTTAGATAATTTGATTAGAAAAAGTGCTGGAATCATTGGATTCCCTAACACATAAAATGACTTTTGCAGGACTTCAAAAAGTTGGGGGGATCATTGGATTCCCTGACATGTGAAGCAATGGACAATAGATTGGTTTTGGACTATCTCTTGGCTGCTGAAGAAGGTATATGTGTGACTGCTGTTTACATACCCTCCTTTTAGGACTTCTGGCAATCTTTTACAATATCATGTTGATTTATATTGTTTGTTATACCGTTACTTGCATGTACAATTCATGTTTGTTACACCATATCAAGCCTTCACTGACTGTGGGGAGAGTCATCACTAATAGCCTTGCGTTATTGCTATGTGCTTGTGTAATACCTCCCATGCTGATGGGTTTGTGCATAATAAGACTCTTCAGCCCAGAAACCCACTAGCAATCCCCAATTCCCTTTGGTGCTTTTCATCTCCCTTCCTGAGATGTCAGGGAGGGCATGATTATCTCCTTTTTAGTGCTTTTACCTCCCTTCCTGAGAAGTCAGGAGGGTTGTGATCCCCTCCTTTTTGGTGCTTTCACCTCCTTTCCTGAGAAGTCAGGGAGGGTGTGATCACCTCCCCTTGGGGGCTCTGACCTCCCTGAGGAGTCAGGGATGGCATGACCACCTGTGTTCTAAAACAAAAGAAAGCGGGGGGATGTAATGGGCTGAGGCTGGAATTGATGCTCTAAGGTCTCAGGCATGTGAGGCTAAATAGTAATTGGACCATATTCTATTAAGATATATGCTTGGAGAAAAAAATGGCCCCCACCACTCTTTGTGCAAGTCCTGATATGTTATATAGGAAATGATGATTTTGGTGAGTGGAAACAGTGGGGCAGAGAGGGAAGTGGAAAGGGAAACTGCTGGCTGGCTTCTTGTCACAGCTGCTCACATTGCTATTGCAACCCCCGCTTCACCTCTGATCCCCCTTCACCTTCGATCCTTCTTCATCTCTACTAAGAATAAAAATCGACAATTTTCCCCTAACCTGAATTCCTGACTCTGGCTGATTTTAAATATGCGGTCTTTACAAAAAAGGAAAGAAGAAAATCAAATTGCTAGTATCAAAAATGAAAAGGATGAACTTTCCACAAATAAAGAGGAAATTAAAGCAATATTTAGGAGCTTCATTACCCAACTCTGTGTCAATAACTCTGATACTCTAAGTGAAATAGATAAATCCTTACAAAAATATAAATTGCCAAAATTAACAGAGGAGGAAATAAATAACTTAAATAGCTACATTTTAGAAAAATAAATTGAACAAGCTATTAATGAATTCACTAAGAAAAAATGTCCAGGGCCAGATGGATTCATAAGTGAATTGTACCAAACATTAAAAAAAAAAAAAACAATTAATTCCAATACTATGTAAACTATGTGGGAAAATAGGGAAAGAAGGAGTCTAAATTTATTTTATGACACATATATGGTGCATACATATACCTAGACCGTGAAGGGTCAAAACAAAGAAAGAATACTATAGTACAATTTCTCTAATGAAGATTGATGCAAAAATATTAAATAAAATATTAACAAAGAGATTACAGTAAATTATAATCAGAATAATATACCATGACCAAATAAATTTTATACCAGGAATTCAGGGTTGGTTTAATTTTAGGAAAACTATTAGCATTATTGACTATATCAATAACAAAACTAACAAATCTTATGATTATATTAATAGATTCAGAAAAAGCATTTAACAAAATCCAACACCCATTCCTATGAAAAAACATTAGAGAGAATAGGAATAAATGGAGTTTTCCTTAAAATAAACAGTAGCATTTATTTAAAACCATCAACAAGCATCAAATGTAATGAAGTAAAGTAGAAGCATTTCCGTTAAGATCAAGAATAAAACAAGATTGCCCACTATCACCACTACTATTCAATATTGTGTAATGGGCTGAAGCTGAGCAGTTACACTGAGGTCCAGTCCAAGCACTTATGGCTAATTACCAATTGGACAATACTCTATTAATATATGCTTGGAGAAAGAATGGCCCCACCCACTCTCTGTACAAGTTTGATGTGTTGTATAGGAGATTGGGTGGAGGAGTTGGTGGGTGGAGTGAGAAAGCCAGAGTCACTTCTAGCTAGATTCGTGTTGCACGTCCATCGTGGAACCAAGAACCCTACTTTCATTGAAGAAGTCTGCAGTGACCAGGAAATTAGGTGAGTATTTTAATAGAGAAACAAGGAACTTATTTTGTTAAGGGCTAAACTAGTAACCTTTTCTAGCTGAAATGGGGCAGACATTAGGAAAAGACTCTCCTCCAACCCCAGCCCCAGATTGGGTGCCAAATGTGATGACTGCATTTAGCAGCCAGGATATTTTAAAATCAGCCAGAGTCAGGATAAGCAAAAGTCCTTGATCTTTATTCTTTGTGGAGGTAAACAGGAATAGCAATACAAAGTGAGAGCAATCACAATATGAATGGGGCCAAGAGTGACTCTGGCTTTCTTGCTCCACTCACCAACTCCTCCACCCAATCTCCTATATAACACCTCAAACTTGCACAGAGAGTGGGTGGGGCCATTCTTTCTCCAAGCATATATTAATAGAGTATTGTCCAATTGGTAATTAGCCATAAGTGCTTGGAATGGACCTCAGTGCATCTGCTCAGCTTCAGCCCATTACAATATTGTATTAAAAATGTTAGCTTTAGCAGTAAGAGAAGAACAAAGAAATAAATGGAATTAGAGTAGGTAATGAGGAAACCAAATTATCACTCTTTGCAGATGATATGATGATATATTTAGAGAATCCTAGAAAGTCAACTAAAAAAACTAGAAACAACAACTTTAGCAAAATTGCAGAATATAAAATATATCCGCATAAATCAGTAGCATTTCTATATATTCCTGACCAATTCCAACTGCAAAAGATACAAAAATAAATGTCATTTAAAATAAATGTAGATTCCATAAAATATAAATATAGAATATGAAAATATTCTATAAAATAAAAAATTAGTTTCTATAAAAACAAAATGATATTTTATAATAAGTGGAATAGGTTAGATTCACATTGACAATATCAATGAATATAATAATCTAGCATTTATTAAATCCAAAGACTCTATCTTCTAGGTTAAGAACTCACTATTTAACAAAAATTGCTGGAAAATTGGAAAATAAAACATCAGAAACTAGGCACCGACCAATATCTAACATCTTATATTAAGATAAATCAAAATGGATTCATTATTTAGACACAAGAGGTTTTACTATGAATGAATTAGGAGAACAAGAGATAGTCTACATTTCCTATCTGTGCAGAAGGAAGTAATTTATGGCCAAACAAGAACTAGAAAACATTATTAAATGCAAAACAGATGATCTTGATTTTATTAAACGATTTTTTTTTTTGGTAGAAACAAAATCAATGCAGATAAGATTAGAAGGGAAGCAGAAAACTGGGGGAAATTTTTTACATCTAAGGATTCTAATAATGGCCTCCATTCTCCAACTGATAAATGGTCAAGGACATTAACAATTTACAAATAAAGAAATTAAAACCATTTCTAGTCATACAAAAAGGTGCTCGAAATCACTATTGATCACAGAAATGCACATTAATACAACAACGAGGTACTGTTACATACCTCTCAGATTGGCTAAATTTGCAGGAAAAGATAATGAGAAATGTTGAAGGTGATATGAGAAAATAGGGACATGAATATATTTTTAGTGGAATTGTGAATTATTCTAACCATTCTGGAGAGCTATTTGGAACTATTCTCAAAGGGTTATCCAACTGTGCATACCACTTGATCCAGCAGTGTCTGTACTGGATCAGTATTATGAAGAGATTATTAAAAAAATGAAAAGGATCCACATGTGCAAAAATATTTATAGCAATGTTTTTTGTGA
This sequence comes from Antechinus flavipes, assembly GCF_016432865.1. Classification (NCBI taxonomy): domain Eukaryota; kingdom Metazoa; phylum Chordata; class Mammalia; order Dasyuromorphia; family Dasyuridae; genus Antechinus; species Antechinus flavipes. The sequence continues at coordinate 525,194,834 of NC_067398.1, read as the reverse complement.
GTGGCAAGAAATTGGAAACTGCATGGATGCCCATCAGTTGGGGAATAGCTAAGTAATGGGTATGTAAGTTATAGAATATTTTTGTTCTATAAGAAACAATCAGCAGGATGATATCAGAATGTCCTTGGAGAGACTTATATGAACTGATGCTAAGTGAAGTGAGTAGAACCAAGAGAACATTGTACACAGCAACAAGATTACGTGATGATCAACTCTGATGGATGTGGCTCTTTTCAACAATGAGATGATTCAGGCCAATTCCAATAGATTTGTGATGGAGAGAGCCATCTATATTTAGAAAGAGCACTGTAGGACAGCATGTGGATCACAGTGTAGCATTTTCACCTTTTTAAAGTCTTGTTTGCTTGCTTTTTGTTTTATTTCTCTTTATTTTTCCTTTTGGATCTGATTTTTCTTGTGCACATGATAAATGTGAAAATATTTATAGGATATGTTTAACATATATTGGATTACTTGCTGTCTAGGAGAGAGAGGGAGAGGGAGGAGAAAAATTTGGAACCCAAGTCTTTGCAAGGTTAAAAACTTTCTGGGTGCATATTTTGAAAATAAAAAGTTATTTAAAAAAATAAATGTTGTGAGATATCATAGACAACTATCCTCAGAACCAAAAGGTTCTGGGTTCAAATTTTAGCCCTAATACTCAGTGACTTGGTCAACTTGGATAGTCACTAAATATCTTAATGCTATAATTAATTATAAAATTATAAAATAAAAAAGGATTATTTCTTTGTTTACTGCCCTATTCACTGTTAAGTTGTGCAATGAATACATTTTAACTATCTTTTCAAGGATTTGTTATCTCTCTTTATTTCTTGATCTACCTATGTTGGGCAATTCACAATAAACTATTTCAAATTGGTGTATTTAAACTGGGGGAATTTCCAGATCTCTGCTAGACAAAAGAATTGTCTCATTTTGAACAACTGTATTATGATGTGGATGAAATATTGCTCATTTATAGTATATGTGCTAAGAAAACCTTTGTCAAATTTCATATTTTTTCATACTTTTTACAAAAACAGATATTTTTGTTGCTTCTGTGAGGCTTCTCTCATCACTATTTCCTCCTTTCAAATTCATGTAGAGATAGCTTTCAACATTAATTTTTATAAGATTTTGAGTTCCAATTTTTTTTCTCTCCCTCAAGGCCTCCTTTCTCAAAATGACAAGTAATCTTGTATAGGCTATACATGTAGTCATATAAACATATTTTCACATTTTACAACATTATGTTGTGAAAGAAAAATTAGAACAAAAGTTAAAAGTTACAAAAAAGTAAAAATATTATGTATTGATTTCCATTCAGACTCCATAATTCTTTCTCTAGAAGGGGATAGTATTTTCTATTATGAGTCTTTTGATACTGTCTTATATCTTATATTGCTGAGAAGAACTAGGACAATTTCAATTGATCACCCACAATGTTGTTGTTACTTTATACTGTATTTTCCTTGTTCTGATACAGCTAACATTTCTAGTAGAATATTGAGTAATAGAGATATTTATTCACTCCTGATCTTATGGGGTAATATTTTAGCTTATACCCATTACATATAATTTGTGCTAAAGATTTTAGTTTATTACTATTTTTATTTTAAGGAAAAGTTAATTTGTTTCTGTTTTCTAGTATATTTAGTAAGTGCTGTATTTTGGCAAAAGTTTTTATATATATTGAGTTAATTTCTATTGGTTCTTTTATGGATATGGTTCATTTTGCTGATGATTTTCCTAATATTGTACAAGGCCTGAATGTCTGGTATAAATCCCACCTAGTCATGAGGTAATATTTTTATGTTAAATTGCTATAATCTCTTTGCTAATACTTTATTTAACATTTTTACTTCAGTATTTATTAGGGAAATTGATCTATAATTTTCTTCCTCTGTTTCGACTCTTCCTTGTATCAGACCTTATTTCTATCATGAAAAAAATTTGTTAGGATTCCAACTTTTTTTTTTTTTAAAGCTTTCTATAGATGTTGAATTACTTAATGTTTGGTAGAATCCTCCATTTGTCCCTGGAATTTTTCTTAAGGAATTCATTGTTAAATTTATTTTCCTAAAATAGTATTATTAAGTATTTTGTTTCCTCTTCTGTTAATCTGGACAATTTATATTTCTATAAATATCCATCCATTTAATTTAGATTGTCAGATTTATTGGCATACAGATGGACAAAATAGTTTCTAATTATTGTTCTAATTTACTCTTCATTAGTGGTGGAAAAATCCTTTTAATTTTTAATATTTGTAATTTGTTTTTCCTCATTTAAAAAAATAAAATAAATTAAATGTTTATCTGTTTTATTGTTTTTCTCCATAAAACTAGTTCTTAATTTCACTTATTATTTCACTAGTTCTCTTTCAGTTTTATTAATTTCTCTTCTGATATTCAGAATTTTTAATTTGGTATTTATATGGGAACTTTTAATTTATCCTTTTCCTGGCTTTTTGTTTTGTATCCCTAATTCATTGATCTCTCCTTTCTCTATTTTATACATGTAAGCATTTAGAAATAGAAGATTTCTTCTGCTTAGACTGCATCTCATAATTTTTTGTATGTTGTCTTATTATTGTCATTATTTGATAATATTATTGTTTTTATAATTTGGCTTTTGGATTTACTCATTCTTCTGGGTTTGGGTTAGATTATTTAGTTTCCAATTTATTTTAATCTATCTTTCTATGGTCTTTTATTAAACATTATTTTATTGCATCATGATCTAATTTTTTTTACATTCTAATGAGGTTGTTATGCCCAAATACATTGTCAATTTTTATGTAGTTGCCATCTACCATTGAGATATTCCTCATATTTATTTTTTTTTCTAAAATTTAATTTACATCCTTAACTATTTTTTTTGTTTATTCTGTGGTTAGATTGATCTCATTTTGAGAGGAGGAGGTTGAGGTACCCCAACAGCATAAATTTGCTGTGTTTTTCCTATAATTGACTTTTGTGTAATTTTCTTCTCTAAAAATGCATTTGCTATAACACATGATGGATTTATGATTTAATACTGACAGTATTTCATTATTTATGGTGCATTTTAGCAAGATGTAGTTTCCTTCCTTGAATCTTTTAATTAGATACATTTTTTGCTTTTCCTTTGTCTGAAATTAGGATCACTAAACCTGTTTTTAAATTTATTTTTACTTTAGCTAAAACAAAATATATTCTGCTCCACACTTTTACCTTTACTCTGTACATGTCATTCTGCTTTATATTCATTTTTTTAAAACAACAAATTGTAGGATTCTGGCTTTTAATCCACTCTACTCTGTGTCTCCATTTTAAATGAGAATTCATTGCAGTCACATTCACCATTATCAGTACTAAGTGTGTATTTCCTTCCTTCTATTTCCCCCTGTTTACACTTTTTTTCCTCCTCATCAGTGTTTTGCTTCTGACCAATGTTTTCCTCTATCTGCCCTCACTTTTATTAGTCCTCTACCCTCTACCCCTTTTCTTTTCCACTTCCCCTCCTACTTTTCTATTAGATAATTGAGTCTGTATGTGATTCTCCCTTGTAGCAAATATGATGAGAGTAAGGTTCAGACAATGCCCAACTCATCCCTTTGTCCTCTTTACTATAATAGTTCTCTCATTTGTGTTCATGTGATACAATTTAACCTATTGTGTATCTCCCTCTACTCTTTTCTGAGTACAACTTTTTTCACCCCTTATTTTTTTTTAATATTACACAAAAGTCAATTTATACTCACAACTTCTATCTATGTATATCCCCTTCTAACGGCTCTAATAAAGACACAGCTCTTAAGAGTTACAAGTATCATCTTCCCATTTAAGGATGAAAACTATCTAACTTTATTTAATAATGTAATTTTTAAAATTTATTTATTCTTCTTTACCTTTTCATGATTCTGTTGAGTCATATATAAAAAGACCAAATTTTCTTTTTAACTCTGGTCTTTTCATTAGAAAAAGTTTGAAATTCCCTATTTCCCTAAATGTCCATCTTTTTCTTTTCTGCTTTTGTTGAGGCAACTGGGGGTAAGTGACTTGCCCAGGCTAACACAGCTAGGAAGTGTTAAGTGTCTGAGGCAGATTTGAACTCAGGTCCTCCTGACTTCAAGGCTGGTTCTCTATCCATTGCACCACCTAGCTGCCCCTTTCCATCTTTTTCTATGAAAGATTATGCTGAATTTTGCTATGTAGTTGACTCCTGATTGTAATCCAAACTCCTCTGGCTTCCGGAATATTATGTTTCAAGCTCTCCAAGCCCTTTACTATAGAAACTGCTAAGTCAAATGTTAATTTGACTATGGCTTCTTGATATTAGAATTGTTTATTTTTTGACTGCTTGCATTATTTTCTTGACCTGATAGTTATTAAATTTGGCATCATATTCCTTAGGGTTTTCATTTCAGGATCTCTTTTGGAAATTGATTAATAGATTTTTCAATGTCTATTTAATACTCTGGTTCTAGGATATCAAAGCAATTTTCCTTAGAATGTCTTGAAAGTATCTTTTTTTGGTCATGGCTTTCAGATAGTCATATTAATATTGCTTCTCTTGGATCTATTATCCCAGTTATTTTCCCCTCAAGGAGATATTTTACATTTTCTTCTGTATTTTTTTTTATTCTTTTGATTGTGTCTGATTGATTCCTGATGTCTCATAGAGTCCTTAGCTTCCAGTTATCCAATTCTAATTTTAAATTATGTTCTTCATTTGGCTTTCAAACCTCCTTTTTTATTTGACCAGTTCTACACTTAAAGTAGTTCTTTTCCTCAGTTGATTTCCCCACCACCCACTTTTGGCCAATTCAATTTTTAAGGAGTTTTTTTTTTTTCATCCATCAATGTTTGTGCTTCCTTTTCCATGCTGTTATTTATTTTTTTTCATTATTAACTTGTATAACACATTTATTTTCCCAAATTTTTCTTCCCACTCTCTTGTTTGATTTTGAAAATACTTTTTTGACCTCCTCCTTTGAGATTTAGTATGTAGGCATTTTGATTGTCCTCTTCTGAGTTTTTGTTTTGATCTTCCACAACACTATAGTAGCTTTTTTATGATAAGGGCTCTTTTCTGTATTTTGCTCATTTTTTGGCCTATTTCAAGACTTTTTAAGTTGAGTTTTTCTCCATAGACACAAATGACACTATCCCAAGTTTCTCTTATCCAGACCCAGGAGCCTGGTCACTGGCTTTCTGTACCAGGACTTCAAGTACTGGCAACTTGCTTACTGTACTTGGGTGCCTTAACCTAGTCATGTCTTTTGTGCCAGGCCTTCTAGAGCTTGTAATTTGTCTTCTGAACGGGGGCTAAGAAGTCACATAATTAGCCTGTTGTAGCACTGATCTGCTAAGTCTAGAATGAGTGGCTTCAGTTGCTGATTTATGCTATGGTTAAGAGCCTCTATTGAATTATCCAGACACTACCTCTACTGGACTGTACTTTTCTTTTACCTAAGTGAGACAGACCACTTTTCTTTCTTTTGACAATTTTTCTTCCTTTCTTTCTTTTACTTTCTTACAATTTATCTTTCCCTGAATAATGGCCTCATAGCCAACTTTTTGAGAATTCTATCACTCCACAGATCTTTTACAAAATTAAATGTTATTTCTGAGGGAAACTGGAGAAATGTCCTGGCTTCTCTCTGCCATCTTGGCTCCACTCCTCCTAAAGAGATTTAATTTTTTTCTCTAAAAATTATCACTTTTTTTGATACTAAGTTGGACAGAGAAAAATGTAGAAATGTTCATGCTAATTGATTTTTACTCTCTGTCTATACAAAAACCTATAACTTTGTTTATTTTTCAATCATAAGTTCCCTTTGTTATAAATGTGCATAAGCTGCCATCACAACTGATCTTTTAAATAATCTCCAAATTTCTAAATTGTATGGGAACTTAGGAGTTAGCTAGTACAATTCATATATGAACAAATTTCTTTTTACAACAGCCACAAGAAGTGATTGAACCACAATTTGACTGACAATGAGCTAGGGTCTCCAATAGAATTAATTTTCAGTATAAGTGGCAAATAGTATGTTGTGGCATCATAAAAAGTCGACGTGGCTTTGAACAGAAATTAAAAGAATAGCTTTCAGGTGATAACCTTGATGTTCTTTGCCAAAGGCAGACCACATTTTGATGCTGTGTTTATTTCTGGAGACATTAACAACTTGGAGAGTATCCAGAAGAGGGCTTCAAATAGGCTTCCAATTTCATGCCAAATTATAATAGATAAAATAATGGTACATAATTAATTTAGAGTAAAATCGAAAAGAAAAACATGTGGGAATGTGGTACCTGTCTTTTAATATTTTGAAAATCTTTCCTGAAGAAATCAGATTTGTTTATCCTGTCCCAAGAAAACAAATAAAAAGTAATGGGTAGGAATTCCCAAAAAGCAAATTTAGACATGATGTCAGAATATCTTGCTAAAAAGGAAAGTTAACTAAAAAGGAAATGCACTGTTTTAGGGGAAAAGTAGTTTCCTTCTCATTGGAGGTCCATAAGCAAAAGTTAAAGATTATGTTTTATATATTTTACAGAAATAATTTTATAGAAAGAATTTTATTTGGACTGTTATTTGGATATCATTGACCTTGAGTTCCCTTATGCTGATTTTTTTTTTTTTGTATTTCTAAGTTTAATTATTTGGCCTCTATTTAAATAACTTTCAATGAAAGCAAGCACCTTCTTCAAATCATAATCTCTTCCTAGGGCAATTCCACTCATGCTTTTTTTTTTTTTTTTTAATTCTGATTTAAAAAAAAAAACTCAGTCATAGTTATTTTAAATTTTAAAAATCAATATTAAATTAGGTAATTAGGTAACCTAGAAAATTTCATCAGTCTTGATTTTGATTTTGATACTATCGCAGTTATTCCACCCCAGAGAACACACATACACATATGCTCACACACATATTTTCTACTCTATAAATACTATAGCAAACACTTTCGAATAAAATAAATACTATTTGCTTCATAGGGTTAAAAACAGGATTATAAGAATCAATCATGTAGACATGGTGGTGTAAAAATGGTGGTATAAAAGCAAAAACTTGACCAAGCTCTCTCCTAAAACCCACCAAATACCTTTAAGAATGACTGTAAATAAATTTCAGAGCATCAGAACCCACAAAGATGGTGTGAAACAATTTTCCATCTAAAGACAACTTAGAACAGGAGTCCTCAAACTATGTGCCTGCAGGACAGATGTGGCCCACTGAGAACGTTTATGTGGCCCACTGGGTTATGGCAAAATCAGACCCGAAGCGACATTCCACCTAAACTCACATTAGCAATGCACACTTCCAGCACTGGACTGAGTCGGCAGAGACAGAGTATGGGGGATACCTAGGTGAGGTGAGTTCCCAGGCCTGGGTGTGTGATGTGGGAAAGGGAGAAAGATGCAGAAGATGGAGAACTGACGGCCAGTGGCCTTGTACAGTAACAGCAGCCACCACAACAGATAGGTGCAGGGGATATACAGTGCATGCTACACATGTCACGGCCACTGTAGGGGGAATTCACTGCAGCAGTGAAGGTTGGAAGCGGGAGCGCAAATAGTGGAAGAGAGAGTGTGGGAAATGGAGGCATCACAGCATAGAGGCAGCTTGGAGGAAGTTGGGCATTGTAGTCAGTATGTCTCTGTGTGGGCAAAGTTATTGCTGGTAGATTGTTTTTGTAGCACTGTATATATATATATTGATATTTTACTAATAGCAATCTGGAATCCCTAGGAAATAATGATGTCAAGAAAAAGAAAAATTGACTTGGAGTGTAGGATATTCAAAGAACAGTGGACTTATGATTACTTTTTCATGCAGTACAAGGAAAGAGCTATATGTCTGATATGCCAGAATATAGTGTCTGTGTTCAAAGAATATAATTTGTATCAATACTATGAAACTCAGCATAAAGATAAATATGATTGTTTGGTTGGAGAAATGAGAAAAGACGAAATATTAAAACTGAAAAATACATTGACAACTCAGCAAAATACTTTTGTGAAGTAGAAGCAGCTAAATATTTCATTACTGTGAGCAAGTTTTCAAGTTGCCAAGCTAATAGCACTCACTGGTAGACCATTCATGGAGGGAGAATTTGTTTAAAAATGCCTTCTTTCTATTGCCAAAGAGAAGTGTCCAGAGAAGGCTGATTTCTTTAGTACAGTGAGTCTTTCAGGACCTACAATTACACGGAGGATTAAAGAAATGGGAAACAATCTGCATCAGCATTTGCAAAACTCCATTAAAAAAATTTCATATTTTTCCTTGGCACTCGATGAAAGCAATGATGTTCATGATTCTGCACAACTTCTAATTGTTATTTGTGGGATGAATGATTATTTTGATGTCATAGAAGAGCTTGCTGCACTGCAAAGCATCAAAGGAACAACTATAGGAGAGGATATCTATGAAAATGTTTGCCAAACTATGAATGGTTTGGAGCTGGACTGGGCTAAACTAGCCAGTGTGACTATATAATTAAATATTGTAGCCAGCGTGATGGTGCTCCTAGCATGGTGGGGTCTAAGAAAGGAGTAATTGCTCGCATTAACCAAGAGATGGACAAATATAACCATTCTCAAGCAATAGCCATACACTGCCTCATCCACCAACAAGTGCTGTGTAGTAAATCACTGAAGTGAGACTGTCATGCAAATTGTAGTATCTTGTGTTAACTTCATTAAAGCTAATGCACTAAATCACAGACAATTTCAGGAATTTCTGTCTGAGCTAAATTTTGAGTATAAAGATGTTCTATATCACACAGAAGTCCATTGGCTGAGTTGAGGGTGTGTTTTGAAACGTTTCAATGACTTACTTACACAGATTACAACTTTTCTGCTTTCAAAAAACAAAGAAGTACCAGAGCCCAATGATGCAGAATGGAAATGGCACCTTGCCTTTCTGACAGATGTGCTACTCAACAATTTCAGTATGCAACTTCAAGGAAAGGGGAAGCTCATCTGTGATATGCAATCACATATCAAAGCATTTGAAGTAAAATTAGGCCTTTCCTTATTCAAACAAGTGAATAAGGAAAACTTCTGCCATTTTCCCACAACTCAAAATCTGTTAGCAGAAAAAAACTGACTGCATTCCTAAAAAAAACATACGTGGATTCACTGGAAAAATTGTAAAAGGAGTTCCAATTTAGATGTAAAGAGCTTCATCTCCATGAACAGGACATACAGCTTTTCCGTAACCTATTTTCTATAGACATTGAAAATGTGGATACAATTTACCAAATGGAACTGGCTGAACTGCAGAATTATGTCTCTCTGAAAGATGCATTCAAGTCAAGCAGCCTTTGTAATTTCTACGCATCTCTCCCCTCTGAGACATATCCTATCTCAGGAACCATGCACTCAAAATGGCAACCATCTTTGGCAGCACTTATGTCTGTGAACAGACTTTTTCTAGAATGAAACATTTGAAATCTCCAACCAGAACAAGACTAACAAATGCACACTTGCATCACTTGTTATGACTAGCAGTGACAAATATGGAACCAAACATTGACCATCTCATTAGTCAAAAGCAGGCTCATAGTTCCCATTGAAATACTGATAAGTTTGTTAATTTAACTTAACTTCATTTTAAATATTGTATTTGTTCCCATTTTGTTTCTTCACTTCAAAATAAGATATATGCAGCATGCACAGGAATTTGTTCATAGTTTTTGTTTTTAACTATAGTCCAGTCCTCCAACAGACTGAGAGACAGTGAACTGGCCCCCTATTTAAAAAGTTTGAGGACCCCTAACTTAGAAGGTCAGCAGAAAAGGTCTGTTGCTCCACAGTGGGAGAGCAGCACAGTCCTTACACAGGCCACACCAGCACATTGATGACCCCAGCAAACCAGGAGCACTCTTAGGGCCTCTGAATCAGCAGCAGGATTGGCAGTTTCCAGACCTTTTAGCCCACAGAAACCAAAAACATCTTGGAAGTTTGGCAGTAAAAGTTTATTTCACTACGATGAGAATACCTTGGAAAATCAGCAGACCATGAGAAAGCCTTGGGAGCCACTAAATGATAGTGGTGATGGCAGCAGTAGCTGCTTCCAGAGATCTCACTGCAGAGATGGTGAGGAGAGGGGTTAAACTACTGGTCAGAGAACGTTTCTTTATTAGTACTGAGGCAGGATTCTATTGATTTTCTATATTCAGATCTGGGAGGCATAGTCAGGATAACAAAAGATTTCACAGTTTTTACATTAAAGGAACACAAGAATTGGAATATGATATTCCAGAGATCAAAGGATCTGGGATTACAGCCAACAATCCCTTACCAACAAAACTGAGTATAATCCTTCAGGGGAAAGATGAACATTTGCTTTCAAGCATTCCTGATTAAAATACCTGAGTTGAATAGAAAATTTTATTGCTCAAATACAGGTGTCAGGAGAAGCATAAGGGAGTAATCAGGAAAGGGAAATCATAAAAGTCTTAATATATTTAATCTATATTCCTATATGTGAGGATGATTCTTGTAACTTGTAAGAACTTTCTCATTATTATGTAGTTAGAAAAAGTATATATATTCAGAGTATAATGGTGTGAATTCAATATTATGGAATTATATGTAAAAAAACCAATACAAACAAAATTAAGGGATTAGAGAAGAAAGTACTGCATGAAAAGGAAATGGAGAGGTAGAGTGAAATCAATTATCTTCCATAAAAGAAACAAGTAAGCCCACTAAGCCCACTATCATCACCATTACTATTCAATATTGTATTAGAAACACTAGCCTCAGCAATAAGAGTTGAGAAAGAGATTAAAGGAATTAGAGTAGGCAATGAAGAAACCAAACTATCACTCTTTGCAGATGATATGTTGGTATAGTTAGAGAACCCCAGAGATTCTGCTAAAAAGCTATTAGAAATAATTCATAACTTTAGCAATGTTGCAGAATACAAAACAAATCCCCATAAATCCTCAGCATTTTTATACATCACCAACAAAATCCAACAGCAAGAGATGCAAAGAGAAATTCCATTCAAAATAACTGTCTACAGCATAAAATATTTGGGAATCTATCTACCAAAGGAAAGTCAGGAATCATATGAGCAAAATGACAAAAAAAACTTTCCACACAAATAAAGTCAGATTTAAATAACTGGAAAGATATTAAGTGCTTTTGGATAGGCCAAGCGAATATAATAAAGATGACAATACTCCCTAACTAATCTATTTATTTAGTGCTATACCAATAAGACTCCCAAGAAAATATTTTAATGATCTAGAAAAAATAACAACAAAATTCATATGGAAGAACAAAAAGTCGAGAATCTCAAGGGTATTAATGAAAAAAAAAATCAAATGAAGGTGGCCTCGCTGTACCTGATCTAAAATTATATTATAAAGTAGCAGCCACCAAAACCATTTGGTATTGGCTAAGAAATAGATTAGTTGATCAGTGGAATAGGTTAGGTTCATAAGACAAAATAGTCAACTATAGCAATCTAGTGTTTGAAAAACTAAAAATCCTAATTTTGGGGATAAGAATTCATTATTTGACAAAAACTGCTGGGATAACTGGAAATTAGTTATGGCAGAAATTAGGCATGGATGCACACTTAACAATGTATACCAAGATAAGATCAAAATGGGTAGATGATTTAGGCATAAAGAACGAGATTATAAATAAATTAGAAGAACATAGGATAGTTTATCTCTCAGACTTGTGCAGGAGGAAGAAATTTGTGACCAAAGATGAATTAAAGACCATTACATTACTGATCACAAAATAGAAAATTTTGATTACATCAAATTAAAAAGCTTTTATACAAACAAAACTAATACAAATAAGATTAGAAGGGAAGCAACAAACTGGGAAAACATCTTCACACTTAAAGTTTCTGATAAAGGCCTCATTTCCAAAATATATAGAGAATTGACTCTAATTTATAAGAAATCAAGCCATTCTCCAATTGATAAATGGTCAAAGGATATGAACAAACAATTTTCAGATGATGAAATTGAAACTATTTCCACTCATATGAAAGAGTGTTCCAAATCACTATTGATCAGAGAAATGCAAATTAAGACAACTCTGAGATACCACTACACACTTATCAGATTGGCTAAGATGACAGGAAAAATTAATGATGAATGTTGGAGGGGATGCAGAAAAACTGGGACACTGATGCATTGTTGGTAGAGTAGTGAATGAATCCAACCATTCTGGAGAGCAATCTGGAATTATGCCCAAAAAATTATCAAACTGTGCATACCCTTTGATCCAGCAGTGTTACTACTGGGTTTATACCCTAAAGAGATACTATAGAAGGGAAAGGGACCTGTATGTGCCAAAATGTTTGTGGTAACCCTGTTTGTGTGGCTAGAAACTGGAAAATGAATGGATGCCTATCAATTGGAGAATGGTTGGGTAAATTGTGGTATATGAATGTTATGGAATATTATTGTTCTATAAGAAATGACCAGCAGGACGAATACAGAGAGGCTTGGAGACACCTACCTACATGAACTGATGCTAAGTGAAATGAGCAGAAGCAAGAGATCATTATATACTTCAACAACGATACTGTATGAGGATGTATTCTGATGGAAGTGGATTTCTTTGACAAAGAGAAGATCTAACTCAGTTTCAATTGATCAGTGATGGACAGAAGCAGCTACACCCAAAGAAAGAACACTGGCTGGGAAATGAATGTAAACTGTTTGCATTTTTGTTTTTCTTCCTGGGTTATTTTTACCTTCTGAATCCAATTCTTCCTGTACAACAAGAGAACTGTTTGGTTCTGCACACATATATTGTATCTAGGATATACTGTAGCATATTTAACATATATAGGAGTGCTTGCCATCTTAGGGAGGGGTGAAGAGAGGGAGGGGAAAAATTGGAACAGAAGTGAGTGCAAGGGATAATGTTGTAAAAAATTACCCTGGCATGGGTTCTGTGAATAAAAAGTTATAATTATTAAAAAAAAAAAAACAATAAAAGAAAAGAAAGTGGCTTTTCAATAGAGGGGAAAGGAAAAAGAAAGAGAAGTGAACCTTACTCTCATCAAAATTGCCTCAAAGAGAAAATAATATGCACATACAATATGAGTATAGAAATCTGTCTTATACTTCAGAAAAGTAGGAGAGAATGGAGAAAGAGAAAGAAGGGTGATAAAAAGGAGAACATATTGGGGATAGGGGTAGTTAGAAGCAAAACACTTTTAAGGAGGGACAGGATGAAAGGAAAGAGAATGCAATGAACAGGAATAAATACAGTTAGTAACAGTAATTATGAAAAGAATTTTGATGCAAATTCTCTGATGACAACTTCATTTTTTTAAGGTATAGGAATCTGAGTCAAAAGATATAAAAAATAAAAGTGAAATTGAAGCATAATTTTTAAACTTTATTTTTCTTTCACAATATGATGTTTTATGAAGCATTTAAAAATTTTACTACTTTTTTTATTGTCAAAATACATGAAAAGATAATTTTCAACATTTATATTTGCAAAACCTTGTTCTAAATATTTCTCCCTTTTTTTCCCTATCCCCCCTCCTAGACAACAAGTAATCTGATATAGGCTAAACATGTGCAATTCTTCTATTTACATTTTCACATTTATCATGCTGCACAAGAAAAATCAGATTAAAAAGGGAAAGTGAGAAAGAAAAAAATGTAGCAAACAATAACAAAAAGGTGAAAATATTGTTAGAATCCACTCTCAGTGTGCATAGTCCTCTCTCTGTCCATCAGAAGTCTATTGGAACAGGCCTGAATCTCCTCATTGTTGAAAAGAGCCAAATTCATCACAGATGATCATCACATAATCTTGTTTGTGCAACATATCTTTTATGAAAATATTATCCATATTCACAGGTGCTAGATCAATGAAGTGGAAAAAGCAGAAAGGAAGATAATCTGCAGCTCAAAGTTTTAAAAACAAATGTTAAAAAATTGTTAAATGTAACTTAGTAAATAAAATAGCAAGTAAATGGTTAAAAGGCATTAATCACATTTCAGCTTTCTTCATAGGCACTGATATTTAGTTCTTAAAATTTATTGATTACACAAAAGCATGAGAATATCTCTCCAATTTGGAATAGAGTTCAGTTCTTTTCAAGTCAAATGTCAAAAACTTATGCATCCTATACACTAAAATAAGAATTTCAACTTTAGAAAGAAGGGAAGAGAGAAGATAGTGATGATGATGATGGTGATGATAATATTTAATGTTTATAAAGTGCGTTGTAACCATTATTCCATTTTATCTTTACAGAAGCTCTGGTAGGTAGGTACTAACTAAAGCAGACAGAAGTGTTGATTTACCCAGCATTATACAGCTAGTAAGGATATATGGTTGTATTTGAATTTATGTTTTTCTGCTTCAATGCTTAACATGCTATCCACTATGCCACCTACTTGCTATTTCAGATTTTTGTAACTTCAAGTGTCAAACTTTCTTTATGAATATAAAATAATTGATACAGTTTTCTAGAGGATATTTGTGTCCCATCATGTTGATAAACTGACGTCTTTATTTTCTTTTTAACATCAGAATCCTTGTAATAGTTTCCCCCTTACTGTGGGATACGAGGTTAAATTTATAAAATTATAAGAGGCAAAAGCCATGAGTACCTCTGTAATGCTTTAGATCTTTTCTCTAACAGAACAACTCTTAATTCTTCCCTATGGAATACAAGGTGGCACATATAGAATTACAAAGAGAGGAATAGGTCATGAGTGTCTCTATAATGTTTTAGACCTTTGAGAATAACCTAAGGCCTTTCTACTGGTATCAACCAAATGATTTAAGAGACAGAACTCCCTGAAAAAAAAATGCATGCCTGAAACAGTTACCTAGTATAATGTAAGTATGCTCCTTTGATTCCTTTTGATTTCATCCCTAAAGTCAGGGAAGGTCCAAATGAAGAAAAAAAAATAACTAAGTAACAATAACATATTACTATAATTAATAACATGAATATAATATAGTAATAACATAAATGATATATAAATGATAACTAGACAGATGTGTGCATTAATGTTCAAAAATCCCCAAACCATTTGAGTTAAGAGAAAAGATTATATGAATTGTCCCTATTAAGGAAAATTGAATAAATTTCAAACTATTCCAATGTCATGTTCTCATTTCACTCAACCAATCACACATTCAGTGGTCCTGAATCATAGAGAAGAGATTAAATCTTTCCCCCCACCAATTAATATCCTAAGAATACAAAGAAATAAGACATATATAAACATTTTTCCATGCTTAAAAAAGCATTAGAAATATGGGTTTGAAATATCTGTCACACTACCACTCCATTCTAATTTGCTGCCAAATCATCCCCTGAATCTGAACACAGATTTTAAGATCCAGATTGTTTTACTTCTATTTACAGAGAATAAACAGTATCTATTACTATGTCATTTTTGGACACGCATATTTTATGATTAGGCCCTCTTGCCCTTCTCTATTGCCAATGTAGAATTACTATATATTGATTGATTTGGCGATGAATTTGATTCTAAATAAAATAATGGAAATGCAAAGGAGAAATTAATCAAACCACATTATTATAAGTGCCTCAAATTCCCTTATATCGATTGCTCTAACAAGGAGCCATGATTTGTAAGCAAACAGTATCAAAATGTAGATATAAAACTGTCCATCCTTTATAGAGCATTCTAATGAAGGACAACATTACATATACTAATAAATTAAAATCAGATTTTTAAAGAATGAAAAGTGATCCACAGAGATCTGGATTTATGAAGGATTGGAATGGGGATTTATTGTTGAAGAAAGAAAAGGTTAGATAATTGATGAGGAAGCATATTTCAGTTGTTGGAGATGCTATGCATAAATTCATAGTGGATATGTAGAGTATTGCATACTTGAATGCAATATATATAATAATTTGTTAAAGGTAGCATTATGGAATGAGTAAAAAATAAGATCATATCCAAATTACTTATAGACCATTCATTTTTCAGTCATGATTGATATTTTGTGACCTCATTTGGGTTTTTCTTGACAAAAATACTCCAGTTATTTATCATTTCCTTTTCCCTCCCAGATGAACAGACTGAAACAAACAGGGTTAAGTGACTTTCCCATATCCACACAGTTAGTCCTGAGGTCAAATTTAAACTCTTAAAGATCTATCTTCCTCATATCAGGTCCAGTTTTTTATCCACTGCAACTTAGCTGATCAAGATCCAATTTTTTTGGGGGGGTAGTACTTACATGCTAAAATGATGAGTTTGTAGTTTAATTTACAGGCAATAGGGAGACACATTTTCAAATAATAAAGAAACTTGATCACATCTACTTAAGAAGAATTGAAACTGTGAAGAAGATCACTATAGAGAGGGGAGATTGGAAGTAAGGAGACCAACTAGGAAGCTCTTATAATAGACCAAGCAAGATATAATGAACTCTTGAGCTAAAATGTTAAAATTGAATTAACATTAAAAATGGATTAATAAATGTTGTGAAGGTTAAATCATCAGGGATTAGCAGTGGATTGAATGTGGAAAATGCAGAAGAATGGAGATTCTGGTAATCTAAAAATTAATAATAATAGGAGGTCTGACAAAGATGCCTCTAAATAACCTCTTTAAGAGCTGCATACTGGAGTTGGAGTATCTGGCAGTCAGTATGAAATCAATCTCAATCAATTGGGGCTTGCGTATAATGTTTTTATCTGTTTTACAAGAAGTAGAAGTAGAAAATAGCTCCAAGCATCTAACTAGAAATAAGATCAGTGACAACAAAAAGGGACATTCTAGCAATGTCTATGAATAGCTTCAATGAGTTCAAGAGAGAGTGAAAATTGTGAGGTAGAATTTTATTTCACATTCTTTGATAATAAATGACATCTAATAAAAAATAAATTCTGAAGTTGAAATGGCATCTATCTGCCAAGATATTGAATTTATTACCTAAAAATAAAACCACAGAGTTTTGTGTAAGAAACTGATATCTTCATTCTCATAGGAGACAGCAACATATTTAAACAATTTTACAGGTAGACTTTTGGGAACCAAACTTTTTTTTTTATCATCAGCATGGTAATTTGCTAGTAAAGAAGTTATTTCATTATTCAATTTTAAATAAAATGTAATATAAAATATCCCTTTTTAAGAGTAAGCAAGAAGGAAAGAAGTCAACAACTATTTACTAAGTGTTTACTACATAATAGAAGGTGAGCTATTATTTTTTACATTTTATAAAATTCAACATTTAAAATTATTTTTATGTATACATATGTAAATCACTAATAATAATAAGGTAAAAGTAACAAAATAATATAAATAAATAAAAATATAACAACCTGTGCTTTAACTTCATACTCAGCAAATTGACAAAGATGACAAAAAATGTCATCCAATCCAATGTGGAAAGATGTGGAATTATAGACACATCCATACATTATTATTGGTGATGCTATAAATGTTACAACCATTTGAGGAAACAATTTTGAATATTGCAAATATAAGAGTTAAATGATATTTGTAATATGCCTTATTGATTTCATTATTTATTAACTTTTTAAAATTTTACTGCTTTAAGCAAACTATCTCAATGATGCAGATAAAAAGCAAATGTAAATTTATTCAGTAATGAATAGAACTAGCTATACCCAGAGGAAAAACTCTGGGAAATGAGTATGAACTACTACATAGCATTTCCAATCCCTCTGTTTTTGTCCACTTGCATTTTTTATTTCCTTCACAGGTTAACTGTATACTATTCCAAAGTCCAATTCTTCTTGTGCAGCAAAATAACTGTATGGATTTGTATACATATATTGTATTTAACATTGCTCTACATGACATCTGGGGGAGGGGATGGGGGGGAAAAGAAAGGGAAAAATTGGAACAAAAGGCTTGGCAACTGTCAATGCTGAAAAAAATTACCCATGCATATATCTTGTACATAAAAAGCAATATAAATAAATAAATAATATGTAAATAAACTATACTGGTACCTAGTTAAAAAAAAAAAAAAAAAAAGCAAATGTAAAGAGTAATCTCATTTCAGTGTACCAGAGTCTTATGTTATCTGAACCCAAAAGTACCAAAAGTATCTCTGAAGTGGTTAGGGTGTTTCTTCTTTAATGCTCTTGGGTTAAGTCCTGATCAGTTGTGGTCATCCCATTGCTGGCCATCAGTAAAATTACTTAAAATAGATTAGATTTTACATGAGATAATTACTTGGAAGAAATCATAAAAGAGTGCCATGAGATCAGAATCTAAAAAATTAATTTAAAAGTTAGAAAAATTGTCCTCTTGATTCCACTTTGCCTTCAAAACATAGCTTTATTCCTCCTGTTCAGTCAATGCTTAATTACCCATGGGTCCTATCAAAAGATGTTGCCACTCATTCTTTAAATACCATTTTATTCCTTCTCATTCAGTCTTTTAGAGTAACATGTTCTTCCCAGGATTATTCACTTTTCCTTTTAAAAATTGTCTAAAGACCTGTTGAACTAAATATATAAAGCAAAATCTTTTACAAATATGGAGAAAAATGATCTGAAATTTCCAATGTCTTTCAAAGAGTTCATTAATTTCTCAAAGTATGATTATGTGAAGACTTTGACTATGTTTAAAGAAATTATAATTAATTCCTCAGTGTTTTATTTCCATTCCTCTTTCATTCTTCCCCCCTCCCTTTCCTACCTCAATTGCATGCACATAAACACACACACACACACACACACACACACACACACACACACACATATATATATACTTATTTTTAGATAATGAAGAGGGTGCCAAACTTGAAGTCAGGAAGGCAAAGCAATATCCTACCTCTGAAATTAACAGTGTGATTACTGAACAAGCCAACCTCTTTGAGCCTTTAGTAACTTCCAAAGATATATAGTATTAAAACTTTATATCTATGATATAGAGATTTATATCTATATCATAGATAAAAATATAGATTTATATTTCTATAGAGTGGTTCTCAGCTTTACTTGTGGAAAGAGTTTTTGACACCCACAACTGTGTTTGAATTTATTCATATAATTGTCAAATGTATTGTTCTTAGTTTTATTTATGATTAAAAAAATTATACCTATCAGGAAACTTAATAATTTTCCAATACAACCCTTTCATTTTGCAGATGATGTACTCAAGACACACTAGTCAATGAGTATAGAACAAACTCAAAGACCCCAGCTTTTGGGATAAAAATTCACTATTTGACAAAAAGAGCTGGGAAAATTAGAAACTAATATTGCAGAAACTAGGAATTGACCCACACCTAATAACTTATACCAAGATAAGGTTGAAATATATTTATGATTTAGACATGGAGCAATATTTTAAGTAAATTAGAAAATGGAATTTGTGACCAAATAAGAACTGAAGTTCATTGTTGAACAAATAGATAATTTTGATTATATTAACTTTAAAAGTTTTTGTACAAACAAAACTAATGGAGATAATATTAGAAGAGAAGTAATAAATTGGGAAAACATTTTTACATTCAAAGGTTCTGATAAAAGCTTCATCTTCATTTCCAAATATACAGAGAATTGGCTCATTTTTATGAGAATTCAAGCCATTCTCCAATTGATAAATGATCAAAGAATATGAACAGACAATTTTCAGATGAAGAAATTGAAACCATTTATAGTCGCACGAAAAGATGCTCTAAATCACTATTTATCAGAGAAATGCAAATTAAGACTACTCTGAGATAATACTACATACTTCTCAGATTGGCTAAGATGATAGGAAAAAATAATGATGAATGTTGGAGGGGATATGAAAAAACTGGGATACTAATTGTTGGTGGAATTGTGAAATGATCTGACCATTCTGGAGAGGAATTTGCAACTATGCCCAAAGGGCTATCAAAATGTGCATACTCTTGGATCCAGCAATGTTTCTACTGGGCTTATATCCCAAAGGGATTTTAGAGGATGAAAGAGACACATATGTGCAAAAAAGTTTGTGACAGCCCTTTTTGTAGTGACAAGAGACTGGAAACTGAGTGTATACCCATCAGTTGAAAAATGGCTAAATAAGTTATGGTACATGAATATTATTATTCTATAAGAAATGATCGGCAGGATGATTTCAGAGAAGCCTGGAGAAACTTACATGAATTGGTGCTAAGTGAAATGAGGAGAACCAGGAGATCATTGTACACAAGATTATGATGAACCATGTTTTCCTATCATCTTAGCAATTCTGAGAGGTATGTAGTGGTATCTAAGAATTGTCTTAATTTGCATTTCTCTGATCAATAGTGATTTGTAGAATCTTTTCATATGTTTAGAAATGATTTAATCTCTTTATCTGAAAATTATCTGTTCATATCCTTTGACCATTTATTAATTGGAAAATGGCTTGAATTCTTATAAATTTGAGTCAATTCTCTATGTATTTTAGAATCAAAAGGATCAAAGGATATGGATTTTGACCATAGTTCCAAATAGCTCTCCAGAATGCCTGGATGTATTCGCAATGCCAACAACAATTTATCAATGTCCCAGTTTTCCCACATCCCCTCCAGCATTCAGCATTATCTTTTCTTGTCATCCTAGTCAATATGACAGGTGTGTAATGTTATCTCAGAGTTGTCTTAATTGCATTTATCTGATTAATAATGACTTGGAGCATCTTTTCATATGGCTAAAAATAGTTTGAATGTCTTTGTCTGAAAATTGTCTGTTCATATTCCTTGACCATTTATCAATTGGAGAATGGCTTGATTTCTTAAAAATTAGAGTCAAATCTCTACATAATTTGGAAATGAGGCCTTTATCAGAAACTTTAACTGTAAAAAAGTTTCCCCAGTTTATTATTTATTATTTATTATTTATTATTTATCCCTTCTAATCTTATTTGCATTAGTTTAGTTTGTACAAAAGCTTTTCAATTTTATATAATCAAAATTTTCTATTTTGTGATCATTAATGATCTCTAGTCCTTTTTTGGTCACAAATTCCTTCTCCTACACAAGTCTGAGAGGTAGACTATCTTATGTTCTTCTAATTTATTTATAATCTCATTCTTTATGCCTAGATTATGAACCCAATTTGACCTTATCTTGGTGTACAGTGTTAAGTGTGGGTCAATGCCTAGTTTCTGCCATACTAATATCCAATTTTCCCAGAAGTTTTTGTCACACAGTGAATTCTTATCCTCAAAGCTGGGGTCTTTGGGTTTGTCAAACAATAGATTATTAAAATTATTGACTTATTTTGTCCTTTGACCCTAACATATTCCACTGATCAACTAGTCTAATCTTAGTCAATACCAAATAGTTTTGGTAACCACTGCTTTATAATGTAATTTTAGATCTGGTACAGCTAGGACACTTTGATTTGATTTTTTTTTCATTAGTTCCCTTGAAAGTCTTGACTTTTTGTTCTTCCATATGAATTTTATTGTTACTTTTTCTAGTTCATTAAAATAGTTTTTTTGGGGAGTCTGATTGGTATAGCATTAAATAAATAGATTAATTTTAGGTAGTATTTTCATCTTTATTATATTCACTAACTTTATCCAAGAGCACTTAATATTTTTCCAATTGGTTAAATCTGCCTTTGTTTGTGTGGAAACTGTTTTGTAGTTTTGTTCATAAAGTTCCTGACTTTCTCTTGGCACATAGAATCCCAAATATTTTATACTATCAGTAGTTACTGGAATTTCTCTTTGTAACTCTAACTGTTGGATTTTGTTAGTACTATGTAAGAATGCTGATGACTTATATGGGTTTATTTTGTATCCTGCAACTTTGCTAAAGGTGTGGATAATTTCTCATAGCTTTTTAGTAGAATATCTAGTGTTTTCTAAGTATACCGTCATATTATCAACAAAGAATGATAATTTGGTTTCCTCATTACCTATTCTAATTACTTTAATCTCTTTCTCAACTCTTATTGCTGAAGCTAGCATTTCTAATACAATATTGAATAGTAATGGTGACAGTGGGCAACTTTATTTCACTCTTGATCTTACTGGGAAAGGTGCTAGTTTATCCCCATTACTTATGATGCTTACTGATGGTTTTAAATAGATGCTACTGGTTATTTTAAGGAAAAGTCCATTTATTCTTATACTCTTAAGTGTTTTTAATAGGAATAGATATTGGACTTTGTCAAATCCTTTTTCTACATCTATTGAGATTATCATATGATTTTTACTAATTTGGTTATTGATATAATCAATATACTAATACTTTTCTCAGTATTGAACCAGCCCTACATTCCTGGCATAAATTCTACTTGGTCATGGTGTATTATCCTGGGGATGATTTTCTGTAGTCTTTTTGCTAATATTTTATTTAAAATTTTAGCATCAATATTCATTAGGGAGATTGGGTTATAATTTTCTTTCTCTGTTTTCAACCTACCTGGTTTAGATATCAGTACCATGTCTGTGTTATAAAAGGAATTTGGTAGGACTCCTTCATTCCCTATTTTTTCAAATAATTTATATAACATTGGAGTTAATAGTTCTTTAAATGTTTGGTAGAATTTACCAATTTGGTAGATGTAAATACATCTGGTCTTGAGAGTTTTTTTTTAGGAAGTTGATTAATAGCTTGTTCTATTTTTTTTTTCTAAAATGGGACTATTTAAGCAATTTACTTCTTCCTCTGTTAATCTGGGAAGCCTATGTTTTTGAAGGTAGTCATCCATTTCATTTAGGTTATCAAATTTATTGGCATAAAGTTGACAAAGTAACTCCTTATTATTGCTCTATTTTCCTCTTCATTGGTGGAAAGTTCTCCCTTTTCGTTTTTAAAACCAACAATTTGCTTTCCCTCTTTCCTTTTTCTAATCAGATTTACCAAAGGTTTATCTGTTTTATTGGTTTTTTTTTCTAAAAACAACTCAGTTTTATTTATTAATTCAATATTTTTTTTTCGCTTTTGATTTAATTGGGGGTTTTTAATTTGGCCTTTTTCTAGCTTTTTAAGTTGCAAGGTTTTTAATTTGGCCTTTTTCTAGCTTTTTAAGTTGCAAGCCCAATTCATTGATCTTCTCTTTCTCTATTTTATTCAAGTAAGCCTCTAAAGATATAAAATTTCCCCTTATTTCCACTTTGGCTGCATCCCACAAATTTTGCATGATGTCTAATTATTGTCATTTTCTTGGGTAAAATTATTAATTGTAACTATTATTTGTTGTTTCACCCAATCATTCCTTAGGATGAGATTATTTAGTTTCCAATTACTTTTTGGTCTATTTATACCTAGCTTTTTGTTGAATGTAGTTTTTATTGCATTGCAATCTGAAAAGAATTAATTTACTATTTCTGTCCTTCTCCATTTAATTTTGAGATCTTTATGTCCTAATATTTTTTTTATAGGTTCCATGAACTGCTGAGAAGAAAGCATACTCCTTTCTGTATCCATTCAGTTTTCTCCAAAGATCTATCATACCTAACTTTTCTAATATTTTATTTACCTCTTCAACTTTTTTCTTGTTTGTTTTGTGGTTTTATTTATCTAATTCTGAGAGTGCAAGGTTGAGATCTCCCACTATTATAGTTTTGCTGTCTATTTCTTCTTGTAACTCTCTTAACTTCTCCTTTAGGATGTTAGATGCTATACCACTTGGTTCATATATGTTTAGTATTGATATTGCTTCATTGTCTACACTACCCTTTAGCAAGATGTAGTTTCATTCCTTATCTTTTTTAATTAGATCAATTTTTTGCTTTTACTTGATCTGAGATAAGGATGGCTACTCCAGCTTTTTTTTTTTTTACTTCACTTGAAGCATAATAGATTCTGCTTCAGCCTTTTACCTTTACTCTGTATGTATCTCCCTGCTTTAAATGTGTTTCCTGTAAACAACATATTGCAGGGTTCTGGCTTTTGATCCAGTCTGCTATCCACCTCTGCTTTATGAGAGAGTTCATCCCATTCATATTTATGATTAACATTACCAATTCTGTATTTCCTGTCATATTATTATTCCCAGGTTATGCTTTTTTTTTTCTTACTTCCCTTATCTCCCTCCACAGTATTAAACTTATGGGTATCATTTGCCTCACACAGCTCTCCCTGTTTAGAATCCCTACTACCCCTTTTGAATCCCTCCCTCTTTTTTATACCTTTCCCTTATTACTCTTTTCTTTTTCTCTTTTCCTCTCTCACTTTTTAAAGAGACGAGAAAAGTTTCTATGTAAACCAAATATATCAATCTTTTTTTCTCTTTGAGCCAAATCTGATGAAAGTAAGATTAACACAATATTTCTCTCCCTCTCTAAATTCCTTCAGATATGATAGGTTTCCTTTAACTCTTCATGGGATGTAAGTTTACCTACTTTTATCTCCCCCTTTCCCTTTTTCTGATACTATTCCCTTTCCATTTCTACTTCCTTTTTCATTACACATGCACTCTTTATGTATGTCCATCACAGTGCTCAAGAATTCTTTTTGCCTTTTTCTTCTTCTCTTGAGTTCTATAGTTGGAGGTCAAATTTTTTGTTTAGCTCTTATTTTTTTCATTAGAAACAAATGGAATTCACCTGTTCCATTAAATGTCCATCTTCTTGGCTGGAAGAAAATGCTCACCTTAGCTGGGTAGTTTATTCTTGGTTGCATTCCAAGTTCTTTTGCCTTCTGGAAAATCATATTCCAGGCCCTTTGATCCTTTAATGTGGAAGCAGCTAGATCCTGAGTGATTCTTATTGAGGCTTCTCGGTATTTGAATTGTTTTTTTTTTTTTTTTTTTTTTTTTCTGGCTGCTTATAATATTTTGTTCCTTAGTCTCATAGTTCTGAAATTTAGCCACAGTGTTCCTTGGAATTTTTATTTTAGGGTATTTTTCAGTTCTCTTTGATGATTTCCTTTAAAATAGTATCTAGGCTCTTTTTCATCATAAATTTTAGGAAGTCCAAGAATCCTCAGATTATCTCTCCTAAGATCTATTTTCCAGGTCTTTTGTTTTTCAAAGTAGATATTTAACATTTTTTTCTATTTTTTCATTTTTTGGTTTTGCTTGAATGATTTTTGATGTCTCAACAAATTATTCATTTCTGTTTTTTCAGTTCTGATTTTAATGAGCTTTTTTATGCATGACCAATTGACTTTTTAAATGAGTTGTTTTGCTCTATGGATTTTTTTTCCATTTCACTATTTTTTTAAATTGAGTTATTTTCTTTTTCCAATTCACAAATCCTACTTTCCTGAGAGTTCTTTATCTTTTCCAATTCACAAACTCTGTTTCCCTGAGAGTTCTTTATCTTTTCCAATTCACATTTCAAGATGTTGTTTTATTTTTACACTTTATCAAATTTTTCTTTAAGTGAGTTACATGTCTTTTCTGTACTCTCTTGTTTAGCTTCTCTTTCCTTTCCGTTTTTCTTCTAGCTCTCTTTTAAGATTTTTTAATAATTTCTTGTAGGAGAGCCCTGAGAGATGGGGACCAGGTTACATTGCCCTTTGGGGTTTTGTCTGGAAACTGTCTGCTATTAGTCTTCTCAGGATTGAAAACCTGCTCTCTTTCTATATAGAAGCTATAAATGGTTAGCATATGCTTGGCTTTTTTACCCATTTTTTAAGCCCTTAGGGTCTACCTTCTGGGTAAGGGGGTCACCAGCTTCCTCTGCAGAACAGGGATGGCTATATGGACAGTAGCTGTCCTGCAAATGGGTTGCTAAGAGCAGCAGAGCTGCAGAAGTGCCCTGGGAATAGCCTTGCTGTGGGATTAGTGGCTGCCCTGAGACTAGAGGCTGAGCAGCAAACCCTTGCTATGCAGATCAGCAGCTACCCTGGGAAGAGCACCACACAAGAAGTTCTCTGCCCTGGATAGTTTGAGCCCACTGCAGAAGTACTATTGCCCAGGGCAGAGCCCTCTTGTTCTGCAGATTTGTGGCTACCCCAAGCAAAAGCTCCGCTTTACAAAATGAGGCTGCACAGTTGTACTGTGGTCTGTGTTGATTCACTTCCAGTGCTAGGTGGGTGTAGCCAGATCCTGTTAGATTCTGACATTTTTTGGAGTACACTCTATCTTTGGCTTTAACTTCTCTGCTGATCTACTGCTTTGAAGCCAAAGCAGAGCAGCCAACATGTGGTTGAGTCCTTCCTGCAAAATTTTTACCTGCATAGAGACCACACCAACCCCAGTCCTCTCAGTGTGCTAGCCTCTGGTTCTGCCTCCCTGACTGGGCTGGCCTGCTCCCATCAATCATGACAAACCTTTTCTAACGATCTTCCAGTTATCTTCAGCTGTTGTACTCCCAATATTGGTGGATTTTATCAGTCAAGCACTATTTATGAGGCTGAATTTGGTAATTAGTAGTGAGGGTAGAAGAGGAGCTTAGAATGAAGCGTTGTCTTCTCCACCATCTTGGCTCTCCCCACCCCCCATCAATAGTATTATTATCGCATGGGGAGAGAAGCAAGAATCTGGAAAAGAATACTTATACTCTTCTTACTTCAAAAAAGATGACTGGAGGGAAACTTAATGGAATGGCTCTTTCTCCCTTCATCCAAGTAATAGAATATGATAGAATGGTGTTTATTTTAGTCTCCTTTAAGCTGGAAATCACTTAGGAGATGCTTGAAACATGATAGTCTAACTCCCAACTTTCCCCATCTAACTCCAATAACAGTCTAGAATCAAAGCAAGAGGCTCACAACTATCAGGTGGGAGATGAGAAATGTGCAATAGTAATAAACCCTCTTCTCTTTTTCCTTTCAGAAACTGGAGATCAGACAAGAGGTACAAGAAGGAGTTGATTAATACTAAAGTGATAAAGATTAATGACAAACAGAACTACCATCATCATCACTATCAATAACAACAATAGAAAATAAATGATTATTATATTTACAAAACACTTTTAGGTTTGCAAAGAACTTTAAAAATTATCTCATTTATCATTACAATAGCTAGGGGAGATTGTTTCTATTATTATTGACATTTTATAGATGAGAAACCTGAGGTAGATTAAGGGACTTGCCTAAGTCATACAGCTAGTAACTGTCTGAAGTCAAAATTGAGTACATCTTCTTAACTGCATCTTACTACCCTCTCCACTCTACTACCTAGCTATTTTAACATCTTTTATTCATAACTAGTTTTTAAACAAAACATCTATTGCTGTTCTGGTAAAAAAAGATTTAACAGCCTAACCAAGGTGTAACATTTCTATCCCATTAAAAATATGTTCTTATCTGAGTATTTCTACACTAATGATAGCCATGAATTTTTTTTAAGACATATTTGTTGAAAAAAGGATGATACAGTGTGAAAATATTTTAATTTAAACCCATGACAATTTTGTACATTAATTATTAATTTTTAGTTTTTTTATTGGAATTTCTTAATAAATGCAAAAATATAGAGAGAGTTTCAAGACACTTTAATACTTTGCTGGACCTGTAGTTCCATTTCTTTGAGTAATCCCCTTTACTTACATAGACAGAAGGTCTGAGATGTCTTTTCCATATGTGCAATTATTCTTCACATCCATTCATAAACTTTCTATAGAATATCCAATATACTAAAGATCTCCCCC
This sequence comes from Antechinus flavipes, assembly GCF_016432865.1. NCBI lineage: Eukaryota > Metazoa > Chordata > Mammalia > Dasyuromorphia > Dasyuridae > Antechinus > Antechinus flavipes. The sequence goes on along the minus strand of NC_067398.1, from coordinate 525,167,341 downwards.
TAGTTATTTTTATAATATACAATGACCATAGTAACATTCAGAATGTCTAAATTTCTCTCTCATTCTTTTATTTTATTTCTTGACTGGTTTTAAAATATGAACAGCATATGTCAGGCAGGATTAAACAGAGAAGTTGTGTAAAGTCCACAGAGCATTAAATGTGACATTGGAATCTTGGAGCAAGTCCAAATAATTAGAAGTGGAATATTAATATTGTCCAAATGTGAGACTTTGATCATTTATTAATAACAACATTTATGTGAAAAGTCAATTTTCTAAAGGGTATACCTCAAAGAAGAGGTCGGTTATCTCAGCCACCTCAACTAGAATTATAGATAAAGTATATATGATGACTATGAATAAAGTCTTCTTTCCTTTGCCATTGTTAATCTGCATGCCTTCTAAATGTCATGGATGCTGCTAATGCCATTTTCTGTGGGCAATGGAAATTAATAATAAATATAATTCAGAGGTTTAGCAAAGGAATTCACGAGTTGATAAAGAAAATATTTTAATTGGCTGTGAAAGTCATCATTTTTTTAAAAAGAGAACTTACTTAATTAACTTCTCTATTTCTTCTGGCGGCAGGTATAACCAACTCTATCAGGCACCCTGAGAATTTTTTTAAGTAGTTATTAGGAAATAAATAAATAAATATATATATATATATATATATATGTGTGTGTGTGTGTGTGTGTGTGTGTATACATATATATATATGAAAGTATATATATATGTGTGTGTGTATGTGTATGTGTATACATATATATATGTATATGTATGTATATAATATTCACTAACATTTATGTGGCATTTACTATGTGTCAGGCACAGTATTAAGAGCTTTGGAGTTATTATTTTATTTGTTCTGCATAACAATTCTATAGCATCTATAGATGCTATAATTATTTAAATCATTATGTTGGGAAATTTAGTGAAAACAGCATAAATAATTTGCCCAAGATTACACAATTATTAAGTGTCTGAGGCAGAATTGAAATCAAGTCTTTCTGATTCCCTGATTCCAAGACTAGTGATCGATAGATCACTTTGTTACTTAGTTACAAATTATTATAAAATATGTAAGAATTCTCATAGTATATGACTATTAGAAAGATCTCCCTTGATATCTCTGAGTAATATAGTACATATAAGATATTTTTTTCAAAATTACTTCATGGAATTTTATTATCTCTGACCTATAAAAGAATTGTGGTTTTCAAAAAACAAATTCAAAATTCTGTAGAATGGTATATTTTTTTAAATGTGACAATGACTCAAACTCAGTAAAAAAAGTCTAAAATATTTCTTTTATGTAACTCATTTTCTCCTTCTCTCTCATCAAAAAAACAGTGCCAAGACAGAGCTAGAAACCTTATACTTGTGAGGATATACAATAATTACTAGAACAGAATTTCTAAATGTCCTCTAATATTTATCAGAGTATCTAATTCAACTCTTTATCTTGATTCAAGAATATTTATTCATATAAGGCATAGATATGTCTAAATACAGCAATAGATATAGTATGTGTATAAATATGTATGTGTATGTGTCTGTGTGTGTTTGTGTCTTTGTGTGTCTGTATCTGTGTGTCTGTATCTAAATACATATTAGGCATAGACATGGGCATAGATAGACAGACAGACAGATAGATATATAGATACATAGATAGATAGATAGATAGATAGAACATGGAATAAGTGGCAGGAAAGAGGAAGCCATCAGCTGAAGGAAGAAGGGGTAATGACTCAAGTCCTTGATATAATGGGAAAGATGGGAAGAAAATATCTACTTTGGATTTTCTAGTAGTTCATAATGTAATACAATAATTATTTATAAATATTTGTTAAATGTAGAATATGTTTAAAAGAGTAAACTAGGTTCTTATACTAGCCTAGTTAATTAATGATAAAAAATAAACAAAAATGATAACCAAAAGAATGAAAGAAAGGACCAGATATGAACAATATTATAGAGGTACACTAAACAAGACAATAATCAACTGGATATGGCAGGTGAGGCAGCAAAAAGTTGAGGGTGATATTTAGGTAATGGACTTGGGTGATTAGAAAGATGATGGTGTGTTCAAGAACAATATAGAAATGTACAGGACTCTTAGGATGTAGAAAAAGAACAGAAAAGATGCTGGTTGATATTTTGGAAATGTTGAGTTTGATATTTCTATGTTATACATAGATGGAAATTTTCAATCGATAGTTGATACAGGTCTGAAGTGAAGTGCAAAATATGGTGATTGCATATGTACATTTGCAAGATATATAAAAGAGTTCATAATTGAATTCATGAGAACTGATCAGAACACACACACACACACACACACACAAAGATACCAGAGTAAAAAGACAAAAGGACAAGGACAAACTGAGCACTCATGCTTAAAAGGTAGAACATGAAAAAAAAAAAAAACAAAAACAAAAACAAAAAAAAACAAACAAACTAAAATAAAATAAAATATAAAAGGTAGAACATGGATAATAACCCACTTAAAGAGATTTAGAAGTAATTTAACATATAAAACTATTGTTAAGAAAGATGAGAGAAGAGTGGGATGATTCTCTAGGTACAAGAGGTAGACAATATTATAGAAAACAAAAAAGCATAAAAACTGATGAAGGAATATTTGATTAAATAATCAAGATATCATTGATTACCTTGGGAAGATTAGTTTCAGTAGGGTTTTGAAGTAAAAGCCAGAATTTTTAAGATGTGAGGAATGGAAGGAGAAGAAGCAGTTTAAACAAAAAGTTTAAAATGTTTCAAATGTTTTTTCACAAGATTCTACTTATAGAGGTAAAAATAAGTAAGCCAATAATTTCCTTTTAAACAGTTTTTTTTTGTTGTTTATTAAATAGTTTTGTAATAATTTTATATTGAACTTTTATGTAATTATTTTTTTCTAAGTAGGTGCTAATCAGTCCATGAATGTGTATTTTTCCAGAAATGTAGAGTTTAGTAGATACATGAATAGACAGATACATGATGAACAGATGATAGAGAGATAGATTGATGATAGATGATAGACGGACAGATAGATAAAATCCTATACATAATTGTGAGAAGAAAATGCTCCAAATCCTTTTTTTTCAATTACTCTCTCCCATCAAAACTATCATTATTATCTTGTTAAAGTCAACTCTGTATATTGATTAATAAGATGATAGTGATTTACAGCTGAGTATTATGAAACTTTATCTGACCTCTAGATACTGGCTGAAGAGCTACATACATTTATGCCATACGCCCACATTTTGTCTTTAGTGACCACTTTTTTCCTTTGAAGTTAATGAATATTGTATCAAGCCTGTTTAATAACCTGACCAGCTACAGTTTCTCATACCTGACCATATGCTATAATAAGGTAAATATACTATCTCTCCTTGACAAGGGATGAATGCCCTCTATGTGGTGAAAATTTCCTTTATCCTTAGTCTTCATTTTAACAGTTATCATAACTTTGTCTTTACACTAATACTAATTCCTAGCTACTTATAAGTTGATGGTTTCTTTCTGGAAGAGGGCTACGAGTGAACATAGAACATCTGGAGGAGAGTGACTAGGCACAAATATGACCTCAGGTCTTCCATGACAGGCCTGTATATCTAATGTGATAGTAATATCCAGGTAAAAAATTAGCATCCATGAGGAGAAGAGGAAACACGTGATAGAGATTGAATCACACAGACCTTAGTAGATAGGAAGAGGTATAGAAAAAGAAAAGAAGTTGTAACCAGTCAAGGAAGGAAAGAGAAAGAAGAATCAACACAACAGGGAACCACAAATATAAGATTACTTATACTCTCCAGCAATTCCAAGTTCTTACCCCTTGGGGAGAGATAATAGGGGAAAAGCTTCATTTAGGATAGGGCTTCAAATTAATTAAGTAGTTCTGAAGAATATACTAAATGTCTACTGTTTGACTGGTATTGTCCTAGATGATAGAAAAACAAAAACTAAAATAAAACTCTCTTAATGGAACATACATTGTGTTGAAGAATATAAGTACACATTTTTATTATATATAAAATCAATGTATTGCAATCCATATGAAGGATGGTCCCTAGGGAGACAAGATTGCAAGAGGTTTTATTTGACTCCCATTATTCTTAGATTCTGTGTGATTATCTATAAATGTATTGTAATAAGTTGCAATAATGTTGTAAGTCCAAGAGACTATATAGTTTCTTAGGGAAATCCAACAAAGCTGGGTTATGGAGGATCAAGTGAAAGTTCTTTGCATTTTTCCAGATTAAATAAAACTATTTGCAATATTTATTACCTTTAGAGCTTGCAGAAGAGGTAAGGACTATTAGAAAGACATAACACAAATTTTTAGTTCTTTTTGGAAAGTTCTTTAAAGAAATAAAGATAAATGGAGCCAAGATGGGTGAAAAAAGTCAAGAAGTTGCCTGAGCTCTCCCTAGTTTCTCACAGAAACAATGTTAAATCAAGCTTCTAAACAGATCTGGAGTGATAGAACAAACAAAAGAAGGAGTTAAACAATTTTCTAGCTTAAGATAACTTAGAAGGACTTCAGGAAAGACCTGCCTTCACGTGAGTAAAAGGGGAACACAACCTAATACAGTGGGATCCAGGAAGCCAGGTATTTTGACTCTTAATTCACAGCACAGATTGATAACTGAGGCACCTCCTTCTATCTCAGCAGGCCAAGGGAATAGCAGACCAACTGTGAAGCCTCTAGCTTCAGATCAGAAAGGCAAATTGCAAAAGCCAGAACTGGGCCAGCAAAAGGCATATCTAGGCTGGGCAACTCCAGCACAGTGAGGAAGCAGTCATCACCTGAGGCCCCCGTGCATAAAATCAGTGTTGAGGCCTTTGGACTCCAGAACAGGAAGCTTGGAACAATGTTTCCTATGTGTCAAAGGCATGAAAAGGGTTAAACAATGAACAAGAAATGGAAAAGAGCCCTGAACATAGAAAGCTATGATGGTAGCCGGAAAGACCAAATACAAACTTAGAACCACACTGACAAAATACCTACATGTCAAATCTCAAAGAAGAATACGAATTGGTCTCAAACCCAAAAAGTCATCTTGGACATATATAAAAAGAATTTTAAAGCTCAGCAAATCCAAACAAAAATCAAGAAAAAAAATGAAATGAAATGTATGGAAGAAGAAGTTAACAGCTTGGAAAAGAAAAAGAAAAATGACTGGAGAAATCCACTGAAGAAAATCCTTAAACATATAATTGGCCAAATGGAAAAGGAGGCACAAAACATAATGGAAAATAATTCCCTATAAATTAGAATTAGGCAGGTGGAAGCTAATGACTAAATGAGATATTAAGAATCATTCAAACAAAATCAAATGAAAAAATAGAAGAAAATGTAAAATTTTTACAATGTAAAATGTAAAAATGTCATTTAAAAAACAATTGATCTAGAAAATAGACACAGGAGAGAGAATTTAAGAATTATTGGATTACCTAAAAGCCAAGGTTAAAAAAGAGCCTAGACATCATCTTTCAAAATATTGTTGGGGAAAACTACCCTAATTTTATGGAATCGAAAGGTAAAGCAATCATTAAATAACCTATGATCACCATGTGAAAAACATCCCAAAATGAAAAATCCAAGGAATTTGGTAATCAAATTCCAAATTATTAGGTCAAAGAGAAAATATTTTAAGAAGCCAGAAAGAAATAATTAAAATATCAAGGAACATTTGGGATCATAAAAGACTTAGCAGTTTCTACATTAAAGAACCAGAGAAACTAAAATATGATATTCCAGAATGCAAAGGGACTTAGATAACCACCAAAAATAAACTACCCAGAAAAACTGAATGTAATATTTCAGAGGAAAAGGTGAAAATGAAATGAAATAAAGTATTTAAATCTCTCTTTTTTTGATGAAAAGACCAGAGCAAAATAGAATATTTGATCTTCAAATAAAAGACTCAAGAGGAAAAACAAGTAAAGGAGAAAGAATTTTTTTAAATTTAACATTATTTAATAAAGAGTATACATAAACAGAAATGTTGGTATAAGTTGACTTTATGTGATAATATAGAAAATTAAGGGGTGAATTGATAATAGAAAAAGGATATGAGCAAACAATTTTCAGATGATGAAATTAAAGCCATCTATAATTATGCAAAAAATGCTCTAAATCACTATTGATTAGAGAAATACAAATTAAAACAATTTTGAGGTACCACCTCATACCTCTAAGATTATCTAAGATGACAAGAAAACATAATGATAAATGTTGAAGGAGATGTGGGAAAACTGGGACACTAATACATTGTTGGTGGAGTTGTGAAATGATCCAACTATTCTGGAGAGATAATCTAAAGATAATTGGACTTCCTGAAAATCATGATAAAAAAATAGCCTAGACACTATGTTTCAGGAAATCATCAAATAGAACTGCTCAGATGTTATAGAAACAGAAGATAAAATAGACATGGAAAGAATTCATCAATCACCTACTCAAAGAGATGCCAAAATCAAAACTACAAGAAATATTGTGGCTAAATTCCAGAACTATCAGACCAAGGAAAAAATACTACAAGCAGCTAGGGAAAAAAATACAATTCAAATACAGAGGAGCCATAATAAGGATTACTCAGGATCTAGCAGCATTCACATTAAAGGATAGAAGGGCCTGGAACCTGATATTCCAAAAGGCTAAGGAACTTCGTATGCAGCCAAGAATAACTTACCCAGCCAAAGTGAACATTTTCTTCCAGGGAAGAAGATGGACATTCAATGAAATAGGTGAATTCCATATATTTCTGATGAAAAAAACTGGAACTAAACAAAAAGTTTGACTTCCAAATATAGGACTCCAAAGAAATATAAAAAGGTAAAAATAAATCTTGGGAATTATATATCTGTTATGAGTTTACATAAAAAGTCCGTGTATAATTAGGTTTTATTGTTATAACATAAAAAAGAATCTAAAGGTAGAAAGGGAATTGTGCCAGAAAAAGGGAAAAGTGGAGGTACTATATCTCACAAAGAGGCAAAGAAAACCTATTATATGTGAAGGAAACAAGGGAGGGAGCTGAACATAGTATGAATCTTACTTCCATCAGAATTGGTTCAAAGAGAAAATATTAGATATATTCGATTTACAGAGAAACTTCTCCCACCTCATTGAAATGTGGAAGGTGAAAAGTGAAAAGGGAAAGAATATGCTAAATAGAAGAGAAGAGAGAACTTGTAAGGGAAATGTTTAAGAAAAGGGGAGGGACTCTAAGGGGAAGGAGAGATCCTAAAGAGGGATAGCTGCCTGAGACAAGTAGTGCTCAAAAGTTTAATACTGTAAAAGGGGGTAATGGGAAAAGGAAAGAGAAAAGCACAATCTAGGGTTACCAAGATGGCAGGAAATACAGAATTAGTCATGTTAACTATAAATGTGAATGGGATAAACTCCCCCATAAAACGGAGGCAGATAACAGACTGGATTAAAAGTCAGACTCCTACAATATGTTGTTTACAGGAAACACACTTGAAGCAGAGCAATACATACAGAGTAAAGATAAAAGGCTTGAGCGGAATCTACTATGATTCATGTGAAGTCAAAAAAGGAGGGGCAGTCATCTTGATTTCAGTTCAACCAAAAGCAAAAATTGATCTAATTAAAAGAGATAAGGAAGGAAACTATATCTTGCTAAAGGGTAGCATAGATAATGAAGCAATATCAATACTAAACATATATCACCAAGTGGTGTAGCATCTAACTTCCTAAAGGAGAAGTTTAGAAAGCTACAAGAAAAAATAGACAGTAAAACTATGATACTAGGAGATCTCAACCTTGCACTCTCAAAACTAGATAAATCAAACCACAAAATAAATAAGAAAGAAGTTAAAGAGGTAAATAGAACACTAGAAAAGTTAGGTATGATAGATTTTTGGAGAAAACTGAATGGAGACAGAATGGAGTACTCTTTCTTCTCAGCATTCCATGGAAGTTATACAAAAACTGAGCGTATATTAGGACATAAAGACCTCAAATTCAAATGCAGAAAGGCAGAAAGAGTAAATGCATCCTTTTCAGATCATGATGCAATAAAAATTACATTCAATAAAAAATCAGGGGAAAATAGACCAAAAAGTAATTGGAAACTAAATAATCTCATCCTAAAGAATGATTGGGTGAAATCATAAGCACAATTAATAATTTCAACCAAGAGAATGACAATAATGAGATGTCTTACCAAAATATGTGGGATGCAGTCAAAGCAGTAATAAGGGGATAATATAATAATAATATAATACTTTATATTTTAGAGGCCTACTTACATAAAATGGAAAAAAAAGAAAAATCAATGAATTATGCTTGCAACTAAAAAATCTAGAAAACCAGCAAATTAAAAACTCCCAGTTAAACAATAAACTTGAAATTCTAAAAAGAAAAGGAGAGATAATAAAATTAAAGTAAAAAAAAAACTATTGAATTAATGAAGAAAACTAAGAGTTAATTCTATGAAAAAACCAACAAAATAGATAAATCCTTGGTAAATTTGACTAGAAAAAAGAAAGAGGAAAATGAAATTATTAGTTTTAAAAATGAAAAGGGAAAACTTGCCACTAATGAAGATGAAATTACAGCAATAGTTAGAAGTTGCTTTGCCCAACTTTATGCCAATAAATTTGATAACTTAAATGAAATGGATGAATACCTTCAAATATATAGCTTGCCCAGATTAACAGAGGAAGAAGTAAATTGGTCAGACAGTCTCATTTTATTATTTTTTTAAATAACTTTTTATTGACAGAACCCATGCCTGGGTAATTTTTTACAGCATTATCCCTTGCACTCACTTGTGTTCCGATTTTTCTCCCCCCTCCTCCTCTCCCTCCCCTAGATGGCAAGAAGTCCTTTACATGTTAAATAGGTTACAGTATATACTAGATACAATATATGTGTGCAGAACTGAACAGTTTTCTTGTTGCACAGGGAGAATTGGATTCAGAAGGTATAAATAACCCGGGAAGAAAAACAAAAATGCAAGCAGTTTATATGCATTTCCCAGTATTCTTTCTTTGGGTGTAGCTGCTTCTGTCCATCCTTGATCAATTGAAACTGAATTAGCTCTCTTTAGCGAAGAGATTCACTTTCATCAGAATATATCCTCAAACAAATATTTATAATGATCTCCTGGTTCTGCTCATTTCATTTAGCATCAGTTCATGTAAATCTCGCCAGTCCTCTCTGTATTCATCCTGCTGGTCATTCCTTACAGAACAATAATAATCCATAACATTCATATACCACAATTTACTCAACCATTCTCCAATTGATGGGCATCCATTCATTTTCCAGCTTCTAGCCACTACAAACAGGGCTGCCACAAACATTTTGGCATATACAGGTCCCTTTCCCTTCTTTAGTATCTCTTTGGAGCATAAGCCCAGTAGAAACACTGCTGGATCAAAGGGTATGCACAATTTGATAACTTTTTGAGTATAAGACAGTCTCATTTTAGAAAAAAGAACTAGAACAAGCTATTAATTAACTCCCTAAGAAAAGCCTCGTTTCCAAAATATATAGAGAATTGACTCTAATTTATAAGAAATCAAGCCATTCTTCAATTGATAAACAGTCAAAGGATATAAACAGATAATTTTAATATGATGAAATTGAAACTATTTCTACTCATATGAAAAGGTGTTCCAAATCATTATTGATCAGAGAAATACAAATTAAGACAACTCTGAGATACTACTAAATACCTGTAAGATTGGCTAAGATGTCAGGAAAAGATAATAATGAATGTTGGAGGAGATGTAGGAAAACTGGAACACTGATTCATTGTTGGTGGAGTTGTGAACAGATCCAACCATTCTGGAGAGCAATTTGGAACAATACTCAAAAAATTATCAAACTTTGCATATACTTTGATCCAGAAGTGTTTCTACTGGGCTCATATGCCAAAGAGATCTTAAAGAAGGGAAAGGGACCTGTATGTGTAAAATTGTGTGTGGCAGCACTTTTCATAGTGGCTAGAAACTGGAAATTGAATGGATGCCCATCAATTGTAGAATGGCTGACTAAATTATGGTGTATATGGAAAATAATGAACAAGCTGCTTTGAGAATGGGGTGGAAAGATTTACCCAAACTGATGGTAAGCAAAACTAGGAATACATTGTACACAATAACAGTCATGATCAACTCTAAAAGCCTTGGTTTTTCTCAGTATTTCAGTGATCCAAAACAATCCCAATAGGCTTTGGATAGAAAAAGTAGATCTAATTAAAAGAGATAAATGAATGTGTGTGTGTGTGTGTGTGTGTGTGTGTGTGTGTGTGTGTGTATATATATATATATATATATATATATATATATATATATATGAATTACTGTCAATACTAAATATATATGCACCAAGTGGTAGAGCAGTCAAATTTGTAGAGAAGATATTGTCAGTTACAGGAAAAAAAAATAGATTGCAAAACTATATTAGTGGGAAATATCAACATCCCCTCTCAGAATTAGGCAAATTTAACCACAAAATAAATATGAAAAACTAGGAAAGTTAATAGAATTCTAGAAAACCTATACATGATAGACTTCTTGAGAAATCTTAGAGACAAAAAGGAATACATCTTTTTCTCAGCAGTACATGACACCTACCAAAAAACTGCCAATGAATTAGGAAGTAAAAACCTCACAATCAAGTGCAGAAAGACAGAAATAGTAAATGCTTCATTTTCAGACTATGATGCAATAAAAGTAATATTCAATAAAAGGCCAGAGAAAGATAAGACTAAAAACCAATTGGAAATTACCATTAAATAATGGTAATTAAATGGTAATTATTCAACTAATTAAAGAAACAATCCATAATTTCATTCAAGAGAATGGCAATAATGAGACAACATAGCAAAATTTATGGAATGAAGGCAAAGCTATACCTTGCAATAATTACATATTTTTAAATGCTTACACGTATAAAACAGAGAAAGAGAATATCAATGAATTTGTTATGCAAAACTAAAAAAGCTGGAAAAGAAGCAAGTTAAAATTCCCCAATTAAAAATAATTAGAAATTTCAAAAATCAAAGGAAAAATTAATAAAGTTGAAAGTAATAAAAATCTTGAAACAATAAATAAAACTAAGTGCTGATTTTATGAAATAATACAATAAAATACAAGAACCTTTCTTTATTTGATTTTTAAAAAAAGTAAAAAAGGAAAGCAAATTATTGGTATCAATCATGAAAAGGGTTAATTCATCATCAATTAAGGGCACTTGAATTTGCAATAATTAGAGACTATTTTGCTCAATTACATGTCAATTAATCTGACAATCTAAATAAACTGGATGAATATTTACAAAATATTAATTGCCCAGATTGATATGAGGGAATAAAAAATGTTTTATCACATTTTGTAGCTCCACATTGTAGTTCTAGATAAAATGGGGAGGAAATCAGATAGAGGGAACTGAATTAAATAAGATGGCCTTTTCACTTTTGGAAGTAGCTACAGTCCCATCTTTGAATTGAATGGAGAACTTAGCTTATTAACTACAGAACAAGAGACTACTTTGGAGACAGTTGAAAAAAAAAAACACATTCTTTTTATTATTAAATCATAAAGAGTATTAAAATTCAAAAAATAAAATTACAAGAGACTTAATAACTGTTAGAAAAATCTAAAGAAGTAGGAAAGGAACTAGGCACATGTCAGAATTAATGAACATGGGAAGGATAAATTTAAGTATAATAGTGAACATGCACTGGAAAATACTAAGGGAGAGGATCGGATGAAAAATTTGATCAAACACAAGTGCCTACATGAAGAAATAATGGGATGAGAGTTTTAAAACTCCAGTATATACTTGAGTTATTTTTGCCATTGGTGTTGTTTCTAGCATACTGTCATTTCTCAGCTTTTTTCATCCTTGATCAACTCTAGCTGTGTCTTTAGCTTGTTTTTTTTTTTTTCAATTCTTTTCTAGACTCTCCAATAATGAAACTACTGAGTAAACTCCTTTTTAATTATCTGAAGATCATTTTTCAATTTGCCAGATTTAGATAAAGAGAATCATTACCAATTCTTGGCATTAAAAACAATTTTGCCTCTGAGAGAAGTGTTTCTTGACACACAGTTTTAAGGGCATCACATCATGAGCAATGAGGGGAGGTAATGATACATGTACTGAGCAAGCTGTACCATCCCTCCATAATAATCTCATCAAAAATCATACTTCAGATCAAATGAATAACTATACATCTCTTCTGAAAAACACTATCACCTGCTTTTCTTCAGTTCACTTTTAGCTCTTTGGTCAGATTAATATTTATTATTTCACCTGCAATCATTCTGCTTTTCTTTTCTCCAAAAACAGCATGGGGATTTTACTCATCGTTATAGTGTACAAAGGCCAAAACTCTCAGGCCATAATTTAGCTATATTTTTAAAAAATGGCCTCAACATCAGTCTTCTTTTTTTTTCTTAACAATATTTGCTTTTCCAAATACATGTAAAGATTGTTTTCAATATTTATTTTTGTAAGACTTTACATTCTAATTTTTTTTCTGAAACTATGCATACACTTTGATCCAGTAATACTTGTACTAAGTCTGTATTCCAAACAGATCATAAAAATGGAAAAATTGCCACATTTAAAAAGATTTACAGCACATTTTTTGCGTTGTCAAGGAAATGGAAATCAACAGCATGACTGAACAAATTGTGGTATATGAATGTAGTACAAGAAATGATGAGCAGATGGATTTTAGAGAAACCTGGAAAAACTTAACATGTACTGATGCTGAGTAAAGTGAGAAGAACCAGCAGAACATTTTACACAGTAAAGCAAAATTGTATGATGATCAACTACAACAGATTTAATCTTTCTGAGCTATATAATGATCTGACGCTATTCCAAAAGTTTCAAGATGGAAAATGGTATCTACATCTAGAGAAAGAATTATGGAGTCTGAGTGCAGAGCAAAGTAACCATTTTCACTTTATTAGGATTTTTTTTCTTGTGGTTTTTCCCTTTTGTTTTGACACTTTTGTTTTGTTTGACATGTTTTTACAACATGAATAATGTGGAAATATGTACATGATTGTACATGTATAACTTATATTGTCTCCTCTCTTGAGAAAGAGAGGAGGGACAAATAAAACATTTGGAACACAAAATCTTATAAAAGTGAATTTTGAAAACTATCTTTTCATGTAATTGAAAAAAATACTATTAAATGGGAGAATTTTTTTGAAAAAAAATAGAAATAAATAGTATAATTACTGAGGCACCTTCATATAAATTCCAGTTCATATAAGCCTTTTGTAATATATCATGGATAAGAATAGTTTTTATTACTTCATTCAACCCAATGAACTTGTTTGCATTGAATAGAAACTAGACATTTAAAAAATTATCACCATTTGCCTTTGAGAACATGTAATGTTCTGGTTGGTTTTCTGGAGGCCTCTGGACCAGTCTTCAATTCAGTAAAGTAATCGCCATGAGAATAGCCAGGGATAAAGTCCAGATTCTTTATTTTCTCCTTCACAGTCTGTTGGAATCCTTACTAACTGCTAACTAATTTGAGTTGATCTAATCTTACAAGAAGATTTTGGCCAGAACCTGAAACAAGGTACTAAGTAGAACTAATTAATACAAGGCTTGTGTTCACACCTTTACTCATTGGAGTTCACAAGTATGCCAGCTTCACAAAGTAAACTTTCTAACTTCAAGGGAGTTCACACCTCCCTTAAAGCTCTTTGGGCCAGAGAGCACTATGGGAGAAAACCCATAATCCCATTCTCTCAGAAGAGTCAGATATAAGGCCAGCGATGAGAGATCTATGGCAGAATACATTTTCCTCTTGGCTGGCTGGTCACAGAGGAGAGTTCAGCTGGACTCGAGAGGAGCTACTCTGGTGCAGAGAGCACTTTGATGGATTTCAGCGGAATTACGCCAGAAGCCCTCTCTCCGAGGCAAGGCAGAATATATTCCACTTGGCTGGCTGGTGGCAGACAAAGAGTTTTCAGAGGATAAAGCTACGAGTGGAGAGTTCAGTGGACAACCAGATTCATCTTCATCTCACACCACTGTGGTAGGTGGCTGGGCTCCTGCACGCTCCCCACTGAGACCAAGCTGGTCTGAAAGACTCACCAGAAAGCTAGCCGAGCCCCAACAGAAGGAAACAAGAGATTCATTCCATTTCTGTGCTGGTTGGAGGCTGAAGAAAGCAGAGGCAGAGGCTGAAGGACAGAACCTTTGGATTTGGAGATATTCGGAGGGCTCTAAGCTGTGTTTTGAGAAGAACAAGAACTCCAACATTTGGACTCATAACAACAGTCTAGTTTCCTTGCTTGGGGCCCAACTAGATTTTTTGTGGGCTTCAGGAAGGCCTTTGTTTCAGTGGAGAAATGCTGGAGGACAGGCCAGCCACCACAGTGGTGTGAGATGGAGTGAATCTCTGAGTCTGAGGACTTGTGTCCAGCCTCCAGCCACCACAAAGGTGGGAAATGGAATGGATTTGTTTCTGGTTCTGCCCTGGCTGAGTTTGTCCCAGTTTATATAGTCTATTATAATTAGATCATTTACAATCATGATATCACTAGGGAACCATTATTTGTTGTAAAATTAAATCAATCATACTGAACTAGAGAACTATTAATCACCATGCTAAACTAGATAAACATTGTCTTATCAATTCTACTTAGTTAGCACCTTGTAAGAATCTTTGTTTTAAGTACAGAGTTCTGGCCCATAACAAGGAGAGAACTTAAACCAGAATAATTTAAATTCCAAACCAGGCAATTGCCAAGTAAAGGCATTAGTACAAGCTAATGTGACATCAAAAGAAAGACAAGAAGATCACCACAAATAAATGGCAAGCTCATGGCCTGCTGGGAAAGAATACTTGAAGTAATGATGTGACTATATAATAACTTTGAGAAATCTGCTAAAAACAAATAAATGAGATTCTTATGACACACAGATGATTCTGATAAGGAAAGAAGGAGCTGTCAAACGAAAATAATATAAATGAACAGGGAGTTAATCATTTAACTTATATTTTTGAAAAATATCCATATCAAATCTGGCTTCTGATATTTGACACAAATGTCAGAGTTTCCAAGTTCTTTGTTTTTTTTTTTTTTATTTACAATTTTTGATAGTAAAGCTTTTTAAATTTCAAAACATATGCATAAAAAAATTTCAAAATTCACCCTTGCAAAATCTTATGTTCCAAATTTTTCCCTCCTTTCCTCCACACTCCTGCCCTAGGTGGCAAGTAATCCAATGTATGTTAAACATCTGTAATTCTTCTATACATATTTCCAATATTTATCATGCTGCACAAGAAAAATAAGGTCAAAAAGGAAAAAAAAATGAGGGGAAAAAAACATATCAAAAACCAATAAGGGCAGTGTACTCAACAGTTTATATTCCCTTGGAAATATGTGGGTTTCAGAGGGTGAAAATTAATTCTGATTGATTAATGGTTAGTTATAATTGGAACAATGCTAATGAGGAACTGGAAGAGAGATATCATGTCACTCTTGGACAAAAGGATTACTTCTACACCCAGAGCAGACACAGCCTTGGGCAACCTAGACAAAGGATCTACCTCTGCCAAATTAGTGTCAGTGGAAGAGAATGGGCATAATTCATTTTAAATTAGAAATCTGATCTAATTGGGTGAAATAACAATACCCAGAATGAGGAGAATGTTAATCCTAATCTTCCATCATTCCTGTTGTTGAGAAGCTGTACTTTGAAAAAAGGAAATAAAAAGGTCTCCTCAATTTTAAGGATTGGCTATTAACATGAGAGAAAATCATATCTCTCAATATAAAGTGGTATAGAGACAAATTTGAAATCGTTGCAGTGGAGTTGTTGATCATTCGTTTAAATCATGTACAATTCTTCATGATCCCATTTAGATTTTCTTGGCAAATACAGGAGTGGTTAGACACTTCCTTTTACAAATGAAGAAAATGAGACAAAGAAGATCACTTGGCTTTCCTAGGGCCACAAAGCTAATAAGAATCTACAGGTAGATTGAACTCAAGAAGCTGCTCTTGCAAAGAAAAACACTCTAAAAATTAAGACAAGCCCAAAATAGAATGGGCTACTTTAGGGTTACATTTTCCTAAAGATCTTCAAACAAAGGGTACTTGTTGCTAAGGGCATTACAGAAAGGATTCCTACTTTGATATTTATTAGACAAGAGTTCTATGCCTTTTTAATCTAATATTTTCTGAAAATATGGAATCATTTTTCTTACTTTACTTTTGAAAAAGTATTCAACTAAGAAACAATGTCAATTTTTATGGAAAATCATATTCTGAATACTTCCAGATGGATGTGTGCTTCTTTTCAGGTATTTTTAGAATTTAAAATATCATTCAAAAACTTTTGAGTTTTTAAACATGCCATACAATTATCAATTATTAATATGATTTTATGTTACATACAAATATATACACAAAAAAAAATAAACAAAGAATAAATAAATCTAAAATGATTCATATGGTTAGGAAGAGTTTATTTATGGAATATGGTGAGTAGCAAGAACAGTTTTTTCCCTCTGGCAACTTCAGTGCAGGGTCCCCTAGCAGCAGTCAACAGTAAGAAAAAATGAAGTTGGAAGTGAAAAAAAGGAAAAACAGTAATGATGAGAGCCCGTCAGAGGCCTGGGTCTGCAAAATAACAAAAATATGTTACAAAAATAAAGAATGAAAATGGAAAATTCAGATGAGGTTTTGAATTCAAATTATCTCTTCAGTACCTGTTATTTGGTGAAAACATTTGATATTTTATAGGCATATATATTTATAAAATTATCTTGCTACACAAGAAAAATTAGATCAAAAATGATAAAAAATGAGAAAGCAAACAACAATAAAAAAATGAAAATGCTATGCTGTGATCCACACAGATCCCACAGACCTCTCTGAGTATAGATGGCTTTCATCATCATAAAATCATTAGGACTGGCCTAAATTGTCTCATTTTTGAGAAAAGCCACATGAATCAAAACTGAACATTGTATAATCTTATTATTGCCATGTACAATAATCTCATGGTTCTACACATTTCACTTAGCATCAGTTCTTGTAAGTCTCTCCAGGCCTTTCTTAAATCATCTGCTGATCATTTCTTATAGAATAATAATATTCCATAACAGGAAAAATTGTTTCTAGTAGATTTTTAGTTGGGTCCCTTGGGTTCTCTAAAAATATTATCATATCATCTACAAAGAGTGATAATTTGGTTTCTTGACTACCTATTCTAAATCATTTAATCTCTTTCTCTTCTCTTATTGCAAAAACTAACATTTCTAATACAATATTGAATAGTAATGTTGATAGTGTACAACCTTGTTTCTTATTGGGAATGGTTCTAGTTGTCTCCATTACATGTTATATTTGCTTATTGTAATAGTTTTAGTTTGTCCCCTTTACATATTATACTTGCTGATGGGTTTAAATAAATGCAACTGATCATTTTAAGGAATAGTCCATTTATTCTTATAATCTCTAGTGTTTTTAATAGTATTGGATGTTATCAAATGCTTTTTCTGTATCTATTGAGATAATCATATGATTTTCTTCAGTTTGGTTATTGATATAATCAATTATGCTAATAGTTTTCCTAATATTGAACCAGGCCAACATTTGTGGTATCAATTCAACTTGATTGTGATGTATTATCTTGGGAGTGACTTTCTGTAATCTCTTGTTAATATTTTACTTAAGACTTGTGCATCAATATTCTTTAGGGAAATCACTTTCTTTCTCTGTTTTTGGCTTACCTATTTTAGGTATGTGCACCATATTTGGTGCTCCTTCTTTCTTCTTTCCCTATTTTTTCAAATAGTTTGCATATTATTGAAAGTAATTTCTCTTTATATGTTTGATAGAATTCACATGTATGTCCATCTGGTCCTGGATACTTTTTCTCAGGGAGTTGATTCATAGCTTGTTCTATTTCTTTTTCTAAAATGGTACTATTCAAATAATTTATTTGCTCTTCTGATAACCTAACAATCTATATTTTTGTAGGTATTCCTCCATTTCACTTAGATTATCAAAGTTATTGGCATAAAGTTGGGAAAAATAACTCCTAATTATTGCTCTAATTTCCTTTTCATTGGCGGAAATTTCTCCCATTTGCTTTTTGAGACTAACAAGTTGATTTTCTCTTTTCCCTTTTTCTAATCAAATTAATTAAAGGTTTATCTATTTTGTTGGTTTTTTTTCCCATAAAACTAATGCTCAATTTTACTTATTAATGCAACAGTTTGCTTATTTTCAATTTTATTAACCTCCCCCTTTTATTTTTAGAATTTCAAAATTGGTATTTAAGTGGGAGTTTTTAATTTGTTCTTTTTCTACTTTTTTTTTTAATTTGCAAGCCCAGTTGATCTTCTCTTTCTCTATTTTATGCAAGTAAGCATCTAAAAATATAAAATTTCCCCTAATTAGTGCTTTGGCTGCATCACACAAATTTTGATACATTGTTCCATCATTCTCTTGGCAATTTTTTTAACAAAATTTACCAAATTAATTAACTTTCAGTCTATTTTCCCATGGCCTTTTATGGCATGTAATTTTTATTGCATCATGATCTGAAAAAAAATGCATTTACTATTTCTGCCTTTCTGTATTTGATTTTGAGGCATTTATGCCCTAATATGATCAAATTTTGTATAGATTTCATGAGCCACCAAGAAAAAAGTACTCTTTCTATCTCAATTCAATTTTCTCCAAAGATCTATCATATTTAACTTTTCTAAAATTCTATTCACCTCCTTTTCTCCTTTTCCTCTTCCCCAGTATTTTGCTTCTGACCATCATTTCTCTCAAACAACCTTTCCCCTTTACAGCCCGTCTTCCTTTCTTATACCTTTCCCCTACTTCTTCAGTTTTTCCTTCTTTCAATCTCCCCTTATCTTTTTCCTTTTCCCCTCCCACTTCCCTATAAGGCGAGTCAAGTTTCTTTGTGAAACCAAATATACCTAATATTCTGTCTTTGAGCCAAATCTGATGAGAGTAAAATTCACTCGATGTTCTTTCCCCCTCCCTTCTTTCCCTCAATCATAATAGGTCATCTTTGCTTCTTCATGAGATATAATTCACCTCATTTTACCTTCATTTTCCTTTTTCCAGTACAATCCCCTTTCCACCTATAGTTTCTTTCTTGTATTATCATAAGAAAATCAAATTATACCTGTACTCTCTAAGTAAATCCATAATAGAGATATAGTTCTCAAGAGTTTTTTTTGTTTCTTTTTTACCTTTTTGTGATTCTCTTGACTTCTATATTTGGAGGCCAAATTTTTGTTCAGTTCTGGTTTGTTCATCAGAAATATATGAAATTCACTTTTAATCACTGAATGTCTATCTTCCTCCCTGAAAGATAATGCACAATTTAGTTGGATAGTTCATTTTTGGCTATATTCAAAGTGCCTTTACCTATCAGAATATTTGATTCTAGAATCTTCAATCCTTTAATGTGGAAGCTACTAGGTGCTGGGTAATCCTGATTGTGACTCATTGGTATTTGAAGTTTCTTTCTGAGTGCTTGTAATATTTTTCCTAGGTCCAATAGTTCTGAAATTTAGCTACAATATTCCGTGTAGTTTTCACTTTGGGGTCACTTTCAAGAGATGATTGGTAATTCTTTCAAAATTATTTTCACTTTCAAGAGATGATTGGTAATTCTTTCAAAATTATTTTACCTCCTGATTCTAGGACATTAGGGCAGTTTTCCTTGGTGATTTCCTGAAAAATAACATCTGAGCTCTTTTTTTCATTATGATTTTCAGGAAGTCCAACAATCCTTAGATTGTCTTGAAATGGACAAAGGTCTGGCCTCTCCTCCCCCTCCTCAGTCTTAGGGCCTGGAGCTTGCAGAGAAAGGTCTGCTCAGCTAGATTAGGGGACTTCTTTTGCACTTCAAAGTGCCAGATCAATAATGCTCCCAAGCATATCTGTTCCATGAGGGTGGTCACCTAACCTGATCCCTATCTATGTTAAAACATCTGCCATTGTATCTTTCCTTCTGTAAAGTCAAGTCACTGTTTAATGTCAAAGGTGCCAGCAAGGGTGAACAAGAATGCTTATAAGGCTGTCACTACTTCAGTTGGGCACGGAACCATGCCAGAATCCTACTGGAGGTCCATCCTGGCCATGCAGACCATCTAGGACAGTTACAAATAAATTATTTCTAAATTATGAATTACTATGGCCATCTTGAATTTTATTGCCTGGGCTATTTCAGTCTCTCCTAGATCTATTTTACAAATCACTTCTTTTTCCAATGAGGAATTTTATATTGTATTCTATTTTTTCATTTTGTTTCTTTTTTGGTTTTGCTTGAGTGATTCTTGATATCTCATTGAGTCATTAATTTCATTTGTTCAGTTCCAATTTTTAGTGAATTATTTTCTTCAGTTTCCTTTTTTAGTTCCTTTTGTATTTGGCTAATTGAATTTTTAAATTAGTTGTTTTGTTCTATGATTTTTTTTTTTTTTACATTTCACAAATTCTGTTTTTCAAGGAGCTGTTTGCTCCTTTTTTTTTTTTTTTTTTTTTTTTTTTTAATAGTTGAATTCTGTTTTGAGGGCAAAGGGGAGATTATCCAACCTTCCTCTACAGGTGACAGTGGCTGTACTGGGTCAGTGCTGACTAACTTCCAGTGATGGGGTAGGCCTGGCCAAGTCCCATTATAGTCTGGAATGTAGGGGCTCACTATTTGTCTTTTGTATTTGCATTGAATGTTTTACAGCTAATCTGATGTTCTACTGGCTTGCAACCAGGACATATTAGCCACCACTGCTATAGATTCCTCCTTGTAGATTCTTCAATATGGAGCCCACACTGCTCTAGCGCTGTGCACTGATTGTGTTTGGCTCCCTCTGCTTGGTCTGCCTGTACTTGGCCAGCCTCTGTCCATGTCTGATTGAAACAGAATTTTTCTGGAGATCTTCCAAATTATCTTCTGCTATAAATTTGCTACACTTCAAATATTTGTGGGTTCTCCCAATCCAAAATCAGTTCAGATGCTGGATTTACTGTTAATTTGAGGGACATGGGGAGAGCTCAGAAAAAGACATGTCCTTTCTCTGCCATCTTGGTTCTGCCCCCTCTATATTTTATGTTCTTTAGAACATTGGAAGTATTCTCTTTTTAATATTTAATGCTTAAATCTTCCACAAATTTGCACAGGTTTCTTATCAAAGATTTTAGGAAAGGAGCTCCAAGAGATCAAATAATATTTTTTCCAATGTCAAACAGAATAAATTATTGTGACATTTAGCTACTAGGCTTACAGGGAGTTACTTTTGTAGATAGGCTTGATGAGGTGAATAAGATCCCAGCAAAATTTAGCCTGCCTTATAGTGTCATGTGGTTCTTTAGAAACTGTCTATCTTATGGCACTAAATTCTTTAAGAATTTGCCATGCTTAAGGGCATCTTCAATTGTAAGTTATACTAGGGAACTTAGCTCCCCTTGTTAATAGCCAAAAACCTTGTATGGAAAATAGCCTGCAGCAGCATAAAAATTTTACCTTTTGATTTTTAGGTGGTCTAGACCTATAAATTCTTTAGAGATGCCTTAGGACAACAATCTGGGACTCCACTGTATTTCTGGGGTTCAAACTTCTACTACTGAACATTTGATGGACCATACAAAGTCCTGAAACCTTATACCCATCAAGATTATAATCTAGAAATATAAAGGAACCCAGAGATAATCAATTCTAACACTCTCCTTTTAATAGATAAGAAGACTGAGGTTCTTGCAGCTCACATAAATACTATGTTGCAGAGACAGTATTTTAAAAACAAGTCTACAGTCTTCAGAATCAATTGTTTTTCCTATTTTTACCATGCTACTTTCAAATTTAGTTCAACTACACAAAGTATTTTTAGAACATTCTATGTGTTTGCCATTGTTTTTGAGAAATATAGACTAAATAAGGTAGCAAAGTTATCATGTAATAAAAGAGACAGAGGTGCATATAAATAATAAGTATTAGATAAAGCAGAATGTGAACAGAATGAATGAGTTAAGCAATTAATTGCCATGAGACATTTGAAAATGGTAAGATCAGTAGAATTAGGGAAAGCTTCAAGGAGGAAGTAGCACTGAGAGTTAAGTGTTTTTTTTTTTTTTTAAATGAAGATATACAGAAGGTTGAACTGGAGGTGAGTAGAATTTTTTTTTAGGTATGGAGAAATAGAATGAACAAAAGCATGGAGATGGAAAAGGGTAGAAAGGGGATATTAGAGAGTTAATACTCATGATTTATATGAAAAACTGTATGAAATTGATGAGGTTTGTAGTAGTTCAGAGAGTTATGGGAGCCTCTTCTGATTGGCGCAGGTCCAAGATGAAAAAATTCACAAACCCAAAAAGTTAGACTGGCAAGAAAGAAGTTTATTGGCACTGAGAAGTCCGTTTTTGCTAGGAGGCTGACTTCTTAGTCACGAGGTCCTGACAGAGAAGTAAAGGGCTAGCAGAAAAATCCTGGCAGAGAAAGATAAAGAGGGGTTAAAGCTGAGAAGAGAATGTCTTCTCAGCGGGCAAAGGTAACTCTCAGGCAGCGATGCCAAGGAGAGAGAGAGTTCCTTGACAAGGCATGGTCCTGCTTTTGGGTCTCTGCAAAGAAATGAGGCCCTAGTTGCCCTTTTTTAAAAAGGAATCTGAAACTGAGGTTTCAATTGAATGAAATTCCTTCAATGTTTTCATTGCCCCCAATCCTAGATTTCTGGTTGAATGAGACCACTTATTGGGAGTGGTCCTGAGCCAATTTTCAGCTCAATGGAGGTCCGTAGAAATCTAGAATTCCAGCTAAATGAGACCACTTATGTTTGAGCTAAGTAGGGAGGGGTCCTGAGCCAATCTTAATGAAACCACTTAACTGCCCAAGGGTGGGTCCCTGTCAAGAGAGTTTCAGGGCTCACCCCAAAGGCCAAGAAGGACAGTTTCAAGGATGACAGTTTCAAGGTTCCCCCATCAAGATGAGACTGAAAAGTACTTTATAGATTGATTTATAGTAAACCTTGAATTTTATAATAAATTTTAACCTTTGATAAGAGGTGTAATTGCATTGAAGTTTTGTTTTAAAAAGAGATCTGCCATATTATGTGGTATATTATGAAAATATTTAAGCATCTAACCAAAAGATGGTTAAGAGGAAAGCTAAATAAGGAGATCAAAAGACTATTTGTACTGCTACTGACCTAAGCCATTGGTTCTAGGTTCACTGCCTAATTCATGTTGATATTAAAGATATATCCTCAGAGGGCCAGCATTCACTACTGTCATCATTTTACACATAATCCTGTGAGTAGCTATCTTCTTAACTTGTAGCCTATGAATCCTTTATGGGCTATCAACTTCTCTTTAACCAGCAGCCAATAGATCTAATTCTTAAGTGAAGACATTTACTCAAATAGTAAAGCAAGAGAAATAGTTTTTAAAATTTCTCTCTAAAACTTGATGGTTCTCTTTCCCACAGATACATATAAAGTCTATTGGAAAAAGAATGGATTTAGACTAAAATAAAATGGTAGTGAAGATCATCCAAATGGGATTATTGAGTCAGACAAAACAATTAACAACACTGGGAATGCTGGACTTCAATGCTCTTTCTTTATTTAGAGGATCCGCCTGAATTCCTGGTAGGTTGTGGCAATAGTAATAGATGAAAAACTGTATTGTTCAGCTGAGCTAGTTCTTTGAAAGATATAGAATATCAGTTAAGTTAATGAATCAGTCTTTGGGCTTTGGCAATTTATGGACTGACTCATTCAGATTTATATTGTTGGGCTCTTCCCAGGGCACCATATCTTTGTGGTATAGCTTGATCTGTTAAACTCCCCAGGCAAATTTTTTGATAGTCTTTCACCTGTTTCAGCTAGTAGCCTAACTGGAGGGTACAAGATTGTTTTTACTGGAGCATGAAATTTGTCTTTATAGTTGGAGTGTTTATGGGCTTTCAACTAGGGAAATGGCCTGTAGGCTAGAATTTGCAGAAGTCTGTCATTTTTTATTCCCTCAAAAATGGGAGAGGTCTAATGTCTCCTGTTTGACAATGCTTTCTCCTTCAGAGCAAGTTCCCTTGGGAAAGGACTCCACTTTTACTTAGCTGATATTTCTTGAGATGTTTCTCAATTCAGAAAGACTTCTTAGATATTTATGCATATGAATGGTTAGTGGCAAAGATATAATTATAGTATGTAACCTGGAAACATATTTGTTCTCTTTCCCAAATACACAATGAAATGGAAAAGAGAAAACCTTCTCAGATATAATAGAGATATTCCCTGCCTTTAAAAGAGTCTGATGCCTGATTGGCTGATTGAATATAAAGAGCTATAAATAAAGGAGGAGACATATATACTAAATGTAAAATATACAGTGCATATAACAGCTTAGATCTGGAAAATGGGAAAGAGTTTGAAATCAAAGCTCAAACATTATTTGATGCATAAGAAGGATGAGATATGATGACTATAAAGATTAAAGTGAGTCAGTCCTTGACTTCACAGAGATTTACTTTTGGAAGAAAAGTTGAAATGTACAAAGATAAATATAAAAGAAGGCAGGGAATGAATGACAGAACAAATGAGAGTCAGATATAATGTTCTAGTAAAATTGATGAGGGAGAAACTTTCAACTCATAGAATTAATAAGGATTCATGAAGAAAGTGGCACCTGAATGGAACCTTGAAAAAAAAATAAGGGTGCTAAAAGATGAAGGAACTACATTTGAAGCATAGAAGATGGTCTCTAAATACAAGGAAAGGACACAAGACATTGAATTTAGGAAACTATTAGAATACAATTGGGTGAAATCATTTTCTCCTACTACTTCTCTGTACTATAGCAACCCCATCACCTCAATAATGCCTTTCCAGGGAACAGATCATCCTCTCTCTGTTTTATTGTGTTCTGTGTAACCCCTATACACAGATAATAAAAATCTATTTATTCTGTATCTATTCAAGTTCCATTTATCATCTAAGATTAACAGGAATGATCTTTTTCTGATGATCTCTGATACATAAGACCTGTAAAAGGAGTAGAGAGATCCCATGCCCCTCACTACTACTTCTAAGATGTTCATTGGTCCTTTGAGATTAGTTCCTTCTAGAGGATAGTTTCAAAGAATTCTAAGGAAATTTGTATGATATGATACAGAGGGAAGTTAGTGAAACCAGACAAACATTTTATAAAATAATATTATTGTAAAAACAGATAACTTTGCAAGATTTAAGAACTCTGATGAACACAGTTACCAATTATGATTTCAGAGACTCCACAAGAAAACATGCAACCTGCCATATGATAGAGATGTATAGGAATCAAAGTGCTATTTGAGACATGGGTGTATATGCACATATGTAATATCAATGCATACATTTATATGAACACACACACAAATACACATATATATATGTATATATATATATGTACATATATATATATATATATACATCTAAAAAATCTAAATATTTTTCTAGATATCAATGATTTTAAAAATACAGATATTTAGATATGGCAGCCAAGCAGTGAAGTGGGGTAAGGCTGAAGACAGGAAGATAAGAGTTCAAATCTGACCTCAGATATTGGTTAGCTATGTAATCTTCGATGAGTCACATAACCTGTTTTTGCCTCAGTTTCCTCATCTGTGAAATGAGGATAATAATATCACATACTTCATAAGAATGCTGTATTAAAAGAGATAAAAATCGTAAAACACTTGGCTCATTGCCATACACACAGTAAGTACCATATAAATGTTAGCTATTATTATTTGGATAATACAAGAATTTGTTTTGTTTGACTATACATATTTATTATAACGAATTTAATTTTCTTTGTTTTTCTTATGTTTGGGAAGAGGAGAGATGAA
The DNA here is from genome assembly GCF_016432865.1 of Antechinus flavipes. NCBI lineage: Eukaryota > Metazoa > Chordata > Mammalia > Dasyuromorphia > Dasyuridae > Antechinus > Antechinus flavipes. The sequence goes on along the minus strand of NC_067398.1, from coordinate 525,141,435 downwards.
GAGAAATTAGATTTTGCTTAATTTTAAAAAAAAATTAAATTTTAAAAATAGAGTTTTGTTCCTTCTAGTTAGATCATCTGTTTCAAATATTTGTTCAGGTAACTACCAGTCTAGGGTTCATTCAGGAACTTTAGCACCTGATTCATGGGCCTATGGATATCTGAAATCACAAAATTCTTTTAATTCCAACATCCTTCCCATTACCTGGGTTCTCTGGGCTTTCAGAAAGTTTGAGGGCAGAATTTCAATGATGTTTCCCTGCTTTGGAATGCAGATAAATATGCCCAGGAAAGTTCAGTTCTGCACAATTTCCTTTCACCCAATTTGCTATAAAACTGAAGGAATTCCTCCTTGTATAGAATGACTATGGGCCAAGGAGAAGGACACTTTCTGGTATTCTTTGGCTGCTCCCTATAGAATCAAAGCTGTTCCTGACCATAGGGGAAAAAAACATCTGGGGGGGCAGGGAAGAGTGGGGTAAATGTCATAATGAGGTGACAGGCTTCCCATCCCTAGGCTATTCCAGAGATATGAGAAAAGATATCAAGTTTGCAATAATATAATTTTATTCCTTACTAGGAAGAGTCAAGACAGGAATTGTATATAATTATTCATGACTATGCATGTAAGTACACTTTGTCTAATTGGTTATACAAAGACACAAATTGGACACAGGAACAAGGTGAAGAATAGGGATTTCAACAAGTAGGATTTGGTTAAAATTGCATTAGTGACTTGTGTAATGACACTGGGTTAAGATTAGGTTAAGGGGCCATATTATTCTCGTGATTTTATTCTTGAATAAGGCACTCTAGAATAACATGTGCTTTCTTCATTCAGCTTTTATAAATATAATTAATGAATAATCAGGGCCTCTAATAGTTAATAACAATTTTGTATGCTGGCTGAACTTTAAAGAACTACATTTGAGATAGTCTCTTTACTAGCTGAAAGAAGTGGCACTTTCAAATTGTTGGTTAGTTTTGCTAAACGTTTCTTCTGCTTCTTTGCAATATCAAGAAAAAGTTATTGCATTTCTCCATATCTCACCCTGTTTTTATATTTTTTTGTTCTGATCTCAAGAATATTCTATCTCAAGAATATTAATTACCAAAATTAAGACTTTGAATTATAGAATGCTTACTCATTTGTAGAGAAGCTGAGATGACAGTGATCAGTCAAGGCAGAAAGATAAAGTGAGAAGCATAGAATACTTATCCAGAGAGAGAATACATGCAAGTGGAAGGTCCTAGAAGAAAGAACACTCAATCAGTAAAAGGGACTATGAATGGAAGATAGGAGGTAGCTTACAATAGGCATGGACTTCTTTTTTTTTTTTTTTAATAGCTTTTTATTTACAAGACATATGCATGGGTAATTTTTCAGCATTGATCCATGCAAAACTTTCTGTACAACTTTTCCTCTCCTACCTTCCACCTCCTCAACTAGATGGCAGGTAGTCCAATACATGTTAAATATGTTAAAGTATATGTTAAATACAATATATGTATACATAGTTATACAGTTATGTTGCTGCACAAGAAAAATAAGATTTATACAGAAGGTAAAAATAGCCTGGGAAGAAAAACAAAAATGCAAGCAAACAATAACAAAAAGAGTGGAAATGCTATGTTGTGGTCCACACTCATTTCTTTCACTGGGTGTAGCTGGTTCTCTTCATTACTGAACAATTGGAAGTGATCGGATCCTCTCATTGCCAAAGATGGCCACTTCCCTCAGAAAATGATTCTCATATAATATTATTGTTGAAGTGTATAATATCTCCTGGTTCTGCTCATTTCACTCAGCATCAGTTCATGTAAGTCTTTCCAAGACTCTCTGTATTCATCCTGCTGGTCATTTCTTACAGAAAAATAATATTCCATAAAATTCACATGCCACAATTTATTCTGGTAATCTCCTATTGATGGGCATCTATCCAATCAGTTTCTAGACACTACAAAAAAGGGCTGAGGCATGGACTTCATGACAGTATAGCCTATGTAAGTTCTAATGATCCTGATCACCAAACCATCCTCTCTTCACCTCCCTATTACCATCTAGGGCAACAACATTTTAAGAATGGTAATCTAAGCGTAATCCTTAATTTCTCATTCTCTCTCACACACCATTCACTCTCACACCACCACCATATCCAATCAGTTGCCAAGCCCGTTATTTCTATCTTCACATTTTCTCATATGATTTTCCCTCCTCTCTTTTGACACTGCCACCTCACACAGGTTGTTTTTGTTTATCCTTTGTTCTTGAAGAGGATCATGGCTTCGGAGAGGTGATGCTGTGACATGCAAGTGAATTCAATTTAAGTAAGAGAGGGCTGTGCAAGGTCACCTGCCTCACTTCCCCCTCCAGAATCATCTGAGTCCAGTGGCAAGACATAGATCATGATTAGAGATGGCCCTGGATGAAATAGGAGACTTTGGTCTTTTTAAACTAAGGTCTTCAACCAGGTCTCAGTTTGATTGAGACTGTACCCATTCAGTGATTATGGCTAGTAGCAACTGAGGCAAAAGATTTTCTCTTTCACCTAGTCCAAAAATATAAATGAATGAATGAATGAATTTGGGAGGGGAAGATCCTCAAGGTCTTTAGTCAGAAATCCAAAGCAGAAATGATTGCTATTTACAATCAGGCTCCAAAGAATGACCAAATGGGGCTTTACCTAGGTCTTTTAGACCTAGCCAATTAGAATCAGATTGGTTTTGGTTTAAGATCTGAACTTTAAGAAAGAAATCTAG